>NC_051177.1:127837349-129037349 GCF_013339695.2 Rhipicephalus sanguineus
AGCACAGTCACTTTTCTACCAAAAAAAGGGTGGTCTTTAGAAGAATAACTGACTGAAATTAGATGGCCACTTCGTTGACCAGTTGTTCAAACGCTATCAAAAATGTTTGAAACGTAATAACACCATTACCATTAACTTCATAGGCCAAATTCGTACAGTACTTCTGTTTCGTAAATGTTTGCCACTGGTCGGCCGACTTCGCTAATGACCAGCATCAAAATTCACCCAAACATTCCCGCACGAATGCTTTTAGCGGAAGAAGTTTTTATGTGAATACTAATTCTGTGCATAAATCGAGCCCGTCATCATATTTATCGCGCTTATCCTTTCATGACTGGAATGTGTGCCGCCAGCGCTCATAACTACACGGACAGTTTCCGATCTCTGTGTTTACACATATTTACTCACGCGCGTGTTTGGGTGAAGCATAACAAGCGCATTGCTTAAGTGATGCCACATAATTTTACTTTATGAAAATAGTAAAAGCTCAGCAAGGCGTGTTGCTGAGCTAGTTGTTCATTACTTGAGAAAAATAGATATGGTGCAAAAAAGACGGGCCAAGTGAAGACACGTTTTGTCGTTTGAACGTTACAAATCAACTAGCCCGCTGACCATCTTTACGAACTGACAACACGTGTTTGCCACGTGTTTGTCAGTTCGCATTTGCACTTCGTTGCCGTCCATTTTGCCACATACATATCTTTTTCAAGTAAAAATCTCGCTCAACAATTGCTTCCCACGTGCTTTCAGAAACAGTCGCATAAAATTATTATTATGGCACGTGAAATACGATGAAAAATGCGGCTCCAACGTGGTGGTGTACGCAAAGTTTTCATGCAGCGACATGTGGCAACAAGATTGATGCATTGAAAATTCGACGAACGCCTTTCTCAAAACGGCATGCCCATAGACATGCTGGGGGGATCGCACACCATCGTGGTAGGCTGAGCCGTGCTTTCAAGAAGGGAGAATTCGCATTTTTTTCGTCTTCTTCAAACTCTACCCCCCCCCCCCTCCCTTCTCCTCGTTCAGCGTCATTGTCGCGAAACTCGCTTGACCAGGCAGGGTACGGTAGCCGTCCAGATTGAGGGACAATCGTAGCTGCGGGGCAGGTTTTTTCACTCCGACCAGCAGAATTCTTCAAGAAGTGCGGTGTGTGGACATGTGTGGTGGAAAGTCAAAATCGTGCACGAGACGGATACGCGGCAGGATTCCGGCATTGTTTTCGGCAGAGATCACCGCAGCGAGAAACCAGTGGCCCCTGCTTTCATGCTCCCTCATATAAGGCCGCGTGTCACTGCTGTTACGTGTCATCAGATTTTTGTTCTCTTCTTATCGCGTATTCTCTATTGACCATCGTGTTTTGTGTATTCTGATATGGTGCGCTTGCATTTTTATTCGCTCGTGTTTTTAGCGATCCAACGGGCACACGTGAGTGGTTTTTATGCACGATTACTTTCTGTTACAATCTTACCTTTAGATTAGGAATGCGTGCGTGTCTATCTTGTTTAGATGTAGAGTTCATGTGATCTTGTGGTACCGCTCGCAATGTTTCTCGCGTCGCGTGCAGCAGTTTATCCATCTTTTTGCCCTTAGGATATCACTGAAAAAATTGCAATTCCCGCTTAAAGGATAACGCTAATTTAATTGCCAGTCATGTGTTGCGAATGCCTACCGTTCTTGGTGAACTTAATAAACGGGGGGAATGGGGGAGGGGTGCTCCTCTGCTCGTAATTAGCTCACGCGTATACACAATCTTCTAGTCTTTGCCACTCTTAATCTCGCTTTTCGGCAAGCGCCTAACATTATCTTCTTTTCTTCGGGTCCGTCTTAAATCCTACTTTAATGCTGCCTTCGTTTACATCTACAGAATTTTTTCGTGATTCGGCACCGTCGTTACTGAAAAGCGCGATATCGTCGCAAAACGCAAGTAGCTAAGATATTCTTCGTTAATCCTTATTCCTATTTTTGCCCGTTCTAGTTCTTTCAATATTTATAGTGAATGTGCCGCGCATAACGTTGAAGAAACTCTTCGCATAGGCGTGCGCACAGTGGGGCAGGGGGGCGGCCGGCCCCGTAGTCACTTAAGAAGAGGTGGGCGCAAGGTCTGCCAAACACATTGACTTAATAGGGAGGGGGGGGGGCGCCGCGATGAACCTTCGCCCCCCCCACCCCCTCTGAAGGGGAACCCTGCTCACGCCTATGATTTTGCGCCTGATCCCATTCTCGATTAGGATTGTCCTGCTTTTTTTAGGAATACAGTGGCTGTGGGGTTGTTTTAGATGTTGGCTACGGTATGTATAGATGTTACATATTCCTTTATGGCATAATTATCCGGACGGATCTGCTGGCATGTGTGATATCTGTGAATAAATTTGTGTTTATCACCTTGCAAATGTGTTGCTCCTTAATTTCTCAGACGCATGCGTAGTTGGTGCAGCAGGCCTTTCATCAATTTAGTTGTGTTAGAGACAATATTCACTTTCGTTCTCGGCCTTGCATGGTTCGACAGAATGTGGGTCTTAATCGCACACTAAGACATCAGTGGCGCAGTCGTTCTAATTAGGAAACATTTTTCGAATATGGCACCAATGGCAGTCGATGAATGTCGTTGGGCCGCGAGTAGTCTATTTTAGCGCTGCTGACTTACAGTACAGTAACCACAGTAATACCGAACTGCCGTGGTCGGCACGCAGCCATTTTACTTTATAACACATGTATCAGCCTGCCTGATCAGGTTACTTTACGCATCGAGGAACTACCGCCGGTGTCTCCCATAAAAACTAGCTACGTGCCGACCACGACGGTACAGTACTACCGTACTTAACGCAGGGTAAGCCACCACTGCTAAAACATAATAACTTGTGTAAACGGTCACGCCGGCGGCTACCCGACGTCGGCGGGCCGACACCGCGCCAGCATCGGCTAGCATACATAGGCCCAATGACGGCTTGCCATCATCGGCTGAATAACGGCAGGCCCGTCTCGGACCGACGCTGGCTAGCCCACGTCGGCCCGAAGCCGGCAAGCCCGCATCGGCCCAAAGGCGGCTAGCCGACGTCGGGCCGATGCAGGTGAAAGTAGCGCGAGCGTGATTTGCCGACGTGGGGCCAATATTGCTGCCGTCATTTGCCGACGTTGGGCCGAGATCGGTCCAATGGCGGCGTGCTGCTGGGTTGGAACGGCCGGATAGCGTCACTGGATGTTTGAAAGCGACGGCGACAATATCGCGCAACGTGCCCTGGAGTACCGCAGGCGTAACAAATGGGGCGATTGTCAGGAGTCCTCCAAGAAGTGCTCACTCGCGGCTCGGCCCAAGATGTAGAAGAGGTGCAGATTGGTGGGAATATTGCTGCATAGGTGGGTAAGGCTGCTGGGAGGCCTACGCACCACCTGGGCATACGTAAGAGGTGAGGCTACGGGTGCATAGCCGGCGCATATGTAAGAGGCGCGGCCACGGACTGCTGATGGTGAGCGACGGGAACGGCTTGAGCGACCTCTTCGGCAATAACAGTGCGGAGCGTTGGCGGCAGACGAGAGGGCGGCTCCTGTGTGAAGGGGACCAAGGAAAGTTGACGAGCAACTTCTTCGCGCACGAAGTCCTTGATCTCCTGAAGCGTCGGCGAGTGCTCGGGAACAGTACCAAGACTCGAGAGCGAGTCGGCGTGCGATGAAAATGGCCGAGTCAGGGCGCGCTGCTTCCTCAACTCGTCATAACTTTGACATAAGGTGACGACTTCCGAAACGGTGAGCGAGGATTCCTGGCCAGGAGCATCTGAAATGCGCCATCGTCGATCCCTTTGAGGATGTGCTGAATCTTGTCAGACTCAGGCATGGCGGCGTTGACACGGTTACAGAGATCGATGATGTCTTCAATGTAACTCGTGAACGTTTCGGCCGTCTTCTGTGCTCGAGTGCGCAAGCGTTGTTCGGCGCGAAATTTGCGGACAGCGGGTCGGCCAAACACTTCAGCGAAAGACGTCTTGAATACTGACCATGTCGGGATGTCGCTTTTGTGGTTGTGATACCACATTTCGGCAACGTCAGTGAGATAAAATACGACATGGGTCAACTTGTCGGCGTCATCCCACTTGTTGTGCGCGCTCACCAGTTCGTAGTTAGTGAACCAGTCTTCTACGTCGGTCTCATCGGCACCGCTGAAAACCTTGGGGTCCCTCAGCCGAGGAACTCCGGTGCCGCTGCCGGACTGGGAGGACTGGGCCGGTTGGTCGACGTTGGTTGTCATGACGGGCGGAAGTGTTCTGCTTCGCAGCTCCAGGTTCAGTTGACGGGGACCCTCAGCACCCTCCACCAATTGAGACGAGGTTTATTGGCGATGCGTTCCTGTGGTGACGCTTCGAACAAACACAGCGAGTCGGGGCAGAGCACCGTCCAGAAAGATGCCAGCGACCAGCAGCGCGCGGCGAGCGTTCGCGATACTGCTGACCGGCGGCGCGTCTTCTTCTTCACAATATATATATATATATATATATATATATATATAGCGGAAGTATGCAGCAAGTTGCCCGAAATTTGCCAGATTTCTAGACCTAAACAAAATATATGGAGAGAGAGAGATGAAAAAACATGATGGATCCCTCTGTCATAGGAATCGGTATAACACGAAAGTGAAACGTGTCTTCATAGATGTAGTTGAGCGTTTGTTGTGCATTGTTTTGCCCCGAGGGCGAAGGAATGAATATTATAGCAACAAGTTGTAATGTCACACGAAGAACGGCAAGCAGCTCGAAACTTTCAACGCGCTGGTCAAGCAGAAAGGACGCAGGGAACGAACATACACAGGATGAGCGTGAACTAGCAACCGTCACAGCTCGACAGTTAAAGCGCACTGGTCAAATACAAAGGAGGACGCACGAAACCAACGCACAAGTATACACAGGATGAGCGCGAACTGTCACAGTTGTAACTTATTTGTTTGTGAGCAGCGCGCTCCTTTCGCAAAAGCGGCTGCTACAGTGAGCGAAGTGACCTGGTGCTCTCTGTATTTTCAACGCAAACTTGCGGTGAGGGCGCAAGACGTACAAGATAAGCGCGCGCGCACGAGCGACCACGCCCTGCAGAGGCGCACGCTCACCTCAACGCGTGGGGCGACGAAAGCACGCCCTTCGAGCCCTTCGCGCCATCTCACTAGTAATAAACAAAGGACACGCTTATGTACCCCGATCATTGAGTACCGCCACTGGCAAATGGGTATATAAATAGCACGCCGTTAGTATGACGAAGAACGTGCCGTCTGTAACGGAGTCGTTTCGCGCTGCGCGCTGGGGATTGAGGGGTCGTAAGTTTGACTCCCGGCGATGGAACATTTTCTTTTAGTTTTTTTCGTTGCTACATGTTAGTCTTTATATTTTAGAACGTCATATCCGTGACGTAATTGCGTCAGTGGAGCCGTGGTGGACGCCGGAATAAAATACTTTCGTGTAAAAAATGTAATGTCACGCGAAGAACGGCAAGCAGCTCGAAACTTGCAACGCGCTGCTCAAGCATAAAGGACGCACGGAACGAAATATACACAGTATGAGAGCGAACTAACTGTCACATTTGTAAACTTATTTCTGCGTCAGCACCGCGCTCCTTTTGCAAAAGCGGCCGCTGCAGTGAGCCAAGTGACCTTCGTGCTCTCAACGCGAGAAGTACAAACCATCGCGAACACGAGATAAGCGTAAGCAGATAAGCGTAAGCAACGTCATATCCGTGACGGAAATGCGTCAGTGGAGCCGTGGTGGACCCTGGCATAAAACAATTTCGTGTTAAAAAGGAGGCTTTTTCCACCAGCACTGGGGGTGAGGGGAAATAGGGGCAAGAAAGGGGGTGTGGAAATATATGGAAAAACTTAAAATAACAAACGCATGCAATATAAATAATCATCACGATGCGTGAAATACAGAAATGTTTGTAAAGCTTGTTACACAGGGAAAAATGGCACAGAGCAGAAAAGCAGGAAGGTTAGCAAAAAAAAACACACACACAGTTCCGCCCAAAAGGCTACTAACAGTAGCAATGCAGTTGACAACTGTGAAAATGTTCGTAGCGTTATCTCTCTTATATGCCGCAGTAATCTATAGTGCACTAATAGACTTAGCGAGCATTGTGCCTGCGTACGTAGGAAAACACGAACACTTCTTGCTGGATGGCCGCCAAGACTGGCCGGTTTTCACATTGCTGACTTGAAAAACGGCAAACTGAAGTCGGCAAAGGTGTGTAGTTGCTTCTAGTTTTTTTTTCTAGATAACGTGAACTGCAATATTACGCGCAGGGAGTTCAAGAGACCGTGGTGGAGCCAGTCCCACGAAGCCTTTGTAATCTCTGCAGATTACTTGCAAAATAGCGCACTCGCACCGCCTATATTACGAACATTGGCGTTGTCTTACTACTCTATTCCGAGCTGACTAGAAGAGGGGGCGCACGCTTCATCTGCATCCATGGACATTTCTTGACCAATGCGTTGCGTATTTACTGTGGCCCATACTACGTTTCTCAAATGGCGAAGTGCTAACGCATTTTCGTGCATGACGCGGGCTCCAAGTGAGCCTTTTGATGGGCAATAGATTCTTGAAGACAGACAATGAATTCTTGAAGTTTATTTTTGACTAAATAATGAGGAGAAGACCAAATGTCGAGGAATGATATGTTATGTCTCGATCGTGGCCTCAGGCATAATTATTAAAATAGAAATTGGTTATGGCGAAAGCGTGATCATATTGTCTGGTATTGTCGGGTATTGGTTTTGTAATGAAGTCTCTGAAAGCATGTAGTATTTTACTGTTCTTGCGCTTTCTTTCAGTACCTATACTAATCGGATAAGTTAATTTTAACGTATATTGCTGAGCTTAACTTGATGCGTCATTTATTTGCGAATTGGGGGTAATGTTTCCGGAGCAGGAATATTACTTCTATGCACCAGTACACTTAAAAGAACGTATACGTCTAATGAGTGGCTTAAAGTACAGGACGGAAACTTCAACTTTTATGTAAGCAGAATTGTGAAAGTTTTTACTTACGTTCAGCGTTCAGCGTATCGTTCAGCGTAGCTTCTCATTGAATACAAGTTATCTCAAATAAGTGCACTTTTACACACGACACCTACTTTACGAACCTCTAAATATATCATATAAAATTTATAGGTTTATTGTAAGCGCATTAGTATTTAACATCGTAGGTGTAAATTCATGTACTCATGCAATGTCAACTTCTGAGGCCACATCTTTTTTTAATAATTCGCGCTCTCCATGATGAAGTTGCAGGACGTATGAAATTGATAAGCTCTTGGACAGTTGCCTCCTGAAATAGTTATAGAGATGAGGAAAGAAATATAGACAGGCAACTAAACTATAAATTTCGAAATACTTCAAGAAGCTATCTAGTTCACGTTGTCATCAGCTGGGTAGCGGGCGCCCTAGAACGACGTCCTCGCTTGAAATATTACACTTCGCCTATGTATAGAGGAAATCCCACGGGAAATCAGCACTTGCACACCTCTCATCGGGATCTTCTCACCTAGTCCTGAAATTTGTACGAGGAGGACGCTGAGTAAAACGCGCTCCTCGTGCTTCAGGTTCTATTTCTGAGAGCTTCTCGTTTCTTTCGTAAAATCTTGAAACTGCCGTGATTATTTCAGAACCCATGTGTACGGAAGGTAACAATAAAATGATGTACACAGGACCCGCTTATTATTTTTTTTTTTTGCAGTTGGGTCATTTTCAAGCTGTTTCAATTTTTATAGTAAGAACAAGATTTTCTTCCTTGCACTATACTTTAATCTCTCAAACTGTGCCGCGGTGCCTCTTGTTTGCATAAAGATGCAACTAACGAAGAATGTGAATAAGAGTGTATAAGGGTACTGCTCCTTTTGTAGCTCACTTCACGGTCGTGGAAAGGCTAATTTATTGGTGTAAATGTTGCATAAGAGTATTTTATTAAAAAGCTATTGTTTTGTAATGAAGCACACTTAGCCTTCTCAGCATATGATCCGTGAATTGGTTTAACCTTGGGTGCAGTACCCCAGGAAAACACTACATTTTATCTCGAAACAAATAGGTCTCTTGTCTCTTGTCCAGTCGCTGGCTGCATAGCTTATGCTGATGAGTATTATGACTTCTCCTGATGTGTTGAGAGCGGTGAAAACTGCCATAGTAGGTCGCGCTGAAGAATGCATCTGGAAGATGAACATTACTTCTTTTGTCAAGCCTAAATACATTGCAGGCACTCAGGCAATATGGCAATGGTCATTGGGGTAGAAATGTCGGCCCACATAGCATGTTTTAGGCCCGACACCTTCAGGGGAAAAAGGTGAAATGGAAAGACATCCTAAGAACTGAAGTATAGATGCCATCAGACGATAATAGAACCTCTATGAGAGATGCAGAAATAAAGATGGTGTAAAATGTATTGGACATTTCCACTAACTTGAAAATAAACTAATCCTACCAAAGCTTTAAAAATATTTTCTTGTGTTAAAAAGACGCAAATATTTATGTTCACTCAGCTATTCATGAACTCAGAATGTTATTGCTATAGTTTTAAATAATATTACCGAAAAATTATTACCTTCCTCTCAAATCGTTCTCTTTGGCGTCTCCAAGCAGTATACCTTTCTAATCTTTCTTTATACCGTCAGGGACCACTTTATGTTTACGTACGGAACACTGACTCCTTTGCACATTTTTTTTTTACTGTACAGCTGCATTAAACGAATGTGTTGCGCGTTGTTCTTGAATGATTTACAGAAATCGCGACAAATATTAACGGCGCTCAAGGCAGTGCGTCTTGTCATTCACCATGTGACGATGTATTCCTGCCATGAAGGTAGCACCCCCTAAGAGGGGAAGCACCCGTTCTTCTCTGTGAAATTTAGGTTGTCTGTGTGCCCCACTCAAACAAGCTCCAAACTTGTCGTATTGCGATGCGCAAAACTGGTGATCACTCGTCAGCATATCAGAGCACCCCCCCACCCCCCACAAAGAAAACTAAACAAAACAAACAAAGCAGGTAACTCATCGCGATCAAGACAGGCACGGAGTGCCATTTACCGATACGTTAAGTCATTGTAACCTGCTAAAAAGTGTTGTCGAGTGTTGGGTTTTCTCGCCCTAACTGTAAGCACACCTTTCGTGCTCGGTTACCAAATCACCGAGTCCAAGTAGACTAGTTTCGTGCCTGAGAGACAGAGTTTTTTGTGTGTCGTGCACGAGAAGCGCTTGGTTTACGCAGTCCTAATATTTATTCAGTGCAGCAACGGTGTCGCAAGCCACCGCGAAAATATCGTTAACAAAAAAAAAAACGAAAGGCGGTAATATCCAGGACCGAAATGCTGTGGGAAGAAGTTCCATATAAAAATCTGGAAAGGCTCTTCAGTCTAATTATGCTAATTAGCTCCTCCACTGCGCAGCATCGAGGTACTTTTGGTGTTGTTGGCGACGTTCGAAGAAGGACGGCGTGTAAGAATGGGAGGCGGAAATTGCGCTGACATTCAACCTGGGACAGGGAATTGGATCAACTAGTGTTCTATTATACGCAACGTTGCGTAAATGCGGAAACTAAGTTGCAAGAGCGAGGTGACGTCAGAAGGCTAACGGTAGAATAGCGGAGCCTTTCTTTTTTTAAAAGTTGATGCATTAGAGCTAGCAGAAGTATCTGGAACTGTCCATTACCAGGACCGTGGAATATGTTGTTACGCATGCCGCCTTTGAATGTCATGTTTGGCGTCCTCCAATTTGCTGATCTGTGTGCCAACGTTTAGGCCAGAGAACGCAAAATGCACAGGGATTCTTATGTGGGCTACTTGAATAATGAAGATTGTGGCAGAACAGTGCCGAAAATGGGACGATTTCAGCGTGACAATTTCAGCAATCTGTCATGTGTTCTTATCGTTCAGTTTTCTGCGCCGTTCTGCCACATTGTTAGAAAGAAACACGAAATGCGACGCAAAGTAGGCAAATAAAAAGTAATAATTCAGTCAGTCTTGGTGAAACGGTGTTGACTCCACGCATATAGGACAGGTGCTGTTGACTAAAAAAGCATAACACTGAGTTGAAAATTTAAAAAAATGCACGCATATCCACAAAGTGAATCATGATGAGTGGGCGAGGCTCTGGGGATCGTTTGGTAACCGTGAATCTCCCTTGACATTGCCCACTCGCCCATGCAAATGAGTGACAACGCGTGTGTACAGTTATATACAATATTGTGTTGTTGACGTCATAAGGCGTATATAGTGCTGAGGTGAGGACTTCGTTTCCCCTTCATTAGGACCGCTTTGTGATCGGTGAAATGAAGAGCCAGAGGTTCTTGAATGGGATGTAATCTGAAGTTAGCGAATACAAGTTCTATACACGTCCCCCTGGTTGTCGGATGTTTATGCTCATATGAAATGCATCTCAGAGCATAATGCACACCTAGCGGTCTCCATTCAAACCATGCACGGGCCTGGAACGAGCGCTGCTACCGCAGGGCCCCTAGCGGTCTCCATTCAAACCAGAGCACGCGCCGGGTGCGAGCGCTGCTGCTACATTGCCTCTAGCGGACTCCGTGTAAACCAGAGCTACGCCAGACGCGGGGTTACAAGGCTCGGCCCTAAGGTGCTTCGCCCCTAAAAAAAAGCTCGAAAGAAGAGAGGCAGTCACATGGTATAGGCATGCATGTAGTAGGAAAATCATCACTTTTTTGTGAAGAAACGTTGACGTTCGAGTGATAACCGCACTTAGTTTGTTCATACGGCATGTAATAGACTAATGAAAATGACTCAGAAGTGCCGAGTTATCAACAGAAGAATGGTCCAGCACACAATACAAGTTCGCAGTTATCAATGAAGCCAATTCGCGCTCACAGGCAAAGCCGGATTCCGCTATACACGTGGCATGCATGGACTGCTTGGACTGAAGGAAAACAAAAAAAAAGTTTGGGCCCCTGCTAAATGCCGTAACATCTTATTATACATCTTTCATACAGATACGCCAACTTTACCAATTCGTGGGCTAAACAAGCTGTGTTGAAACAATGCATGGGCGAGAAATTTTTCGTCTCTCACTTGGTTCAGACCCTGCAGTTATGTGCATAATATTGAATAACTGCGCCAACTTTGTGAAGCTGTTCTTTAGAATATATTGACGAAGCACACGGATTATAACGCACACGTACAATTTACAGCCTGGCTGAACAGTGGTATATTGTGAGACGAATAAATGATTCTTGCTAAGCAGATTTCACTGGATAATAATTTAAGTGCAGGCACTGCAGTAGTGAAATGTACGAACGACGTCCCGCTGAGATGAGCACTATACTTATAAGGGGCTGTCATGTAGAGTAACAAAAAGCAGATGTATTAATTAGGAAATTTCTAAGGAACTTTAACGCAGGCTGATATAAATTTCTGGGAAACTTTATGTGCTGTTTATAAAAGCAAGCTGCCTAAACATTTTATGAGGAGAGCGAATGGTATCGAGAAAGAGCAAAAGTACCTACTTTGAAATGAACCTATCAGCTTTTCCTACATTGTATATCAGCCCATTTTGCAACTATTGGCGCCATGTTGTCCCTCCATATGAAAATTTGACGAAATAACCAGCACATACAAAAAAAAGCAATTGTTTCGTACTTCCACTCGACTATTTAAAAATGACGCGTGGGCATTCACAGGGAAGTGCATTAGCGCCTTTCATCTTAAGTCTTGGGGCATCATATGGGGCAGCCTATGATCACACTAATATGCGCACAGAGCGTGCTTGCCTAATTTGTCGCGTAAGTGCACAGAAATTATTTCACGATGCACAGATATAAGGTGCACTATCCTGTACGATCACTGAATGGCTCCACTCTATTGCACTCAGAATATTGTTACCGCTGCCACCGCCAACAAACTGTGATTCAAGGTTCATCAAATAACCAGACACATGCATTATACATCAATGAATTATCATGAAGGGAACCGTCAGAACAGGCGATGGCGATGAATTCTTGACCACGAATCTTTGTTAACTTAACGTTAATACACATAGCTCTCACATGATCAGAGATCAGTTACTTAACACAATAAAGAACTAGCTTTAAAAAAATAACAGATTTAGAGCAGTAAACTTAATCATACAAAAGGAAGACATGAACTTAGTAGAGGAACATACTGTCAAATGTGTATTTAAGTCGTCTATATTTTACAGTATTGAACGTGGATCAACCAGTTGAACAGCAAATACTGCGGAAAAGCGTATTACGTAAGTTCAGCGACCTTAATGAACCCCAAGTCGGATTCCTTTAACTGTTGGAATGTTCTACTACTGATCCGGAAACATTCCGCAAAACTTCCCTAAAATGCAGTCGGTTTCTTCGCTTTAGCGCGGAAGGGGCAACGTGGGAAGTGGTATAGTGGACCATCGCATCAATTGCGATGAACTGTATAGCATTTGTGATAGCACGGATCCTACAGCAGAGGCACTGCAAGCAAATGAATATGGCAGAGATGTCGTTACAGCGTATACAAGCTAGCAGCAAACGTGTAACGAACTCATTCAGGTTCATTTGGCACAAGCAGGACGCTGCCAGCGCAGGCCTTGATTGCTCTCTACGTGCAGAGGCTATGGATGATGAGAGTGTGTGGTCGTCATAACAGCCTACAACGCGGCAGCAGCTCGAGCTGGCCGGGCATAAGAGACACTAAGGCTAATTGGTCGTAGAGCGGAAAAACAGCGCTGCAAGGCATTCATTCGGCACTTTCATCCAATTTTTTATAGGTTGGCTAACGGACATGCAGCGATATAGTTGTTGGCTACTTCTAGCACATTAAGTACAAATACCTTCTGTGAGAAAATATCTATCTGCAACTGCAACGATAGATGCCGCATAAAATTCTGACGTGTGAAAACCAAATATGAAGTCAGTGGCTGCCCTTCATTGTGCATACGTGGCTGAACCATGCGATTGTGAGACTGCGTATGTTTTACGACTATCCTTCTGGACTGCAATTTGTTTGCGTGATATTATTGCCGTTGGTATATAAACGTATTAATACAATAAATGCAGGATTCTCGAGCAGAGACTATAATTATAAATGTAGCTTAAACAGGACATTTTAAACGACATTGGAGCAGTATGCATGCTAAGTGTCTTTCCTATTTAGATATGCAAACAGTCCTTACATAACGTAACCATGCATCTTATGACAAAACACACACACACACACACACATATATATATATATATATATATATATATATATATATATATAAATATATATATATATATATATATATATATATATATATATATATATATATATATATATATATATATATATATATATATATATATTGTACTGAATATGAATGACAGACGCTCCGCTGTTACGGAAGACGACGACGACGAGCGGTGGCCGTGGTTGTCGCTCGCGCACGCGCTCGCCAGTAGCCAGACCTGCCTGATAAAGAGCCTTTCGCAAAGCAACGTCTGACCTTTTCTTGACGTACAACACCCCTATTTCAAGTGGTGGAGGAGCCGGGGTTCCCGTCAACCTGGAACTTCGCAATCGGACGCTACCATCGCCTTTCACCATGACTGCTCCTGGCCCTTCGCAAGCTGCCGCAACCACGACAGTCTTCTGTACGGGTGTGCCTCGGCAACGCGACCCACCCGTCTTTCGCGGAAACGACGAGCACGACGTGGGGGATTGGATCGTCGAGTATGAAATAGTAAGCGCTTCCAACAAATGGGACGACTGCGACAAGCTCACGAACGTGCGCTTTTACCTCGCTGATGTGGCCAGCCTCTGGTTTAAAAACCATGAGGGTGAAATCACCAACTGGTCGACGTTTAAGACAACCATCGCGGCGGTCTTCGGTCGTCCCGCCGTGCGCCGGCTTCGCGCGGAACAGCGTCTGCGTAGTCGAGTCCAGCGCAGGGACGAGACCTTTACAAGCTACATCGAGGATGTCTTGTCTCTTTGCAAGCGCGTCGACCCATCTCTCGCCGAAATCGACAAAATCAAACACATCATGAAAGGAGTGGACGACGATACGTTCCAGATGCTCGTCGCTCGGAATCCTCAGACTGTCGCCGACGTGGTCCAGCTCTGTCAGTCATATGACGAGTTGCGAAAGCAGCGCGTCTCGACGCGCCGTGCAGCCGAAGATACAGCTGAGGTTTCCGCCCTTGTCAACGACGTCGCCGCTGACCATGCCGTTTTACTGCCGCATATAAAGCAGTTCATCCGCGAGGAAGTTGCGCGTCAACTTTCCCTTGTCACCCGAACACCTGAGTCAGTAACATCATTAGACCCACGTCTACGCCAGGTCATTGAGACACAAGTAGCGCAGGCACTACCGCCATCGCCGCCTACCACTACACCGCTGACGTACGCTGCCGTCGTTTCCAGACCACCAGCCCCACCTGTTTCTGGCACCTACCGGGACACCGGGTACTTCTGCACTACGACGCCGCCCACACGCATGGCACCCCATCCTACCTCGCCCACCGGACCTTCTGCCGTTAGCCCATGGCGTACCTTCGACAATCGGCCGATATGTTTTGCGTGCGGTTTTGTGGGGCATATAGCACGCTACTGTCGCCGTCGCAACCTGCAGCCTCAGGACGGTGGGAATTCCACAAATCAAGCTGCTCAGTTTCCCCCACGACCTTCTTCTCCTCTCGCCGACTCGTTTTCCCCACGACGCCCTTTCGACCCCCGCCGGACATCATCGCCCCGTCGCCGATCCGTTTCCCCGATGCATCGCCGCCCTAGCCCCGCACGAGAGGAAAACTGACAGCCGCAGTTCCGGAGGCAAGAACTGCGTTGTCGTCGAACTTTTCAAGACCTCCTCTTTATCCGCCCAACGAAATCGATATAGAAGTAGAAGGTGTCGCCGTACGTGCACTTGTCGACACAGGCGCTGTCGTTTCTGTAATTAGTGAAAAACTGTGCCGCAATTTGAGAAAAGTCACAACGCCTCTTACCAATCTTGCCCTGCGTACGGCGACCTCGCATTACATATCACCGACGGCTCAGTGCACAGCTCGCGTTGTTATTCAAGATGTTTGGTATGCCGTCAAGTTTGTCGTTCTTCCTCGCTCATCCTACGACGTCATACTAGGATGGCATTTCCTTTCTGCCCATCAGGCCCTCGTCGACTGCGCTCGTGCTGAACTGACATTGACGACTCCGTGCCCCGACATCGACGACCGCAGCGCGCCTAAAGTATTTGCCGCAGCCGACGTCCACATCGCGCCTTTGTCCGCCGTTCTAGTGCCCGTGTTTTCGCCTGCTGCCACTAATTCGACCCTACTGTTTCAACCATCTATAGCTAGTGCGCGTTGTCGAACCTTCCTCCTCCCATTTGCCGTCATCGACTTTTCCAATGGTTCCGCGGCCCTTTACGCGTGCAACGTCTCTGCTTGCCCGTATATCCTACTACGTGGCGAGTGTCTGGGGACCCTCGAGACCTTGGATTGCATTTTCGAAGACCCAATGCTTCCAGACAAGCCATCGCTACCGACTTGTGCCATTACACCTGCAACTGACACCGAAGTTCCTATGGACGTGTTTCGCAAATCTATCGACTCCCACCTCACGCCTGGGCAGCAGGAACAGCTGGTCAAGCTCCTCCAGCGTTTTCGAGCCTCCTTCGACCACGACCAGCCTTCCTTAGGTCGAGCGTCAGCTGTTGCTCATCGTATTGATACCGGTCAACAGGCACCATTGCGGCAGCGTCCATACCGCGTGTCAACTGCCGAACGCCGTGTCATCAGTGACCAGGTCGATGACATGCTCAAACGTGGCATAGTCCAACCATCCAGCAGTCCCTGGGCCTCTCCAGTTGTGCTGGTGAAGAAGAAGGACGGATCCATCAGATTCTGCGTGGATTACCGGCGTCTCAACCGAATCACCCGCAAGGATGTCTATCCTCTGCCGCGCATCGACGACGCCTTAGACTGCCTACAGGGAGCAGAATTCTTCTCTTCGTTAGATCTGCGCTCTGGATACTGGCAGGTACCCATGGCGGAGGCCGATCGCGGAAAAACAGCTTTCGTCACGCCTGACGGGCTCTACGAATTCACAGTCATGCCCTTCGGCCTGTGCAACGCGCCAGCTACATTCGAGCGAATGATGGACACGATCCTTCGAGGCCTCAAGTGGAATATTTGCCTCTGTTACTTAGACGACATTGTCGTCTTTTCCACCGATTTTTCGACCCATTTAGCCCGCCTTGAGCAAGTTCTCGCTTGCCTCTCCGCCGCGGGACTGCAACTGAACTTGAAGAAGTGCCACTTCGCCGCTCGAAAGCTTACGATTCTAGGCCACGTGGTTTCGAAGGACGGCATTCTCCCTGACCCAGCCAAACTTACAGCCGTTTCAGCGTTTCCCAAACCGACTACCATCAAACAGCTCCGAAGCTTCATTGGTCTTTGTTCTTATTTCCGGCGCTTCGTTCGCAATTTCGCGACCATCATCGCTCCTTTGACCAAGCTCCTCGCCGGCTCTAGTGATCTTTCGGCATGGTCTCCCCCTTGTGACGATGCTTTCAACGAACTGCGCCGCCTCCTTACATCGCCGCCTATTTTGCGACACTATGACCCATCTGCACCCACAGAAATCCACACAGACGCTAGCGGTGTCGGGCTGGGCGCTGTTCTTGCGCAGCGGAAAGACGGCTTTCAACAGTACGTCGTTGCCTACGCAAGCCGAACTCTTAGTAAAGCCGAAAGCAACTATTCTGTCACCGAAAAGGAGTGCCTGGCTATTATTTGGGCGATAGAGAAATTTCGGCCTTACGTGTATGGACGCCCTTTTGACATCGTGACTGACCACCACGCCCTTTGCTGGTTGTCGTCACTAAAGGATCCAAGTGGTCGCCTCGCCCGATGGGCGTTACGCCTACAAGAGTACGATATCCGCGTGGTGTATCGCTCCGGCCGCAAACATTCGGACGCCGACGCCCTCTCCCGTTCGCCCCTTTCTTCTGACCCTGCCTGCTGCACAAGTCCTCTCTGTGATACCACTGCCCTCACCATCGCCGACATGCCATCTGAGCAGCGCAAGGACCCGTGGCTTGCATCCATTCTGGACATACTTGCTGGTCGGACCGCCCCTCCCTCTACTCGCACGTTGCGTCGTCAAGTCGAGCACTTCACCACTCGCGATGACGTGCTTTACCGACGAAACTACACACCCGGTGGCCGTCAGTGGCTACTCGTCATTCCACGTCACCTGCGGTCCGAAATTTGTTCCACATTCCATGATGACCCCCAATGTGGCCACGCAGGTTTTCTCAAGACGTATTCTCGGATCAGGCTCCGATATTACTGGCGTGGTATGTACCGTTTTATTCAACGGTACGTTCGGGCTTGTTCCACATGCCAGAGACGTAAGACTCCTCCTCAACACGCCGGCGGGCCCTTATTACCTTTGCCATGCCCCTCCCGGCCGTTCGACCGCGTCGGCATCGACATCTACGGTCCCCTTCCGAGCACTGCAGACGGTAACCGTTGGATCATCGTTGCCGTCGACCACCTCACGCGGTACGCCGAAACTTCACCTCTTCCTTCATCTACAGCAAAAGACGTTGCCAGTTTCATTCTGCACAATCTCATCCTCCGTCATGGAGCACCTCGAGAGTTGCTAAGTGATCGTGGCCGCGTGTTCCTCTCCGAGGTCATCACAGCATTGCTGCGTGAGTGCCGCGTCGTCCACCGTACCACAAGCGCCTATCACCCTCAAACCAATGGAATGACAGAACGCTTCAACCGCACCCTTGGTGACATGCTGTCTATGTACATCTCGTCAGACCACTCAAATTGGGACCGAGTACTACCGTTTATTACGTTCGCCTATAACACCGCCATTCAAAGCACTACTGGGTTCTCCCCTTTTTTTCTCCTTTACGGACGCGAACCTTCCTGCACTATGGACACCATTCTTTTGTACAGACCTGACGCCTCCGAGTCCACGACCCTATCCCAAGCCGCTACATACGCTGAAGAATGCCGCCAACTGGCACGGTCATTCACAACACAAGACCAAGGGCGCCAGAAGCACCACCACGACGCATCCACTGACCCTCCATCCTACGATCCAGGCTCGCTCGTCTGGCTGCGTGTCCCTTCTGCTACTCCTGGCCTTTCCACCAAGTTGGTCCCCAAGTACCACGGCCCATATCGTATACTCCAAAAAACATCACCGGTGAACTACCTCATCGAGCCCATGGAAACATCTCCTGACCATCGTCGCCGTGGCCAGGAAATTGTCCACGTGTCTAGAATCAAGCAGTGCTACGACCCTCCCGTGTTTACTGGTCCCTAGGTCGCCAGGATGGCTCCTTTTTTCGCGGGGAATAATTGTACTGAATATGAATGACAGACGCTCCGCTGTTACGGAAGACGACGACGACGAGCGGTGGCCGTGGTTGTCGCTCGCGCACGCGCTCGCCAGTAGCCAGACCTGCCTGATAAAGAGCCTTTCGCAAAGCAACGTCTGACCTTTTCTTGACGTACAACACCCCTATTTCAAGATATATATATATATATATATATATATATATATACGAATTTTACAAAATGCATAAAATACATAATAGCTGTATTTGTATTAAATAAGCCTAACATAATATCGCTGCAATAAACTAGAGTTCCAGTTTAGTGCTACGAAGCGTGTTTTTGTGAAATGATTGTACGCAAGACATCCTGCAGTAAGGATAAAAGGTAACCGAATGATTTACTTTTGCCAAGCAACGCTGCCACAAGCATAAAATAGGACGCAGTGAATTTCATTTCCTTTAAAGTGAATACTGTTATTTGTCCAGCGCCTTTCTATTTATCTTCGGCAATAAAAAAGTTACCCTCGATGCAGTTACTGTAATAACTTCCCATTTCTTCATCAATCTTCAGAACTGACTTCACGCGTCCGCTTAAGAAGAGGAATATACACCGGAAGTGGAGATTTCTCAGGGACAGATGCGGCCTGTTCTCGATGCAAGAGAAGTAAGAAAACCCGTGCAGCTGGCGTCTCTGCCGCAATAATAAATCATCGACTATTTTTTTTCGCACAGGGCTAGCCTCCGTACTTTTCATTTAAACTAAATGATCCGTATGCATGCACAAACCACCTTATATTGCTTATATCAGCCTATTCAAACAGCGAAAGTCATTAAGGAAGATTCTCTTTCTTCTCTGTAAACCAATACCTCTCATCTCTGGTTTGCACAGCAATTTATTCATTCATCCTAAGCAATAATATCATTTATTGATGAAGGCATTATTGTGAAACTGTGCCACTGAATAAGAATATAAGACAGAAGACGTACGAACACACGTCGTGTCATCTTCTTCACTCACGCCGCTTTATAGTAATGAATCCGTACTAGTCCTTCCCTGCCCAATCGTCAGTCCTCCTTGTCGATGAAAAGCTGAAAAGTCGACTCGGTGCGCTTGCTTATTCTCGGTGTTTTTATTCCTTTCGTACCTGTTTCGCGAAAGCTATATGACACGCTCGATGATTAAGTGGCTTTGCAACAGAGTGCTTTCTACGATATGCCAAGAATTCTTAAACTGAAATGTTCGCGTTGCGAAAAATACTACTTGTACAGTTTGCAAAAGACGTCATGTTAAATACAATGCACAGTAAAGGTGCAATAGATCTGAATGATCCTGTCTAGCAAGTTTTCAGATTAATAGATTATACAGGACGTTCGACCATATAAAGAAGAGACCGCATATGGCCACAGAGACAGCGGATATGTACTTACAGAGTATATATACGGACGCATTTCTGCCCAAAGAGTCAAGTTCAGAGTGATGTAAACGTTGCTCTTCATATCATGATGTGCTACATGCATGACTTTTTTTTTGCTTTGCTGTGTTTGCGTCGTCTCAAGTATTTCCCTCTCGTAATTCTATGGTCTTATTCCGCTCTTATTAGACATTTTTATTCCAAGTGTGTTTTAAAGCAGCACTTAAAGAACCGAACTAGTGGTTTCGTCGCATCGCCTGTCTCATGTCTCGAGTGTTTTTTAGCAGAACAGACAGTTCGTGAGTTTGTACTGATCCATGATAGTACTCGAAAGCGCGATACGATACGCAAGAAGCGAATGTTTTTGACAGCATGATCATTCCAGGCGAAGGGGTTTTTTCAATGTCACTCTGTACAAAAGGAAACAAGAACTTTGATGCAATTCCGTGCGGAAGTATTTAATTCCCTCTCTCTGCTTCTCACATTAACGTATGTTATAAAGCGTGCTGGGAGAGTTCAATCGCGACCGGGCGTCACACAACGCGAATTGCGTAACTAGTGGGTCGTTTAAAGCTTCCAGCCCATTACAAGGGTATCAGCTATAATTCTTCCGCGTCATCTGAAGTCGCATCAACAAAGTACACATGATGCCTTACAGATGGTACCTCGCTTCTCCGCAGAATGACGAATAATGTCGTGGTGGGTGCTTCCAAACTTCAGACAAATTATAATTTGTGGCGTAGTGGGTACGTTGCTAGTGTATTTGTATTAGTAGCCGCAAGAGAGTTTACAACGGGCACTAGAAATGCCGCTCTTCCAGCTTTCGCTGTGACTGTGCTGCGCTTTCCGCGCAGGCATAGCGTTTTTTTACAACATGATCATTCAAGGCGAAGGGGTTCTTTTCATTGCCACTCTCTACGAAAGGGAACGAGAACTTTGATGCAATTACGTGCGGAAGTATTCAATTTTTTGAACATACAAAAATAAAAAAATAAAAACCAGCGTTAGGTGGTACCAGTACTGTCATTTCTTGTCCTGATTCCTCTGTGCCTGCAAATTTTTGGCACACCATGCACCAACGAGCCCAAGAACGCGGTTTATGTCATTTTTTGAAGTAAACATGAACTAAGATCAAGATTACAGTGTTATCTATGCATAATACTTCGATAACATTCGGCTGCTCAATAGAAGCAAGGTCGGCACAACCACTATGGAATAGCGCTTTGCTCCCCCGTCGGGATGCGCACTATGTTCTATTCTCCCATTCCTAGTTAGGCAGCACGTGCGCTGCATCAATTAATCAGAGTTCACGCCATGCCCGGCTAGCTTTAAGTGGTACACAGAATAACCCGGACAGAGAAGAAGACGAACGCGTACACACATAGCGCTGACTTTCAGTTGGAAATGTGTACTTCTTGGGCATGTTACGTGTATATGTATATATAGACAATTGTTTCGGCGAATTCAGTGCATTGGAAACGTTAAAAAATGACGGACAAACAGTGCTAGAATGTTTATTTTTCCAACGCTTCAGCCAGCCTTCGTCAGGTATTTCCTGACGAAGGCCGGCCGAAACGTTCGAAAAAATAAACCTTCTCGCACATTCGTCCATCTATTTCTAACGTTCGTAGATATGTATGTACGTATGCATACACACGCGAGCAGGTGGAAACAAAACAAGAATGCTCATAGATAAAGATACACAAGTATGGCTTAACTGACATCCTTACACTTCGATTACTGCTTCCACGTGCCTGAAGTCTGGAGCTGAACACAAATCTAAAGGAACAGCAGTGACAACAGCGTAAAGCAAACTATGAATGTCAAATTGAAAGAAAGAACCATGAAAAAACTACAAGAGCGACGCAATATGCATGAGGTAATTAATTTTTCTCTTCCGCCCTTTGAGCGGTACCGAATACGATGGAGCGGTCGGGCGCTAGAAAAGCACGAATGCCAGTAAGAATGCACTAATGCACTCGAAGATTCGGTGCAAGCATTCGAGCACTTCCGACGCGTAAAGGGAACGGGAATTCGAGCCAATCAGAATGAGAGAAGATTAAAGACAAGGAAACTGCCGGAGGGTCTTTATTCTCAGAGATGAGGATGTGCGTTCTTGTCGGGTGGTGTGCAAGGAAGATATTAGTTTCGCGTTGGCGCGTCACGTTTCTTGTCGTAAATTCGAAATTTAAGTAAAGTCGTCAAGTAATGTAACGTCAAGAGGAAAAGAAGTGCCGTCGACTCAAGCCCGTAATCCGTGTACCAGGTCACCCGTTATGGGCGCTTTACTGCCTCGGCAGTCTTTGGCCAGCTGCATGCATTTGAGCCAATATCCGACAAAAACCGGAGGTGTAGATGGCGGTCACCATGACAACACTCCGCCACTTCCCCATGGCCACATTTACGCTGCAGGCGCCATGTTCACCGATTGCACGCATGATAGCAAGGGCTGCGTTACGTGGCTTTTTTTTCATATTTCGCGGGAATTCTCCTCAACGCGTAAGAAAGGACTACGTTAGACGTATCTCACAGGAAATAATTCAATCAGTGGTTTCAGATTGGTTCTCTGCGACTCTGCGCTTACACTTTGTGTTTTTCATCGGATATTTAAAAAGTAAGTAATGAAGAAGAACAAATTAGTTAAGGGCAAAATAAAAAATACAGTAAATAATTGTAAGCTTGTTCGAATAGTGTGCGTTCGATTTAATTCGCTTCTGGCGCGTATTTCATATTTTAAACATTCGCCAAAATTAGGTGGGCCAACATGTATACAGTAGACAATAGTCATGGCATCCTACTAGCCAATGAAACCACTGGTTCGATTCCCGGCCTAGACAGCCCTTTTTACATGCTGAAATAATGAGATGGACAACGAGGCAATGATGTAGAGTGCGTTTGCTGCCCGTTAAGGGGTCTACGTTGCTAGAAGTTAATTCGGACAACTGTGCTACCGCGAACCTTATAATCCGTGAGCTGATAAATATACACCCGTGAAGATTGCAATGAATCCATATCAACTCAAATAATCTTTTGTTCTGTTTAATATACTCAGTTTCTCGGCCCACATCTCTATTAAAACTGACACCGCTTTAACGTGAGTGCCGACGTTGGGTCGGACCATTGCCAACCCTTTACACGCCAATGTAGTCGATGTGGTTAGCAAGCCTGCGATATGCGCACAACTACGAAATTTCCTCAAGGGCGTCGATCCACCATGTAACGCTCGACTCAACGCAAGAAATGCAGCATAGACTGCTACTCGCCCACTGCTTCACGTAAAATTGCTTCCCACGATACGTGGGGTCCGCTGGGGTTTTTTTTTTTAGTAATAAAGGAACCGACCTATACGCATATGTAGACTAACGCTTATGCTGCATCGATAATGTGTTTTTCTATCTATGAAATGAACTTTTAAAATATCACTGCTTCCTTCTTGAATTGGCAAGGTAGCCTAAAAAGATATCCGATAGAGTGAGATCACAATAGTACAAAAATTACGTATTGATTCGAGGTCTCAAACACAAAATAACTACGAAAAGACGAAAAAAGCAACAGCCCGCGATTGTAAATTTAAAACAAGGTGCTGTTTCGTGCGTAGCCTGGGCTCTGCACCGATTTACTTATCCCGAAATAGGAACTCAGGGGAATACTCGTGTACCGTGCTCGGCATTCGCCATTTCCACATCTAATGATTTCTTCAACCGTACGATGGGGCGAGAGGAGAGGGGAGCTCGGTAGAGTCCGAATGACATCAAAAACCCAAAAACTGCGTGGTATCGTGCACTCAGCTCAGCTTTTGAAGATTCTTATTCTTGACTCCGGTTTGTTTCTTCGAATTGATACTCGCCAATCCTCGCAGAGTTCAGCCACGCAAAGGCAGATACACAGTGTGTCTACTAAGTTTCGAGACTGGCAATACTGCAAGATGCCCAATGAAGCCATCAAGCAGTTATCTCCAGCCAGTAGTGGCGAGTATGCTGTACATTGTGCGAAGAATTCGCGAGGCCGTGGTGTGAGTTTTATAAGTTTCAGAGGGTCATATATTGAATATTACCAGCCAATCAGGGCAAACCTTTTTTGCATTATTTCGTGATGGCACGAGTCTTGAAATTTAGCAGACACACTCTATATAAAGAAATAAAAGAGACTTTGAACACGATCGTCCATGAACGGATGCGCGAGGCGACACGCTCAAACGTGAGTTACAGGCTTAGCCCATTTTTGTGGACCGCTTTTGATCCCACCGCTGTATTTCTCGACCCATAATTCCAATACATGTAGAGTGGCCACAGTGACATTGAATGCATCACGCTGCTTCAACTAGAAGAAGAGAGAGGGCCATTGGTTGAATAACCAAACAACGAATGGGAATTGGAGTCTGAGAGATGCAGTCCCAAAAAACGCATCGAAATGGTGAGGTTGCAAAATTTCAATTTCCATAGCGACCGACTTAAGCAAAGAAATCGCGGCGTTTCATATTGTCGTTTGTTCATTTTTGTGATCCTGTCTTTATGTGTATATGTGTGAAACAAACAGCGACGTTAAGTGGTATCAATGTCGATGAAAATTACGCTGGCGTTACAAAGTGTACTGCAGTAACGGTAACAATGGCAACATAAAGTTCAGGTTTCAAACAACAGTCTATCATATCTTGAAAAAATCTATTTTTTTAGTCGTGCTTAATGTATAAACAACTAAAAAAGCTTAACTGCAAATGTGCGAGCTCAAATTATTCTTGAGGTACACGCATAAATATGTCCTGAAGTAGCAGTAAGATAAAAAAAATGGCAGCCATCCTGCCCTGCGAACATGAAGGACCAACGAAGCTTTATCAAACACCACACGTGGTGATGATGGGAGTGGGTATGTTCTATTATTACTTTAGAGTAATGGTAGTGATAATCGCTTTGTGTTCGCTGCAGTAGACCGTGATTGGTTGCGCGACCATTTTCAGCAAGACGAATTTGTTCCTTTCGTCGAGCATTGCCTTCATGCTGTTGTTCTGGTGTCTTTAATTTCTGTGGCCTTCCCATGACTGTCTTAGAATGAACTGGATGAGTAGCTAGACGGATCTCTCATTTTTATATGAAAGCGGGAAATACACGCAGAGGGAAGGAAGGGTCATTTGGCGTCATTCGAAGCCTTCGTGTGAAGCACAAAGCAGCTGCAACCTAATCTTTACCGGGAACGCGTGGGAGGGTGTTCGCATTGTTCGCAAGCGTCTTATCATCCAGCATGCGGAATTGATGCTTGTTTTGTGTTTTTCTTTATTGAAAATGATACTTAGCTCTATGCTGTACGCCTGATTGCAAATACATATATGCCGCTGGGCTTCAGTTGTTAAAGGGCTCTGAATCGTCCAGAGGTCGAAATTTAGTTGTGGCGTTGCAGTTGTGCACGATACTACAGCGAACGCTAGCGGTTTTACACGCGTTTGCTTGTTTCGCTCTTGACGTCACTACGCTGCGTTCGTCGGCTCGTCCGTCCACCTCTCCAAATGCCCTTCGTCAGCGTTTGAGGTGAAAACGCAAGGAGCGTGCGGATCTACAAGCAGAGTAGTGCTGAGAAGTGGGATGTACTCAATTTCTGTGGCACATACACGCTCCTGGAGTTTTGTGCTGACGCCACGAAACTTTCAGACCAACGGCAGGTATATAGCTTCGCTGCAAAACGTAAACTTTTCGTTCATTGAACAAATTTAGGGTGCATGCTACGTGCTCACGGAATGAAACGCGGCATCAAAACGTCAAGCATAACAACTAGTGCGCACAATTGCTCGAGATAACAAGGTAACGCTCGTGTAAATCTGACTCCAAAATAGGTGTCGGCTTCGATGTATCTGTGCGAGTCAATATGACGATGACGTGACACGATAAACAGAGAGTAGTAATGCAAGTACATCCGTACTCTCCGAAAAGAGTCACGCATACTCTTTTTCTTTTCTTAGAGTGTAGTGGCATGACAGCTGCCTTCTGCAGAAGCTATGATCAACGTCGTAGAAAACAGTGTCCTCGCTGTATAACCCAGCAGGAGAAGGGTGAGAAATGAACATACAAGTCGTTAGCGCATAGCACATGATGCATGGACCCACTTTCTTTCGGCAAAGTCCCATCTTCGAGGCTGATATTTTTAGCAGTCTCACAGCAAGATGTCAAAGGAAATGAATATATCCACCACCTACCACGTGACCCTTCCATGACACAAGGGCCTGCGTAACCTCCTAATTAATGAATGACCCGTACTGTCGCTTCTCTCAATGTACGTCTGTACATAACTCTCGCTTTCTGGATCTATGAATGCAGCCACTGCTGAGCAAATACAAAGGCGTCTGTTTACGGAGGCCATGTTCAAAGAGGAGAATGCGAATATTTATGAATAGAGAAATCACAATAGTGCCTCAAGGCTGCCGCATAGGAAAGGAAGAACGCTTGCACGGAAAACAATTTGAGTGAGGAAAAGGAAAAAGTGGGATGAAGATACAGCAGAAAAGAACGCTCACAGCCGCTGCAGCGCGAAAAGCGTAAGTGAGATAAGCAAGAAAAAAATATAGGAATTCTGAGATTTCCCGACTACTCTAACCAGGGGCGTAGCCAGAAATGTTTTTCGGGGGGGGGGGGGGGTTGAACCATACTTTATGTATGTTCGTGCGTGCGTTTTTATGTGTGCCTGCCTATATACGCAAGCAAAACTGAAAAATTTCGGGGGGGGTTTGCACCCCCCAACCCCCCCCCCCCCCCCTTGGCTACGCCCCTGACTCTAACCGCTCCTTGCCAAAATATAGGGCCTTCCATCGAGGCATCCTAATCCGGGCTATACCTCTTGCTTTCCCAGGCACCCGTGTTCCCGCGAGGTGACCTTTGTTTCCGCGAAGCATTTTGAACATTCCACTAAATGATGGTTGGCATTCGCCAGTATTCGAACTGGGCAGAGAAGGGAGAATGGTTCCAGTGTCTTCTTCGTTCAGTCTTCTTAAATACACATTCTCGGCAGGATGCGCACGCACATAAATAAATAAAATATCTCTGATGTTGTGGGTCGTGACAGCGTGCATATAGTTCGATTTCATATGCGTTTTATATGCCCAAAGGCTAAACGAGCCATACCGGCCTCGGCGGCCGCATTTTCGATGAAGGCAGAATGCTAGATGCCTAGTTATACGTTAAAGAAACCCAGGGGGTAGAAATTTCCGGACTTCTGCCCTACGGCGTCTTTCTTAATCATGTTGTTGTTTTGGGACACAACGCCAAACGATTATTATTATTATTATTATTATTATTATTATTGTTATTATTATTATTGTTATTATTATTTCATGAGTAATACTTCGAAGTGCCTCTTAAATTTTAATGACCACCAGAAAAAAAAAAATGAATTAGAATCGAATATTTTCTTGTGTCAACAACACGGCTTGGAAACATTAACTTCATTTTCTTGCATAACGACACAATGTGCCCTCTGTTAGCTTTGTTTTTTTTTTATTTCTCTTTTTCATTCTCTTTCGGTCTTGCTCTCTTTTTCTATCCTTTTTTCGTGTTTGTTTATTTCGTTCTCTTTCTCTGTTTCTGTGTTTTTTGTCTTTCTATGGTTTTATGTCTTTATTCTCTCTATTTCTCTATCTTGCTCTGTTTGAGGGGAAAGCCTTATATGCCTCACTAAATACGAAATTTGACCATCGGCGTCCCGCGTCGTCGGCGGTGTCTCGCGTCCTGGGGCGTGGGGGACGAGTGGTGCAAAAGTCATCATCACGTACTGGCGTCACAATATGACGTCACCATGACGTCACAGATCACAAAAATTTGTGACTTATTCATCATGACGTCACAAATTATGGCGTGGCGTTATGTGGCGTTACGCCATATAAAGCCGTTTTAGCACCCTCCTTTAGGCGGCGAACAAAACCGGAGAGTGCGCGACGTCAAGAGAAGAAAATAAAGACGGCGCTCCACAGTCGCACCTGTAGCCACGGCTCGTGTTCCTTGCTGGTGTGGATTCTGGTTCAGCCTCCTCTTTCCTTCGCTGCCCTGGCATAAGCCTACGCCGTCATCACATGACATCATAGCTTTGTCAATGGTGGGCCGATCAGCCCACCATTGCCTCCGATCCTGGAGGCAGTGCGAAACTTGCTAGGTACACATGGCTTTCGGAGTGTGGCGGGGCACGATAGATTTATCTAGAGAGCCTACATGACCGGTCGTTCATGTAGGTTCCCTAATACATTGACTAAGAAGAAAAAGATGGCTTTCGCTTTCGAGTCCTCTTAGGGGAATGCACAAGAGACCAAGTGATTTTTCGTTCTGTCGCTTTCTCTCCATCTTTATTTCTTTCGCTCTTTCTTTATATTTCCTATTTCTCCTTCTTTCAATCTATCTCTGTGCGGCTTCCCAATTCCTGTGGCGCATACCGAACTGTGATTTTCTGCAAATGCCAAAGTCTTTACGGCTGGCTTAAGCAGCTCTGGTGTTAAATAGCGTGTATTAACATAGCTTGTGGTGAATATGTCTTCCAGCGAGCAGAACAGGCACTAATCACAACAGCCGTGTAGACTGGCGTTTTGTAGCGTTAGCTACACTTGCCTAGCTGGAGCCGATTTCGCGTGGATCGTCATGAGCCGTGCTGCGCATGCGCGAGGATCGGTGATGTCATACAGCTGGCTCACCGGAGCCGGCATCTCACGCGCTTTCCGCCACCACCGCACGCGGCTCACCGCTGCCTGTCTGCGCGTTCGGGAGGAGCGGCGTCGTAGCCGCGGCAGACAAAGTTGCGCCGGCGCTGGCGCAGAGTCCGCCACCGCCGCACGCGACTCGCGCCGCCGGTATGCGCTTTCCAGAGGAGTGACGTCGTAGCCTTCTCAGACATATTGGCGCCGGCGCGCGCGCAGCTATTCGCCTTCGCTGTGCAGTCGCCGTCTGATACTGTGCTGGAGCCGCTTGATAGCGCCTCTGACTGGCGTTTGCAGGTGGGTAACGCCATGGAGAAGGAGAGCGCAAATGCTGCTCAACGGCGCAGAAGAGCCGAGAAGCTTGTCTTATCGGATCCCGAAGTAGTTGCCTGGCAATAAGCGGTTCACCGTACGAAGAATGAACAGAAGAAGGCTAATAATCGTAGACAATCTGGAAAGCTAATAATAATCAGCTGAACCTTTGGCTACCGCTACGTATATCCTTGCATAGCCGAGCTAAGCCACTGCAAATTTTCCTATTGAAAAGAAGCTGTTTCTCAACAAAAAGGCTAGCGTAAGCCTCCCGAATTTCTGCAGATGACTTCAAGGATATCGCACAAATATTACCTGCGCTTTCGTCATTTTTTAGCATTTTTAAACCTGTCTGTTGAAATTCCTGAACTGCCTGGTCTGCTACTTCAAGCTGAAGAATTCGTCGCGCATATGCGGAAGCGCCATTTTATATTAGTTTTTCCCTACCAGATATAAATCTGCTTTTGTTCCTGCAAAATGCAAAAGAACAATGTTTAATGTATTCTATGGGGGCTTCCCAATTCCTGTGGCGCCTACCAAGCTGTGATTTTTTGTAGGCACCAAAGTTTTTACAAATCGAAGAAGTTTTACGAAGCTTGGCCTTGCGAATCGGCTAAATTTCTACGTTTTATATATGCGCCACAGCAAACTGAAAATAAATTGTAGGACTTTCTGGTCACATTTTCTTGTGACGGTCAAATATCATTTATATAAATAAGACCTAATTTCGGTGGTACAGGCGGGCTAGTTGGTTGTATATGACTTTGCGAACAGCAGTGTAACATCTAAGAACAAGTGGACAGAAAAAGATGCACACAACACAAGCAAAATCAGTGCCTGTGCTGTATCTTTTTTTATGTCTTCATGTTTTCTTAAATTTTGAGATTTTTTTTATTTTCCGTCTTTCTGAAGTACATGCACAGAAGGAATAATTAAAAGGATGCGCCACCGCATCAAATGAAACTGAGCAGAATCTGAAAGTCACACTCCGTAATTACTCTTATTATTATTGCTATTTGTTAAAGTTTTTAAAAAGACGCATTTGCTGTAGAACAGAAAGAAGTACGCTGTTTAAATTTTTAAAAATTCAGAGAGTAAAGCTTGATGTAAATAAAGCTCGCCGCATCTTAACCATCTTCCTCACATGTAACAAATAAACAAAATAATTCTCCGCCTCAAGAAGAACTATGATTATATCTCTTATTAATATAATTCTGTTTTGAAGGGCATCTGCATGCCACCGTACTCTGTGCTATGTATTTTTCTAGCGCAAATGCTTTCTAAATTATGATTTTGGTGCTCTAGAGGAGCACTTGATGTTTGTTTCAATTAATATTGAAGATTTGAAAGCCGTCTTTTCCAACAAAGAAGAGAAACGGTCAAGAAGTGCAGCACCAAAACGGCCTCAAGTGAAAGGCGTTTGGTTGAAATTAAAAGCTTTAGCCGCATGCATTTGTCTTAATCGCTCGGATAATGAAAAGCAAACCGCCATAGTTTTTTTTGCGATATCGAAAAGAAAAATCTGAGAATTTTACTTATGAACGATCCCCAAGTCATTTTTCCATGGAGTGGGGTTGATGCCCGAGGAAGCAAAGTATGTTAGCAAAACTGCAGCAACAGCACGGGGGAAATATTGTACGCATGGTCCGTTTGGCTTGTCGTTCACATGCAGGATTCAAAGAAAGACAAGAAGTGTGAAAACAAATCACGGAAGCACGTTTAGATCCTTACAGTTGATGCTTTGCGAGATATCACTCAAGTCTGTTTACTTGCGTTGGAACAACGTGATGAACTGAGTCTTTAAGAAAGTGGCATACCCAGGACGAGGCGTACACGAGGGCAGAAATTATTTTTAAGGAAAGTAGAGGAGTTTACAAATAATTATAAAAATTCGATACAAATTATGTTTTTTATCTTTCTTTTAACGTTGCCGATAATTGTCAGCATTCCTTATGCATGAATATTGCTGCTAAGTATAGCCTACGTATTGCACGCTACGTTGGGCAATTAGCACCCCTGTTTATTGCCTTTCATGTTGAACAGCGCAAAAAACGAGACACGAAGAAGAGACTGCACAACACGAGCGCTGACTGACAACTAAATGCTTTATTCAAGCACAAAGAAAAGAAAAAGAAAGGAAAGAAACAGAGAAGCACGCGCAACCTAAGCACATGACAAGCGAATGCAGGCATTCAGCAAATTGAACTGTTGCCCAAGTAAGCCATCTCACAATCGAGCAACGCAATCGATGGAGTGCAGACACACGTGTCACCGTTTTCGCTGATAGCAACAGCTTCAGCTATCTCTCTGATTCGAGCCTCATTGTGTCCAAAAACAGTGGTCGTCCGGCAGAACTCCGGTGAGCAACAAGCGGCACAGTGGGCGGCCAAATGCCGTAAAAAGTGATGTGTCCACAAAATGACCTCTAGCCTCCTACCTCAAGTTGGGCGTCTGAAACACGCGGCCTTCCCTCTTGACGCCATTGTTTCTGCGTCTTTGAAAGTTATGAACAAAGTTAGAAATGGTCCAGCAAAACCGCTCGATGACAAACGTGGAAAGGGTAACAAACTAGCGGTGATCCCTTATATTCACGGCATTTCTCACCGTATTAAAAATATTGCCGACAAGTTTAGCATTGACGTCTACTTTTGCGCTAAGAAGAAGCTGAATACCGTGTGTGCCAGAATTGGTAATTTGTCCTCAGGTGCTAGTGGGTCATCTAGGAGAACGTGCACAGTAAAACACCGCACGCACTTCTTCCCTTGCAAAAGCAATGTAGTGTACTCAATTCCAATGTCGTGCGGTAAAGTGTATGTGGGGCAAACGGGGCGCTGCCTCAACATTCGCCTGCGCGAGCATCATAGCCAAGGAGGTTAAAATAAAATTTGCTGGAGTGGAGGAGGCGCCCCTCAGCTGAAGCCTCGTGCCACCATCTTGCCATGGGCAGAAAGCGCGCCTTCCGCAACGCATGCTGCAGCGGCCGCATAGATGTTCCAGCTGTTCATGGCGTGGTTGCGTCCGGACGTTCTTGGCTACATTGTGCGTTGCGTACGGCTGTATAAATCGAGCGCAAAGGTACTCTGGGATGAAGTTTAAGTTTTAAGCAGAACATTTCGAGCTCGATGAAAACTTCTCTGTATGCCGGAACACATGCTGACAGCCCACAATATGTCTCTAATTTCCCATCTGATGGTCATTCTTTTTTTCTAACCGGTTTCTTAAGGACTCAAATGTTCGAAGCACGTCGGGACAGGCTGTTTGACGGGAAGTCTGGAAGCCAAAAGGCGGTGATCGCATATGTTGGAGGCACTTCTCGCCAAATTGTTTCGACCGGACTAGGCTGCGACCTTGGAGTTGTCCGATTAGCTGTGGTTGACGCATTTGTAAAACACTTGCAAAACCCAGTGATACACATCCTTGTGCTCTTTGATACCACTGGTGCGGAGCGCGAATAGGAAAATAACGCACCGTTTGCTATTAATTGAAATTATATAAATAGGCGATATTTCGTTATCGGTTGCCCTCTTCGTGTTATAAAAGGGTAGTTTGCAACAGCGAGGTTAAGTAACGTCATTTGGGCAATATACAAGAACCTGTTTTTTCTCACATTCGTGCATTTTTGTTATATTTGTATTTGCTTCATGCAGCGCAGCGAGTAAAACCAGCAGGTGTGAACTGTGCAGTGCTCTTTCCAGCTGCAAATAAAGCGACCCAACCGAAGGCCAGGGGTACTCCGGCCGTTAGATGCGTTCAAATTGAAAAAAGTTGTTGAAGATGTGACAGCTGCATCACCTATACGGCCGCATTACGAAGAAATGCTTCATCTTTTTCAAGAAGAGATAAGACAGCGCAAGATGAAAATTCCGCAGCAGAAAAATTGCACACTAACCAAAAAGAGCGAGGCTCGATCCTCAAGCGATAATAAAGGAGAGCAAGGCGCAAAAGCTTATGTCTGAGTAGGGCAGGGCGATGTTCACTGCAGCCTTCCCCCATACATACAGCAACCCCTAGGGCACGAAAATAGACCAGAAAGGCAGGTATTCTATCCGAGCTGCGGGCGTTTGCGTTAACGCTGCACTTCTATTCTCCATCAGCTTACGAGTATGTACGCACGAAGTTTAATCGCGCACTGTCAGCAGAGCGCTCTATACGGGAACGGTATACAGTATTCCATCAAAGGAAATGCTGCCTTCACAGATGAGTCACTATCTCGAAAAAGCTAGCCCAATGCCGCACAAAAACTCTACTGTACTTTGATTGTTGATGACAAATGAGAAAACATGTTGAGATTATGGGCGACTAAACGGTTAGATATGCGGACTTTGCGACTGCAATACGTGATGACAGACGGCTTAAACTTATGACGTATGCCACTTGGCCGTTTTTAATTGATTTATTGGCAGCGTAAGAGAGAGCCGAGCCTACGAAATAGCATCGAAAAAGCTGTATCAATTGAAATAGTGTCAACTGCAAGCTGAATGCCCAAATTTGGAGCACGTCCATGCAAAGCCAAAACTAATCGTTTTGAAGATTTTGAGCTCGTCTTGAGAAAAGAGATGGCTTTCAAGCCTTGACGAATATATATCCTTCTCGATGAGTATATCGAGCGTGGTGCTTCGTACCCACATTTATATTCCGCTCAAAGAAAGTGGCCGAACTCCACATATGCATAAGACTCCGTCACATGACGAACGAAAGAAACAGGAAATAAAGTGCCGAGGAGTGAGTTCTGCTCTTACGAGGATAATTATTTTAAAAAAAAGACAGTGATGCAGGCCCTTCGGTGTGCATGCTTGCAAAAAAAAAAAAAAACGCCAAAAGAAACAGAATAAAACTGACCGCATTCCTATCTGCGATTTCGCTTCTTATTCTTGACAACTTCTCCCTTAATGATCGGCATAACCATTAAAACCACGGCGGAAAGACCCGTTTCTTGCCTATGGCAAGATGGCCGCCGCCCGAGCGGCGCGGCTTCACTGCGGCCCATTGGTAAGTATAGGCGGCCTCCACTCCAGCAAGTTTTATTTAAACCTCCGTGATCACAGCTCTCTCAAGGGTGCGCCGTATTCGCATTTGGCCGCCGACTGTGCCGCTTGTGGCTGCTCACCGGAGTTCTGCCGCACGACCACTGTTTTTGGACACAATGAGGCGCGAATCAGAGAGATAGCTGAAGCTTTTGCTATCAGCAAAAACGGTGACACGTGCGTCAGCACTCCATCGATTGCGCTGCTCGATTGTGAGATGGCTTACTTGGACAGCACTCAAATTTGCTGTATGCCTGCATTCGCTTGTCATGTGCTTAGGTTGCGCGTGCTTCTCCGTTTCTTTCCTTTCTTTTTCTTTTCTTTGTGCTTGAATAAAGCATTCAGTTCTCAGTCAGCGCTCGTGTTGTGCAGTCTGTTCGTTGTGTCTCGTTTTTTGCGCTCTTCAATATGAACCCCAACCATCTAGCCCACCTGTCCCTTTGGCTGCTGTTTGTTGCCATTTATTTATTTATTTATTTAATTATTTATTTATTTATTTATTTATTTATTTATATTGGATACTGCCAGTTTCTACATGGAAAGCAAATCAGGTGGGCGTACTGATACAGCGTGCACATTTGAAAGTACTATTGTGTATGGAACATAGAAATGAGATACAGTACACATGCCTGAAATGTGTCGTACGCTTTTAAACCGTAATTATGTCTAATACAACATTAGTACTTACAACCTAACAATCAAACCTAATGCAATCTAATACAGCATAAGAAAGTGACCATACCAACGTCAGAACGACTTTGCATAAACATGAACTTTCCTTTGTCGTTAGTGCTTATTATTTTCTATCGCTTCAGGAAGTGCTAATGACGATTCAATGTTTGCTATTGTAGGGTGAAGGCGGTTCCACTCCCTAACATCAGTGGGGAAAAAAAGAATACTTCAATATGTCAGAGTTGCAAAAGTATTCCGCTAGCGTTCTATGATGCTTATTACGTGATACCGGAGACCTAAAGAAGGTGGTGTACATTGAAGAAACTATGCTAAAACGGATTTGCAGAAGATTATGTACAAATTTTAAACGAGCTCGTTTTGCTCTGACTGCCAGTGTGTCTAGTCAGGATGATGCCAGAACTTCAATAAGTGATACAGTACGTTTGTATTTGTTATGAATAAACCGTATCTTCGTTCAGCGAACTGGGAGCGCGGAAAAAACACAAAGGACGAAGCGAGGAACCGCATAAGACGAGCGCTCACTAACAACTGATTTATTTTCCACATCGGAAGGACACATTTACACACAAATTGCGCATGTCAAGAAAGATTATGACGACGGCATGAACAGCATGCGAAACGTATGATCAAGGCATATGTCTGACGGTTATCTAGGTATCTCAATTCACAGTCATGCAGCGATAGAGAAGGATGACTTATACATTGATCCGTATTCCTGGAAATGTGATATGCTTCAGATATTTCGCGCGTAGTTTATCACATTTCAAGCATATCACATTTCCAGGAATACGGATCAATGTATAAGTCATCCTTCCCTGTGACTGCATGACTGTGAATTGAGCTACCTAGATAACCGTTAGACATGTGCCTTGATCATACGCTTCGAATGCTGTTCATGCCGTCGTCATAATCTTTCTTGACATGCGCAATTTGTGTGTAAATGTGTCCTTCCGATGTGGAAAATAAATCAGTTTTTAGTGAGCGCTCGTCCTACGTGGTTCCTCGCTTCGTCCTTTGTGTTTTTTCCGCGCTCCCAGTTCGCTGAACGAAGAAAATGAATTACCAACTGGCCCACCTTTCGATCCTCCTGTAAACCGTATCTCCTTTTTTTTGAACTTTTTCTAGCACGCTATATAAAGAAGTGCTTGTTACGAAATAGCGTACTTGTGTCAAAGGGATGAAAAATCCTCTAACAGTAAGTGTGGCTGGAGCCAGCGACACCCATTGTTAGAGATGAGACACACAGAGGCACCCTGTGTGTGTGTCTCTCTTTCCGTCCGTCGTCTTTGCGCCTGCTATTTCGAATCAGTGGTTTAACAAAGATCGAATTTTAAACTATCTAAAGAAAGCAGACGTTGGAATAAAAAAAACGCCAGGCCTGCGCTGAAATCGCAGCAGAGTCACAGCGAAAGCTGGAAGAGCGGCGTTTCTAGAGCCCGTTGTAAGCTCTCTTGGGGCTACAATAGAAGTACACTAGAATGGTACCCACTACGCCATAAATCACAATTTTTGTGAAGTTGGGAAGCACCTACTGAGACATTAGTCGTCATTCTGGGGAGAAGCGAGGCACCAGCTACACGTCAGTAAGGCATTATGTGCACTTTGTTGACGCGACGACTGATGACCATGAAGAATTATGGCTCAGTCCTTTGTAATGGGTTGGAAGCTTTAAACGACCCATCAGTTCTGCAATTTGTATAGGGTGACGCCCGGTCGCTATTGCCCTCTCCCGTCATGCTGTATAACATACGCTGACGTGGGAGAGAGACGGGGGGGGGGGGGCGAAGATCTTTTCTGAGACCCCGAGGAAATGGATCATGCGCTTATGGGCTTCCTTGGCAACCAGTACGAGTGCACTTGCGAGGTACCCACTACGCTATAAATCATTGTAGTTTTTAAGAAGTAGGGCAGCAGGCACTGTGCCATTTTTCGTCATTCTACGGAGAGCCGTGGTACCTGCTAAACACATGTAAGGCATTATGCGCATTTTGTTGATGCTGTGCCTGATGACGACGAAGAATTATGGCAGAGCCCTTTGTAATTGGTTGGAAGCATTCAACAACCTACTCGTTGCGCAATTCGCATTGTGTGACGCCTGGTTACAGAATTCGCGTTGTGCGACGCTTGGTGCTTATTTTACTCTTCTACCACGCTATATTGGATATGCTAATGTGGTTCCTTCCCGACATGAAGCCTGTATACGACCTTTTTGCAAAGCAGTCTCAAGCACCGGCATGGCTCATAGGTTGAATACTGGGCTCCCGCAGGGGGCCCAGGTTCGAACCTCGTTCCATCCTGGAATTTTTTCCTAATTTTTTTTTCTTATTTCGCGCGGTACTGGTTACGGACACCGGCGGCGGCGACGGACAACTACGGCGCCAAAAACGGCCGTTGAAATGACCTCATAACAGCTTTCGCTGTAAAAAGCGCAGGTTATTCACTGGCGCTTCATTGTCTCCTTAAATTTCCATACAACTTTAATTACTTAAAGGGTGCGTGCTGCCTGGTACTCTCGTTGACAGAGCAGGACATTTCGACCAATGAAGTAGTGGCAATGAGCATGTTTCTATTTGACGAAACAGAGCAATGAATCCCTTCTAGTGCCTTGTCATAGTCTACCTCATCTTAATACATTTCACATGCATTTTTTACCTGGTCACATTATGCGTCACATCGTGTCTAAAAATGCCATAAGTTTCGGACCTGTGTTTGTAGCGCGCTGTGCTTCAAACTATGGTACGCAACTCGGAGTGCTTGCAAGGGGTTGAATCGAGAGACGCGGGAGACGGCAATGGCACGGCAAACAACTTTATGTAACAGCAAACAAACTTCACAAATAGCAAGTTTGCAACAAACGAATACATGCATATCACATTATTGAATGCTATCCTTCAAATATGCGCAGTCTGTAACTACATGCAATAGTAGTCAGGCAGCCTTGGCCCCACAGTCGCGACCGTAAAGGAGTGTCCTTACTGCATGTACGGTCGGCATGGCGTCTAAGTCGAATCCCTGTCGTCCGTGTTAGGTCGTGCTCGCCTTTGACGCTCTCGGTGAGGTCCTACGGTCGTCGTAGCTCAGAAGCAACCAGACGATCCGCGTGTTGCCGGTTTCCCGGTCGTCATCATGGCCGTCACTGAGGTTGAAGGGTTAGGCCTAGTACCTTCTCGGTCCCTTATTCCCATTGAGGGTGTGGTTTAAGTGACCACTTGGCGCCATGGGGACTGTACTGTGGGTCCAAGCCGTTCTGCCAAAGAATGCGGGCCGTTGCAGGTGCTCCGGGAACCGCTGTGGCAAGTATGCTGCGACTAAGTGGCAGCGTCACCCGGTCGTTGTCAAGATCGACCTCTACGTCATGCACTCTTGGCGCTGCACCTCCGATCCGGCACCAATTGCTCTCGTCACCCTTGAGATGCTGGATTCTTCGACCATCTTCCAACAGGGCCCCACAAACAGATTTCGTTTTTCACCACGGCTCCGGTCGCGTGCCAAGAGCCCTGCTCCGACCAAAGGCCTACGTGGACGTGGCATAGGTACACACCATCGAGGAATTTTCCGCTTCTCGCATACCGTCGCGTACGATTGAAACTTTTCATCGTTCGGCATGTGCCTCGTGCCCCTTACTCATGACGACTATCTTTTGCCCCAGATGTATAGGTTTGAACCACCATCTCCCTGACATTCTAAATATTTCTGAAGCGAACCATATTCATGAAACATGGGCTATCATTGTATCTAAGTTAATATTTCCACACTCTTCCTATTTTTATAAAGAATTTCTAGAATAAAGCTTTGAGATGGTCATGAGGTATGCAGTAGCTAAGGATTTTGAAGTACTTTTTATCCAAGGCGAGCGGCAAATACCTTTTCGCAAGCAGAAAAGCTGAGAACACAAGAAATAATCGTCATTCTGATCTTTAAAGCATCGGCGGAGTACTAACGAGCACAAAGGCGTTAACTACGTAGTGCAAAAGAGAGAGTTCCCCTGAAGTCGCATAACGCCCTGAAGCTCATCAAATGAATTGTCCCGAATTTGTATGCGATCCAGCACCAGCCACGGGTATCCGCTGCGAGGTATCAAAGGCATGGGATCAAAGTTGGCTTGGTTAGAGAGACCGGTAACACACCTTAACTCATCATGATTACGCACCGTAATTGCTTAATTGTTAATCTTAGTCGTACTCCCTCACATCGAATGCTAGAGCGCTTCCAAGTTATCAGAAACAGAGTGCAGTGCCGCAAAGAAACAAAGGGAATTTGTGGAACGTTTTAATTCTGTCTAGCTGGATGCACATTGCACCGAGAAACCACTCTACGGCTCTGGAATGCGACCAGCGGAACGTACTATAAATTGTAGCGTAGCGCTGGTATTGTTTAAACGCTTTCTTCCAATGATCTCATAGTTTACGTCGCCTTCATCATAACCATTCCAACTGCACGCGGTTTTCAGCTTTGAAGCTTTTACGGACATAACCGCTTATCCCTAACGCACTTAAATAAACCATGAGGAGTTGATTTTTCTAGGTCCGAGAACCGGCTACTTTAAGTTTTGGCCGGCAGTATTACTGTAATATTCCACGTATCCATGTAGTTGCTATGCTCTTCGAATATATGTCACCATAACAGGTTCAAACTTCTAGTTCTTTTTCAAAATTTCATAAAGGACATTTTTGTTCACGAAATAGCAGGTCTTGTTTTTGCTGATACCATTACATGCAATCGCCTGGATACCACACCCTCACTGGCAAGAACTTTTCAGATCTGCGGATTGTTCTACACTATTGTGGACTTTTATAAAAAATGTCCGGGGCGACATTGGTCGCCGAAAACAGAGAAAAATTTTTGTTATCAGGTTCAGAAGTGAATAATCACGTTGGGCTACCACGGCATTGATATAGGCAATAAGATAAAATCTCGGCTTTCAACGTCTGGGAGTCAACGATTTGCTGGATTGATTAACGTAGCTCCTAGAGACGATTCTGAACTTTGAATATTGAACTGTGTTCACGTGCGTAAAAGTAAAATATATAATTCGTTCACATCTGACGTTCACAATTTGAAATCGTGCTTTTAGTTTTCTGCCCCTATTGCAAAACCCAGCGCCACTGGATACCAGCGTCCAGTGCCATGCCTGATTATGGGCCCAGCGTCGCGCTGGACACTGGGCCGCTGGAGCGGCGTTTTACTGGGAGGCGCTGAGTACTCAAGCTCAAAACGGACGGCTCTACAGCGTTAAAACAGCGGTGCCTACGTTCCCTACATAAATATATTATTAAAAAATTCATATAGAAAGCATTAGTGCAATAAAAAAAGAAAAAAAAGAGCCGTACGAAAAAAAAAAAATTTCCACCACGAGGATTCGAACTCGCCACTTCTCAATCTCCAAGCGAGTACTCTACCACTGCGCCACGCTGAAACACGTTTACACGCCTGTGAAAGAGCTAGTCAATACAGTAAGAAAGCGTTTCGTTTCATGTTTCGGTGTCATGCATTAAATGAAGACGCGATCTTCCTTTCCAGATCACGCTTGCTTCTTTATTAGACACAAACAGAGGGTGGCCGGCAACGAATGAAATTCCCAAAATGGGAAGAGCACTAGGTTTCTTTAAGAATTTCCGTTTTAACTCCGAAAATTATCAAATGGATCGAGGAGCCGGGTACACTTTGACGGCTGTTACTGCCGATTTTTAATAGCCGTTTCTCGCCCTTACTAATGATGAACATGTACAGAAGCTTGATGATGACTCGTTCGATAAACACGCGCCTACATGAATTCCTACTGAGTAGTTTTGTCGCGCGAGCGACGATAATACTGCGGGGTGGGCGTGTCTGTATTCTGACTTGCACTTCTAGCGATACCTACAACTATAAAACCGCTCAGCAAAAACAAATATATTTAGTTGAAAAAAGATGCCGCTGTGTCAGTTCACATACGCGTACCAGTTGACAGGTATGTGTTCTGACGTATGAGTCAGAGAAGTACCGGCGAGTGCGGCCGGCTGCTTTCGATGAGCCTACGTTCGTTGCTCAAAGCGCATCGCATCGATGGTCATCGCTCCTTGTGCGAACACCGTACACAAGAAAAAATGGTTAATTTAGGTTAACGAATGTCCAGACTATACTTTACGGTAAATCTTACACGTTCGAATTGCGTGTACTTAAATCAAGAAGCGCCGGTGGCATGCACACGGACTCCGCCGGTACGCTAGGCCTAACGCTCGCTGGGAGCCGCACTGGGTAGGACCGATCTCTGCGCAGATGAGTTGCGATGGTTGAAGTTTCTGCATTTTAGCCTCAAAACATTTGTAACTGATACCTAACGTATAGCTGAAGTAAGTGGAAGTGCAATAATTGCGCGAGATGCGTTTCTGGTGTGGCGATATCGAACGAAGGTTGTTTTTCTGGCCTCCGTTGGGAGGGCTCGCGAAGCCAGAGCTCATTTACTTCTTGCCAACCGCACGGCGATGTAACGATTTGCTCTGTATGTTCAGACCAACGCCTTCAGACTTAGAAACATTACAATATGAAGTCATAACCGCAAACATCACGGATGATAGACTGATATATATGATCGGCATGCACCAATTGTGTAATCATTGCTGCTACGTGCTCCGCAAAAATTAACGACGTTATTGGCACTGCATGAATAATAAAAAAGCGTGGTAGAAAGCAAAATGATCAGTGTTGGCTGCTTTGGGTTATTAACAAATTTTTCTTGACATTCGACAGGGAAACATTAAAAGTGACCGTGATTTCACATATATATGTGTATCATGTATCACGTATATCATGAAAATAGTGCGCATCTCCTCGTCTTTCTCTGCCAAGCTAGAATTTGTGACACATGTTTGAGACCCGTTAGGATAGCATCTATCGGTACCATCGAATCAGACATTCGATATTCAACGATAATAAAAGCATTCCGCCGCGCACGATACTGAAAGCAGTGCGCGGCACTGGCAGAACAGTGCAGGCTCCAGTATGTGCCAGCGCACGCCAGTGAGAATTCCAGCGTCTCCAGCGCTTCCCAGTGAGCGCCAGCGTCACAGCGGCAAAGCCAGTGGCTCTACCAGTGCGACCCAGCTCTTTCCCAGTGCTTTCACCGGAGTCCCAGTGAATTCGAGCGTATACCAGTGATCCCAGTGCGGTCCAGCGCCAGAAAACGTGCTGGTATCACGCTGGGGGTACTGGAACGGCGCTGCTTTTTGCAATAGGGGCTCGACCTCATTTGTTCTCTCTGCTTATGTGCGACGTCCTAAAGTGCTACCATTTGCTGCAATTCACAACTTCGAGAATTCTGGAAACACAACCCTGTTTGCATAGTATCATTTAGGGCTGTTCATCAACAGTTCGTGATCGTAACAGTCGCACGCTCAGCTCGACGAGTCACTGGAGGAAATCATGTCCCTTTCACTTGTGTATGTTTTCTACAGTTTTTTTTTCCAAAGAAGCTCGATTGAGGTCGCATAAGTTCGCTGGGAAAAAACGAAATGGTGTCACGTGCTCGTGGCGCCATTTCCTGGGGCCACGTGGGGCTGTCGCAGTCCTAATGAAAACCAGCAGATAGCGAAGTCAGTGAAGGTATAAGGGGCGTTAATTGTACTGCTTATGTGCATTGTAGTAACTGTGATATGGATGTGAAGAAAGTAAAATGGACGAAAAGACAACTTGCCACCGGCAGAACCGTACCCGACAGCAAGTTGTATTTTCGTCCAGTTTACTTTTTTGACATCTATGTCAAAATTACTGCAATACGCTTAAACGGTACAAATAAAGCCCCCTACACCTTCGTTGGCTTCATTATCTGCTGGTTTTCATTACCGTTTTGCCAATAAAAGAAGCGAGCCCTCAAAATTGCCTGCCTTCACTCATGCTGGTCCCATATGGGCCGGCCACGTAGCACGTCGGCAGGATAACCGGTGGTCATTAAGGGTAACTGACTGGATTCCAAGAGAGGGCAAACGCGTGAGGGGAAGACAGAAAATTAGGTGGGTAGATGAGATTAAGTTTGCAGGTATAACGTGGCAACAGAAAGCACAGGACCGGGTTGATTGGCGGAACATGGGAGAGGCCTTTGCCCTGCAGTGGGCGTAGACAGGCTGATGATGATGATGATGACTCATGCTGGTGCCACGTGACTTTGCGCCATCCCTGCAACGCCTGCCTTGATTATTAGGGCGCATCAGTATACCATTCGTAGGAAGGTATTTCAAATTGGCAAATATATCTCATAAGGTCGTAACTGTTTAGCTGACCATGGTATACAACCCGTATTAAATAACGCGGTTAATTATTGTGTTAAACATTGCGGACCTATTTAATAATATTCACGTACTGTACGTTATTATTTACCAGGAACAAATAATTGACCTAGAACGGGATATTTGTACCTGTAACATGCATGTTTTTCTACAAATAACTTGTAGCGCTGAATGCACCGGTCATTGTAAATATGTTGCTTAGTAAGACCACTTGCGTGTTATTTCTCGAGCACCTACTCTCGAAGCTCAGATGGTTAATTTGCTGTTGCTCGTCGACCATGTTAACTTGTCCAGTAGTGCTCATACACTGCATATTTCTTTTATTTAGCAAGACTATATAATTAGAAATGATTATGAGTGAGTGGGAAGCCCGAAATCACCATATCAACACTAGTTCGTTTATTGTGGAAGGCATGTCGTTGAACAAAATCGAAGCTTTTCAAGCCTTGCACGAACTTCTCACTCTGTGTGATCTGACACGATGTTTTTTCTGTGTTTGTGTAAAGGACTCTTTGAGCTGGACAATATTGCAAGGAGCGAAATTCCCTACACGACAGCTGTGGTTTTCAGGTCGTGTTTGTCCTTAATAAACAGAAGTAGTTCATATGGCACCAAGTATACATTAACCAGAAGCCATTATTCAATATACACTCGAAGAATGAAATAAATTTAAGAAATGTTATTGAAACAACAGGATCATATACAATAATATTGACTTTCGTATGTTATCAAGCCATTTACTATTTATGTGACCGAACATATGTTCTCGAGTACGCTAGAAAAAATCCATGCGATTTTTCTTTCCCGCGAGGGGAGGATGATCGCGGGGCTAGGATACTCGTCCACCGGATAAACAAATAAAGTCTTCTAACTCATTAACTAATCTAATTTTTCTGAAACATTTTATGAAATATGTAATGTGGCTGTGGGACATGCCCTATTAAATAGATGGTAAGGGCGGGCCAGGAGGATTTTCTCTGCTTATGATTGTAAACTTTAAAATGAAAGTATGATATACACGAAGAGGAAGAGGACAAAAAAATTACATTTATCGAAAACCAGTGAAAATGGTTTCTTCGGTTGCGGGAGGCGACGTAGGTTTGTCGGCCGGGTGCCCCTGCTCCTTGGCGGCTGCCTCTACCAGCCCCGTGACGCAGACCTGCTCGTCAAGGTCGGAGTTGAGCGGTGTGGCCTCCCACTCCTGCGTCGTGGTAATTTGCAATTCCTGTGGGCTACCATGCGTACGCATTCTGGGACAGCCCTATAGTACGTGAAAAAGGCCGGCCCGGGGGGCTCGGCACAGCTTGCGCTGAGATGTAAATGTAGTTGGATAGATGTAGGAATACCGAATTGGTGCTGGAAAGGAGCCGTCTGGAATTGCCTCCACACGAGCTCCTGCCATTTAGTTAGCGATTCGTGCCCTGGGGGAAAGCGAAGTCTGGCCAATCTATAATGCTGCGTAATGTCGCGATATGTCACCATGCGGCCGCGTGTAGACCGTCTAGTTTCCTTTATCCCATTCCCCCTTCCGACTTGGGTTGCGCCGTGGGCTTTATCGGATTTTGCTTTATCGCCCCATGATAACAGTTGGCGCTGACCGTAAACCGGGCCAACAACTCCAGCCATTGAACTATGGGCTCGAAGGTCGCAAATTAAGCTCGAGCTCTTACTATACCAACGAAGAGAAAATGTAGAGGCATGCGAGGATGCACTAGTTATTGTCATCAAGATTACAGAAATTGGAAGATACAAGTGTTCAGAAAAAAAAGCGATGGACAACATCGAAGAAAACGAGGAAGGACACAAACTGAAGGTAGAAGGTATTAGAGGAAGGAATGGGGGATGAAACAGTAAAGATTGCCACAACATGAAGCACAAATTTGCTGCAGCAACATAAGTTGCTGCCCATGCGAAATGGGTTAGTAGAGACGCTATAAGTTCGCTTACGAACGTTTTGATCGATTTTTTCTCCGCTGTTTTTCCCTCGGCAGTTTCCTCTTGTACAGAAGGATTGATATATAACATAACAGCCGCTATCGCTCAAGAGAGGCAAGGGAGGCACAGAGAGATAGTGTAACACTCATGTCGTGTATAGCTCAGGCTTGCGGCGTTTCACTAAATACCAAAGAAAAACGAAATGCCCTGGACAGTGTGTTGATCGCTGGAAAGAATACAGGTGGTGACAAAAGATAATAGGAGCTTCACTAAGGTGGGAATGTAAGACATGAGAAAAAGCAAGTCATCATCAGCAATGAAGGCAACGACGTACTGGAGGCTCCGGTAAGGATTTTCGGCGTGGAGTTGATGGGCTGCTTGCGTTCCTGGAAGGACTGATGCATCGCGGTTGGTATATACATAAGTTTCCATCTTTCCTCAACGACATTCGCAGACCAATGCACTTTTATTGCTTTTTCGCACTTTCTGGATGTTTAGTTTGCCTGCTTTCAGGATACAGATCCGAACGCAAGGGGCCTTTGCGAAACGGCTCCTTCCTTTTACATACTTTGAGCTCGCTGCTGTTGATAGTGTCCCGCTAGCAGGATTACTTACGAGGAGTGCAATCAGCGAAACACATCTTTCCTTTTATTAATGCGACAAATTTTATGTATTTTTCGCAGTAAACTGAGCGCTAACTGCACTGAACAAATGTTGACAAACGATGTCGTTTCGCCAACGCTTTTTGCAGATAGCCCTCAGGCTTGACAGTCCTTGCTCTGCAACCTGGTGCAACCTTTATGGCTCAAAAACTGCTTCTCTAAATCACGGTGAGCGGAAAGAAAAGAGACCAAGGTAAGCGCACTTTTAGGTGACGTGCGTTATTACTACGATTTGGAAAGTAAACAGTATAAACTTTTGTTTAAAGATAAACAACACGTTCCATAATTGACAAGGTTGACCCAATAAAATTTGTTGCTGGGCTAGTTGGTGCATAGTTAAAGTATAAAACGGTGGCGCAGAAAGAGACAAGGACGAAACAGGAAGAAGGATACGTCCACACTACCGACTGGTTTATTCTCGAAGAGGCACTCAATATATATGGCATTACGCACATGCGCAGACGGCCGAAATCAAAAGCGATCTTGCAAAAAACAAACTCACTGCTGTGTAGGACGATAGAAGGAACACTGACACACGCACTCCCGTACAATTTAATGAAATAGGCCTCAGCCAGTTCTCTTGCGACTGCGTCACAACTTCGCTTTAAGATTTTCCTGGATGAAAACAGGGGCACACATGCACAGGATTTACAATGAAATGGCAGAAGATTTTCCTGGATGAAATGGTTTTCATCCAGGAAAATCTTAAAGCGAAGTTGTGACGCAGTCGCAAGAGAACTGGCTGAGGCCTATTTCATTAAATTGTACGGGAGTGGGTGTGTCAGCGCTCCTTCTATTGTCCTGCACAGCAGTGAGTTTGTTTTTTTTGCAAGATCGCTTTTGATTTCGGCCGTCTGCGCATGTGCGTAATGGCATATATATTGAGTGTCTTTTCGAGAATAAACCGGTTGGTAGTGTGCACGTGCATGCGTCTCTTCTTCCTGTTTTGTCCTGGTCTCTTTCTGCGCCACCGTCTTATGCTTTGACAAGTTTGACTGAAGGCAGACAGGTGTGCGTAGTCAAAAGCTTTGACAATTACAAAACTTTGCCTTTTAAATGTCCTATCTCTCAAACATGTATATGATGCTTTTCCAAGGCGCTGAAGAATTTATGACTGCATTTCGCACTATAATATACTTTATTAAAAATTTTGAAGTCTGCTTAGTTTTGGCCAAATGACGATAACCCTGTGCTTTTCTACGCTGCATTGAGATAGAAACTGAATTACCACAAGGTTGTTGAGCATACCGTGGAGTCAAATATAAAAGAAAAGAGAGGTAGAAAGTTTCAAGAAAGTGCTCGTTTGGCTTACCTAAACCCAAGGAAGGAGAAAGGTGAATGGGATGCCATTAAGAACAGCTAGAATAAACAAGCCCTTTTTTCGCGTAACATTGTCGTCACGATAGCAGAACAGACTGTTGGGCTAGTTGGCTATTCAGGAACACTAAAAGAATAAGCGCTAAAAATCAGCGAGCGCAAAGAAGAAAGATTGTCCTCACTACACCTTGACGTCGTTGCTGCGAAAACTCAGCGACAGCATATGGTTTGTGCCAGTGATGCCATATGGTTATGTGGAGCGCTGTGGCGGGATACTCAAGATTTTTTTTTCATCCCCTACGGGGCACTTTCTTTGCGCTCGAACTATGGAGCGTATGAGTATCGTATGCATTAGAGCCGTAGCATTTCAGGGCTTGCGCACATTTGATATCCGCCAGCGTTCATTCCAAGAATCAGAAAGCGTTTTGAGAGTTAAAAAAAATATATTGAATAGTACCCAGAGTGGAGCATGAAGCACGGTTTCTAAATAACCAGGCGTATTACTTCCATTTTATGTAACAAATAACCAAATTTAATGGCCTCAAAAGTTCTCTTACTCTCTGGTTCCTTCCAGAGACGTAATTACAATATGAAGTAAACGGAAGAAACGTTTCCTGCCTGTCTCCTACGCAGATGCTTCGCCCATCATATGAATGCGCTTTGGGGAACTTAAATCTAGTGAGGTTTGAGAGCTTTCGTTGAGCTTCGTGATGTTGCCATGTCAAAACACTCTTGTAAGTAAACTGAGCAGAGTGACGTTCAAAAGCAACAACAAAAGGCAACATAAAGAAACGGATACTTAACGAAGATAAACCACTGTTATATGTTACCTTAATACTCCACTTCCTAATAATAGCCACCAAGTTAAAGCAGGAGGTCTTTGGAGTCCAGATGGAGGTGCTGCTATAACGCAATACAAGACAGTTATCTTGACAGTGACATTTAGTAGCATGGATGTAAGGAAACGTGACGTAAAAATATTCCTGCTTTTTAAATAGGTTCTTCAAAAAAAAAACTGTTTTTCGTCGAAGTGTTCAGACGGTTTCAGTGGCAGGAATGTAAAAAAGAAGTCATCCCCGAAATCCACGCAGCGAAATGAAGTTTGCTTTTAAGGTCCACATTGCACGCACCTCTCGCGATTGATCCTGGCTTTTAAACTACGCCCATGTAATGTGAGCTTTTCATCTTGTCAGTACACACATGTCCACTTAAGGATCCTGTGTCACCATTGATTACATGAAAAACAGAAATTATAAGGTAAAATTGGAAGGCAAGAGCTCGCAGAACAGCGAGAAATAATACTACTGGTGCTACCACCTAAGCAAGCAGAAATAACTCAAAAGCAGTGTTCCGATTCAAACAGGCGCTCGCAGAGGAAATACGGAGTTGTGTCATGGAGTAGGGATTGTTAAAGACATTTTAGCTTATTGCGTGAAAACTTCTCCAGAAAAAAAGGAAAAATAGAACCTTCTTGCTTACTTTCAGCAAGTCAAATTTGAAAATGTACAAATAATCGGAAGCCATATACGTTCCTGCGGCTAGAAAGTGAAGAGGAAAGACTTGTAAAAAAAATCACTGCACGCTCGAGAAGCCTTTGGTACGTGTCTTCCCTCGCATACGTGCTAAGCGCGTCTCGTTAACATTCAGGATATACAATGGCAGTCAGTGAATCAGCAAACGAAGGGAATACATTCTGGTAAAGAAGTCCAGATACGGGGGTGTTAGCAGCGAACTATTTGGTACTTGCATGTGAAACGCAAAACTACCTTGTACTGCTCCCCGCGGCAACAAAACAGCAAGGTGTGGAAGGGGGGAGAACAAATGTTGGAACTAACCTGCAGCAACTCTGCAACGACGCAGATGAGAGATAATTTTTTTGGTGACAATCGGAGCACAGGAAGCAGCCATGATCACCGAATTACATGCCGAGATCACTTCTTTCACCATTCCCCGTCGTGGCCTTTGTTCCTAGGTATGCCCGTTGCACTGGTGTTCACGTCAGTGGAGCGTGCGCATCTGGTGAGCAGAAAGCTGAATAAGAAATCTCGTTCGTTGCCCCTGTTCTCAGCCTCGGTGTCTCACGTTCGCTATTGTTTTCCTTCTTACGTATGCGGAAACGCCGTGAATGGTTTAGTTATCGGCCGGAATTGTAGGCCACTAAACCAAGGGTAGGAAGGAAGCGGTATTGTTATATGTTAGGCTTGCAAATATACGGCTCTAATAGGGTTTCATCTGCTCTGCCGCACTCCCTCTTTTTCTTGCCGCCACATCCATTCAATCGATGCTATACGCTGCGTCTCTGCTGTCAATCTGTGTATGTAAATTCACTTCTGCGAGGTTTCCCATTCAAGCCTTCGGTATACGACAAACAGGAATCTCAGTAATATCACGTGCACTTCCCGTAAAAATCAACAGACTCCGTCTGTTGCCGTGGGGACGTCCTATTTCAATGTGAATAGGCTATTCTTAGCTCTAATTTCGCAGAAGGGCTTCCTGTCATTCCTCGTATACGGATAAATTTGAACGGAGAAAACGGAAGACCGAGGCAGAAAAAAATTAAAGCAGCTACGCACCAGCGGTGCGAGCCTGAAAGAAGTGCGGAGAAGGGCGGCCCGCTTCGTTTCTCTTAAATTTTCTATTTCTTTCTTTCGTCTTGTAATTTTTCTTTTTCTCTCGTCTCTCTGTTTTGTCGTCTTTTTTTTTCCTGTTTATTTGTATGTGTGTTTTTTTTCTCTCTCTCTTTCTTGCTTGCTTCTTCTTTCTTTCACTCATTGCTTTCTTTCTCTTTCTGCCTTTTTTTCTCGCTATTTATCTCTTTCTCATTCTTTCTATGATTTACTGTCTCCCCTCCTTCTTTCTCTCGTCGTCACCTTCACATTGCCTTCCCATCCCTCGCTATAATATGCTATGCAAGGCCTGCTACGATGCTCTGCTACTGTGCCTGGATAGCCGAGCGTTTACGGTGTTCGCTTTCGGATTGTGGGCACGCAGGTTCGAACCCCACCTCCCCATGTAGTTTTCTCACCAAGATTCTTAGCTCTAATTTCGCAGAAGGGCTTCCTGTCATTCCTCGTATACGGATAAATTTGAACGGAGAAAACGGAAGACCGAGGCAGAAAAAAATTAAAGCAGCTACGCACCAGCGGTGCGAGCCTGAAAGAAGTGCGGAGAAGGGCGGCCCGCTTCGTTTCTCTTAAATTTTCTATTTCTTTCTTTCGTCTTGTAATTTTTCTTTTTCTCTCGTCTCTCTGTTTTGTCGTCTTTTTTTTTCCTGTTTATTTGTATGTGTGTTTTTTTTCTCTCTCTCTTTCTTGCTTGCTTCTTCTTTCTTTCACTCATTGCTTTCTTTCTCTTTCTGCCTTTTTTTCTCGCTATTTATCTCTTTCTCATTCTTTCTATGATTTACTGTCTCCCCTCCTTCTTTCTCTCGTCGTCACCTTCACATTGCCTTCCCATCCCTCGCTATAATATGCTATGCAAGGCCTGCTACGATGCTCTGCTACTGTGCCTGGATAGCCGAGCGTTTACGGTGTTCGCTTTCGGATTGTGGGCACGCAGGTTCGAACCCCACCTCCCCATGTAGTTTTCTCACCAAGATTTTTTCTTCTTTATTTCTATTTCTGTCTTTGTTTGTTCCTTTCTTACCTTCTTTCTTCCTCTTTCTCTCTCTGTAATTGTTCTCTCGATTGCATTCGACGCCGGACAAATCGGCGCATGCGTTCTGGGAGCGATGCAGATGAAGAAGAGGACGAAGAGGAAGAAAGTGCGTGCCGGTTCATGATGATCATTTCTTTACAAGAAAATTCCACGACGCAAACCACCGAGAAGAAAAGGCGAAAGGAAAGAGCGTCAACTCGCAACCGACTTTATTCTTGCAAATCCACCGCAATATATACAGTGAAACCTCGGTGATACGAATCTCGCGGGACCACCAAAATATTCGTATTATCCGAAATTCTTATCACCAGAAATCATGGAAAATTGGCATGCGACAAAAGAAAGCTGGCGTACATTTTCATTTATTGTTTTTCAGGGCCGGAGCAACGTCAGGAGGAACCCTGAATGGTTGTCAGTTAAATTTTTAGATGTCGGCAATCAAACCAGCACTCGTAAATACACGGCCTGTTCGCGCGTATTCAATTAATGAACCAGGTGTGTCAATTGTGACCCGCGACAGCGGTAGCCCCTTCCAATTTTGAGTAAGCTTTTTGCATGACACCGGAGTACTGCTGCGAAAGTAACAAAAGAAGCGCTTTGACGCGATGGATCAAGGCCACGAAACTACAGAACCACGGTCCCATGTTATGATTTTGTTATCGCGGAGGTGTTGGGGGTGTTTTTTGGGAGATTTATGGCCGTGCCCGCACAAGTGCGACCTCAACGTTCGCGCATGTTGACATTGTGAGGCTTGACTCACACGAGGCGGGTACGAGGCGGGTACGTGTAAACACAGTACAACGACAGCAGCCTGCGTCGACGTTCGAAAAAAAAAACAAACATGGCGCTAATGTCCTCTGTAATCTAACCGCGAAGGCACACGGAGGCACACTGGAGCCTCAATGATTCGCGCACAAAATCTCGGAGGTCGTGAGCGTCTTTCAAGGTTTATTCTGACCGTAAGAAAAGTGTTTTTCTTACATCGTGTTTCTGACGATTTGGCAGCGTGGTGCGCATGCCCATGCTTGCGTTCTCGCGCTCACACGTGCTTGGCGCGTCTTCCGCGAGAGCGCGGACAGCACCTCTTCATACCTGGGCGGTAGCGTACGTTCGTATCAAACGTCACTCGGCGAAAATCGGTTCTCAACAACCGTACTCCATTACATTGCAGGCCAATGGGCCTTGTCCGGGACCAACGAAAAATTCGTATCACCCCGAAATTCGTATGAGCTGTGATCGTATCACCGAGGTTTCACTGTATACATGCCACACCTGCGCAATAACACACCACGCGTCACATCCAAAATTCGGCCACTCTCAATGCACGTGCTAGTTCAGAAACCTGTCCAAAAAATCAAATTCAGCTGAACACAGTACCACCGACGTATCGGTAATACCGATATCTTTTTTTCTTTTGAATGAGGTATCTATCTATCTATCTATCTATCTATCTATCTATCTATCTATCTATCTATCTATCTATCTATCTATCTATCTATCTATCTATCTATCTATCTATCTATCTATCTATCTATCTATCTATCTATCTATCTATCTATCTATCTATCTATCTATCTATCTATCTATCTATCTATCAATCTATCTATCTATCTATCTATATATCTATTTATGCAGACACTTTTGTCACTGATATTATCTGTGTATACTTAGATTATAGCTCATTGTAATAGCTGGCTCGCAAGGTGCTAAATGTCCAAGTTCGCAGCGAGGACTGCTCGGGCACTGCAACTTGTGTGTTCGCACACGCGTGTAAAAATAGTAGTCTTCTTAGTACACGTCGAAATCGAAGCAGACGTCTGGTACAAGTAAACGTGTACAGATTGACCATCCCGGTACACAGCGAAAGAAGAGGCAGCCGGTCACGAAGCATGTTCGTCTAGAGCCCATAGTGCCGCAACATCTAGTAGGGATGTGAGAACGCTGGAAGCAGATTCGCGCATTTCCCTGCTTCAACTATGTTACTAATCTAGTCTAGTGCCCCTGGGAGTCACACGCACCAACGGCGCTCGAAGGCTTACTCAGCACCGTTAAAGCACTCAAGATCGCTTATACGTAGCCATGACTACGCCAATTTACTTTTTCCGACAAAAGAAAAACAAAGACAAGAAACAACTTGGTCTCAATAGATTATTGAGCTACAAACGACAAAATGATGCAGTAGCTGTCTTGCGCAACGTCAGGCAGTCCCTTAAGTGGTCATTGATTGAATGATTCACATAAAATTCTATATTAATTATGTAACGTTCACCGTCCATTTGGGTAAACGAAACTGCCCGTAATGTAGCAAAATAGTATGATATGTTTTAACAAGGTTAAAACTTTTATTTACTAGCATGTAAGTATGATTGCTGGTTCCAGCAAATCGTACGTCGTTTTTTTGGAACTTCAGAGGTGAGAACAATGGCTATCCTGCGGCGCATTACAACAAGTCATTACAATTCGCAATACTACAATCTAATGCGGGATGGAAAGAATAATAATGGTCACAACCGAGACTAATTCCAAAGCATACTCGGCGAATTAGATTTTATCTATTCAAGCACCGACGTATTGATGTTGAAACAAGAAGCACTGTAATGCGTGATCACGGAAACTAATTATCACTTAATACACAGGCAGACTTCTTGCAGTAAAATCAAAAATTTAAATTATCACAGATTTTTCTTTTCTTTTTGCAGTTCAATTGCTACAAAGTCGCTTTTAGCAAGAACTTCGCAAGTAATCGGTAAAGGGAAGCTGCCAATCGAGGCTAATGGATTGTAGAACTTCGGAACTGTTTTTATAAGTTCTTGTGACTGAAATATTCTTTATTATAAACAACTCTTAGTGCACCGTTGAAAGTATTCTCGATATTTCGACGCCGTCCGCAGCGTCACAGCAACATAGCTCCCTAACGGCTGCAGTGGGTGCGCTAACAAAATACATATTCTTAATAAGACAGGCAAGTATATTCAGGTAACTTACTGGCGGTGCATTAAAATCCCCCTTTTCTGCTAGAGACACTCAGTGGCAATAAATCAATGAATCGGACTGCTCGTATTAAATTAATGCTTTACTAGGCTAGTTGAACTGAAAAAAGGGCGCAATGGAAACTTGTAAAATAATTTTCATTCGCAACACCGACATTTCAGTTTTGAAAGCCTCAGTTGACCCGTTTTTAAAATAATATTTGCAGTACTACTTTTCACTCAGTTACACTTCCGGCAGCATAATGAGAATATCTCAGGGATACCACGGTGAGTGTTTTGTTGAACAATAGAACAAACTATTACGAGCTCGCTAAACGTTTGAAACGGAGCAAGTACACAAAAGAGGCACACTTTCACCGCAACGGCGAAGCAATGAATGCGATAGCAACAAATTAGAATGTCACACGAAGAATGGCAAGCAGCTCGATACTTGCAACGCGCCGATTGAGTGCAAAGAACTGGCGAAAATAACACACACAGGACGACCGCGAACTAAGTACGGTCACAGCTCGACGCTTGCAGCACACTGCTCAAACACAAGGAATGACACTCGAAAAGAACGCACAGGTACGCACAGGACGAGCGCGAACTAATTGTTACGGTTATTACTTCCTCATGTTCAAGCAGCGCGCTACAACCGAACGCTCTCAGACTTCTTTTTTCTTTAAAACTGCAGCGCGAGGAGGGACAAAGGAGGCTTAAAACATTTTTAAGCTCCTTGGGAATGACCCCTCCGCGTCTCTTCGCATGCAGTGGCGTTCGACGCATCGCTTACTTAAAGGGACTTTACGTTCACTCGGCGTTCCACATCGTCAGTGGGCACAGAAATAGGTCACTTTTTAGTGCGCGTCTGAAGAAAAATGTAGGAGCGTAGCTTTAAAGCGGTTCCTTCTGGCAATCTCGCGGGTGATACTGCACATAATGAAGGCGCCTCCGAGCTCTGCGTGCAGTTAGCGTTAAGTGGTGTATATCAACAGCTTGCCGTTGCTATGCTAAACAGGCGGTTGGGCGTGGCCGAGTTGTTGGAAGCAGCGCGCTGCGGAGCGAGTTGAAGGTTCGAATCCCGGGGGCGTGATTCGGATTTTTGTTTTGTCTGATTTATTACAGCGAAAACTGTTATGAGATCATTTCACCGGCCGTTTTTGGTGCCGTAGTTGTCCGCCGCCGCCGCCGCCGCCGGTGTCCGTAACAAATATCGCTCGAAATAAGAAAAAAAAGGAAATAAGAAAAAAATCCAGGATGGAACGAGGTTCGAACCTGGGCCCTCTGCGTGGGAGCCCAGTATTCAACCTCTGCGCCAAGCCGGTGCTTGAAACGGCTTTGCAAAAAGGTCCTATACAGGCTTCATGTCGGGAAGGAACCACATTAGCGAATGCAATATAGCGTGGTAGAAGAGTAAAATAAGCACCAAGCGTCGCACAACGCGAATTCTGTAACCAGGCGTCACACAATGCGAATTGCGCGACGAATAGGTTGTTGAATGCTTCCAACCCATTACAAAGGACTCTGCCATAATTCTTCATCGTCATCAGGCACAGCATCAACAAAGTGCGCATAATGCCTTACATGCGTATAGCAGGTACCAACGCTCTCCGTAGAATGGCGAAAAATGGCACAGTACCTGCTGCCCTGCTTCTCAAAAATTACAATGATTTATAGCGTAGTGGGTTCCTCACAAGTGCACTTTTATTGGTTGCCAAGGAAGCCCATAAGCGCATGATCCATTTCCTCGGGGTCTCAGTGAAGTTCTTCGCCCCCCCCCCCGTCTCTCTCCCACGTCAACGTATGTTATACAGCATGTCGGGAGAGGGAAATAGTGACCGGGCGTCACCCAATGCAAATTACATAACTGGTGGCCCGTTTAAAGCTTCCAACCCATTACAGAGGACTGAGCCATAATTCTTCATCGTCATCAGTCGTCGCGTCAACAAAGTGTGCACAATGCCTTACAGACGTGTAGCTGGTGCCTCGCTTCTCCGCAGAATGACGAAAAATGGCTTAGTAGGTGATTCCTAACTTCACATAAATTGTGATTTATGGCGTAGTGGGTACCTTTCTAGTGTACTTCTATTGTAGCCCCAAGAGAGCTTAACGGGCTCTAGAAACTCCGCTCTTCCAGCTTTCGCTGTGACTGTGCTGCGGTTTCAGCGCACGCCTGGCGTTTTTTAAAGACGACAGTCTTTCTTGGGGAACTTAAACGCAGAAATTTTGGTCGGTCTTTCTGTCTGTCTGTCTGTCTGTCTGTCTGTCTTTCTGCTTGTCGGCACGTCCCTCGATTCAGCCACTCGGCCAAAGTTGAACCACTTGCCCAAGGGCCAGCCGTCTTGAACTGGTACGGCTGTTCATACTTGTGAACGTTGTCGATCAAAAATAAATATCATGCATATCAGAGGTGCAACATCACTAGGTAAGTATTAGGTGGCGTGTTCCTTTAATAGAAAATGCATACATACGTAATTTTAAGGACCCTACTTTCTTAAGCTGCGCTGAAAATGCATAAGAATGGAAGCTTGAGCGAGTTGGTATGCGTTCATCTTTGTTGAAACAGCGCTCACTAGACGACGACGAAGTAAAAGAAGGCACAGGATAGGCGCTGCCTGTCCTGTGCCTTCTTTTACTTCGTCGTCGTCTAGTGAGCGCTGTTTCAACAAAGCTGAAAATGCGACTGCGCTGAAATTTGCCTTCCTCCGTGTCCTTCGCACGGGCTCATTGTTGTGTTTCGGTTTCGGTTCTGTATTGCACTGTACGAATGCCATGGGTTGGTGTTGAAAAATTTTAGTTTTGAGAAGGCCAAGAAGGTGAAAAAAAATATTTAAAAAATGGAAAAGCAGCGTTGTGGGCGGCCTTCAGCCTGCCGGTTGTGGGCGCCGCTCTGGCGTTCCTGTTTTACCCAGGCGACGTGTAAATAAAAGAGTGTGTGGAGAGTACTCGTTGAGTGCGGACGTTTCTCTGCTTCAGCGCTTCGCGCCAAACCGCGTTTTCGGGCTGGCTGGCGTCCCCGCCGGTCGCGTTGGTCACCGCCGGTCTTGGCCTGCTGCTGCGCCAGGACTACCAGCACGCAACACAGCACTCATGTTTCCCGACGTATTGCCAGATGGCGTCCATATCTCACACAGCGCCTCTTCTATCGTCTTTACACGACATTTGCAGCGAAGCACGCAGATACGCGGCCAATGTTTTTTTTCTTTGTGGCTTTTACTTATATATACATACATACGCATATCCGGGTCATGACTGCGACGGCAACGGCACAAAACGCCAGGCCTGCGCGGAAAGCGCAGCACTGTCACAGCGAAAGCTCGAAGAGCGGCATTTCTAGAGCCCGTTATAAACTCTCTTGTGGCTACTCATACAACTACACTAGCGACGTACCCACTACGCCACAAATGATAATTTTTGTGAAGTTCGAAGCACCCACCACGACATTACTCGTCATTCTGCGGAGAAGCGAGGTGCCATCTGTAAATAATTATGTGCAGTTTCTTGATGCGACGGCTGATGACGATGAAGAATTATGACTGAACCTTTTGTAATGGGTTGGAAGCTTTAAATGACCCACGAGTTACGTAATTCACATTGTGTGACGCCCGGTCGTTATTTCATTCTCCCACCACGCTTTATAACATACGCTAACTTGAGAAAGAGGTAGAGAGAGGGAATTAACTTTATTGAGACCCTGAGAAAATGGATCATGGGAGCCCTATGGGCTTCCTTGGCAACCAATAGAAGTGCACTTGCCAGGAACCCACTACGCTATAAATCATAATTTTTTTGAAGGAAGGAAGCAGCCACTAGGCAGTTTTTCGTAATTCTGCGCAGAACCGTGGTACCTAATAAACACCTGTAAGGCATCATGTGCACTTTGTTGATACTGTGGCTAATGACGATGAAGAATTATGGCAGAGCCCTTTGTAATGGGTTGGAAGCATTCAACAACTCACTCGTTGCGCAATTCGCATTGTGTGACGCCTGGTTACAGAATTCGCATTGTTTGACACTTGATTGTTATTTTACTCTTCTACCACGCTACATTACATGTTAATGTGGTTCCCTCCCGACATGAAGACTGTATAGGGTCTTTTTACAAAGCAGTGTCAAGCACCGGCATGGCTCTGAGGTAGGATACTGCGCTCCCACGCAGAAGACCCAGGTTCAAACCTCGTCCCATTCTTGAAGTTTTTTCTTATTTCATATTTTTTTTGTTATTTCGAGCGTTAGTGGTTACGGACACCGACGCCGGCGGCGGACAACTACGGCGCCAAAAAAGACGCCAGACCTGCGCTGAAACCGCAGCACAGTCACAGCGAAAGCTGGAAGAGCGGCGTTTCTAGAGCCCGTTGTAAGCTCTCTTGGGGCTACAATACAAGTACACTAGAAAGGTACCCACTACGCCATAAATCACAATTTTTGTGAAGTTGGGAAGCACCTACTAAGCCATTATTTGTCATTCTGCGGAGAAGCGAGGCACCAGCTACACGTCTGTAGGCATTATGTGCACTTTGTTGACGCGACGACTGATGACGATGAAGAATTATGGCTCAGCCCTTTGTAATGGGTTGGAAGCTTTAAACGGCCCACCAGTTATGTAATTTGCATTGGGTGACGCCCGGTCGCTATTTCCCTCTCCCGTCATACTGTATAAGATACGTTGACGTGGGAGAGAGACGGGGGGGGGGGGGCGAAGATCTTTACTGAGACCCCGAGGAAATGGATCTTGCGCTTATGGGCTTCTTTGGCAACCAATACAATTGCACTTGCGAGGAAACCACTACGCTATAAATCATTGTAATTTTACTGAGACCCCGAGGAAATGGATCATGCGCTTATGGGCTTCCTTGGCAACCAATACAAGTGCACTTGCGAGGAACCCACTACGCTCTAAATCATTGTAATTTTACTGAGACCCCGAGGAAATGGATCATGCGCTTATGGGCTTCCTTGGCAACCAATACAAGTGCACTTGCGAGGAACCCACTACGATATAAATTATTGTAATTTTTGAGAAGTAGGGCAGCAGGCACTGTGCCATTTTTCGTCATTCTACGGAGAGCCGCGGTACCTGCTATACGCATGTAAGGCATTATGCGCACTTCGTTGATGCGGTGCCCGATGACGACGAAGAATTATGGCAGAGCCCTGTAATGGGTTGCAAGCAAGGAGGTTTAAACCTCCTTGGTTGGAAGCATTCAACAACCTACTCGTTGCGCAATTCGCATTGTGTGACGCCTGGTTACAGAATTCGCGTTGTGCGACGCTTGGTGCTTATTTTACTCTTCTACCACGCTATATTGCATATGCTAATGTGGTTCCTTGCCGAGATGAAGCCTGTATAGGACCTTTTTGCAAAGCAGTCTCAAGCACCGGCATGGCTCAGAGGTTGAATACTAGGCTCCCACGCTGAGGGCCCAGGTTCGAACCTCGTTCCATCCTGGTTTTTTTTTTCTTATTTCTTTTTTTTTCTTATTTCGAGCGATACTGGTTACGGACACCGGCGGCGGCGGCGGCGGCGGCGGCGGCGGCTGCGGCGGACAACTACGGCGCCAAAAACGGCCGGTGAAATGATCTCATAACAGCTTTCGCTGTAAAACGGCCCTTGTTGTGATCTCATAACAGCTTTCGCTGTAAAACCAGCCGAGATTGTCCATATATTTGCTATCACAATAATATGTCTAAAATAAGTTGTGCAGTGTTCAAAATTACAGCCATTACGTTTGCAGCTTCCTTACAAAAAAAAATAAGGACTTTCGCTTGTAAGCAGAGTAGCACTTATTGAGAATTTTCCGCGCATAATGTTTAACACCGTTTAGACGATCCTCTATTGGGACAGCAGGTATTGCCTGCATCAATGCGTAGCTTATGATTTTTCGTACCATGACTGGTATGTTTCATGCATGTACATGATATTATCGCAACTAGGTGTGTTGCGTAAACGGCTAATCCATTACGTTACTAAGCAAGAGTTAGTTGGTTTCATTCCCCGCCATGGTGGTGGCATATTGATGGGGACCGAATTCAAAAATAGCCGGCTTTCGGAATAATATCATGCATATTCGGTCATTTTCCTGTAAAACACCCTATTACACATTTTTATAGCAATATTCGTTGTTAATTGCTCACTTAGCGCCTTTCTGACGTAAGCGCGCAGTCATCAAAAAATGAATATGAAGCCTTCCCCTTCATTACAGTGCTATAGCACATTTCTTACGTTACTTGTGATTTCATGTTCATGCTGCTTTTGCAAAACAAATGTCGTAGACGGCTTTTAGAGCAACGCAGCAAGCATTTTCACTACGGAAATCTCGCAAAACTGATCGCTATTCCGCAATGCTTAATTTTTGTTGCGACCCACACTTCTTACCTCTCAATAATAGTAAATGCCTTACATCGCACGTTTACATCTTTTCATGCGGAAAAAAAAATCGTAAATTTAAGTAAAGGCAGTTATTCAACAGAAAGATATATATGTCCACTGAAGACATGTAGAGAAAGAGGGGAAAAAAGAAAACAAGAAATAACACTGGCGGCAGATGGTATGCACTCAAGGGTGCTATGCACTCCAGAAAATATGCTTCCAGCGCCTTAGATGTCATTTTCGCTGCTGGAAGCCCTATTTTCAGAAAAGGTTGTATAACGGTACTATATGTGCGTGTGTTGAAGACTTGCAGATTGTTGCGCTAGTTTTATTTTTTTTTCTGCACGCGCTACAACTGAAATAAAAACCTCTACTACGTTTCAGGGATAAATGAAGCATCACTGGTCATGGTATTTTGCATTTTTTTTCCTGGTTTAGGATTTCCCATGACACGCCGCATGCAAATACGCCGTGCCACCTGAATACCAACGAAGCGCTCCCTAATGGAAGTCGGCGCGCCCATAATTGGACCCCGCCAGAAGTAATCTAGGAGTTGGCTGCGCTTCACGCTTCCCAGGAGCCAATCAGTGACCAGCGAGATTTTTTTTCCAAGTGTTTCTCGAGTACCGGCCTCCTCGGCGTCATTCAGCAGCCTATTTCTACTCGCAGTTCGAGGGAGAGCACTGAGCCATATCTACTGTTCAATTACGCAATTAGGCATTGTATGTTTCGTACCACGGTAAGATAGTAATTCATTACTTATTCATTACATATGGTGTAATGCCCTACATAGAGTCTTGTGGCAGTAACACAACTCCTTGAAGCGATAATTTCTTTACCTACCCTTCCAGGATTTGCATCATAACCTTACCGATTGCTACACCAACAAAGATTTTCGATCTTTTCAGCTTGTAGATTATGATACGTGAGGCTCCAAACATTGATAACAACGTTGAATTTATATTGCAATATTAATGAAGATGCCATCATCTTATGCTTTGTGGGAAACTTATTTACAGAGTTACTAAAAAGTGATAACCAGTCCTTAATTTCTTTATTTTCTTAGGTATAAAGAGAAGGGGAGAGGATAAAGCACAGCATATACATGTGTGGTATAAATTAGCAAAGAGTAGAAAAAGGAACTGAGAGCGAGGAGGAGGGAAATAAGGAGGGAGAGGATAAATCACTGCACAGCTGTTTACAGTATAGTACATCAATTGGATTGAAAAGGAAAGTGAGGGGAAAAAGACGTTAGGGTGAGGGGAGGGTGATGCATAGCATAGCTGTGTATAGTATAGTATATCAGAGGCTGGGAAGGGGAAATGACGGAGAGGAGGAGAAACGAAGGAGTGGGAAGGAGGACGGGAGTGTAGGCCACTGCATCCTAACTGAAGGTTTGCCGCCATGGACACCGTGGAGGCTGCACGTTTGTAACGCCAGCGCTTGCTTGCCCGTGAACGCCAGCATCGTCCAATGGCCGGCGAATTACTGCTCCGCACTTCCTACTGCTTTCACTAGAGGGCGCCAGCATACATTTTTATTCATACGCTTTTATTTCTGCATTAATGTGAAATATGTACGTCAATTCAAAAACCTAAGTTACGAATTGGCTTACCCCTAATATGTGGTTCCCCGTTGATTTTGTATGTTACCCTATGTAATCTACATAGGGTTACAAGATACAAGGTGTCACTTTTTCGTGTTCGGGACACGTTTTCTGCGGGCACTTTCACAGAATAGCTGTGAAGGAGTGCTTACACATTAAACGTATAAACGCGCAACAAAGGTTTAGTGAGTAGGTTTAACGTCACCACACTGCACAGAGGATACGAGGAAACATACTGTATATGGTTTCAAACTATTTATTCAGAGCACGTCGCACTCACGTTTGTTCGTACCGACCTAATTGAATGCGGTCATTGTGAACATGAATAAAACTCACGACATCGGGATTCTAGCTGTGCCCATTCTTTCTGGACATAGTGCATGTAATATTTTCGATGAGTGCTGATTCCACCGCTTCTGTCTATGAATTCAACGCTTCTAAAAACGACGCAATAGATGAAACTCTGCCTTCTACGTTTTGCATATGTGGCATCTAGCGACCCTACCAAGATTGCTTCACAATCTTTGTGCGGTCAAAGACAAAACTGAAAGGCGAAAAGGCAAAACAGTCCGCTGGAATCCGTAAGATGCCGAAAAGCCCTAGGCTCTAAAAATTGGTGCGCCCCCGGCTGGCCTTCAATCTACAAAAATAAATGAAAGATATGACTTTGGCAGGTACTGAAAGAAATAGTTTTTCCGAAAAAATTCTGTTATAAAGAATTCAAAGCGATGCGATAAATTTACTGTGTGGAGCGCCGATTGCCGTTGTTTTTCAACCTTCTCCGAAGAAACAAAAATTCACGGGTGCTGCTATCAGTTGGAAAGAAAGAGAATGCTTGGAGCGAGAATACTCCGTAAAAAGCAGGTGGCTGTAAAAAAAAAAAGAATTGAAAACAACAATGACGAGCGTTCTGTGAGGCGCCAACTGCTTAGGCGAAACGCTGGGCAAGGGTGGTGGAAAGGAAAAGAAAAACGGCAGTGAAACTTAAGATAGAAATTGTAGATATGAGACAAAATTAAAAATATCATAGCGGGGCAACGCTGAGCAAAGCTGTAAGTCGATCTATTTTCCCAGGGCCACGCGCTTAAGGTTGGCGTTTGCCTGACGCGGTGTTGGCATGCTCGCTCAACTGCCTTCATTCAAGGAGGCGCGCAATCTCACGGTGCCTTCGACGGTCGTTCCCCTCTTTTTTTTTTTTTTTTTTTGCTTAAAGCAAAGAATATCCGTCGTCCTCATGCACAATGTTGAATGCAAGGTCGGATCCTTTCTGTTTCGTTACGCCGCACGGACGGCTTCGAGGTAGCTTGGAGTTATCTAGGTTAGACACCGAGTATAAAAAAGGTGTTGCGAAATTTTGCAAAAGTTTGCGGCCTTTCATATCTTCGCAACTTCCTCTTGGCTTCCTCTCTAAGTCTTGCGTCATTATATAACATTTTTTCGTTGTTCTTTACGAATATTTTCCTAATTTTTTCTAGAGATTTTAAGCGATAATCAAGCGGCACGCCTTGCACTGAAGTCCCTAATCTCTCCTAATTATACAAGATATATAAACCAAAAATAAATGCCCACGAAAATATCGTTCTCGTCCAATTTTCTTCTTCATTCACATTTGTTTCGGGATCTATATGTCAAAAACACACAGGGTCTCTTACTCGAAGGCGAAAGCCCTCTTTTAACAGGCAAGCTATTCTAGGTCGAGCTTTTAATGTCCGGGATCAGTGCTAACGCTTGTGGGCATCATAAACGGGTATGCGCCACAGAGATTGGGTAAATCGCACTACTCACCACTGGTCCACTAAAAATGAAGGCAACAGCTAGCCCAACAAACGTGAATGTCCCACAGAAATCTGTGCGGCCTATCAGAAAACTATCATCATCATAATCGCGTATATGACACAGAAATTGGGTAAATTCCTCTACACATAACTGCCACTAAAGAAAACAAAACCGCCAGGCCTGAGCTGAAAGCGCAGCACCGTCGCAGCGAATGCTGGAAGAACGGCATTTATAGATGCCCTTGTCATCTATCTTGGGGCTACTAATGCAAGTACATCTGCAAGGTGCCCACTACGCCATAAATAATAATTTTTCTGATGTTGAGAAGTACCCACTACGCCATCATTCGTTATTCTGCAGAGAAGCGAGGTGCCCGCTAAATACCTGTAAGGTATTATGTGCACTTTGTTGATGCTGTACCTGATGGCGATGAAGAAATATTGCTGAGCCCTTTGTAATGGGTTGGAAGCTTTAAACGACCTACTGGTAATGTAACACGCATTATGGGACGCCCGGTCGTTATTTCACTCTTACACCACGCTATGTAATATAGGTTCACGTTAGAAAGTGAGAGAGAGGGAAATAGCTTTATTGAGACCCCGAGGAGGCGGTTCTTGCGGGCCTTATGGGCTTCCTTGGCAACCAATGCAAGTGTACGTGAGAGGTACCCATTATGCTACAAATCGTCCTAAGTTTTGTGAAGTATTTTAGCAGTCACTATCCCATTTTTCGTGATTGTGCGGTGAACCGTGGTACCCGCTAAACACATGTAAGGTGTTATGTGTGCATTGTTGGTGCTGTGGCTGATGACGATGAAGAATTATTGCACGGCCCTTTGTAATGGGTTGGAAGCAATCAACAACCCACTCGTTGCGCAATTGGAATTGTGTGACGCGTACTCTTATACTACGCTATGTTACATATGTTAAAGGGACATTAAAGAGAAACAATGAATTGGTTTAGATGGATAAAGTGTGCTCGGAGAACTCTTGTGTAGTTTATTTCACCATCACAGGTTTATTATTAGAGGAGAAAACCAAGTTCAGAGTTTCATTTTTAAGTTTCGCGCCGAACTTTGTAATTCGTGACGTAAAAGATTTCAAAGAGCATTTAACTTATCTTGGCGCCACTGGCTCGACGAAATTTCCGCAAACTTGTTATGTCAAGTCTCTGGCCGCACTTCGATTTAACCGATTAGGAACTACGTAGGCCCAAGCAGGCGGCGTTAAAAATATGTGAAGTCAGGGCAAATGGTGGGGGAATTCCAAGGTGGCGTCGCCACCTGTATTTTCTTTTTGCGCGTTTTCTCGCTTAATAAGCGTCTTCGCGCAGAAAGCGTGGTGTTTTTGGCATCGTGGAAGACTACTCTACTAATGCGAGAAAAATCGTCTTGCTCTTTTGTGTCCCTTTAAAGTGATTCCTTCCCCACATAAAGTCTGTATAGGGTATTTTTGCAAAGGAGTTTCAAGAACCGGCATGGTTCTGTGGGACTGGGCTTCCACACAAACGGCCCAGGTTCGAACATCGTTGCACCCTTAATATACTTTTTATTTCGTTCTTTTAAAACGAAAGTGTTTTATGCCGGGGTCCAAGAAGATTTCACTGACGTATTTCCGTCACGGATATGACGCTGGCAATATAAGCACTAACGGATGAGAAAGGAAAAAAGAGAAGAAACAGTATTGCCACCGGGAGTCGAACCCACGACCTCTTGGTCCGCGACGATAGCCGCCCGGCGCTCTGCGAAGTACGCCATCGAAGCACGTGCACGTGGTACCACAAACGCGCCTTATATGTCTCACACATTCTCCTGCACGCTGCTCTCTGCTTGCAGCACTAGGCGGTGCCGGTGGTGCCACCGTCTGTGAGAAGGGAATGGAACTCCTGCGTCATGACCCTAAGGGACACCGATAGATAGCGATTTCGCGACAACGCAGTTAGAGCTTCGCCTCCAAGATTGCGCCCCTGCCGAGAAATCTGCTGGCGCGCGATCTCGGGGGCAAGGGTTAAAACGTCTCGATGCCAGCGAGGAGCGCCGGCGGCGCTAGCATCGAGGATTCGCCCTAGACGCAGTTACATTCTTTGCCTTTCGCCTCGTGTTAGCGTGTGACTGTTCGTTGTCGGGGTAGTGCAGCTTGCACATGCAACAACGGTGTTTCTCCGCAGCGTACTGCTTCTAGTTTGATAGCACCGACTAATAAAACTGTTGCGTCAAGCACCGCAGAAAGGCATTAATGTCAACGGGCGAGACAGGCCAGTGTGACGTGTAAGGCCTTCGCGCGTTCGCGGCTCAAGCTACGCATATCTGCCTCCCGTGTTGCTCAAGCGCCGTGCGTTAGCGCATGCAAGAGCACAGGCGTAGGTTGCCCTATAATTCGGGGACACACATCGTGCCGTGTCTCTTCTGAATTAACGACGCTTTGATAAAGTGCACATTGAGTACCAGTTTTTATTATGTGCTTATGATGCCACCTTTGCGCGAGATTCACGATATGCTGTGTCCATATATACGTCAACAGCTTTTGGACCCACAACTGTTAAATAATAATCATGGGTGATATCGCAAAACCGATCTCGCAAATTCGATGTTGCCTTTTCAGGAACATTACATAATTGGATTCTCTGCTTGTACCGCAGAACTTGTGACGATCTGGGTGACATGTACTTTTCTGTACCTTTTTTATTGCATTCTATCGCAATTTTGCTACGTTCTTGTGAATATGTATGTATGGGCATTTATATATGTGTACATATGTGTGTATATTGCCACGTGCGTGCAATGAGAAAGACAAAGACGACAGCGCAAAGGCTCATACGCGTTATACAAGAGCCAGAAAGGAGAAAGAAGAGCTCGCTGGCGCGCGGTATTAAAAATTCCGACCTGCTGTTCTTCTCTCGATCTCGGCGTTACGACCTCTCTCTTGACGTCGCGACACTGGTGGAGGTGCTGGAGCCTGCAACCTGATGCAGGAAAGCCTTATTCGGACACGTACCCCCAGTCCGGAGACTCAGCCTCTCGTCACAACTCCAGTACACCGATTCAGCCGGCGCCTCCTAGGCCTGAGTCCGGAGTTCTCGACTGTTCCTCTGCTTTCCAGCATGGCCGCTCCAACAACATCAGCGGATCTCCTTCCTTCCCAGGTGACTCTTGAGCATCCTCACGTGCCTGAAATCTTCCGTGGGGAAGCGTATGAGGATGTCGAGGACTGGCTCGGATCGGCAGGATCACGCACAGCAACTGATTGAAGCCCGCGTGCAAAAACCCAACAAAACCTTTGCCATGTTCACAGAGGACATGACTCGTCTGTTTCGCCGAGCTGACCCTGACATGCCCGAGTCGAAGAAGGTGCGTCATCTGATGCGGGGCGTCAAGGAACCGCTGTTCGCGCGCCTTGTACGAAATCCGCCGACAACAGTCGACGAATTTATAAAGGAAGCGACTGTTATTGAGCGGGCACTGCAACAACGATGCCGCCACTTTGACCGCCTGCCCAACCACACGCCAATAAGTGCTGCGGCTCAGAATGCTGCCGTTGGCGAAAGTATCCTGCGACAAATGATCAGGGAAATACTGCGTGAGGAACTTCGGGCCTTCGGCGTTCCTTCTACCGAGCCGCGAGTTGCTTCTGTCGCTGAAATCGTGCGCCAGGAGTTGCGGCAAGCTTTTACATCGCCCGCGCCATGTCCTGAGCCACGTCCGTTCAGCTATGCTGATGTGGTCCGTCGTCCACCACCTTCACCTGAGGCAGCGCCCTTCCAGCCACCTCCCGCTCTCGTGCCTTGGTGGCACCGGGATTCTGTGAGACGACCACCAGTTCGCAGAACCGACTTGTGGCGCACGGCTGACCGTCGACCCCTTTGCTTCCACCGCGGGGAACCAGGCCACATTTCCCGCTACTGCCGTCATCGAGATGCTGGGTTTGGCAACTTTTCACGTCCGGCTTCTTTTCGCTTTGAAGACCGTCGCGCCCACGATGGTGACCGCTTGTCGACCAGCCAAGTACCTTCACCAAGTCGTCGTTGGCAATCTCCATCACCTGTGCGTCACACTTACCGCCAGAGCTACGCTGACGTTACCAGAGGCCGTTCCCCGAGCCCGCGCCGGGGAAACTAACTGCTGCGACCTCCGGGGGCAAGGTTGCCAATCGTCGAGACGCCGAAAAGTCCCCCCTACCGCCGCAAGAAATCGATATGACGACGACGACGACGACGACTAATGCCGACGACGTCGTACGGGCCGATCTCAGTGTTCTCATAGACGGACACCACAAGACAGCACTGGTTGACACAGGCGCTGACTTCTCGATTATGCGGCAAGAGCTCGCCAACCGCCTTTTGAAGGCGGTTGGCGAGCTGTATGTGCAAATGTGTATGTGCACACATACACATTTGTATGTGTATGTGTGCATGTATATACACCATATATTTAGCACCATATATAGCACCATATATTTAGCTGCGTAGCAGCGATTGTACGTCAGTGGAAGACAAAAGATATTCATTTTTTCACTCGGTTACAGCGCAACACACACGAGGACAGCGCCGTGTTGTCCGTTTCCTTCTCTTGTCGTCGTGTGTGTTGCACTGTAACCGAGTGAAAAATGAATATCTTTTGTCTTCCACTGACGTACAATAGCTGCTACGCACCTAAATATGTGGTGCTTAAGGGCTCATGTAAATATGCTGTCGCAAGAGTAAAGAGGAAAAATCACTATGAAGGTTATATTACATAGCCATTTCCCATAATATCTATTACCAAATGCATTACGAAGGCGGCTGCTGGTTGTGTGTGCATGAACAAGGACTACTGCAGCGATAGTGGATAGGTTTCCTTTACAGCAAAGCTGTTATACCAGCCGTTTGCCCGGTTCGTGATGTATACAAGAAACTATCATCTCGTTGTTGTTGTTCCTTAAAGACTTGGCCTGGTACAGAGCGCCTGCCGGCGCACGCTCGCTTCGTTATCGTCTGCTTCGCTCCCCGAACAATTGTACCCAGTGCACGCTGTGCCACTGATTATGACAGGAAATGGGCAAACGCCACTACTCACCGCAGGACCACTAAATATGAGGAAGGCAACAAATGGGCCGCAAACACCAATTAGGATTTCAAGATAGATGAAATCAGTAATTCAGGATTGCTTTATTAAACCGTCAGGATAAACCGAGCGATAAACACCATGGTCGCACATTTAGGCTTCGCGAAGCATCTGTACGGAGTGCTTCAGCGAGAGTACGTACAGCGAGATAACACTTTGGAACGGGAAAGGCAACGGCGGCTGCGGGAAGATCCCGAAGCGATGGATGCGCCTACGCGAACGACGACGTGCCCATAGATGAGAAGTGCGAATGCTTGGTTTCAGCGCCACTTTCGGCCTCTGGAGTTTGGACGTCCGTGTCCTGTCTGTGACCGTCTGTTGTTTACATGGAACCTCTCTGAGTTGAGAAGCAACCAAGAAGCAACCTACTATCACCTAGCTAAAGCCTATCAACAGCCCAGACACAACCTAGCGTCATGCACCTATCTGAGGCATAGCAACAGCCTATAAGCGACCAGATCAGACTTCGGAATTGCCTAGCTTCGTTGTTTAAAGCCTTGCGCAACTCAGTGCAAGCTTCGCCATTTTTTCTGCATGTTCTTGGAAAATTTACTGGCCCATTGTTTTTCGGTAGTATTGTTACCTACAAAATTCGTACTTTCATGTGTTTGAGCGGTTCACTTCTTTATGTTCTTTCTGCACTATAAGCGATTCTTTTGGCGATGATGTAAGAAATAATACCTTGCTAAGTAATTTGTGCGTACCAAGGCTGTCCTATTAACCCTACTTTTACCGCGATAGCTTTAGAGAGCTCGTTTCGCAGAAATTTCGCCGTTTGTGCCGGCGTCGCTTGTGAGCAAAAAATCGTCCTTGACCGATAAATATAGATAGTTGCAAATAAAATAAACAATAAAAATATTCGGTCCCACTGAGGATCGAACCCGGGCCGTTGGCGTAGCAAGCAGGCGTCCTACCACAAAGCCACGATGTTACTTTTTTTTTTCTTTAATTCATGGAAATATGACCCGTTATTGCTGTGAACCACACACTACATACTTCGTCACATTAGAATTACCTTAACATTCAGAACACCCACATTGTTGCCTACAGTAAGAGGCTGTTCAAAAGTCAGGCAAACACACAAAAGCGTCCAGAAGTGCAAGCCACTCCGGAACGGGCTCAAAAGTCTCAACAACACTGCGCACTTGAGCAGCTTCTTCTCGGAAGACAGACCTCGTCGATCGTGGTGGCTCGGCGTGCCTGTCGATCATGCGACTTTTCCATAGCGCATAAAGTCCTAATAACATAAATAAATCATACGGTGTATTATTGGTGGGGCTTTTTTTGAAAGGAAGGAACCGAATACCATGAGCTGTGATTGGAAGGTCTTTTCTGATTGTCCTCTTTAGAATGTCCCAGAAATAAAATGCATCACGACAATGCATAAAACAATGCTCTATCGTCTCAGGTTGGTCACAGAGTCGACAATTTACAGTCCAGGGCACATATATTGCTTTTTCATTGAGCCATTTCTTCACTGGTAGAGTGGATGTGTGCAGTTTAAAGAAAAACGTTTTCGCTGCTGGCGATATGCACATCCTACGTACACGGAATAATACATCATGGCCAGGCAAAAGCAAATATGGCAGTCGATATGCAGGTTCTGGGAAAAGGCTATTCACAAGTGCAGCGGTTAGCGTTGTTCTGTCTATATTATATAAATACTCTAATGTAAATCTGGTTTTCAAAAAGTTGACAGTATCAACAATTTCTTTTAAGAATCCCGACAACTGCGATTCCTTGGCAACATTTGTCGTGACATAAAGAAAAGGAAGAGGATAACTCAGACGGTTTCGAAGAACTGCCAACAGAAATGGGTGACAGACGTCTTTAAGATAAAAAATTCGGCAGATCCCACGTACCGTGGGAGTCGATGTTATGCGAAGCATGCGGCGGGTAGGTGACTGTGGCGTAACTTTTTTTACTTAGCGACGCGTTACAAAATGACGCTAAAGATTTGTATAAATTTTATACGCACACATATATATATGTTGAAGAGCCGCATATGTGTTATATAACCAGTTGTTTACGGTTGGGTAACGCTGCCAATGGCAACGTGGGTATTACGAACACCAGAAGCGGTAAGCTGATATGTAGTGCTTATACGTGTCCCGAGAACACACGCACGTTTCACAAAGCCGTGTGCATGTGTGCAAGATGTTCTTGACAGTTCTTGAACAAGGGCATCATCACCGTGATCAGTGAGTACCAGCAGCTGGTCATGACTTGTTATAGGATCCGGTCGCGATCGTGGTGACGATGGGTCCACGTGTAGTGAACTATGTGGTATAGTAGAGCTGTTAGAATTCGTGGACGCCTCGGTCATTTCGTCGACAAATTGTCTGTCGACAGAGCCGGCGACATGTCGGAACCTGAAGCCACCCTTCGCGTTGGTGAGGTATAGGGCGTCGACGCTGGTAGGCCTGGGTAGTGCTACGTAGACCAACATCAGTGGATAGTGTTTGTCGTATTTGTAGACTACCTGGGCGTATGTGGCCTACGTAGCCTAGTCTGCAAAGCGGCTGTCAATCAATCTGGCGTCATCCTCGGTCAGCATGAGGCCATCGCACAGCCTCGTAGGAAATGAAGAGGACACTGCGTCGTTCTGGTGGATGAAGTGCGCCTTACGGTGCGGTGATGTGGATATCATATGTAACTTTCGTTACATATGATATCCTATTCCTCCGGGGTCGAGCAATGCTTCAATATAGCTTGCTGAATCATAAAAATACAAACATATTGTTTATTAGACTGCTATAAATGCGGAGCCAACACTGTAACCACAGACATTAATCTGATATGACGCCTGTATCGTAGGAGTATACACATCGTAGGAGTATCATGTAGTGTTTATTGCTTTCTTGTAAGATTAGATAGCCACCACCACAACCACAATTGACGTTGTACCGATATTACGCCTGCGTAGGCTGTTTTTCCAAACCAGTTTATAGACCTGGCGTGGCTCAGAGGTAGAATACGTGATTGCCACGCAAAATGCTTGGGTTCGATTCCTGCTGGGATCCTAATTTTCATCCTTTCCATTCGTTGAGTCAACGCTGCCAATGTTGGTTTTCCTTAACGCTCTAGCATTTAAGGTACCAATGTCTGTTCTCGCCGTTACTGGGTGGATATAAACTGTCAATCACCTGTGGCGCATACCCGTACACCGCGGCCCGTGGTAAACGGGTATGTGCCACACGTGTATAGTGGAAAGGGTTTGACGACGTACGCAACAGGATTTTAACTTTATTCATGTCATGACCCGACAATCATATTCGCAAATCCTCTTACCCTCCCATGCAAATTTTGGTCTACACCAAGTTAAGGAGGCGATCATGAGAGCACCCAGACGTAGGCGGCTAGATAGATAGATAGATAGCTAGATAGATAGATACGTAGATAGAAACGCTCAAAGTGCCAGAGGTTCGCTAAGAAATGCTTCGCATTTAAAAATCGCAACACCAACTGTCGCACAAACAAATGCACCAGACTGAGGCCGCCCTTCTCAAGTGGAAGAAAAAGGTTGTCTCTTCTCATAGGTTCCCATGAAGAGCCCCAAATAAAACAAGCAAATATCCTGTGAAACGCTTGAATGTGCACACGAGAGCTGTGCAATACCTGCAAATCATAGACAAGCTTTGATGCAAGAAATACATTGCACGCTTTAGCTCTTGCAAAAATGGAAAGGTCTCGTCCGTGCCATGTTGACACCTTTCGACGGATATTAGTTATCGCGGACGTCCAATGCGGGCAGTTGTTACGATAGTTATCAAGAGGCACACCAAGATACCGCATAGCAGTCGCATTCCAATGGATATTTGAGAACACTGAGGGAGTTTGAGCCCACATTCCAAGCCAGTACCCTCTGCTTTTATCAAAATTTATACTGGCTCCAGCGATTTCACAGAAGCGTAACGTAGTGTTTACTGCTTCTTGAACACTAGGTTTATCGGTGCAAAAGAAGGCGATGTCGTCGGCATAAGCTAGAACTTTAATTTCCTCAGCCTCGTATCGGTATCCTCTAATGCTAGAATTTAGAAGCACACTTAAACATAGTGGTTCCAGGTATATTGCAAAGAGCAAAGGCGAGAGCGGACACCCCTGACGTACGGATGAATTTAACTCTATTATATCCGAAAGTGTGCGGTTTACAATGAGCCTTGTAGTGCACTTTTTATAACAGAGTGAAATACCATTGTACAGTACGTCACCCAACTGCAGATGTCTTAGGAGCCTGAACAGGAAAGCATGCTGTACCTTATCAAAGGCTTTAGCGAGGTCTATTTGAAGAAGGGCTACTTGGTCCATACTACCATCGATACATTCAAGGACTGACCGCGCTATATGGATATTTGTTTGTATAGAGCGGCCTCGAATTCCACATTTTTGGTGGTCACCTACGCATCTAGTGATCACTGTCTGCAGGCGATTTGTCAGCAATTTCGCAAATATTTTGTAATCAACGTTACATAATGATATAGGCCTATATCCGTTAACTCTCTTTAACGCTTCAGTGTCAGTACTTTTTGGTATTAATGTTGTGTGGCCCTGATAGAAAGAAGGAGGAAGCTCACCACGTTCATAAGCCTCCTTAAAAAGTTGCTCAAGAAAAGGAACCAGAAGTTCTTGAAATTTTATGTAAAATTCCGCACTAAGGCCATCTGGGCCAGGAGTTTTGTTTTTATGCAACGTGCTTATTGCAAACCTTATTTCTTCCCTAGTGATGGGCCCATCAACACTAAGTCTGTCGTCCTCTTGTAAGGGTGGCACAAGCGCAATAAAGTGGTCAGCTTTTTCTTCATAATCATCCCGAAGCTCAGCCGCGGTAAATAGTTTTTTATAATACTCTTCGAATGCGGCTCTTATTTGACATGTCTCTGTGCAAATAGAACCACGCGATTCAATTTGCAATATCTGTTTAGAAAGTGCATACCGCTTTTCATCCCCAAGAGCGCTTTTTGTGGGTTCCTCATCAATGAAACGAGTAACACGTGAACGAACCATTGCTCCTCTATATACTTCTGCATCATGTTTTTGTATCTGTGCTCGAACCGAATTTATCTCATCAACGTACAATCCCGGCTCTTGACTTTCAAATGCATGGAGCTTATGAAGTAAATCATAAAAGATAACGTTTTTCAGCAGTTTTTCTTTGGGTCAACTCGCATGAAATACCAATTGCCTCATACTTAACTTTCTCTTTGAACATTTCCCACTGAGCAAAAATTGGCAGCTGTCGACATTGTGTTACCTCACGTAGCAATTCGTTGACTATTTTTTCGAAACATTCCTCACGCAAGAGCTGTACGTTAAGCTTCCATAGTTCCCAGTTTGGAGGAACCTTACGAAATTTTTGGGGGCCCCATGAAACGGCTACTAAGCAATGGTCTGTAAAAAATATGGGCTTTACAGCATAGTTATGAATGTGAGACCATAGGTTTATAGATACATACACACGGTCTAGTCTAGCGTGTGAGACACCCTGAAAGTGCGTGAACTTTACCGAGGAGGGCGCATGTGCTCCCACATCTATTAGATTGTGGTCATTCAGTAATTGCTGCAGTAAAGCCGCACTTGCATCATAACGATTCGTTATATATGAATGATCTCTAGAGTCACAAACACAATTAAAGTCTCCCAACACTATCAAATTTCTGTTAGTGTTCAGCAGCGAAGCTAAGGAGAGGAAAAAAGCCTTCCTCTCGTTTACTTTTGAGGGAGCATAGACACAGACAAACCTCCAATTTTGGGAATGAAAAGAGAGGTCACAACAAATAAGGTGGCCTTCCCCATCAACATGTAGCGACATTAAAGTGTGATTTAACCGCTTTCTTACTAATAAAAAACATCCAGCGGAAGCACCACGTGCTTGGCTTATGTATACATAATAATCTCGTAAAATTTCGAGTGCAAGGTCGGCATCATTAGCAGACGAAATCTTAGTCTCTTGCACTGCAGCAACGTCAATGTTATACTGCTCAAGCACGTGGCGTAACTGCCACTGACGCCTAACATTTCTCAAGCCACGTACGTTGAGTGTCGCTACACACGTAGGGAAGGTAAGTGCGGTAGCCATTTTGCTCACTTAAAGCTTTTGTTGGTCGCCTTTAGCCACAGGGCAACCTGTGGCTTTACCTCCTTTGCACTTTTTAGCAGCACTTTCTTGAGGACGCTGGCATAGGCGGCGCGACCCTCGGTCCCCAAACGAGACGACACGTGGGCCACAAGAGGACATTTGCTCTGTTGCGTCTGACGCACTTGTTCTTGCTTCGTCGCTGAGCGGTGCCGGACGTTTCCTGGTCTGGCTGCTATCCATTGCCTCTTCTTCTCCCTCGTCATCAGGAGGCTTTTCTTTAAGTTCTTCCTGGGAGTGTTCCACTGCAGTAATCTCATCGCTGATGTCTTCGCTGATGTCTTTAGCAGTGTTATTGTGGCTGCTGGGCATGGCTTCCATGGACAAGTGTTGATCTTCCTTTATGCCACCTACTGCTTCTCCGGTTGCTTCTCCTGTCGCATCAACTACCTCCGTAGCATCCATGAGATGGTCCAGATGCGGCTCTTCTGCGCTAGATTGGCCAGAACGAAGCTTGCTGGCGTAAGTCGACACGCAGGCATCCAACGAATGACCGAATCGATGGCACTGCATGCACCTCGGTGTTTTGCATTGTCGACGGACATGCCCCACTCGCTTGCAACGAAGACACAGCGGAGGCCTACCGGGAATAAGTACTAGGCACTGGTGACCGTAGATAGACATAATATGCGGTATTGAGCTCACAGTGATGGTGTCCTTGAGCTACAAGGAAACATCCCTATTTGTTGTCATCCAGTGCTCCATACCAGCACACCTCCACGCATCTCTGTCAACGAACTTCACCACACCGTAAGCTTGGAACGCCTCTTCCACACGCCGTGATTCAAGATGAGGTGGAAGCCATAGAAGCTTTAGCTTAATGTTCTTGGTCTCCGGGTCTATCACCATGCACTTCCGCCCTTTTACACGGAGCTCACCACGGGTGACAAGTTTCTGTTTCGCCGCGCTGCTTGCACACGTAACCATCCATACGTGGCTCATTTGATATTGTCCCACACCTATCATATCTGCAGTGGTCACCACTTCGAGCAGCGCGTCACGGAAGTCTGGGGCACGATACGGTCTACCACTCAAGTCGGCATGAAGGAAAACGGAATTCAAAACATCGTTACCGGTTGGTAGACGAGGCAGGACGACTTTGTAGCTTGAATCTTCGTCAAGAAACGGGGTTGATGATCCTCGGCCTGAGACCGATACGCTGTTCCCAGCAGAGAGCATTTCCGAGCACAGCCGTTCGATACGGCTTCTTCTTCTTCTCGATGTTACGATGTTACTGGTAACTGCTTCTGATAAAAACCTTACATAAATGCTCTGCAGTGGAAGCAGCCTCCTGAACGCATTTTGTTCGGCAGGCGTTACGACGAAAATGAGCCCATTCGGAGATTTGTAGGTGCCATGGCGAGGCCATCAAACTACGTTTTTTTTTTGCGCGACTCCACGCTTCGAAAAATGCCTTGACAGGGCACCCATCGCCGCTAAAAACATACACAAACTTGCAAACAGCTCCAAAAATGGACAACTATGTACATCTAGCGGAAAACATATCAAGCGAACGCCTCCTTTCTAGAGGAGGCATTGATCAAGCAAACAGCAAACATTAGATAATGTGCTGCCATCTTTGAGGCATTGTGAGAAATATGTCTCGACTCTAGCACAGGGAAGTGCTTTAGGTCGAAAACATGTACCATTACTATAGATACATCGCGCGCGCGCGCGCGCGCGTGTGTTTCTGTGTGCGTGTGTGTGCGTGTGCGTGTGTGTGCGTGTGCGTGCGTGTGCGTGTGCGTGTGTGTAACAACGCACATTAATAAGTATGCACTTAGTGGTTGAAGTGCGCACTAGGGGCTGGATTTTACTATCGCGTTCAACTTTTAAAGGTTAAGCTTAAGGGTCCCCCAATTTTATTAATCCTTCTGTTCATTGTTAAATAACCTACCGTTATAAATCTGCTGCTAACCCTACTGTGATTGACCTTATAATCTAATACCTGTGCAACATGGATGCGCAAAATATAGAGATTCGTTTAACTCAGGAACATTATGTGATCTGTATTGAGCACTTCTTAACCGGGATTTCAAGGTTGTAGATCAGATATTTAGCTGAACGATGGAAAAATGCAAATGGCGCTGCGCTGTTCGCTGCGAAATATCCCTTATGCAAAAATCGATACACGAGACGTTCAAAATTCGTGCGGCCATTGAAAAACTGCAGTGACCTAATTACATTTTAGTGAATTTGTTATGAAACTCCCAGACATATGCCGCACAGCCATTCTCCGCGGGCGAGCAAAATCAGAATAACAAATGCGCCGGGCCAGGCACATGCAGACTTTACCTCTTATACAAGACAGGGAATGACGTCAATGCCATTTCTAAACTTGTCAGTGTAAGCTGGGTACAGGAAGTGCGTACGATATCGCGCAGTGAAACGCATGATTCGGATAAGGACAGTTTATGTGAAGCTAGCTACTGAAGTGACGTTAACCAAATCTTCGTTTGCGAAACATTTTGCTGGAAGGAGACTGTTAGGGCAGGAGAAGCAGCAGCAGTACATAACTCAAATTTTTGTCTTCAAAAGCGTTTCTTTCATTGCGGCGACTTACAACAATGGTTTAGTGCTTTCTTTTTTTCAAACAGTACAACGCATTCGGTAGCTTTGCGTTGTAAAACAAAAATATCATAAATCGCATTCACACGTAAACCTCACCGGCGCGCATCATATTAAAAAAATCAATTTATAAGAAGGTAATTCATATTTTTAAAAGGTCACTTAAGGTTAGTGGTATGTGAAATATATTTTTTTTTCCTGTGTTTGTCCGTCTAGGGGTCGAGGAGGCGGTTCCAGACACGATTCGCCCTGCGATCGTATTTTTTCCTAGGGAAGTACCCTAGGCAGTGTCACAAATAAAGCCTTAGACCTGAGTATTTTAAGAGCGAAGCTGTTAAGCTATCTGTTGTTTGTGGTCCGTCGTGCAAAACTGCTCAGGTAGGCATGCGCCATAGGAATTGCGCAAGCCCCACCCTTGAGTACAGCAGGTGCTAGCACTAAATGAAAAGGCTGCTCGGCGATGTTGAGCACGTGAAGGAGAGAGAGGAAGAGACAGAGAACAAGAAACAGAGGAAGAGAGCGATAGAAATAAAGGAACAAAAGACAAAATGATAGACAGTGAAATATGTAGGAAGAGCGAGAAACAGATAGAAGAAAGCAGACACGAAAAAGAGAGAGAAAAAAAAAAACAAACAGCAAGCCACAAAGAGAAAGGAAGAGTAAAATAAAGAGAAAGAGAGAGAAAGAAGCCGAGAGAGTGAAAGGGAAGATAGAGAAAGAAAGATATGAGCGAGAAAGAAAAAGAAATAGACTTAGAGGGAACTAAGCAAACGAAAATAAATAAATAAAAGAAACACAGAGGATGAGATGAACAAAATAGAAATAAAGGAAAGCCACCTAGCTCCGCTCTTCCTTCAGGCTTGGTACCACTATTGCGAAGCGGCCATAATTTTTACTTCCACAGGCTAGAACAATATTGCGCCTCACAATATTTGTTTGATCTTTCGCAGTTGCATGTAATCAGTGTCTTTGTTACAAATACCGTGAATGCACTCCCTGATAAGTCTGCGTCTTGAGTCTGCCGTTCTTGTCCGAGGTCTACAGACTTCGTACTTTGTTTCATTTTCACAATCCTCTTTGAGTGTTGGCTTAATAAGAGGTAGGTCTCGCTGTCCAAGTTGTGTGGAACAAGCAATGACAGGCGGCCGCCGATGTACTATACCGTCTACGACCCTATTTCCCGTATTTTGCTTTGAACTACAAAGTGGTGCATTATCGGCTTACCAAATGCTGCTCTCTACTGAACTGCACGTATAGTGGCCTGCACGTACGCTAACCAGCGTTGCCTACGCACAAACTGAGAGAGTCGGTTTGCTGCGTCTTCTTGCAGGGGCTTCTGTTTTCGCGAAGTACTACTTTCTCCTTTTCTGGATGAATCTCGAAGTTGCGTTTGAAGCAAGGAAGCCAGAGCTTGGCTGCCCACTTCAAGATAAGCCTTTAAAGTTTCGTGATATCTCACAAGTTGCGAAGGTATTATCAAACCGCCTGTCATAAAATATATACGGAAGTTACAACAGGGGAAGAGCTTTGAATACAGGCATGCCCGGGCAGGCCTGGTTTAATTATGCCTTGTTGAGTTGCGTAATGAAAAGAGAACATCAACATTTTGGAGACCGAGGGCCATGATTAGCGAGATTGATCGCGTTTTAGAAACTGTGTGTCAAATATATGATCGCCCTCCAAATATTGCGTTCCTCCACACGGCACAATTAATTAACTTCAACAATGGAACTTCAACGACTACAGCAAAGTGCGTTTGGTGAGAGTGTGCATCGAAGTATGACAGTGTGTGAGCTTGCGTGTTCGTAGCATCGGCTGTGTCTTAGGAATTTCTTTCCGTGCTGTTCAACGCGCCGTGATTATTACCCACCAACTCGCCTAGTGGGTAACATCAATCCAGTTTGAAAGCTTCGTCTTTATTCCTAATTTTGTATATCCCGGTATGTAAAATAAACCTTCTTTTTATTCACTGCAGTGTTTCTTAAAGAACACAACTTTGTTCCATCGTAAAAAGCGTAAGTCGTGCAGCCAATGGCAAAACTCTTGGGGCACGATGCTTTAGAGTGCCTGACAGCTTCGCAGGCTATCTTGAAGGTGCACCGTATTTCGGCATTATGGGCAAGCGCCTACTCAGTTCAGACGGACATTGTGACACGGCAGCAAGCAACATTTTGGCTAGCTAGATTTTAGTTAAGCAGTCGATTATCTATCCATTCAGAATGTTGGGACAGCTATGTGCTGAGCCCTGAACTTGTAATATTTTAAATAGCTGTACCGAATGTACACTGACAAGGCGCGGCCAATGTATTCCTGAGCACAGAGCTTAACAACTGCTAGTGCCTGTAATAAATTTGTCAGCTGCACGTTTGGATGTATCAGGGCGAACGCACTATTGATAGAGGTTCTGGGACGCGCACCAGGGATCACACGAATATAAACGACAGCGCAGCCGCAAATTTCAAGATATATTACTGTGAGGCATTGTCCATATGCGCCTTGCTTGCACAAGATATACCCCTTACAGCCCTGGAATTTTGACTTTTGTCCGATACCTTTTTAGTATCTATTTGGAAGCGTGGACGTCCGTGAAAGAACTTCAGGACTTCGTCTCGAAAAGCGTGCCTACCCGCCACAGCTTGCCCGCCTCGGCGTCACCCGTGACGATGATGATGATGATGTGCCTCTACACATGGCTCATACCCACACAAGAATTGTAGATATGAAGATTTAAAGTTATAACTACTGAGTTAACACAAAATACAAGCACCCTAAAAAAGAACTAGTGCAATAATTATTTCTGCATTCAGCCCAGACTTCTCATCCTAACTAGAAATTAGAATAATGAAATTAATGTCGTACCGAACGTCTTCGTTTTAATTGATTTTAACACGGAAGTGTTTTATGCCGGGCCTGCGCTGAGACCGCAGCACAGTCACAGCGAAAGCTGGAAGAGCGACGTTTGTAGAGCCCGTTGTAAGCTCTCTTGGGGCTACAATACACGTACACTAGAAAGGTACCCACTACGCCATAAATCACAATTTTTGCGAAGTTGGGAAGCACCTACTAAGCCACTATTCGTCATTCCGCGGAGAAACGAGGCACCACCTACAGGTCTGTAGGGCATTATGTGCACTTTGTTGACGTGACGACTGATGACGATGAAGAATTATGGCTCATCCCTTTGTAATGGGTTCGAAGTTTTAAACGGCCCACCAGTTATGTAATTTGCATTGGGTGACGCCCGGTCGCTATTTCCCTCTCCCGTCACGCTGCATAACATACGTTTACGTGGGAGAGAGACGGGGGGATGAGAAGAACTTTACTGAAACCCCGAGGAAATGGATCATGCGCTTATGGGCTTCCTTGGCAACCAATACAAGTGCACTTGCGAGGAACACACTACGCCATAAATCATTGCAATTTTTGAGAATTAGGGCAGCAGGCACTGTGCCATTTTTCGACATTCTATGGAGAGCCGTCGTACCTGCTAAACGCATGTAAGGCATTATGCGCACTTTGTTGATGCTGTGCGTGATGACGACGAAGAATTATGGCAGAGCCCTTTGTAATGGGTTGGAGGCATTCAACAACCTACTCGTTGCGCAATTCGCATTGTGTGATGGTTGGTTACAGAATTCGCTTTGTGCAACGAATGGTGCTTATTTTACTCTTCTACCACGCTACATTGCATCTGCTAATGTGGTTACTTCCCTACACGAAGCCTGTATAGGACCTTTTTGCAAAGCAGTTTCAAGCACCGGCATGGCTCAGAGGTTGAATACTGGGCTCACACGCGGAGGGCCCAGGTTCGAGCCTCGTTCCATCTTGGACTTTTTTTCTTATTTCGTTTTTTTTTATTTCGAGCGATACTGGTTACGGACACCGGCGGCGGTCAACTATGGACACCGGCCGGCGGACAACTACGGCGCCAAAAACGGCCGGTGAAGTGATCTCACAACAGCTTTCGCTGTAAAACATTCCTGTGGCTGACGCCCAAATCCGAAGCACCGAAGGTGAGAATAGCGTCTACTGTTAAGATTATCCCCAGCTTAGCACATGGAGTTTCAAGAAGTCTTTTTCTTTGTAATATATAGCGGTGACACGATAAAAAATAATGATCTATTGATTTGATTTCTGAACAGAAGAGACAGAGGGGAGATATCGCCAGACCAGGCCTGTGTGCATACCGATTCAACGGGGACACTCGGCATCGTAATCTAGTTATTAATACTTCTGATTGTCTAGTTTGACACCACTGGATTTTCCAAGAAAATTTTAAATGTGTAAATTATGTCCATGAAGTTATTGATTCTATGGCGTCTGCTCGAAGGGAAAATTTTCTATACCTAATCGCAGTTATGCTGACTACTACAGGAAGGACCGAAATTATTGGACCGTTCAATGCCGCTCTCGCTAGTGTGTTGGCCATTTCATTTATATCTAGTTCATAATGGCCAGGTACCCATAATAATTCCAAAAGTTTCAACTGTGGAGGAACTAGCGTAAGGAGCGTTTTAAAGGCAATTGATGTTGATGTAGTTGTTAGAGACGTACATTACAGCGACAGGGAATATGTTATTATTATTGCGCAATGGTAGTTCAAATCTAGTTTTCGCAGCTTCAATATAATTGCCGAGAGGTCCGCTTCACACACAGGGGTGAAGTCCGGCAGTCTCAGTGAAAATGACCAGCCAAGCGAAGGGGAGTAAATACCTACGCCTGCCTTTTCGTCAATTACTGAAGCATCTGTGGCTACTATATTTTTTGTTTTCGCGTGTGTAAGATAACCTTGCAGCCGACTATTTAACACCCTGTATGATTGAAATTTAGGCTTAGAGGTGAAAATCTCATCGAATTATTTCTTAAGATTCCGATTTGACACATTTGCTGCTGCTACATCTCGAATTTTCACCTTTAGCCTCTCTAGTTGCTTCTGAACAAAGATAATCTGTGGTTTACGAAAACGTGGCCAATGAGCAAGAAAAAAGGAGTCTGGATCATTTATAAAAGCATATTCAGATCGCCTTAACGGAAAGCTGTAAAATTTTAAAAATGTCTGCACCGTCAGGATTGGGAATCGACAAGGCAATGTTGGCAAGCGCGCTTCCCGATACAGAAAGTTGATTGCTACAAACCTAGGGAGTCCCAGACACAATAGCAAGGCTTCTCGCTCCAGCATAACCAGAGGCTTAAGTTTGTACGCAGGGCCACCCGAGAACAAGACACACTCAAATTCTAATATTGGGCGCATGTACATTTTATTGACCATCACCAGTGTGTCCCTACGTAGTCCATATCGTGTGCTGCTCAGCCTACGTAGAATGCCTAAGGCACGTTGTGCCTTAGGTACGATACTCTCTATGTGTGGAGTCCAGTTTAGTGTCCCATTATAAATGATTCCCAAATATGTTGGCGACTCAACCTTCGGAATATGCTCTTGTTTATATAATATTGAAACTGAGGTGGGATCTGCGATTGGAAATATGAACAATGCGCTTTTATTTACATTTAGGTACATGCAAATTGTCTCTAGGCATACCTTTAGCATACTCATATATCTTTGTAATTTCTGATATAGAGAATAAATTTCACGATCATCCGCAAAGGATGCAATATCGTCGGCATAAACAAATACCTGCACATCGTGGCAATTGGGGATTGAGCTCATTAATACATTAAATAATACTGGAGACAACACTGCTCCTTGGGGGACTCCGCGAGTCTGTTTGAACTTTAATGATGCACAGCCGTCCTTATAACAATAAAATTCTCTTGCCCTCAAAAATTGGCCCAACCACGCAATTATATATTGAGGGAAGTTACGACTCTGTAAGTGGTCCAATAAAACTGAATGCTCCGCACTATCATACGCTTTGGCTACATCTAACGTCAATAAAGCTGCGTGTTGCCTTCTTTTCCGAGCAAGTTTAATACGGCTTTCTAAGTCAGCGTGTGCACAACATATTGAGCAGTCTACTCTGTAGCCAATTTGATTTGGATTTAACAATTAATTATCTCCCATTCAGAATGAAATTCTATTATGGAACACCCTCTCTATGAGTTTTACCATATTAGAAGTAAGAGAAATAGGTCTAATGTTTTCTATGGTATAGCTTAATCCTTGTCATTTTTGTACCGGAATTATTTTAGCTAATTTCCAACTATATGGAATCGACTTCGGTCAAGCTTCTTCTTCTTAGTGGCTGTCAACATCGTAAAAATGCCACAATGGTGGTGTCGATCGGAGTGAGGATGGTTGAAGAAATATCCCCCCAAGATTTAGCAGTTTAGGTTCAGTTTCTGAGGTGCTAGGGGAAATTTAATATGGTGTCGTCAATTTACGACTCCAGGGCCGAAATGGATAAACATACAACCATCAACAGCAATTATAATCTGGAAAGCTTCTGTTAGCGCTCCTAGACGAAGGGCAACGAACAGCCCAAGATCTAACGGAGCATCGCCACATCATTATCAAAGCTGATGATTTCTTGAAGAATTGCCATCATGGGTGTTGAGGGGTTTTTCATACACTTATCCTTAGACCTCGTACAGAAGAGGAATTGCATTGCAATAGTCAAGATGAAAAAAATTTAAAACAATGATTGCACGACTAGCGGTCGTTCAGCTACCGAAACGAAACTGCGACAGAATTCAAAAAAGCTACGAGGATTACAGTGCGTATGTGCTGCTACCGGTGCAGGCGTAGCTCTCGCACACTACATTAGGATTCGTGCAAGACGTTTCTTTGCAATCTTTCTCTGTATTATACGCCTTGCGATGTTGCTGGAGTCTTCACACTTGGCTAGCCATATTAGCCTACATGTGCTTTCAACATTCAATCGAACTTATAAACACGGCGTCAAGATGGTTGTTAACTAAGAACCTCAAGCCATTTCTACGGTGTAGAATTCGTCTGCCCCATCTCGCTGTGTTGTAGAAATTACCTGCTTCACATAAAGCAACAACACAGATCACAAGTTTCGGGTGTATAATGCGAGCACAAGCACACATTGGGACTTTTAGCAGGAACAAGCCGGCATCGCCCCATTTGTGGTGCATATTCCACGGAACATTTGTCACTTTCGCTCTAGTAAACACGACCCAGTCTCTCGAAATGAAAATACAAACTGTTCAAGGGAAGCGGAAAAGAGCCGTTAGGCTTCGCCACGAAGAAACGTTCTGCATAGCAGGCGGTTGTATGTTGCGTTCCGGTCTCTTGGAGGCAGAATGGGATCTCACTTAATACGCTCGAGCAGGGAGGATCAAGTGGTCGCTGTTTGCTTTATAATACCGGCGAAATTGTCTTAGAAGTCAACGGAGCGGTAGCAACGTGTGTTGTGTTATTGTGGCACTATGTATTACGCCCAGAGGACACGAAAGAGCAAACGCGTGCATGCGGAAAAGCGGGCTGCGGCACAGCTCATTCGCTGGATTGGTCCTGTGCTGCGAAATGAGCATACGAAGGCTGTTTATTCTAAAAAGATAGGGCGTGCAAACACGAACACAAAAAAGAAGTCACGACACCACAAGCGCCGTTTGTGGTGTCGTGACTTCTTTCTTGTGGCCGTGTTTACACGCCCTATCTTTTTAGAATGAATACTTACCAGCTAGATCAGCTCTCTGTTATTTGAAGGCTGTTTCCTGGCAATGAAGTCAACGCACACCGTACCATCCGTGTCTTCTCGCTTGGCTGTGGCTGGTTTCCTCCAGTATTCGGAGGAACAGCCGATGCGAGGCCATACACAAGATTTAGGTGAAGAAGAATGGCGAGGTCGGCGAGTTGGTTAAGGTGCATTTTGCAGATTCTACAAACGATATTTAAGTCGTCAAGGGCCATTCTTTTAACAACCAGTCTTTAAGGAAGTTTTCTCAGTGTTTATTTCTTTATTAGTCTTCTACCCCACCTCTACATGTAAACACGTGATGTCACTTCAGATTTTATAGGGTTACTTCCTTTTGAGTGATAACGAGGAAGAGAGCTTGACAAATTTGCAAACTCTGTTGCATTCTACGGCCAGCGAAGTGGAGGAATGGCGTAAATGATGCAATAACCATGGTTTAACAGGACATTGTCCAAAATGAACGCAGATGAAAATCAAAGACTGAGCTATTGCTTATCCTCAGTTTTTATATGCTCTCTGTTTTACTCCTTTCTATCTCTCGACTGTTTTACAGTGTAAGAAAATTATTTTCAAAAATGCACAGAAACGGCATGAACTCCGTAGATATATGTTGTCATTTCTTGTGGTGACTGACGTGACAGATGCTACATCACGAGCCGCATTTATTACTGGACTCGAAAGTCAGTGGTACCGACAGCCTTCTTCATTCGTTCTTATATTCACTATGTAAAAAGGCCAAACTTGTTACCCCTTATCTTATGTACCGACTGCTGAAGAGCTGATGAGGGACACTCACTTTGCACCTTAAAGACATATGTTTTCGGGTAAGAACACACGAAACACTGCGTTAAATCTTGCAGCCTTTTGGACGACAGCATCCTATATAGTACAACAATTTTAAAGTGACACTACCAAAATATAACAACCGACTACTTTTTTCAGCACATACAGAACCTATCTCGGCCAACGTAAGCCTCGTTAGCGCAAAAATAAGTTTGATTGTTGCCAAGAAAAATGGGCGCCCCTCATTTTGTCTCTGACACAAATTGATCATTCCAGGGCGTTACAATGGTCGGTTACTCTTACTACGCTTTCTTATTAGAGAACACGCCGTGAACCGTCCTTGTGCTGCCGTCAAAGAAAACTATCCGCAATGCCAATTTCTTACATATTGCTTTATAGGGGAACATTCTAATGGAAACATGCATTTCTTTGCGGCTTCCTGCTGAATACTTTTGACTGATATATTTTATGAGATATTAAATCAATTTTCTCAGTCTTCACCTTCAAGCTGAGACAGAAACGTGAGCATCATTTTGTGAAAATTGCCTTGTTGTGCTGAAACTACAGCACGAAACCAGGCTGGGATTCTTTTTTTTAGTTTTAGAGTTTCGTCTAAGACAGAAAAGCATGGTGCTAAAAATACACAAACAATTTTGATTCGTGCAGACAGTCTAGCAGAAAACGATGAAATAATACATTGATCCAGTGACCAAGGTCGGGGGGTCTGCCAAGCTTGAGAGGCCTGTTGCGCGCCTCAAAAAATGGTCTAAATGCACACTTGGGCAAGTCTACAACAAGTACCAGAATAACTACTCAGGCATTGACATCTGTAAATAAGAGCCATATGAAGAGAAGCAAATCATATTTATTTTCCTTTCTATTATTTACTAAATTTTCAAATATATACAGTAGTAATATTTACGACGCGATTACTTTGGATTTTGCAGTCAATAATAAACTTTAAATTGTATTGTGTGCGATTTTCAAAGTGCAGGGATTTTCTGACAAAGTTCTTGCTAATAATAATTGTTAGTAATGGAACCAACATTTTAGGCATGCCGAATTAACGCACCTTGAAGTCCATGAATTGTTATAGAGATTCGAGAGGTGAAGGTTAATTAAGAAATAGGACCGTTCTGCTGTTATTACGCTTCGATGAGCACGTGTGAAATCTGTTTCCGAATAATTACGGCACGCAAATGAAAAAAAAAGCACCGCAAATATCATATGATCTTCAGACACTGTATGATGACCTGCATCCGTGCAACGCTGGAGAAACGCTCGAATCAGCATTTCTATTAACAAGTTTCATTTATTGTAACTATCAGGCCTACACAACTATGCTTTTCGTAATCTGTGTGCTATTCACTTTCTTCCCTCTAACTTCTAAAATATTTAGCGTACGTTTCGCTTACGCAAACAAAGCGCCTTTCCGACTTGCCAGAGCGGCTAACGTACACTCTCCATATATTGACTGTTGATTTGCAAACCACGTTTTGCCGTAATAACGGGTTTTAAAAAGAGATTGTGAGGGCTTTGTTGCAGAACGACTAAACGAATCATAAAGAGCGCTTTACAGGCGGGAAAATGAAGGCATTGGTGTGCGCCAAAACAAAACATCACGGACGGCGACGGCAATGGCGATGGCGACGGCACTGCGTTAAATTACTTAAGTATCCTAACTTCGTTAGCATCCAACCACTTCAGTTTCTGGCCGAGTTCTCTAGGAGGCACAAGAGAATGGGTGAATTTTGTTACTGACTCATGAGGACAGTTAATCAATAAGCCAACCGTTATGTTTTTAACGTGGCAGGTTAGAAGAAAATGAAGTGGCTAATACGTGAGCAGCTACTCTGACAGTAGGAGATTTGAAGAATGATCCTGTATGCTAGGTAGTTTGACAGTGTTGAAGAGAGTGTTTTACAATGTTTAATGGAAGCAATCGTTGCTCTATGAAAGTGACCCACAAAAAAAGTCTTGGTAGCGCCGATCTCTCACGAAACATACAGACGTTTGTTGACAGGCTTCAACACTGAATAGCTTACACAAAGAATTGTCCGCACAGGATAGATTACTGTAACTCACATGAGTGCTGCTGCGGATTTGCAATTCAGAACGTTGGTAACATTTTTGAGGAATACAGAGTACGCAAATGAAACAAGAAACACAGAAAAAAAATAGGAAGTACGAATGAGCACCCATTTACATTACAGAAATTCTAAGGATAGTAGCATGCGAAGCACTTGCAGCAAAAGAAAAACACCTTTTGAATTGTTTCTACCTGAGATAATTCTGTATATCATAGTCATCACCTGACGCCACGAGTAGCAAACTATGCGATAAACCAGGCTAACATCTCCAGCAATTTCATTAAAGATTGTTATCTCTCTCTTCCTAACACATAATTTGGAAGATTGTAGTGTAGACTAATTTAGGCAATTGTTTGCGATGAGCAGTCACGCGCAGCTATCTGTGATTGACATGTTACCCCGTGTGCTGATCATACAAGTTGGACAGAAATGTGCGCTTCTCAACATTATAGTGCGAAATAAACTCGTGCCAATTAACTGTCCCATAATATGTAAATTCATTCATTTCTTTTGGTTTTGTACGCGTATTTATTGAGGCTAGAAATGTGGCATGTAAATAATGCCTAATTGACATGCATATCACGATTTTCATGTCACCACCTGCCATTCATGTTCGCCTCACAGTCAGGTCACGCAATGGAAAATTTAGTGTGTATCAAGTAATACAGTCACCTCACGCAATACTAAATTCGGTACATGTCAAGCTAGCGAAACGGCCGCGAGCGCACCATGAGCATGGCAGGTTTGACATGCCGAACATGACATGCATGTCATGATTTTTATCTTGCGACCTCTCCTTTATATTCGTCATACAGAAATATTTTGTGATAATATTTTGTAATATATCTATTTAAATAAAGTCACGCGCACCCCGAGGCCCTATCATGTAAATCATGTTATACATGACGCGCTTGGCATGATTTGCACGTTAGTACCTGTCACTTACGTTCGCCATACACAATTATCACGCCATTCCAATTGTGGTATATATAAAGTTAACCAAACGGCCGGAAGAGCACCAATACCGTGGCATGTAAATCATGCCGTTCATGGCACACATGTGACGATTTTCAAGTTACAACCGGTGATTTATATTCTTCATACAGTTACGTTATGCCATACCCATTTTGGTAGACATTTTGATAATGAAACGGCCAGGAGAGCACAAAGTCGTAGGTGGCTAGATAGATAGAAACGATCAAAGGCGCAGAAGTTCGCTAAGAAATGCTTCGCATTTAACGCTGCAGTGTTGTCTGCAGTCGTACTCAGAAACGGGAAGAAAGTTCGTATTGTGCTGAGGCTTCCGAAGTACTGTGGGCCTTTAATAAACCACAGAGTAGCTGGCTCCTGAAAAGCGCGTCCGTCAGAGCTGCCTCTCGAGTGAAGAATAGGCGCGCGGTCTTCTTTCTCCATTTGTGTAGAGCCGCTCTTGCCCTCGAAGCAAAACATACTGTTTGCAATATCTGAGATGCCAAATGGGCACGACACTTGCGTGGCTCAACTGAATTTACGAGTGCGTCTAGCGTAATTAGATTACCGCAGCTCGTCAGCACTGGCTGACACAGCAGCGAAAAGGACAACCCGGCCTATCTCCAATGGAACCTCAGTCGTAAATTGAACTCGACGTGTGGTACGGTCTCACACCTCGTGCTCATCTTGGCTCCATATCCGCGCACACGTAATTCTGTTCCCTGCCCAGCGTTGACATGCCCTTATATTTTAATACGAAACGATAGCGGTTTCCTTATTTTCCACTGTGTTCACATTAACTTCCATTTCTTAGATTTCCTATTCTTTTTTCTTACTCTCTTGTCTACTATTCTTCACTTCTCCTACTACTAATTGTAGGATGGCCAAACAAGCACGTGCTTGTTTAACGTTCCTGGCTTTCTTTTTCTTTGTCCTCTCGCTACTCCGGTAACGTGTAATTTGCAATACTCGCACGAACAGCCGCATTCATTCAAGTTGAACTTTTCGAGTTCTTCTCCTGGTGTGCTTTGTTTCATCAGTGGTCCAGAACACGCCACTTATTAGTAACGGTCGTCTGCTCTTTGAAATGTGTTCTTGTCGTTTTCAAAGGTGTCGAAACTTCAAGATATGGGGTATGCGGGTTATCGTAGATTTTTTTTTTTAGAATTCGACAATTATTGGTAAGCTTTGAGCCTCTTCTGGGACCAAGAGCTGGAACGTTCCTTCTGCAGCTCACTTTATGTTTTTGTAGGAACATGCCAATGGCAATCATGCGCTCATCTAGAATTATGAGACAGCTGTGTCAATTGTCAACAGAAGTAAAGCTGGCCATTAAAATAAACAGTGGGACTTCTTACCCTGTCGAGGAAAGGGGGGCAAGCGAAGAGTGGCGTCGGCGTGCCTAACAAACTGCTTTTCTTTCTTTCTTTCTTTCTTTCTTTCTTTCTTTCTTTCTTTCTTTCTTTCTTTCTTTCTTTCTTTCTTTCTTTCTTTCTTTCTTTCTTTCTTTCTTTCTTTCTTTCTTTCTTTCTTTCTTTCTTTCTTTCTTTCTTTCTTTCTCTCTCTTTCTTTCTTTCTTTCGTTCTTTCCTTCTTCCTTTCTTTCTTTCTTTCTTTCTTTCTTTTTTCTTTCTTTCTTCGGGCTGATTCGGCTTGGCGTTTTTCATGACCTTTTCAGCGTTCGTCAGCCTCTAGAATGGCCCAACGAAAGGACCATCACGTGAGAACGGAAACGCTAGTTAGAGAATCAATGTTCTCGGAGTCAGGATTTTCCTGAAATGAGCAATTCCGGATATCGACCTTACGCATTGTCCAGCAGATCGCGTTTAGTCAGCAAATGCGAAATATTTCAATGAAGCGCCCATAGAAAATGAAGGGCTTCCTATTTTTTTTTTCGCGTCGTTGGTAGAACGAATTTGTATGGTTTAGATCAGTTCACATTGGGCGACCCACGAGGGCGGCCTATTGGTTATGCTGTTCGACGGCTGACACGAAGGTCGCAGGATCGAATCCCAGCCGCGGCTGCCGCATATTCGATGAAGGCAAGAATGATTGAGGCCCGTGAACTTCGATTTGAGTGCACGTTCAAGAACCCAAGGAGGTAGAAATTTCCGGAGCCCTCCACTGCGGCGTCTCTCAAAATCATATCGTTGTTTTGGAACGTTAAACCCCAAGAAATATTATTAGTTTACATTGGGCAAGCATGGGCGCGCGACCTAGTATTAAGGGCACTCACGTTCAGACCCGGTGGACCCGGGTTCATACCCCAGCCCAGGACATACTACTTATTTTGTGTTATTTATTATTTCTTTGGTGCTCACCAGCTGTGAGTGAGGCTAGTTTTTCTTGTGAGTGGGTAGAATTTTAGCGAACCTCGCCGCTGTCACAATTCAGTAGCTCCAAGCTTCACTTGAAAAGATTAGTTATACCGCTACTTAAACTGAGCGCCGTCTCTATGGTTGCTCAAATACGTTAGAAGATTTTCTAACGGACTGCAGTAATGTGGCCAGTTTTCACCATAAAATATTCGGCAGATTCCACGCCTTGTGGAAATCGGCCTCATGCGAAGCAGTCAGCGAGTAGTTGTCTATGCTGCATGATTTGGCTTTGATCCAAGCGTTAGCAGGTGGATCGGCATGTATTTGTAAGCGTAACAGTTGGGTGCACATCGAGGCCTTATCAGGCACGTCGACTACACTGGCGTTTAAAGGGTAACTTATGATCGGACATAACGTCAGCACTAACTTTAGTGCACAGACGTGAGTATTATCGAAACGATAGTGCACTTTACGGTGCGATGATGTGAATATCATACGTAACTTTCGTTAGCGTATTCTGCGCGGTCGAGCGACGCTTGTATATAGCTTGCTGAATCAAAGGAATACGAATGTAATGTTTATAGACTTCTATGAAAGCGGAGCAGCACTAAAAGCACAATTGACGTTAACCTGGCACGACACGTGTATCATAGGAGTAGATATGTAATGTTTATTTCTTTGTTATAAAATTAGATAACCAGCACTGCAGCCACAATTGACGCTGCAACGATATTATGCCTGCATAGGGCATTTTTATAAAGCAGTCTCAAGACGTCGTGTGGCTCTGTGGTAGAATACGTGATTGCCACGCCGAATGCTTGGGTTAGATCCCTGTTGGAACCCTGATCTTTATTCTTTCCATTCGCCGGTCAACGGTGCCGATGTCAGTTTTTCTATGCGCTGTCGCATGTGTATTACCAATGTCTGTTCTCGCAGTTCCTGGGAAGATATAAAATGATAATCTCCTGTGGCGCATACTCGCTTACAGCATACGGGTATGCGCCACATCTGTCCGGAGGAAAGGGTTTGACGACGTACGCGGCAGGATTTTCACGTTACTCATGTCATGACCGGACTATCATATACGTGAAACCCTCTTACCCTCCCGTTCTAATTTTGGTCTATACCAAGCTAAGGAGGTGATCATGAGAGTGCCCAGGCGCAGGCGCCTAGATAGAGAGATAGATAGATAGATAGATAGATAGATAGATAGATAGATAGATAGATAGATAGATAGATAGATAGATAGATAGATAGATAGATAGATAGATAGATAGATAGATAGATAGATAGATAGATAGATAGATAGAAACGCTGAAAATGCCAAAGGTTCACTAAGAAATGCTTCGAATTTGATAATGTCCTCAAGAAACATAAAAAACCCCGCCCGCTACCATACGCGGAGGATGGGTTGAGGGGACACATATCTCTACAAAGACGCGTCACAATATTGGACATTGAAAGCCCGCTTAGTCACTCTCATGACCTACACTTTCAGCCATAGAACTACGGGTCAAATTCAAGTAAATCAGCAGATTGTTGGACCGCGTCAAATCAAAATTGTCAAAACAGCATTCGCAAGAAAGTTCAAATTTGGCAACTATATCGAAGATCCGCAGAATCTTTTCTTTCCAAGAAAGTTAAATGTGAAAACCGCTAATGTTTATTGTTGGATCGTTAACAACAGATGTCAAATTCGCTGACTCCAAGGGAGGGTAATCGGGTTGTTCTCTCAGTGATGCGCACCATAACAACTCATTCCTCATTTTCCGTGATATAAATGCGTGTAAATGGCCGTATTGTCATTGTTATGACTGAACTATAAGAGTGATATCATGAAGTGAGGAAGGACATGCACGTGTAACTTTATATTTTTTTAGCTCAAAACACAGGTGTAGCAAGAAAACAGGATGAACTTTCTATTCCTTTAATATTTTGCCATAACCTCTGAAGTTTTCGCTAAATTGCACGAATGAAAACTGCCGAGATTACATATAGTAGTTCAAACATATGTACGCAAGAACCAAGTCGAAAAAAATATTCTGCAGATCCCACATACCGTCGGAATCGATGTTATGCGAAGCATGCGCAGGAAGGTGACTGTGTCGCAATTTTTCACATTGAGCGAACCGTTACGGAATGACGCTAGAGAAATGTGCAAATGGTATACGCACACACATATGATGAAGAGTGGCACATCTATTATATAAGCAGTTGTTTACAGTTACTTAACAATGCCAAAAGCAACATAGATGTTACCAACACCAAACTAAGTAAGCTGATATTTAGTGCTTATATATTTCAATACTGGATAGCGCGAATTCGAATAGGACAATGAAGGAGCACAGATGCACAGGGCCGGCGCTACTCACAACTAAGCTTTATTCAGAAAAGCTTCCCTAGATATATATACATCCCATTGACCCGCGCAGGCGCATTTCACATACGTTACAGTCACAGTTACAGTTGTTAGAGTTGTGTTGCAGTTGTTATGCTTACACTTATCCGTTATCACGGAGAACGCACGCCCTTTTAACGAACTCGTGTGCGAATTGCGGCCACAAACGGTTTATGTGCAGTGAAGTGCGAGGTATAGTAGAGCTGGTGGAAACGATGGAAGGCTTTTACGAAGAAATGATCCATGATGCCTTCTGTCTTGAATGTGGCGCCGACATCTTGTGGTGCCCAGATGCACAGATGCACACATCCAAGCCGTGTTCCATGCCGTCTAAAAACCAGGCATTGTTGGGCTTTGATAAATCAATGCTGAAGCCACCGGTAATCATGAGGGACATGGTCCTCTCGGCAGAGTTTTTGTAGGAAGCATTGACCCCGGTTTTTGCGTAATCCACGTGGTCAACGTTGTGGACCACGTGGACGAGTGGATGGTAGCCCAGCTTCTTCCAGGGGTGCTCTGTCTTCAGCTCCCTAACTTTCCTTGCGTCGGCCGCTGTAGTGTAGTGGTTAAGGTGCTCGGCTGCTGACCCGAAGGACGCGGGTGCGATCTCGGCCGCGGTGGTCGCACTCCGATGGAGGCGAAATGCTAGAGTCCCGTGTGTTGTGCGATGTCAGTGCAGGTTAAGGAATACCAGATGGTCCAAACTTCCTGAGCCCTTCACTATGGCATCTCTCGTAATCATTTCGTGGCTAGATAGATAGATAGATAGATAGATAGATAGATAGATAGATAGATAGATAGATAGATAGATAGATAGATAGATAGATAGATAGATAGATAGATAGATAGATAGATAGATAGATAGATAGATAGATAGATAGATAGATAGATAGAAAGAAATGCTCGAAGTGCCTGAGGTTCGCTAAGAAATGCTTCGCATTTAACAACATACGAATCCCTCAGCAGCGGCGAAACAGCGCTTTTGATCATTGTATCCTGAGAACAATCTAAGGCAACTTTCTTAGAAGATCCGTAATGTAGACAGCTTTCTTTCTCAAGCTTTGTTAGAGACACCATGCCCTCGTCTTATTCAAAGCCATAACATTGCCTTATTATGCAACAAAGAACGCGAGAGGACAGCAAGAAATCGCTGAAACAAGCGTCGTGGCACAAAATTTGCTTCGGTCTACACGTGAAGAAAGTATTGCCACACTGGGCAGCTAGGAAGACTGCATCAGTGGCAGGTGGACATACCGGGCAACATAAAAAAGTCATGGCAGATTGAATGTCGGCGAAGGTGCCCTCGCACATATCTAAAATACCTCGAGTTGTCAGGATCGAGTGTAGAGGTTTAATTCAGTTTACATTCGCGAGCCGGGCAACACGGAGACCCTCTGGCTAGCATTTGTTTTTCCTGGCCACCATAGCATTGCTCAGTGCACGGGGTGTTAGCTCTAATTGCCCAAGTAATATCTTGCCCCCGCTTCTGTCCTGCACCACGTTGATAACGTTGAAGGCACGACACTGTACCGTGTTTCTTTCTTCTGCACTGGAGCATATGTTGGGTGTTTATGTGTGCCTTTTTTATTTGTACGTCTTACCATGCTCTAAAGGTAACAAAGCTGATTAATTAAAAGAAAGTCACTGACATGAGAACGCAGTACGTGACAGAGATAGAGGTTACGATAAGAAAAGGAGGCAGCACTAATCAGCTAAAAGGAAACCTTGTTTACGAAGGGCCAACATACACGCACTGTAAAATAAGCAAGGGAAAGTTATTAGCAAGGTCAATGACATTGTGAAGGAAGCCGAACGCATGTGCTCAACACTGTACAGTTCGCAGATAAGTTCACTGAATATACATAAGTGGCATTGTTGTCGTACCGCCGACAGGGCGATACGCAGGCGCCGTATCCCGTTCGGGTCGACTTTGAGATTCCTTTATTTCACGCTGTCAGTGATTTCGCCCACGGGTTAGAATCGTTTGAGCTGAGCACCGCGTTACTTGAAATTGCCCTAACGGAGATAAGTTTTCCGGAGTGGTTGAGAATGCAAGTTCGCTTCTCGATGGAATATGGCGGTCCAATCATTAGAACTTGGTCGGCCTGCTCAATTAGGAGCTCTCCATCTATTGTTCGAAAATGCGTCCCGCCTCACTATAGCACATCCCTGTGCCGTAGCGCCCTTGTGAATGTCGTTAAGGGCAAGCCATTCAAGACACTGAAAACTTGGGGTATCCGATGGCGGTATAGAATTTCTCCAATGGCCTTCAATGTACGGGCGCTGACTGCTAACTCAAAACCTTTATTGAAGAAACCACGTATGTGTAAAAAACAGGAAAGCGTGAAAAAGACTGTTACAATTTTAATCACGTGTGCGACGTAATATAGCGTATTTCTTTGTCTAACAAATCAAACAACAGAACGCTTACGCATTTCTCGCCCCTTTGGTAGATAGCAAAGGCCTCGAAGATCTCTTCTTTCATCGAGTGCGCCACGTGTTGTGAACGAAATCCCGTGTTCATAAGGCAGGGTGTACTTGGTGCACACTGGGCGGCGCATTGACCATGGGCTTCGAGAACGCGCCAATTCATCAGAGGCTCGCGTAAAAAGTAATCTTGCCACGCATTGTGCCCGGAATGGGTTCACCTCCATTCTATGTTACGCCACCCTCTTAAAACATTATCGTCAAAAGCGAACGAGAGAGATCTTCGAGGACTTTGCTTCCAACCAAAGGGGCAAGCAATGCGTAAGCGTTCCGTCGCTTGAATGCTGGACAGAGATATCCGCTATCTGACGTCACACGCGAGATTCAAAAAATGTAACATAATCATTTTTCATGCTTTCCGATTTCCAAACATACGTGGTTTCTTCAATCAAAACGTTCAGTTGGCAGTCAACGCCCATCCTCGTGTCATCTTCCTCTGTCCCCTGTTCACGCTGTTTTTCCATTTTCGAGCTATGTACCAACTAGCCCGCCTTTAGCTGCTTGTCCAGTAATAAGTCAACAGGTATGGAAACACGCAGAACCAAAATGCGCTACAGAACACACAATTCACAAACGAAATCTGGCACACCTGCGTGGTCTTGCGGGAGACAATACTCTAAACACTGTGATAGCTTAACCCTCAAAACGCTGATCGGTACTCAAGGCAAAACATGGCACTGCATGACAGTTATTAAAAGTCATTAAAATCCGCTCGCCAGACTGGCGATATTAACGGCTGGCAAGCGGTGCATACAGGACCGCGACATCTTGATGCAGATTGAATAGTTGCAAAATGTTAGCAAAATACACGTTTTATTCGTTTCAGGCTGTTGCTGCGTGTTCAATCAAAACGATGACGCTAACACACTTTTCAATAAAGAAACTTCTGTTTTACTTAGAATTTCGTTTAGAAACGTTTATCGACAAATTAGAATGCAGTATATAGCAAAAGAAGATTCTTAACTGCGCTAACAGTTTAATTTGCTCACACCGCTAAAAAGAAAATATCGTGCAGATGGTGTTTTTAGCAGCTACCGCTACGACACATATAATAACTCATTCATCTCACAACCTTGTTTTCTCCCTCTATTGCTTTCGGCATTGTTAAACCTACTGAGATCCGCTGAACGTTCTCATATGCAATGATTTTACAACCTTCGTACCATATTGCGCCAATTGACCAACGTATGTGTACTTGCTACTAGATCTAAAATACTTGGAGGACGCTTGAGCTTCGCCTTCAAGAGTAGAACGTGATAGCATAATCGGGCCTCGTGCGCACCGTCGCCTTCTGAATTGCTAGCCTGGCTTCGATCGGCTATCGGTGCATGCCTCAACATTGCCGTAAGGAAACGAACGACTGCGCGCGTAACATTGGTAATTCGAAAGTATCCTAGAATGCCTACTGCAATACAGTTGTTATGTGCCCACTACGCCATAATTATTCCTTTTGCGAATCAGCGAAGGACACACTACGTTTCCGTAAGGCAACACGCGAACGCAGCTGTTCACTTTGTTGATGCTTTCGCTGCTGATGATGAATAAATAAGTCTGAGTGTTTTGTAACGCGTGGGCCTTAAAGTACCCACTCGTTGCGCAATTCACATGTGTTGACGCCTTGCACGATTCTACGCTTCTGCCACGCAATATCACATGCGTTAAGGAGACTCCTTGCACTACATGACATTCTTATATAGTGTTTCTTTCGGCTGAAGCTTCAAGAAATGGCATGGTTCTGTGGTAGAACACATGCTTGCCACGCAGACGGCGTGGGTTCGGTTCTCACTCGTGCCCGAAGTTATTTATCAATTATTTTTTAATTTGCATCTTTTTCGACATTTAGGTCCCGGTCCAGATGATGAGATTTCGCTCATAAACAACGACGCCATCGCCAACGCCGTCACCGACGCCGATGCGGACGCCGGAATTTCTGCGAAATGAGCTCCTTACCGCTGTCACGTTAAAGTTTTCAGCAACATTTCACCCCTTCCTGAAACACCTCTCTCTTATTGTCCTTTTATTCACATAGCTCGTCTTAGATATAATGAATGCTTGTAAACCGGAACGGAATTTTGCTGAGTTCCAAACATTTCGTTTACCTGCCTCTCATGGGAAAACCTATTATTCAACTCGTAGGAAGAGATGTCCTCAGTTTCATTCCACGGCATAAACTAACAATTGGTGACGGCAACCTGTCTCGACACGTTTATTTTAAACAGAAAATACGGTTGCAGTATTAGAGCCAGTAGTTTCAACGCAGGTGCGCACGTTTTCTGCGAAGCATAAACTTGCAGCGCATGAATATCTCAAGCCGAGTCGCCAAGCGCACAGTCGACTCGTCACAGTCACGACGGTAATGCATACGTGCACGCGTACAGCAGCAGCACGTGGGAGGAACCTACGTACCTTACTCGGCTTGCTTAGTGTCGTGTCTGATAATATAAAAACTGTACTTGAGCAGAGACTGCACGGCAAAGAATTTGCTTTGGTGACCTCTCCGAACGACAAAAGTGCCGAAAAAATTTACTGCACTAGGCTTTTTTTTACTTTTCATGTGTAATGTTTCCATTTAACCTGTGCTAAGAATTGTCTTTGTTACAAGGTTTATTTTTGTATGGTACGCGTACCTAATGCCTCGAGAAGCAAAGCTGTAAAGTGAGGACCAGGTACAGAAAGGCCGATGCAGGGTAAGTGCGTGCTCGCGAGAACCATTCTTAATACAGTCATCTCAGATGACAGCCGACGTCGGCTTTGAACAGAGCCTTCTGAGCCCGGAAGCGCGGAGTTCAATTTGCGAGAGTACCTGGCTGTTGACCCAGTTTGTCTAGACTTCTCTTTGTACGAAGTCTTCCTCCACGTGCCTTTATTACGAAGATATACAAGAATTTCTAGGGCTTGAGAGTCACTTCCATAGATCATTTGATGGTATTTTGTGCATTTGACAGTATTTTATTCACATAATTCTTGGTCTTCAACGAACATTTATTATGTCATGTGTTGTGTATCAGCTTCCAACTTATTAAATTTAACCACATATGTTATTTGGGGTGCAATAAGAAAGCTACTCCTTAGGCGACATAAAGCATATTTTTCTTCTCGATTTTGTTATATTTAGAGGACCACTTGCTTGTTTTCTCTAAACATTTTTATAGTAATTCATCAAATATATTCAGCTTAGTATTATTCATCCAACACCCAAAGAAAATTGTCCCCTGCGGTGAGCAGTAGTTTTACAGAGCAACTATAATCAACAACAGTTAACTCGTTCAATATTGTTCTGTACCCACTATGGCGGACTAACGCTCCAGCGATATGCTGTGAGTAAAGAGCTCCCGAAAGGCTAACAACCAGCTCTTGCCAACGAATAGTAAACTTATTTCTCTCGCTTCATGACGCCATTGTGGTAGAAAAGCCAAGCACAGAGCGTAAGCAATAACGAGAGCACTGAAAAAAAAATAATGCCTCGTCACGATAATGAACGTTAATACAGAAAAGTGCGTCGCCTTACTATCTCATGTTGGCGAAAGACCTACAATTATTGGATCTACCACTTCTTGCTTCCTTATTCGAAGAACATGCAAAATAAAAAAACGAGCACACCCACGGCACCAAGCACCAAGCCTCTAACTTTGTTGTAGCGTTCTAAGAAAGGAAAAGTAGGGCTGGTCTGCCAAATTATTTGACGATGAAGAAACTCACTGCACATCCATCACTACGTTGAGCTGCCCTAGTTCGCTAGAAGACATCCATAAATATGAAAGAGTAAACTCCAGGTGCCAGAACTGTTTCCGCATATCCTATGGGTCTTTGTTTTGCTTAGGCCAGATGACGAACACTTGACCGACGTGTGTCGGCTCTCGGTTGATGGGCATAGCAGAGTTACCGTATACATCATCAGACAGCCAAACGAATGGTTATGAATATCGCTCTTGTAGCTTCCCACTTTTTCTAAGGCAAGTTGTATATTTACCACGTCTGCCGATCGCAAAAGAATTCCTGGTCGTCAAGGAATTCAAGCATTAGAAGCAGTGGCGGCTGCATCTGCTGCAGTTTCTTTGTTTTGGCGTCTCTATTGGCAGCAACAAGGCCGGAAGGGCGCCGAGGGACCATCGTGAGACAATCATCTCGTTACGAGCAACTCTAGCAAAGGAGTTCTTTAGTGCTGTGTGTCCCTACTTTTCTGGATTATTCTTCTGCTCTCAGACCACGAGGTTCCTTCTGGCCTTTATTCTTCCATTATACTCACTGGCTGAAGAAAGGAAGCTGATAACTGTGATCACCGAGTCTATTGCCACTGACGCCTATACTTTGTGCCCTTCCATGCTTCCGGAGGTTTGTTTCGCACGAATCAACCAAGAGCAACGAAAGGAGAGTAACGGACGTATCGGAACGAAAGAAGGCGTGTTGGAGGGAGTGCCATTTAATCGGGCTGCCAGGAAGGCATGCTTCGCATCCGCTGGTGTGATTGGCATCTCTTTATGTGTGCCTGTGTATGTGTTCGTGTGATTTTGCCTCGTTAGAAAAGCCGGTATACAATGAAAAGTGTGATATACGCCCATCAAACACTCAGGACCTGAGTTTGTTTGTGCGGTCGTATATAAACTAGGGTCATGAGAGTCTGATGGAGGAGTATTCCCAATAGGCACCTTGTCAGCTTTCTGTCAATCAAGCAAAGTTTATTTGCGGTGGGAAGGTAGACCTTTTCATCAATGCACTCACTTGTATATTTGAAAGCGTTCCCGATTCGCATAGATTATTATGGCAATTGGGCTCATGCGATGCCATTATCAAGAATAACTGTGGGTACCTGAATTTTTCTTAGGCTTTTCGAGGAATTGTGTTTGATAGAAGATAATTATTTGGTGTCGTTAGTGTACCTTGTTATGAATACTACCACTTTTCTTCCGTTTCTTGACGCCCAATTGAAGTACCACTTCAGTTCTGCCTAGAGTACTTTTTTTTTAGTTTTTGTTCCAACTGGGAAAAGGTCTCAAAAGCGACAACTCAAGCTATTTCTATAATTGTTTAAACGTTATGTACAGGTACGACGTACCGTGCTCACTTCGACCACTGGTGATGAAAGGAAGGCTTCCTGCGTTTTACATTGAAACATTCGACAAGGTCACGTGCAGTTAAGAAATTTTCACGAGACGAAACGGTTCTCCGTTGCGATAAACATGAGCACGCCGGAAATGCAGTATGACGCTGGTCCAATGTAATGTCCTTCAAAATTCATAAGTACGGCGCGAGAATTCTTATGATATGCGAAACTGGCCACAGTAAAATGACTCGTTATCATATTTACGTATTAGGAGGTCATCTTTATATATTTAGCAACAAAACAGAGGTAAACTGGGATTGTCCTTATCTATTTGGCTAAACTTCAAAATTCTGTGATTTTTGTAAATTTTGGAACGTCCATACCATTTTTTTTCGATAATCTTGTCAGAATTTCCGTGCCCTGAAAATAATGCATGATCACCCTATGTTAAGATATACACGTTGTTATTGATTTTCTTTTTATTCTCGGCCAAAACAATTAAAAATTATTTCTATTCCATTGTAGGTATACTTGCGAATTTAATAAGTACTAACAATACTCGACATTTATTACTCAAAGTGAATTCAACTGCCAAACTTGCCGCCATTTGGCTTTCCCTCAAAAAGTTGCAGTAAATATCTTTTAATCTGGCGAATATTCGGGGCAGGCTTGTGAAATCCCAATAAGGAGCGCGACACTCGGCCTTTGAACTTTCTCATTTGACAGGCATGCAATAACGGCATAATGCATTGCCACTACAAAGTTTCGTTTATGCACCATGGCATAAATGTAATCGTCTGCTGAAAGTGCCTACTGAACGCTAAGCATTCCTAATGAAGTTTTGCGTGCTAAATTTTGATTTTCACTCCGTTACCGACTCTACCATAAATGACCGCATTCTGATGCTTTCTGATGGTGGTCTGCGCACCTATTTTCAAACGAATGTTCGCTCGTTGATTCATAAGGTGGAGCCCGCCAAACACCGTGTGTTCTTTGTTCTGACAAAACACAAGAAGAACGGAAGTTCTTGATTTTTTGGACTCCTCTCCATCAGTTACGTGGAGGTGACGACACGGAGTTGCGGATTATTAGTGCTTCTTTACTTGTACTACCTGCATTGTTTCGCCATGTATGAGCTGTCTTAGTGGTTTTGTGTTTGGCGGTCGTAATCCACAGCATTCATAATCGATCGGCGCCAAAACACTTTGATTAGCATTTTGGGCCCGACCTTGAAGCCTGATTCCGCACCCAGAACTTCAGGAACTGTGAACTGCATAACCGATGGCCACGTCAATTCTCACTTGATTCGGAACAGAGGCACCGTCAGGGACAGCATCGGTCACTCTAGGCGCTTTCGCATATTGGCAGTGCGCGAAAGCTTCTGTTTTTATTGTAAAAAAAAAGACGGAGAAACAATACCGGTAGGTAATATTTATTTGAACATCGCTACTCGCAAGTGCTCTTTAAAACTGTATGCAAAGTAATAACTGGACAAGATGAGACCAGGGTTTTGCAGCTGCTCCCAGAAATTGATACTGCTCCCGTACGTTTTTCTTATAAGCGTCTAATGGTTATCGTTACTGCTTTGACTAAGACAAGTCTGCGTGTCGAAACGGTGGCTCCCACGACACTCCCTGTTCAGCAAATTGTTATCGTTATAAAGACATACAAACGTGTTTTACGAGGTCAGTATAATGTCAGGTAAAGCTTGTTTTGGATATTATAGCGACGAACGAGAAGTATGACACTGATGCAACGAAGCGATTCATAAGCAATTGATTCTAAGAATTATGGCACACTTTCCCTTATTCTGTCTTCATCTTGTTCATCATCTTCTTCGGCTTCATCTTCTTCGCTCCTCCAACACGTGCATTCGGCGCGTGCTCTCCCGCTGCGCCGATTCGCGCCCCACCCCCAAGTTTTCAAGGCAGTTCTTCGCTTCCTTGGGGACACTGGACCGGACAACCGGCTCTAGAAGCCGCCCCCGGCGTCCTCGGTCATGGACGCCATTTCTCATCTCATTCTTCTCTCCTCTTCACATCTTCATTACGCTCTCCTCATTCCCCTACAGGCGCTGAGCCGCGCTCCTAGCCAGGGCTGCAGTAGTTGCGTCCCCTCTTCAACCTCTCCTCCGCCTCAAGCAATAACTCGGATGGGCGAGAGAACGAGTACAGAGAGAGAGAGAGAAAAATACATAGAAAGGAAAAGAAAGACAATTAGAGAAATAGAGAGAAAGAAGGGGAAGCAACACAACAAAGATTCAAAGAAAGAGACAGAAATAGTCACATACAGAAAGGTAGAAACAGACCCCCCAAAAAAAGAGATAGAAAAAAACAGAGCGCGAGACAGAAAGATAAAGAGGTAGAAAGAAACAAGAAGCGAGAAATAGAGAGAGAGAGAAAGGGAACAAGGAGAAAACAGATATAAAGAGGAAGAAAGAGAGAGAAAGAAATGGTTAGAGAAAGAAAGCAAGAGCTAGAAAGAAACTGATACGAAAAAGAGATAGAAAAAAACAGAAATAGAAAATAGAAAGGAAGAGTGGAAAAAAGAAGCAGAAACATAAATCCAAACAAGAAAGGCCGACGAGCGACGCTGTTCATGCCAGCGGTAATTTTTTTATGCCACTGAGACCAAAACTGACCAAAGTTCTACACAGGCAGACTGGCCTACTAAAAAATTACACACCTGTATTCTCTCACCATGAAGAGATTCAGCCAGTTCCAGTCACTCTCCAGGCTCGACTGAATTATATTTTCTTCATGAATAAGTGTTTCTCGTTCTTACTGCAACTGATGTATTCCAGAATGAAGTGACTATTTAGGATCAGACCTTCACATTTACTCGAAAGAGTGTAGCTTGTGCATTGCGCAAGAAAAGAAAGGACAGCATTCAGACGAAAGCCTCCTTTCAGTGTGGAAGAGAACGACGCCAAGAACTCATCTGGATCAGGAGCTTTTTGAAGTACTGTGGGAATGTAAGAATTACGGAACAATAGGTGTGTCGCTGTGTGGCAAGCGCAGCAGAGCTGTTAAAAATAGAGTCGGCTAGCTCCTACCAAAAGAGGCAGGTTTAATAGATCCTGCCTCAATGAAGTGCTGAAGTGATTTTGCGATACATTCAGATAAAAACTCTTCGTCGATGAGCAGGCATTCTCTTTGACGATATGTAGAACGCATCTTCGAGCCTTTCATTGAAGAAACCCGACCACCACGATGGTGTCTCCTTTGAGAGCACTGCTTCCCTGATCGCCTTTGAAGAGGGAAGCGGTTCGGAGACATCAATTTTAGTTATGGGGGAGATTCTCTCAGCACTTTTACGAGAGATGATTGGGAAGAATGAAAGTAGACAAGAAAAGAAAGCGTTAGAGAATGATGAGGAAGGAAGCAGGGTGCTTCTCTTTTTTTTTTAAATATCGAGCAAAAAAGGAACGCAGAGAACAATTTCCCAATCCGCACTATTGGTATGCATAGTGTGCATTCCATCGGCTAGAATAAACAGCTGAGCGAAGGCTTTATGCTGAGGGCGATTATCCATCCTTTCATGGCGTTCACCCGATAAGGGGGATGAGCCTAGAACCGGGTAGCAGGAGGTTTACATAAGCAATCTTGAGAAAAGTGCAATTTATCGAATAAATGATAATACTAAAAGAGCAAGGGGTGAGACTATCAGACAAAAATAGGAAAAGAAAAATGGTCCAAGCTTGCACTAAGCCACGCAAGCCTCGAAAGAGCGAAAATGGACGATTCTGAAGTCTAATCTGGTTGCTTCTAAGTTATTTCTAGGCCTTAGCTAGGCCATGATGGATGTTTTTAGGTCGTTGTTAGGTTATAGCTAGGTGATACTAGGTTGTTTTTTACGTCCATTCTCAGCGCAGAGAGGTTCAAACTAACCCACAGACAGCCACAGACACGATACAGCTGTCCGAACTGAAAAGACAGAAGGTCGCGCTGAAACCACCAAGCGTTCGCACCTCTCAAAGATCTACGGGCACGTCGTCGTTGGGCCTTCCATCGCTTCGGCTCGCCGCCGTCGCTTCGCAGCTATTTGTGGGGCTAACTGTTGCCTTCTTCATTTTTAGTGGACAAGTGGTGAGTAGTGTGATTTATCTAATTTCTGTGGCACATACCCGTTTATGATGATGACAGTTTTTTTGTTCGCTCGGCAAGAAACAATTTTGCTGTTAAATGTGTGCGATCTCCCATTTTCTTTACTCACCTTGAAACTACGCGATGTACCCATAATATAAAAGCGCATATCAGTGTGGCATCGGCTTGCAATGGTAAAATGGCCTACTAGCACAAAAATTCGGAGGACGCTTGAATTTGGCTTCCTGGAGTAGAACGCAATAGCACATTCGGGTCCCACTCACATCGCTAGTCTGGCTTCGCTTCTCAGTGAACATCTCGTTCGTGCCGCAAAGAAAGGAAAGCCTGTGCGTGCGCTTAAAAATGGCCGTTTCAAACAATCCTAGACAGTATATTGCGGTTCGACGTGGTGGATTACTGGTTATGCTACTCGAATGCTGACTTGAATGTCGCGGGATCAAACCACGGCCGCCATGACCGCATTTTCGATGGAGACGAAAATTCTGGAGGCCCGTGTATTTAAACTGAGGTGCACAGAACTCGAGGTGGTTGGAATTTCTGGAGCCCTCCAGTACGGCGTCCCTATAACCATTTTTTCGAAGTAAAACTCCATTATTACTGCCTACTGCTAGTATGGCTGCGAAGTGCCCACTGCTGCATGGTTCATCATTTTAAAAAAATCGCAAAGGATCTACTACGCATCGGTAAAGCAAAACTCACACATAAGCAGCTGCACGGCCTGTTTTTACATTTGTCGCTGCTGATGAATAATAATTGTGCCTGAGCCCTCTAAAACCCTCTCGTTGCGCAATTGACCTGGTTTGACGCCTGTTGCAGTTTTACGTTTCTTCCACGTAATATACGCACCGCGACTACTCACACTACAGTCCATTAGTAGATTTGTTTTTTTTTTAAACAGTCGCAAGCACTAACATGGCTCTGTGGTAGAACACATGGTTGCCACGAAGAAGGCATTAGATCAAATCTGTATCGTACCTGTGTTTCTTTTTATTATTATTTGCCTTCATCGCGATTTCTTGTTTACGGACGTCAGTTTTGCGATACAACGCTGACGCCGACACCGGAATTTATGCAAAACGAACTGTTAGCGCTATTGCGTTAAAATATTAGCGATTTTTTTTCAGTGGAATATCCTTAGTAATTTTTTCGGTTATAAAGAACCATTCGGTATTAAACATGTCAGTGGATTGCCACGCGCTGATTCCTTTATTTTAATGTGACCAGGTTTCACGCACAAAAACTGTGAGCACTGCTCGGCGCAGGCCACGCAGCAAAGTTTGGGAAGCTTCAAGACCGTTTGACCCTTTTTCTCTGAAGATGCACAGGACGCTGCTAGTCAAGTTTATTCCGGAACGCTGGACGGTACGGTCACTGATGTACAAAATACTACGCGTTCTTCCGACGCTCACATTACCGACAGCCGACGACTATAATAGCCGCTATCATTGGGAAACACGCATTGTTTGTACTTTGAGTTACATAGCTTTTCCCGGCACGTGTTCGCGCAATAAAGACTTTCGCCTCTGCCAGAGTGACTGCCTCCTTCTTCAGCATCACTACCACGTGACACAGTCGTCACAAATCAGTCTAGGATTTCGATTCCCAATGGTCATAAATGCGCCCAAGTTGGCGTCTGAACAAAAAAATGTTTGTGCACTCAAATAGCTTGCGCTTTACATGCGTCCGCTAAAATCGGCATGACAAACCAAGACGAACTCACCCGACAAGCAGAAATGTACGACCGCCTCTTAAGGCACAAAAGTAAACTTCAGAAAATGTATGCAAGCACTTACTAGACATATCGGAAAAATAGAGTATGCTGAGAGCAAATGCTTCAATTCCGCCAAAAACTTACAGATGGAAATATTGAATATTTACTAGCCTTCACACAAGGTTCATCAGCTCTATTGGAAGCGCTCTTCTAGAACCTCTCGTCCAAGTGGCTCATTGCGTCCGTATTGAGTTTATTGGCTTATGGCAGTTAAAAGGGTAGGTGACATCATACGCTACATAAGGTAGTGCGCTAGATGTGTTCTGTTTAATCAGTATACACAAAATTACGCGGCCACTGAAGCTCTGAAAAATAAGAAAAAAATGTGATAATGTGCGGCACATTGTACCAACACTGTCTAGTTGTGTTATTACTCTCGTGTGGAACACTTCCGACCATAACAGCACCTATTATATACATCCTATATTGATTATCAGGTGAACCTAATGAAATTCTTTTTGAAATTCAAGTGCTTATATTTTTCATAAATTTCGTGATTTGGTATGATATGTCATTTTATTTACGCATGTGAAAGCTTAGCAAGTACTGTCTTACCGGTTCCGAGAAACCAGTGATATAACGAGATTGAGAGCGCAAGAGGACAGTGTCTAGCCATTCTCTGAAAGTTTTTCGATCTACTCCTCTTCTCGTCTTGCCGCTGCGATCGATTGAACGTCACATGCCAGATGAGAGAATAAAACAGAATATACGTCAAGGCTTATTTCGCAAAAACGCTTTTAGCTTGCTTCTGACTGAGAGGCTAAATACGAACTTAGGCTTCTGCTCGTATAAACTGGAGCTTCAGCAAAGTAGTCCTTGAAGACATCGTGTTTTTTGTGGGAGTTCCCTCCGCTCCCTCTGTCGGGATTTAAAATGGACGTTGCAGAAGCCTTTGCTTTTGTATCTTTTGCGTTACAGCGCGAAAATGTATGTTGGCACTGGATTAGCATTGCACGCGCACGACTGGGCGGGCAAAGTTTGAAAAAAAACATGTGTGCTTTAAGATTTTGGCACGCACCTACGTCGATATACCTTCAATAAAACGTTTCATAGAATAACACCTTTATCGGCAATTTATCATGGACTCATATCGATGAAAGCTTCTCATACGCATGTAGTATTGGCGAGTAAGTGTAAGTAGCTACTCACTGCTGAATTATTTGTTAAATTGCTCGCGTCTACCTTTTCTACGTTATTCTTTTTTTCAGATAATGGGTCACAGGTATCTTTACAACGGAGGGTGATGATATCCACACCTTATGCTCTACGTTTGCTCAACCAATTCTATGCGAGCATGCTAATGCACGTGTGAGCATTTCTCATCAGATATTTTGATTCCGACGTCTAACGTAGGAGTGTCGTCTCCACTATCACTCTCAGTGTCGAAAATGGAGGTTGAAGAGACCTTTGGTCTGGAATCATTTGAATTACAGCGCCGAAATGTTCGCAAACCGGCCGGCAGGCCGGCCTGTTTGCAGGCTGGCGCAAAGAGCGAAAAAATAAATAAAACGTTAATTTGTATTTTCCTCCTGCACTGGCAGAACGTCCTCGTTGTATCTCTCCTACATGTGCTCTACATAGGATGGCTTGCATACGATTGGTTTCGCCATCAGAGACAAGACAGCGAGCCTTCTACGTCATTATTATTGTTTGTTCTACGCCACGTTATTGTTTCTTTCGCTTTAGTAATGCGAGTGTTGAACGGGGTCGAGAAACTATGAGTAGCTGTGTGCGCAGCGGGAACAGTGAAGAAAAAAATCCCGCAGATTCCACACGTTGTGGGAATCGGTTTCATGCGAAGCAGCCAGGGAGTACTTCTATGCTGTACTTTATTGCTTTGAGCCAAGCATTACGAGGTCGATCGACGTGTTTTTGTAAGTGTAGTAGCTATGTGCACATTGTGGGCTTAATAGGCACGTCGACTACACTGCCGTCTGAAGGGTAACTTATGGTGCGACGTAACGTCAGCCCTCACATTAGAGTGCATACGTCAGTATTATCTAAACTAAGTGCACTTTATGGTACAATCCTGTGATTATCCCATGTAAGTGGCGTCAATCCACCGGGTTGGAGAAATGCTTCAGTATAGCTTGCTAAATCATAGCAATACAAATGTAATGTTCATTAGACTGCTACAAAAGCAGACCCAACACTGGAACCAGAGACGTTAATCTGATATCACGCTTTCATCGTATGAACTTCTAGGCAGTGTTTATTGCTTTCTTTTAAAATTGGATAGCCAGCACCACAAACACAATTGACGTTGCACCGACATTATGCTTGCATGGGCTGTTTTTCCCAACCACTTCATAGACCTGGCCTGGCTCTGTAGTAGAATACCCGATCGCCACGCAGAATGCTTGGGTTCGCTTCCTGCTGGGATCCCAATTCTTATTCTTTCCATTCGTCGGCTCAACACTGCCGATGTTGGTTATTCTTAACGCTTTCTCATTTAAAATAACCGATGTCTTTGCTCGCCGTTCCTGGGTAGATATAAACTGCCAATCACGTGTGGCGCATACCCTTACACCGTGGCCCGTGGTAAACGGGTATGTGCCACACGTGATTGGAGGGAAGGGTTTGACGATGTACGCGACAGGATTTTCGTGTTATTCATGTAATTACCTGACAGTTATATTCGTTATATCCTCTTACCTTCGAATGCCATTTTTGGTCCACACTAAGTTAAGGAGATGATCATGACAGCACCCAGACGTAGGCGGCTAGATAGATAGATAGATAGATAGATAGATAGATAGATAGATAGATAGATAGATAGATAGATAGATAGATAGATAGATAGATAGATAGATAGATAGATAGATAGATAGATAGATAGATAGATAGAAACAATCAATTTGCCGAAGTTTCGTCAAGAAATGCTTCGCATTTAAAAAAAGAGGTCGCGCATCTCTTTGTGATAACTGAACTAGCTTGGGCTGTGAATATAAGAGGTACAAGTGGCCCCTATCAAGGCGACAAGTAAACGAAAACTAACGAATGAATGTGAGATTGTGTGAAGATTAGCAGAAGCAAGAAGCAGAGATAAACGTTGACAGAGCAAATTGTCAAGTAAAAAGATGCGGGAGTTCAAGGCACGTATAAATGGCCACGAAAACCATTCTCTGTGATTTCTGGATGCGCCCCAAGGCGTAGAGTGCCCATGACATGACAAAAAACGCTAGGCCTGCGCTGAAACTGCAGAATAATCACAGCGACAGGTGGAAGAGCGGCGTTTCTAGAGCCGGTTGTAAGCTGTCTTGGGGCTACTAATACAAGTACCCACTACGCCATAAATACAATCAAGGTACCCACTACGCCATAAATCACAATTTTTGTGAAGTTCGGAATCACCTACTAAGCCATTATTCGTCATTCTGCGGAGAAGCGAGGCACCAGCTACACGTCTGCAAGGCATTGTGCACACTTTGTTGACGCGACGACTGATGATGATGAAGAATTATGGCTCAGCCCTTTGTAATGGGTTGGAAGCTTTAAACGGCCCACCAGTTATGCAATTTGCATTGTGTGACGCCCGGTCGTTATTTCCCTCTCCCGCCATGCTGTATAACATACGCTGACGTGAGAGCGTGAGGGAGGGGGCGACGAACTTTACTGAGACCCCAAAGGAAATGGATCATGCGCATATATGGTTCCTTGGCAACAAATGCAAGTGCACTTGCGGGGAACTCACTACGCTATAAATCAACGTAATTTTTGAGAAGTAGGGAAGCAGGCACTATGACATTTTTCGTCATTCTACGGAGCGCCGTGGTACCTGCTAAACGCATGTAAGGCATTATGCGCTTTATTGAAGCTGTGCCTTATGACGATAAAGCATTATGGCGGAACCCTTTGTAATGGGTTGGAAGTATTCAACAACCTACTCGTTGCGCAAGTCGCATTGTGTGAGGCCTGGTTACAGAATTAGCGTTGTGCGACACTTGGTGCTTATTTTACTCTTCTACCACGCTATGTTGTATATGGTAATGTGGTTTCTTCCCGACATAATACTTGTAGAGGACCTTTTTGCAAAGCAGTTTCAAGCCCCGGCATGGCTCAGAGGTTGAATACTGGGCTCCCACGCAGAGGGCCCAGGTTCGAACCTCGTTCTATCCTGGAATAAATCTTTGTTATTTTGTTTTTTTTTTCTTATTTCGAGCGATAGTGGTTACGGACACCGGCGGCGGTGGACAACTACGACGCCAAAAACGGCCGCTGAAATCATCTCATAACAGCTTTCGCTGTAAAAAAGGGCAGCTTCTCGGGAATTGACAGCCTTGGTGCCCCAGCGACGAACGAAAGAAATAAGACTGTACACAAAGAAAAAGAGATTGGAGAGTAGCGCCACCGTCGCCTAGCTAATTAGGCACTCCGATCGCGTCTCACACTAACGCGCTCACAACGTAGCCGCACCGACAAATACTCCTGGGAGTCAAGTGTTGGGCGGAAGCCACCATGTATGAAAAGCGAGTCTATTACATTTGACGCACCGCTCCAGCTTCCCTTGGGAAATGTGTACATCCGATGTCATTGCTCCCGGGCGAGACTGAATTCAGAGCGGGCGGAATTTTCAATGCGAAACGATGGCATAAGTCCCACTTACGCACGATTTCCTTTTGTTTGGGGCTCATTAAAAGACTCAAGAAAGAAAAAAGGTTTGCGATTCCGAATGTGAGGCTTATTTAAAAATGTGATTCGTACTTTTCACATGAAATTGAAGAAGCAAACGATAAAGAAGAAATACGACAGATCCCACAGTGTGTGGGAATCGTTGTAATGCGAACAACCGGCAGAGCACTGCTATATCGCCTTGTCGGTCTTTGAGACAAGTGAAGTCATTCAAGCCATGGTATCTAATTCGCTATAAATCGCGTGTTTAACATGCATGCCTGAATGCACTACAATCCAGTATATCCATGCTAACGAAACGTATATTTTGGGATATACAATGCATGACCTCTCATTTACGTTCATTACGAACTAGTGTCATGCCATACCAATTTTGGTATATAGGCAGGTAACAAAACGGCAGGAAGCGCGCGATAACAGTGTCATGAAATCATGCCGTACATGACATGCAAGTGATGATTTCATGTTGCCACCTCTCATTTATGTCCGTAATACAGTCGCGCAATGCCAGTTTTGGTGTATATAAAGCCAGATAAACGGCTGCGAGTGCGCCATGAGCGAGGCATGTAAATAATGTCGTACATGACTTGCATGTCATGATTTTCCACTTACAACCTCTGATTTACGTTCGTCGTACACTCTCATCGAGCAATACCAAATTTGTTGTATATCAAGCGAGCAAAATGACCGCGATGGTTCAATGAGCGTAGCATGTATATCATGTCGTACATGACATGCATGTCATGATTTTCAAGTTTCTACCTCTCATTTACGTTCATCATACAGTCGCGTCGCCTAATACCAATTTTGATGTATGTCACGTGAGCGAAACAAAATGACCGCGAGGGCACCTTGAGCGTGGCATGTAAGTCGTGTCGTACATGACTTGCATGTCGTGATTTTCACGTTACCACCTCCGATTTACGTTCACCATACAGTTTCGTCGCGCAATACCTCTTTTGGTGTATATCAAGCGAGCGAAATGGCCTCGAGAGCACGACATGAAAATCATGTCGTACATGACTTCCTTCTCATAATTTTCACGTTACCACCTCTCGTTTACGTTCATCATAAAGTCTCGTCGCGCAATATCGACTTAGGTGTATATCAAGCAAGTGAAACGGCAGCGATCGGACAATGAGCGTGGCATGGATAAGTTGATGGATAAGTTCCAACTCGCCCGCCTATCAATCCTACTACGTGTAAATCATGTCGTACATGACGGAAAAAGGCAGACGACGAAGCTGTTGCTGCTTGTCTAAGTGGATCTGTCTGGATATATCGATATTTTTGTTTATATTACGGCTCCTAACTGCTCAAGACGTCAGACGACTCGGAAAGGTACCTTCCGCATCGTCGACAGACGGGTGCCGTGCAGCCTGCCGCGTCGAAAGGTGCTAGAAGGACCGAAACTAGCGTCAGTGAGAGCACCGCCATGACCTCCCAAGGAGTGACACCTTGTCAGAAGCACCAACTGGTTTCCTCAAGCATGCCTGACTGCAAGCGACAACACAGCACTGAATCCGAGGACGAGTCAACTGTCATCGGGGACCACAACGTAGCGAACCTCAGATCTGGACATGGACGAGGGTGGTTTTCGACTTCTGCGCCATCGTAAAGACAGAACGGTGGGCATTCCGGTGTTAATGGCTCCAACATCCGAAGGAGCTAACATGAGGCAAGTGAACCCTATTGCCCTATACAGTGAAACCTCGGTGATACGAATCTCACGGGACCACCAAAAATATTCGTATCATCCGAAACTCGTATCACCAGAAAGCATGGAAAATTAGCATGCGACAAAAGAAAGCTGACGTACATTTTCATTTATTGTTTTTCAGGGCCGCAGCAACGTCAGGAAGAACTCTGAATGATTGTGAGTTAAGTTTTTAGATGTCGGCAATAATACCATAATATACGGCCCGTACGCGCGTACCTATTTAATGAACCAGGTGCGTTGTGACCTGGTTCATTCAGGAAGAACCCTGAATGATTGTCAGTTAAGATTTTAGATGTCGGCAATCATACCATATTATACGGGCCCGTACGCGCGTACTTATTTAATGAACCAGGTGCGTTGTGACCTGGCTCATTCAGGAAGAACCCTGAATGATTGTCAGTTAAGTTTTTAGATGTGGGCAATCATACCATTTTATACGGGCCCCTACGCGCGTACTTATTTAATGAACCAGGTGCGTTGTGACCGGGTTCATTCAGGAAGAACCCTGAATGATTGTCAGTTAAGTTTTTAGATGTCGGCAATCATACCATAATATACGGCCCGTACGCGCGTACTTATTTAATGAACCAGGTGCGTTGTGACCTGGTTCATTCAGGAAGAACCCTGAATGATTGTTAGTTAAGTTTTTAGATGTCGGCAATCATACCATAATATACGGCCCGTACGCGCGTACTTATTTAATGAACCAGGTGCGTTGTGACCTGGTTCATTCAGGAAGAACCCTGAATGATTGTCAGTTAAGTTTTTAGATGTCGGCAATCATACCATAATATACGGCCCGTACGCGCGTACTTATTTAATGAACCAGGTGCGTTGTGACCTGGTTCATTCAGGAAGAACCCTGAATGATTGTTAGTTAAGTTTTTAGATGTCGGCAATCATACCATAATATACGGCCCGTACGCGCGTACTTATTTAATGAACCAGGTGCGTTGTGACATGGTTCATTCAGGAAGAACCCTGAATGATTGTTAGTTAAGTTTTTAGATGTCGGCAATCATACCATAATATACGGCCCGTACGCGCGTACTTATTTAATGAACCAGGTGCGTTGTGACCCGCGACAGTAATAGCCCCTTCCAAATTTTTGTATGCTTTTTTTGCATGACACGAAGTACTGCAGCAAAAGTAACAAAAGAAGCGCTTTGACGCGATGGATCGAGGCCACAAAATTACAGATCCACGGTCGTGTGTTACGATTTTGTTATAGCGGAGGTGTTGAGGATGGTTTTTGGCATAATTACGGCCGTGCCCGCACAAGTGCGACCTCAACGGTCGCGCATGTTGATGTAGTGAGGCCTGACTCCTTCTCAAAGACCGTCCTCGCCTTCTTTCGGTCCTCGTCCACGTTTCATGGGATGTCTGATGCACGAGGCAGGTACGTGCAAGCACAGTACAACGACAGCAGCCCGCGTCGACGCGTCAGAAAAAAAAGCATGGCGCTAATGTCCTCTGTAATCTAAACGCGAAGGCACACTGAGGCACATAAGAGCCTCAAAGATTCGCGCTCGCAATCTCGGAGGCCGTGACGCGTCTCTGAAGGTTTATTCTGACCGTAAGAAAACTGTTTTCCTTAAACCGTGATTCTGACGATTTGGCGGTGCGGCGCGCATGCCCGCGCTTGCGTTCCCGCGCTCGTAAGTGCTTGGCGCGTCTTCCGGGACAGCGCGGACAGGACCTCTTCGTACATGGCCGGTAGCGTACGTTCGTATCAAAAGTCGCTGGGTGAAAATCGGTTCGCAACAAGCGTACTTCATTACACTGAAGGCCAATGGGCCTTGGCCGGGACCAACAAAAAAAATCGTATCACCCCGAAATTCGTATGCACTGTGATCGTCTCACCGATGTTTCACTGTACTCTGAAATTGAAATGATTCTCGGTGGAGCCCCAGTTAAGAGCCATTTCACGGCACAGGGAGCCTTGCTCTTGAATATAGAGACGGAAGATCAAGCTAACATGCTTCTAGAGACCAAGGCTATCTGTGGCATAGCCATCTGCCCGTGTAACCCATAGCTATATGAAAAATATGTGCATTATAAAAGGAATCCCAAGATGGTACTCGGACGAAGACCTGTTAACCTACCTGAGATTTCAGATAGTATACCACTCACGAAGAGTCACACCACGGGTCAAAACCTCAACCTCCGAGTGGGAATCAAAGCGCACTGGCTCTGTGGTTCTCACATTCACTCCCAATTCAGAACGCCCAGAGAAGATCAACGAGCTTGTAGACTACGTGCAGACGCCACCACGCTGTTTTAAATGTCAGCATTTTGGACATGTTGCTAAACATTGTCATGGGGAACAGAGGTGTAAGCGCTGTGTAGGCCTCATAATTTTAAGACGAATACAAGTAAAGAAAAACTTGAGTGTGCAAACTGTGGCGGCGACCACCCAGCTATCTGTGGCCGATGTCTAGCACGAATGGTTGCGTAGCGAAGGAATACGATGTTTGTCCTCAGAACCAAGACTGACAACGAACCATCGAACGCAAAGAAGTCGTCCGGCGCGCTGCAACATGGTGGTTTGGAAAATGAGTATGCCGGGAGTTTTCCGCGCCTCAAACCGACAAGAGCTGGTGCTGAGTCAACGCAAGTGCTCAACGCTGCCGAAGAACGTATCCCAAAAGAGTCCGATACGCGCACGTATGCTGATGCATTGAGTCCATCTCAAGTACCAATTGGAAGCAAGCAGCAAGAACACTTCGAGCACGTTATTCGCGCTCTGTTCACCGCACTACGCTCTCACGTCGCTAAGATGCGTGTGACTTCAGCGAAGGACATGTTGGAAGCAGCACTGGCTATATAGTGGATGATATTATGCTCTGCTTTCACATACACACAGTAGAATAATGGCAATATCTCGTCCACCGTTATGTCTTTCAAAAGTGTCCTTAATAATGCAGTGGAACTGCGCCGGTCTTCTGCAAGACCTGTGCGAACTCAACCTTTTTCTGCGAGACGTCCAATTCTAGCCCTCTCAGAAGCCGGTCTCCCAATTGGAAGGACGCTCCCAAGGTACATCCGACAGTGCCAATCCGAGCATACCATCATTTGCAAATGGAAGCGCCACGATATACATAAGGCGTCAAATACCTAACGTCACCTTACCAGTGCAAGACCTCTTTTCCAACTCATTGGAAGTCGCTGCTGTGCAAGTGTGCCTGGGAAACCGAAACCGCAAACTGAGTGTGGTATCGGTGTACATAAGCCCACGAAAGAAGGCCTCCATGGAGGCTTTTCTAAAGGACCTTTGCGCTCGATGTCGAACTCTTCGAATAATCTGTGGTGATTTTAACGAGCATCATCCGCTGTGGGGAGATAACAGTGTAGATTTTCGAGGCAAGGAACTTCTAGCAGCTGCGGATGCTGCTGTCTTATGTGTGGCGAACGATGGGAAAGCTACATTTTTCAGGCTTTCCGATTCGTGGAGCGCAATAGACCTTGTACTTCACTCCACGGACCTTCTGCTATCATTGACCACTGCTCCAGACAGGATGGGCAGCGACCATTTCCTCATCTTCACCAATATCCTGGGATTTCACACTGCTGGTCGAGAATTCTGCAGTGTGACACGCTGTGACACTTACAGAGAAGTGTTGGCCGAATCCAATGGTGAGCTGTTTGCAGATATGTCGCAGAGCAAGCGAGCGGCAACTTCGTTGCTGAAACTTCCCGATCATTTCCCTGCTCCTGACCTGAAATTAAAGAACCTCTGCGCAGCACGTAGACGAGCGGAGCGAAACTCATGAGAAAAAAGGGAATCCATCTGCGAAAACTGAATATAACAGCATAAACGCTGCGATCCGTCGCCACACAAAAAAGTTAAGACGAATTCAATGGGCCGTTTTCTGTGAGTGCTTATCGACGTTTACACCCTTGACAAGGTTATGGGCAGTAATAAATGGTCTTTCTAGGAAGATCCGCTTACACATCCCAGGCAGCACACAACGTCGGGCCGATATTGGTTTAACGGCGGCTGTGCGCGGCCCCACCTCGGGCCAGCATTGCCAGCCTGGCGCCGATATCGGCGGAGCCGCTGGCTTTTGCCGGCAAAATCGGACCGATTTTGCCGCCTTTCAGCCGATGTTGGTCTTTCACCGGCAACATTGGGCCGAGTTATCCGGCCTTCTGCCGTGTTCCCGCCGATATCGGCTTAGCCGATTTCTTTCACCGGCAACACTGGGCCGAGGCTGCCGGCGTTTTGCTGTTCTTCCGCCGATATCGGCTTAGCCGATGGCTTTCACCGGCAACATTGGGCTGAGTTAGCCGCCGTTTTGCCGTACTTTCGCCGACATCGGCCGAGCCGATGGTTTTCACCGGCAACATTGGTCCGAGCATGCCGTCATTCTGCCGTGCTTCAGCTGACATCGGCGGAGCCGATGGCTTATCGACGATGTTGGAACTTTGTCTCCCTTCAGACAGTTATACATGCCCTGTTGAGAACGTCCTCCTTAGTCGCGGCGCTCCAAAAGTCCTCGTCACCGACAGAGGTACGGCTTTTACGGCAGAGCTAACGCAAACCATCTTGAAATAGAGCCACACAAGTCACCGACGGACATCACCCGCAGGCGAATGGCCTCACCGAGCGGGTAAATGAAGCCCTCGCCGACATGCTGGCAATGTACTGTACGTCGAACACATGACATGGGACGCCATAATATCTTCCGCACATAACCTGAGGTTAACACGGCAGTGTAAGAAATGGCGCACATATGACGCCGTTCAAACTAGTTCACGGAAGCCCCTCAACGACGCTGGACGCCGTGTTGCCGGCCGTCAGTGACGAGAATAACCTGGACGTTGCGCTCTACCTTTAGCCCGCCGAAGAAGCCCGGCAGCTCGCCCGCCTAGGATACAATCGTAATTAGGCGTTAGGCATCGAACATTAGGCGCTTGAATATTTGTAGCTTAAGCTGCAGAATGCCGCTACATGGATTGCTGTACTAGCACAAATAACAAAGTTCAGATATTGAACTGTGCTAATGCCGCACGTACGACTCGGGGCGCGAAGTATCTCCGACTGAATAGCTTGCATTCTCTTATTCGTTTCTGCTATGACAATGACTAACAACTATCACTAGCACAGTCACTTTTCTACCAAAAAAAAGGTGGTCTTTAGAAGAATAACTGACTGAAATTAGATGGCCACTTCGTTGACCAGTTGTTCAACGCTATCAAAAATGTTGAAACGTTATAACACATGCCATTAACTTCATGGGCCAAATTCCAAGTACTTCTGTTTCGTAAATGTTTTTGTCACAGGTCGGCCGACTTCGCTAATGTATCCAGCATCAAAATTCACCCAAACATTCTCGCACGAGTGCTTTTAGCGGAAGTTTTATGTGAATACTAATTCTGTGCATAAATCGAGCCCGCCATCATATTTATTGCGCAGCCGCTGAGTGTGTGCCGCCAGCGCTCATATACTACACGGACAGTTTCCGATCTCTGTGTTTACACATATTTACTCACGCGCGTGTTTGGGTGAAGCGTAACAAGCGCATTTGCTTCAGTGATGTCACATAATTTTACTTTATGAAAATAGTAAAAGCTCAGCAAGGCGTGTTGCTGAGCTAGTTGGTTCATTACTTGAGAAAAATAGGTATGGTGCGAAAAAGACCGGGCGAAGTGAAAACACGTTTTGTCGTTTGAATGTTTACAAATCAATTAGCCCACTGACCATCTTTAACGAACTGACAAACACGTGTTTGCAACGTGTTTTACAGTTCGCATTTGCACTTCCTTGCCGTCCATTTTGCGACATACATATCTTTTTCAAGTAAAAATCTCGCTCAGCGATTGCTTCCGACGTGCTTTCAGAAACAGTCGCATAAAATTATTATTATGGCACGTGAAATACGATGAAAAATGCGGCTCCAACGTGGTGTACGGAAGGTTTTCATGCAGCGACATGTGGCAACAAGTGATGCATTGAAAATTCGACGAACGCCTTTCTCAAACGGCATGCCCATAGACATGCTGGGGGCATCGCACACCATTGTGGTAGGCTGAGCCGTGCTGTCAAGAAGGGAGAATTCGCATTTTTTTTTCGTCTCTTCAACCTCTAACTCCCCCTCCCTCCCTTCCCCTCGTTCAGCGTCATTGTCGCGAAACTCACTTGACCAGGCAGGGTAGGATAGCCGTCCAGACGGAGGGACAATCGTAGCTGCGGGAGCAGGTTTTTTTCACTCCGACCAGCAGAATACTCCAAGTGCGGTGTGTGGACATGTGTGGTGGAAAGTCAAAATCGTGCACGAGACGGATACGCGGCAGGATTCCGGCATTGTTTTCGGCAGTGATCACCGCAGCGAGAAACCAGTGGCCCCACGCTTCCATGCTCACCTCATATAAGGCCGCGTGTTCACTGCTGTTACGTGTCATCAGATTTTTGTTCTCTTCTTATCGCGTATTCTCTATTGGCCATCGTGTTTTGTGCATTCTGATATGGTGCGCTTGCATTTTTTTTATTCGCTCGTGTTTTTAGCGATCCAACGGGCACACGTGAGTGGTTTTTATGCACGATTCCTTTCTGTTACAATCTTACCTTTAGATTAAGAATGCGTGCGTGTCTATCTTGTTTAGATGTAGAGTTCATGGGATCTTGTGGTACCGCTCGCAATGTTTCTCGCGTCGCGTGCAGCAGTTTATCCATCTTTTTGGCCCTTAAGATATCACTGAAAAAATTGCAATTCCCGCTTAAAAGATAACGCTAATTTAATTGCCAGTCGTGTGTTACGAATGCCTACCGTTCCTTGGTGAACTTAATAAACGTGGGGGTCTTTTCGTCTTTTCTTCGGGTCCGTCTTTAATCCTACTTTAATGCTGCCTTCGTTTACATCTCCAGAATTTTTTTCGTGATTCGGCACCGTCGTTACTGAAAAGCGCGATATCGTCCGCAAAACGCAAGTAGCTAAGATATACTTCGTTAATCCTTATTCCTATTTTTGCCCGTTCTAGTTCTTCGCGCATAACGTTGAAGAAATTGTAACTCTTCGCATAGGCGTGCGCACAGTGGGTCGGGGGGGGGGGGGGGCGGCCGGCCCCCGTAGTCACCTAGAGGTGGGCGCAAGGTCTGCCAAACACATTGACCAGGGGCGTAGCCAAGGGAGGGGTTGGGGGGTTCAACCCCCCCCCGAAATTTTTCAGTTTTGCTTGCGTATATGTACACGCACACATACAAACGCACGCACGAACATACACAAAGTATGGTTGAACCCCCCCCCCCCCCCCGAAAAAAATTTCTGGCTACGCCCCTGACATTGACTTAATAGGGAGGGGGGGGGGGCGCCGCGATGAACCCCCCCCCTGAAAGGGAACCCTGCTCACGCCTATGATTTTGCGCCTGATCCCATTCTCGATTAGGATTGTCCTGCTTTTTTTGAGGAATACGGTGGCTGTGAGGTTGTTTTAGATGTTGGCTACGGTATCTATAGATGTTTAGATATTCCTTTATGGCCTAATTATTCCGGAACTGCTGGCGTGTGTTCATATCTGTGAATAAATTTGTGTTTATCACCTTGCAAATGTGTTGTTCCTTAATTTCTCAGACGCATGCGTAGTTGGTGCAGCAGGCCTTTCATCAATTTCGTTTTGTTTGAGACAATATTGACTTTCGTTCTCGGCCTTGCACGGTTCGACAGAATTGTGGGCCTTAATCGCACACTAAGACATCAGTGGAGCAGTCGTTATAATTTGGAAGCATTTTTCGAATATGGCACCAATGGCAGTCGATGAATGTCGTTGGGCCACTAATAGTCTATTTTAGCGCTGCTGACTTACAGTACAGTATTTTCTTCGTTCAGCGAACTGGGAGCGCGGAAAAAACACAAAGGACGAAGCGAGGAACCACATAAGACGAGCGCTCACGTTCCGCGCTCCCAGTTCGCTGAACGAAGAAAATGAATTACCAACTGGCCCACCTTTCGATCCTCCTTACAGTACAGTAACCACAGTAATACCGAACTGCCCTGGTCGGCACGCAGCCATTTTACTTTATAACACATGTATCAGCCTGCCTGATCAGGTTACTTTACGTATCGAGCAGCTACCGCCGGTGTCTCCATATAAACTAGCTAAGTGCCGACCACGACGGTACAGTACTACCTTACTTAACGCACGGTAAGCCACCACTGCTAAAACATAATAACGTGTGTAAACGGTCACGCCGGCGGCTACCCGACGTCGGCGGGGCCGACACCGCGCCAGCATCGGCTAGCATACATAGGCCCAATGACGGCTTGCCATCATCGGCTGAATAGCGGCAGGCCCGTCTCGGACCGACGCTGGCTAGCCCACGTCGGCCCGAAGCCGGCAAGCCCGCATCGGCCCAAAGGCGGCTAGCCGACGTCGGGCCGATGCGGGTGAAAGTAGCGCGAGCGTGATTTGCCGGCGTGGGGCCAATATTGCTGCCGTCATTTGCCGACGTTGGGCCGAGATCGGTCCAATGGCGGCGTGCTGCCTGGGATGTCATTCGAAACACTCGCTTTGAAACAAGGGAAAGATTTGCGAACCCTTAAAGAGGATTTCGCGGACGTATACATATTCTGGCAGATCAGCAGGAGTGGCGATTCCTCTGCCACCTCATTTATTCCACAAGATGGATACGCCATTCATCTTTCGAAAGCTGGATATGGCACTTAGCAAATGAAGAAGACGCTGTGCTGTGGGTCCTGATTTGATCAGCAATCAGATGCTGACAAATCTGCCATATGAGCGAAAAAGGACCCTTTTGGATATGTTTAATCATGTCTGGAACACAGGAGAGATCCCTTTTGTAAGGAAGACAGCATGGGTGGTGCGACTCCTTAAGCCTGGAAAGGATCCTGCGAGCATCGCATCTTATCGACCGGTATCACTTATATCATTCGTGTCTAAGCGAAGGCCAGAGGGTTCCTGGAATGAGGAGACCTCCCACCTAGGGTAGACGCGGGACTAGCACCGCGACACCGTTTCGTACAATAAACGTTTATTCCTCCTCCTCCTCCTCTAAGTTGTGGGAAGATTATTATGTACAAGATTATCTTGTTACCTTGAAGATGATGGCCATCGTGTATGACGGGATTTCGCTCACGAATGAGTGCCCAGGACAGCGTTTTGGACCTACTAAGCCACATCGAGCACCACCACGTCAGCGGCCTCTCGACGCTCGCCGTCTTCGTGGGCGTTGCAAGGCATTATGATTGGGTGCATCATGCAGGCATCGTCAATGGGCTCCAAGCCATGGGTGTGTCGGGAAATGCTCTTCGGTTCGTACGCGAGTTTCTCTGAGACCGCTGTATCCAGGTTAAGCTTGGAAATGTTAGGAGCGAAGAGCGACGCTTTTCCCTCGGCGTCCCACAAGGAAGTGTTCCATCTTCCTTGCTTTTTAACGCTGTCATGGCCAGCCTTCCTGGTACTGGGAACTTAGCTCTGTAAGCAGGTAAAATATCCATCTACGCCGATGACATCTGCATTTGGATCTCAGGGTACCAGCCCAAACGTTTCGCCCGGATAGCACAGGGCGCCGTTCAATCATTGAACGCCACTTGTCGACACTTGGCCTGTCTTTATCAGCGGAAAGATCGGTGTTCATGCTCTTCCCGCGAGTGAGACCGACGTCAACACTTCTGTCGCTGAATATTCGAGGCCAGTTAATTCGTTGTGCAACAAGTGTTCGTTTCCTGGGCGTTACCATCGACAACAAGCTACTATAGCGACGTGTGATTGATGGCATAGCCACTGCATCAGTGCAAAAGATCAACGCTCTTCGTCGCATGGCAAGGGTACGTTGGGGTAACAATCCTATGTCCATGCTTAAATTGAATGCTGAGCTCATAACAAGGCGCATTCTTTATCAGCTGCCGCTGATATCACCATCACCGAGCCAGTTCGAACGCTTAGAGGCAGTGCACAGAAAGGGTCTTCACTTGGCCATGGGAGTTCCTCAGGCGCCTTCAAACGAGAAGGTCAGCGATGAAGCCGAGTTTCTTCCGCTTCACCTTTTGGCTTCTCATGCCTTATTGAAGCAGCTGTCAAGACTGGGAGAGTCCTTCGCAGGCACGGTGCTTCTCCGGCGGCTAAGAGCAAGAACTGGCTCACATTGCAACGCAGCGCTGAATACATTTCGATATGTAGGCTTGTAATTGCCTAAACGCCGCCCTATGGACCCGCCATGGTCTTTTGTGGATGTTGCCTGTAACTTCAGCGTACCCGAGCTACCAGGGAAACGCACCATTCCAGCCTCGGAAGCAAAGTTTGTTGTGCTAGACCACTTGAGAACCATGACCGCGGCCACCTACAAGTGCACACCGACGAATCAGTTTGCACACAAACGGAAAGCTGCGCAGCGGCTTTCTGCATACCCTGCCTGGGTGTGTCGTGGTCGGGCCGCCTGTATCGTGAGGTTTCGTCCACAACGATAGAAAGCGCTGCAATCAATCACCGCGGCTTTGCGAAAATTGCGATCCTTTTCTGCACAAGATGTAGTGCTGACGGACTCGAAGTCGGCGCTACAAAGACTGCATCGTATCCTACCTCGAGAAAAATTCACCAGGCAACCTCTGGCCCTCATTAAACGCCTTATTTGCAAGAGCTTTAGTATGAAGTTTCAGTGGATCCCATCCCACGATGGCATTTAATGCAGTGAAAAGTCCGATGCCCTTGCATGCGAAGCGCGGACATCTGTTCCAATATTAGGAACTCCCAAGACTTACCAGAACAACAAAGATGCGATACGCCATCATTTCAAGGCCATCTACAAGTTTCCACACCAGCATGTGTAATGCATGGACTTTCTTGTGAGCAAGCGACGCTGTTATACCGCATAAGAATCGGCTCCGCATACACTCCGGCTTGGTCATTCAAGACCGGGTGATACGGTTGCCCGTTTTATGCCTTTTGTGGTGACATCGGGGATCTTGAACATTTTAGGAGAACTTGCGTTTGGCCTAGTTGGTGCTTACTGTTTGACATTCTGACCGCACAAAAAAGACGAGGACAGAGGGAGGTACGACGACACGGGCGGTAAACTTTCAACTCATTTTATTCAGTGAAAGACGTAGCAATATACAGCGAGTTTTCACATGCGCAGACACAGTTACGTCCGCTCATCAGTCTAGTGGGGCAGCCACCTGTCCAAGAAAGACATTTCCGATTGAAATAATCTGATAGAGGTGTCACTGACACAGTCATCATTTTTCTTTCTAATAAAGTAAGCTTCTAATAGCTCTCGAGCTGTTTGATCTTGGCTTCTGCCCAGAATCTTTATCCCTTGAAACCGTGGTTCACACGTGTAGTCTTTACAGTGCGCAGGCAGGTGCGCCAAAACATCTCCTTTCTTTAACTTTTGCTCGTGTTCCCTGGCTCGATCATTTAGGCAACGCCCCGTCTGCCCTATGTAGGACTTGCCGCACGTCAGGGGGGATTTCGTACACGACTCCTGTAGAGCACTTCGCTATCTAGGTTAAGATAGACTTAATTTACTTAAGGTTAAGGTCAGCCACAGCCTATGGAAGGTAGCAGGCAGGTATGGTGTCCCCCTTGTTTTTTCGGCGCCATTCAAGCTGGCCCGGCTCTGCCCCCGTACCTCCAGAGAACCTAAAAGAAGTCTGGACTGTGGTAAAAACCATGCAAAGCCGTACGCGAAGTGCTCTACAGGAGTCGTGTACGAAATCCCCCTGACGTGCGGCAAGTCCTACATAGGGCAGACGGGGCGTTGCCTAAATGATCGAGCCAGGGAACACGAGCAAAAGTTAAAGAAAGGAGATGTTTTGGCGCACCTGCCTGCGCACTGTAAAGACTACACGTGTGAACCACGGTTTCAAGGGATAAAGATTCTGGGCAGAAGCCAAGATCAAACAGCTCGAGAGCTATTAGAAGCTTACTTTATTAGAAAGAAAAATGATGACTGTGTCAGTGACACCTCTATCAGATTATTTCAATCGGAAATGTCTTTCTTGGACAGGTGGCTGCCCCATTAGACTGATGAGCGGACGTAACTGTGTCTGCGCATGTCAAAACTCGCTATATATTGCTACGTATTTAACTGAATAAAATGAGTTGAAAGTTTACCGCCCGTGTCGTCGTACCTCCCTCTGTCCTCGTCTTTTTTGTGCGGTCAAAATGTCTTGAACATTTTATTTGGCTTTACCCACAGTTTGATGCGGAAATAGCGGCGATGGTCCGCACTTTGCAAAAAGGTTGTCATAAGCACCGGTGTCAGAGGTTGTCATAGGCTCCTGAAGCGTCCGCGGCAACGAGGAGGAGCGTGCAACGAATTTTGTTGGTCTTCCTGCGAGACACTGGGCTGTCCAACACGTGGTGACAGGCACTTCCAATCCAGGAGATGCTGAGGCGGAACAATTGCCGGCCATGCAGGCCAGGCTAACCACGCGTGCTGCAATGTCACCGAAACTACTACCACCTGTCATACATGACTTGCATGTCATAATTTTCACGTTACCACCTCTCATTTACGTTCATCATACAGTCGCGTCGCGCAATAGGAACTTTAGTGTATATCTAGCGAGCGAAATAGCCGCGAGGGCACCATGAACGCGGCAAGTGATCATGTCGTGCACGTCTTGCACGTCATGATTTTCCCGTTACCACCTTTGCTTTACGTTCATCATACAGTATCGTCGTGCAATACCAATTTTGGTGTATATCAAGCGAGTGAAATGGCCGCGAGGGAACCATTCGCGTAGCATGTAAATCATGTCGTACATGACTTTCCTATCATGATTTTCAAGCAACCACCTCTGCTTTGAGTTCATCATACAGCATCGTCGTGCAATACCAATTTTGGTGCATATAAAGCCAGCAATACGGCCGCGAGTGCACCATGAGCGCAGCATGTAAATCATATCGTACATTACATGCATATCACGATTTTCATGTTACCATGTGTCAGTAATGTTCGTCATACAGAAATGTCTCATCATACCAGTTTTGGTATGTACCCATTCATTTAAATCGCCCCGAGCGCCCCGAGACCATGTAATGTAAATCATGACGTACATGACATGCGCGTCATGATTTGCACATTAGGACCGGTCCCTTGTGTTCATCATACACTATTGTCACACCATACCGATCTTGGTATATATCAAATTAACGAAACGGCCGCAAGAGATTGAAGAGCGTTGTATGGAAATCATGCTGTTCATGACATGCACATCATGACTTTCATGTTATGACCTGTCACTTATGTTCGTAATACGGTCATGTTATGTCATATAAATTTTGGCATACATCTCATGAATGAAACGGCCAGGAGAGCTCAAAGTCGTAGGCGGCTAGATAGATAGATAGATAGATAGATAGATAGATAGATAGATAGATAGATAGATAGATAGATAGATAGATAGATAGATAGATAGATAGATAGATAGATAGATAGATAGATAGATAGATAGATAGATAGATAGATAGATAGATATGCTCAAAGTCGCCGAAGTTCGCTAAGAAATGCTTCGCGTTTGAAACGCTAGGCCAGCGCAGAACGCACAGCACACTCACAGCCAAAGCTGGAGGAACGGCCTTTCTAAAGCGCGTGCTAAATTTTTTACGGGGACGCCTGCATGTACAGTTGCAAGGCACCCCCTACGCCATAAAATGTCAAAAGTTTGCTCAGTAGAGAAACGCCCATTCTACAATTATTTCGCCATTCTGTGGAGAAGTCAGGTGCCCCACTGCACACAATGTGAAAGCTTGAAACTTCTCATTACGCATTTCGCATTGTATAACGCCTGGTTGTTATTTCACTCTTCAACCACGCTGTATTACATCTGTACTATACTCGTTCTCTCACCTACCCGAGTTATTGCATAAAACGCCGGACAAAGGGGCGCAGCGGGACAGCGTACGCCGGGGGCACACATGTGTTCGGGGAGTGAATCAGAAGATGAAGAAGAGATCACGCTCGGGCCGACTTATTGCGTTGCACACGCTCGAAAGGTACAGGCTCTCTGTGATGATGATAGTTTATGCTAATACGTCACGACATAACGAAAAGCGTGAGCTTCGCTGGAAAAATTACTGAATGCGATTGGCCGCGAGATCGAGCGGAGTCGCCGCCTGGCGGCTACTGGCTGATGTGCGCCTGGCGTGGATTGCACCCTGCGTCGTCTGCTAGCCACGTCGTGTTTGCATGTGCGCGTACGTCCTGCACGGTCTCAAAGGGCGGGTTGTTCTGTTGTGTTAGCGTACGTATACCTAACATGGTGTACAGAAGCAAATGAGCTTGCTCGGCTGCACGCGCATTGTAATAAGATCAGTGAGTGCTACTTTCGAGAGAGCCGTGTATTGGTGTTGTACCTTCGATCGCCAGAATTATTTCAGTGTTGGTGTCGCTTTCTGGTTCAAGCACACCCTAAAGTGCGCTTGACATAGTCCCAAACATCAGGAGCATTAAATAGTGTGCGAATGCAGCGATTTAGCGACTCGTTGGTGAACAAAAACGAGGCTCATGCACTTTCGCGTTGTTGTTAGGTGTATAACTGCGGCACTCCAGTGCATGATGAGCTTTAGTCGTGCTTAGGATGTTCTTTTATTGTGCGGTCGTGGTCCCGCTACTGCGAAATATTTCTATCAAGTGAAGTCTTTGACTGCGGTACTCAAACTGTCCCTAAAAAAAGGAAAAGAAAAAGCAGAAAATGGAATGACACGGCAGTGATAAAACGCAGTTGCCGCGCGCAATTTCAACTTGGGGCGAAATTTATGCAGAACCACCTCTGTGCTTAGATTTAGGTACACTTTCAAGGACCCAGATGTTAAAAATTATTACTGACGGCGTGCCTTACATTTATGTCGTATAGTTGCACGCAAAATTTCATCCTCTTTTACATTATCTTGAGCGTTTGTGTGGAGTTGTTATAAATTGATAGAAGGCAGCGGTCAGTATTAGTTTTAAAGAAAAAAGACACTTGTTCCATAAAATAACCTGACCTTTGTTCCATCACTGTCGTGCACGTAATCAATCGATGAAAGCTGTGTGCTAAACTCTTACCTGCATATATATGCGTGTATATACGCATTTTATTCGCCGACAATCGGCTCAAACCGCTCACAACGAAGCGCCGCTGTGTGCATTTGTATACGCGCCTCCGACCGCCTCTCCACACTAACGCGGCGACGGTGCGGCCACCTATAGGTCGACCTCGCGGCCAATAGCAACAATTGTGATGTTAAGTGAAGTAAAGCTAAGAGCTAGCTCCTTTGAATACGATCTCGCGTAACTAAAAAAAAACGCTGGTGTAAGACAATACGTCCTCTCTAAGGGAGAACTGGTTGTTGGCAGCTGTATCAGAATGTCCTGGCAACCATTGGGGTACGATTTCATGCCCCTTTGACGAAGCTTGTTAAATCAGTTCCCATGTTTTGTTAACTAATTTGTAACGAACACTGCATCGTAACGCCGATCGCAGATTCTGAAAGAGTGCTTTGGAGTCGCAGTAAACTGCCAACCTTTGAGATTGGGCGTCCACGATGTAAATACTAGCAGCACGTAAGGCCAAAAACTCTGTTGCCGTTGATGTCCTGTCGGGTACTGTGAATTGAATTGTAACGTGGTGAGCTAATATGACAAGCGTAAATTTGTAGCTGCTTACAGAGACCAATCATCGGTGTAATTGCACCTTTCTTGGCTATAATCTTCGTTAAGTAAAAATAATGGCACCTGTTCAAGGGCTGCTATTGATTGATGATTCTCATTTGTAATTGACGGAATTGTTTCATCTACAAAGACAGTTCAACTCACTGTCGCGTTTATTGTATTCCACTAATAAATAATGCAGTACAGACAGCAGCGTGCGCATTCGCCACAGTTCAGAATCGGGACTTACGAAGGGCTGTACATTAGGGCGGAGCATAATGCTACTGCAGTAGGATGAGGGTAACGGGCTAGCGGCGAAGATCCCTCATCAATGCATACCCGCTCTGTGCTGAGTCGTCCAACATTACCGCCGGTACAAGGCTGGCACAAGATGACAGACGCGTGGCCGCTAATTAAGCCTTGCGGGACATGGGCTCGCTGCATCGACAGAGAAAGCCGCCCGCGGCTCGGCGGTCACGATACGTGTTTCGGGAAATCCCTTGTGACCGCTAGTCTTCTCTCTCGACGGATATCTGGCACGGAAAAGAGACCCATGACGTTATAATTCATTTGTGGCACCTGCAAACAGTTTCTGTTATCATAGTGGCATTCTGCGCATGACACATGCATATTTATAATTCCTAATTACCCCCTCTGTTCTCGTGCATATTATATTAAGAGTTGTCGCCGTTTCTCACGTAGTTTTCTGTGCGCGCGTGCACAAATACATGCGTGTATGAGTTCCCGTATACATGGTACTTGCATGAGAAATTAACTCCTACATTGTTTCCTTCACGCCGGAATGTTCCCGAATGCTAGAAAAATATGCGAGCCTCTTCGCATAAGCCTGACAGCACGGATGAAATCCTGCATGCTCCGAACTAATATAAGTGGGAAGGCCTTGAACGTGCATGTAGCTCAAGTTTTGTGTTGTTTCAGTTTTTCCACAAAGGGTACAAGAAAAGAAAAACATTACCTTTCAGAGGATGTTTCGTATCACATATGTACCTGTCGACAACTCTTGTTCTTCGTGTAACAGCAATAATACATTTTCAATAAGGGCTAGAACAATGTATGAAAATACGTATCTCGATGACTTAAGGAGAGTGATTGTAGGCACAATGAATTCCAAGCAAACAAAAAAAAAATGGGGGACGCTTGAGATTCGCCTTTAAGAGTTCAACGCGATAGCGATATACTGCCCTTAGTGCGCACTTCGAACACTGCGAGTGTTTAGCAGAATGCGCGCACTAATTAGGTGTGTGCCTTATGTAATGGGTAGCATGCTTTAAACCAGGAGCAATTATGCGCTAGAAATTTTTCGAAGTTGCGATGCACCCACTACGTGGTCTTAAGGGAATACGCGCAGTAATTTGTGTGCCTTTTGTAATGGGTGGCTGTCTCTAAACCACCAAGTCGTTATGATATCGACATGGTGTGACGCCCGATGGCAATGTACGCTTGTACCACGCAATATTACTGCCATATTACATCTCGTACTGTGACACCTGTATACAGGACGCGTATTTTTGGGAAGCGTGAAAGTTACTTTTAGTGGAGCTCCAAGTAGGAGAACTATAAAAAAAGATTTACCGATTGATGCCTACGGGATCAGGTTTTTACCAGTTAATGAAGAAGATGATGGAGCACCTTATGATACTGTTATGTTGCTCGGCCTTCACAGTATTTGGAAAAAGTAAATGGCAGTCCGCCATGCCGACATCAATACACTGCCCATTCGTGAATATTTCCGCCAAATGATCACGATGTTTATTGAAGAGTGTAAAACTAAAGACCCAATTCCAGAGTGGCTCGAACATCTTGAGCCACTTATCCGTATAAAGGAATTCTAGTCACTATGTAACCATTCCGGTCTTTATTTCTGTATGTACTGTTTATGCACTGTAATATTATTGCATGATGTGCAAAAGTAAGTAATAACGAAAAAAAAGGGGCGTGGTTGTGTGGTAGAACACTTGCTTGCCACGCGGACGGCCTGGGTTCGATTCTCACTCAGACCCAGCATTTTTATTATTATTCTTATTTTTTGCAACTTTTTCGATTTTTCGGTCTCGGACAAGATGGTGATTTTTCGCTCACAACCAATGGCGCCGCCACCGACGCCGACACCGACGCCGACGGCAGAATTTCTGCGATACGAGCTCTTTAACGCTATCGTGTTAAAACGTATACGAACGTAATGCGAGGTGAAGTTGCACCACACGCTACGCTGAGCCCGAACACATATGTGGTCCGAGATTAGCAGACGGCCAGAGGAGGAAAAAGAAAACCACCCATGACAAAACAACAAAAAATATGACTGCAGTACAGGAAACGCACACAGACCATCATGACAAGTATATAACACAATAGGCAAACATACACACGTCATCACAGGAGGTCTGTTTATGTAACCATTGACTATTTCGTGCGGCATGTGGTCTAAAACCATCTCGCTTTAACACATACCTCATTCCTTGGCGCAGCGTTGCCAGCCAAATTTTGGTAAATACCCTACGTCACGGTGGACATTACGCTACTTTGTCCTACACAACTTTCTTTAACACCCTACAATTAACCCCACGCTGAAAAAAAGCTCAGTGTAGCAATTAGTACAGACGCTACTTCACTGTAGCCCATGCAGACATATGTGGCGCGGAAGTCGGTAAACCCTGCAGTGGCTTGAAAATTGGTTTCCAAGAGAGACTAAGGAACATGAAAGACAGCTGATGGGAAGGGAAAGCGTTCCGGTATTTGCGTGGGTACAGCGCTGACTCAGAGTTAAAAAAAAAATGAAAACGCACTAGGAGTCTCATCACCAAGTATAAAGCTGACAGTGTAAGCACGATTGTAACAGAGAGCGTTCAACGAAATTCCATACAGGTAAAATTGGTGTATCTGATAGCAGCCATGGAAAGAAAATTGGTTCTGAGAAAATACTGAAAGGGTAAAGACGAAACAGGCGAGGATACATTTTACGATAAATCAAGGGGAAGCGCTTTGCTCTTTGACGCGAGGTTGCGTCGCCTTAGAACGCGAAGTTATATATCGGGATTAAGCAGAGAAGAGAAATGCATATGCGTGGGGAAGGTAAAGAAACGAAAGAGCATGTTTCAGTTGAATGTGGAAATATACATTCAGGTGTATGTTAGGACACTAGCCCACATGAAGGCTTGGGTTTTGGGGGCAAACAGGTCGGCGATAGAAATAAGTAAAAGACAACTAGAGGATTGGTGGCCGAAAAGTCGGCAGAAAGCACAGGAAAAAGGACGCTTTTTTTATTCGTTCATCCACTGGCATCGAACGAACTCGCATGGTTACTAAACATTCGCCTGAGGTGACTAGACGGCTCCTGGAAGGCGAAAGCCATTTGCTTTTTCTTCTACTTCACAGTCGATCGTATTGATCGCTCCGCCCTCGAAAGATTTCTTCACCTAGTATGGTTTTGCACTTCCTCCGGCATCGGAGACATTGCAAGCTTTCTGTACTTCACGTGCCATGTAATGACGTCATCATTTGACTCACATCATGATGTCACAGCGACGTCGTTATAATTTCATGATGACGTCATAAAATTATGGTATCCGTTACTTCATGATGACGTCATCAGATGAGCTCGTTATATCATGATGATTTTTCCATCACTCGCTTTGACGCCGACAGTCACATCACATGTGTGATGGGGCATCTAAGGCTTCCGCCTCAATAACTGCAACCGACGGCCGTTGCAAAATTCATCAGCCTTTCACGAAACGAACGAATGCAAGACAACGGAGAGGGCAGAATCCGTCCATGAGACAAAACAATGCTAGCACAGGTATGTGTGACATATCTTTCGTCTCTGCCTTATGATGGCGACATCTGAATTAGGATAGTTCTAAATTTATTCAAAGAAAGATTTAGTTTTCGGATGTTCTCAGAAATGTAACACTCCCATATGCCGTGCGGATTGTCTACATTTTTAGCTCATCGATGACGAGTGAAATGTGGATGTTAGCCTGCGTCTTATAAGAATCTAGTATTACCGCCCTACTAAGCCACGCTGGTCGAAACACTCCGAAAATACCCTACAAGTAGGGCAAATGCCCTACATTTGGCAACACTGCTTTGGAGTGTTTATATCTACATACGGGTACTGTATCTACCTCGCGCTACTCGAGGCAAGCCAGCGCACAATGGTTCTTTAGGTTGATTTCAGTGAACGCGCATCCGCGTGTTTTGCAAGACGTAGTGTTCATGTCTCCCAAGCGGTCCTCGCTTCATGGACCTTGTGCTCCGGCTCATTAATGGAGTTCTTTCAGAAGCCACGGATGTGGCTATTTCGCGCAAAGAAATCACAAGGGGAGGGTTAAGGGGCGGGGGTTGATTTCTTTGCGCGAAATAGCCACATCCGTGGCTTCTGAAAGAACATGAACCGACTGGCCCAACAACGTGTGCTTCTGCGCTTCTCATTAATGGAGTTCTGTGCTCTTGGGGCTCCTACACCGCAGTGACGCGGGATTGACTAATGACAAGACGCGCTCAACGGCTACTCGAGCTCGTTACCCATCTGAGTAGTGTTCTCTATACAATGAACTTTGTGACAAAGTAAACAAAAAGAAATTACACCATCTCCCGCTAAAGGGGACCATCAGGCGATGCGAAGCGGCGTTTCGGCATGTCGGGCCCGCGTTTCAGAGGGGGGTGGGAGAGGGGGAAGGGAGAGTGGAGAGGAGGTGTGTGAAGAGGAGGTATGTGGAGAGGGTTTCCGCATGCGCAGTAAGGTGGTCACGCCGCACACCGGATTCAACTCCGCCATAAGATGCTTCGCATCTAAAATAACACCATCTCCCACTAAAGGGAACCATGTGGGGATAAGAAGCAGCGCATGGGTCGACTTACTCCCGTATTCAGAAACGCTCCTCGATTTGAACTTGACTTGCCACCGCCTTGGGCAGCGCGTTCGAAACGCGTTTGTGCTGCCTTGGCACAGCCTAAAGGCAGCGCATTCGAAACGCGTTGAAGGCGGTGGCAAGTCAAGTTCAAGTGAAGGAGCGTTTCTGAATACGGGGGTTATCATCACGGGCACATTGCCCGATGTTAACGCGTCCTTGCAGGTGGAGCACACCATGAATTCACTGTAGTTTCTGTTTCTGTTCGCCATCACGTGATTGCTGAGAGAGTTTAAGGGCGAGAGGCCACAGCGTCTTACCCAGCCCCTTACACAGGTCCGAACACGCTAGCGCGTTCCGACACAGATGGTTCCCGAGAGTGTAAGGGGGAGAGTTGTCTTTTCGTCCATTTTTTAAACTGCGCGAGAAGACGAAGACACAAGTAAGAAAAACATTCAGAACACTATAAGCGCAGACCGGTTGTCTACTTCCAGTGCGTTGCAAGCAGTCCACTCCATCCCCGTTCGCGTTGTTCTTCCGGAACTCGTTGCCCAACTCGTCGCACCATAGCAGGAAGCTCGGAGCTCGGAGCTATGAACCAACTGGCTTGCCAGAACGTATTACTTTTCGTCCACTTCACTTTTTCCAGATTTATATCATATTTACTAGAATACAGGTAAAACAGTATAAATGACGTCCCCTATACGTTCCTTGGCTTCGTCGTTAGTTGGTTGTGATTAACTTTGTAGTCGGGACCCCCTGCGCAAACATCGGTAGAAGCATTTCCCCGAATAAAGTGGTATTACGACAGTCAGTTTTTAAGCAAAGTTCTATGTTTAAAGCCGGTAACGCGGTTTGTCTGCCTAAACACAGACGTAAACAAGCGCGTTAACGGAAACTAGAGCACCTGTGTACTTCAAGCGGTCCCCTCTACACGTTTGGCCAATGCGCCTAAATAAAAGCCCAGTGCCCGCTGAGATGGCGCCCTTGCGATCTGTTTCGAAGTCGTGCAGTAGCGTGCTGCGCTACGCTTTGGCACTTATTCATTCTTGGTGATAAGTTTCAGGAGCTGTGCATAGGGCTTCCTCAACAAAGCTCTCGATTTGGCTGCTTCGAGTATTTTGTGTTCAGATCCTTGGTGAATACGCGTATTTCATAGGTTCAAACGAAGCTGCTACTGTTTCTATGAAGACGTTTGGTTTTCGTGTTATGAACTACTCTTAGGAAAGATGGATCAATGACGTTTTCTAAAAATTCGCCGCCACCCAGAAAACTAGACTGTGGAACAGTTGGTGCCGTAGCACAATGTTAGGACGTTGTAGGTTCGGTACCGAGAGGCGGTGAGCTGTGGTTTTAGTCCATTTTAGTTTACTTCAGTGCAGCATTTGCAACACTTCAAATAAAAACAGCTATGCTTTTTTTCGCCTCGTTTTCCGTTGCTTTCATATGGCTGTATATATATATATATATATATATATATATATATATATATATATATATATATATATATATATATATATTGTCAGGGAAGAGAACAGAGACAACGCCCGTACGCTAGGCCAGCTGTTCTTATTCTCTCCTTCGTCGTTCTCTTCTTCTCTTCTTCCCGCTAGCCGAGCATCAGACCCAAGCTGCGTTGGCGCTTATCGTCATTACACTCGGCCACGACTGCGAATGAGCAAAGCTCCCAAAGATGACTCTGGTGGTCGGTGCTGGCTCTGTCGCTGTGGACGCTGGGGCTTGGCTTTACTCTTTGCCGATGATGGCTCTGGTGGACGACATTGGCTGTGCCGCGGCGGTCGTCCTCGGCCACGCTGCGATTTTTCTTGGAAAGTTGCCTCATTCTTCTCTGGCGGACAAAATTGGCGGCTTCGTTGTAGTCGTAGTTCCCGGTCGTGATGATACTTCACCTCAAATTTCTTTAGCGCCGATTCTGGCGGGCGGCCTTGACTACTTCGACATGGTCGCAGGGCCACCCCAAAGTGCTGAGCTTTGTCCCGTCGCCGTTCCGAAAGTAGCAGAACAAGCGGAACTGATGAAGACACAAGATGCGCAAATTGCGGAAGTGTCGAGTGGCGGATTACTTGGAATTGACTGCACTCTTCACGGTTGGTCGAGCTGCACCAAGGTGTACAGCGAGGCTTCTGCGGCAGCGAGTGCGGCATTTCCCGAGGTGAGCTGCGACGCAGCTCATGGTCTTGCAGCATTGTCGCTGTAGTGCTCTTTAAGGTGGTCGAGCTGGTGTGTCTTGATGTGCCGCGTGCATTCCAGCTGTCCCGCTCGAAAGCAGTGTTGTCAGGAGGAGATTTGGTCTGGCCGGACAAGTCATCGATGACTGTCACCTCAACCGGGATAGGCACCTCTAAGGAGACATCGTTCAGTAAATGATGAGCGTCCGCGCGCTCGTCCAATAACTGCGGTGTTTGGACATATGGCGGAGACTGGTCAGGGCCGATCTTGTTGGCATCACTGGAGAGGTCTACTTTGTGGAGCGGTCCAGCGTAGGCCTTGCTGTTACAGGCCTTCGTAGACTGGAGAGGTCCGTGGATTCGTGGCTCGTCCTGCACGACAGGGGCCAACGCCTCCATGTGCCCAAGTGCTGTCGAGCTTGGAGGCGGCATCGCCAACTGCTCTGTCTTCAGGTTGGTGTTGTAGTCTGTCATGGGGCTGGAGGGAACTGATGAATCATCGACGTGTCGCCCGAAATGAGCTCTACCTCCGAGAGTGGGCACGTCGTTAACCACGGGCACAGCTGCGCCGTGCCCTTCACGATCCCGGTCACCGAGAGACGGCAGGGTGGTGGGGGCCCGAGCGACACCGTCGGGATTGTGTGTCTCACAGCTCCCATCCGCGGTAGACAGCGGGTCGGTAGGCAGGGGGTCGTCGGCATCAAAAAGCGGGCGAAAGAGATTCGTCAACTTCGCACACCAATCCGACCACGATCGCTGCCGGACGCCTTCGTAGGCATGCCATGCCTTGGCGGCATCGCGAAGGTGGTCGATGGCAATCAGCCATTTTTGATGGTCCGACCAGGCGTGGTGGGTGCCGAGCGAGTTGATGGACTCAACCCACCCGAAGATGTCGTCCTGGAAGCCGCGGAACACCGGCACTGCCCAAACAGCCGAAGATGGTGAAGCGGCAGGCAAGAACCCGGAGTTCAACGACGTCACGCCGTGGTGTTGACAACAGAGTTCCGTGAGGACACGCAAGAGTTCCGCGCCTTTGTCGGTTGAGGCGCCCGAGGAGCCATGGGTGGTGTCCATGGTGTACGCGGCGGTCCCGGTCCTCAGAGCGGCTGAATTCATGGTCAAGGACGCGTGGACGGCGTCCCTGCTCGTGAACAAGTATCACGGCGTCGTTGAAATGGTGCGGAGTCGTCGGGAGGCCTAGACGCCCTCCCTGAACGGTGGCGCTTATCGTCATTACAATATATATATATATATATATATATATATATATATATATATATATATATATTAGATTTCATGCCATGGAAAAGCTATTGATGATTGGGCTTCATAATCATCTTGAAGTTGGCGAATATGACAGGCATCAACGTGCTCACGGCTAAACTGATTATGGCGGCATGCGAGAACGACGGTGTTATTAGGAAGAGGCGGACAACCACACCACTTGCAATGGCCTGCTGATTGAGAATTAAGTGATGAGGATGTGCGTATGTTTTTCATTAGTTTTACCATAACGTACTTGCCGCTCTGGCCACCATCTCCGTGCTTTTCATTTAACCTTCTTCTCCTCCTCTTCCTGGCGATCGTACATATTAACAAAGGACAGAGACTGCTTCTAAGCGACACCTGTTGTGCGACAAACAATACCACGCGCATGCATAATACCGCATAAACTCACACTACCATCGTAATATGTTAGTTTTGTTCGAACAAGATATCGTATATTGAGCAAATGCTGGCAAATATTGTAAAAAAAGAGAAAAACGACTTCATTGCAATTGTCGACAAATCTTCCAGACCTTGAGATGGGCCGAAGCATAATGAAATGGCGAACAGGACAAATATAAATGTACGCGACAAATAAGATAGCTGCTCAGTGAACGCCCCTAGAGTTAAGTGCACATTTTTTCTAAAAATGTTTAATGGACTTAGACTTTTGTGGGCCACTATATCGGGCGGCATAAAAAACGATTTTCCATCGTAGCCAATCAAGGTGTTCGTTTCTCTAGTCTAGAGCTCTAACTTCCCTTGAGGCTTACGCGTGCTACCATGGCGCTCAATTCGGGTGATTTGCTTACGTTCTGCTCTATAGCTCAACAACAGTTTCGCAACTAAAGGGCGAAAGAGGCAGTAAAAAGGATTTACCTATCTACGGGGATACAGCAAAGCTGTCGCTGCAGCGCCGGTGCCGAACAAACTTTCATGCTCGGCCAGTCGACTGAACTGTACTGTAATAGGTGTTGTAGCTGAGGCTGTCGTTGCATAATTCAGCTGGGCTTTAGGAGGCACCGTATTAGTAGCGTAAACAGCTCTCGCCGGCGGGAGTAGCGCACCTGCCCCAGACAGCATGTTTAGTAACTATGGAATCTGTTTCGTTCATCCTCTCCAGCCTGTGACCTTGAAGCGCCCATTCTGCTCTTTCTCTCCGTGTGGACACTATTGAGTTTCGCGCTTGTTATCTCTGGTGTTGTTCTCAAGTTGCGGGTAGCAGTGTATTGCGCCTAACTCGAAGTCTTTCTTTCCTTAAGCGCAATGTGGTGCGCTTTCTGTCTCTTCTAAAGCAACACAAATTACCTTAACCCGTGAGAAATATAACGTAAATAAATCAATATATAAATTAATACTTTGTTTACTCTACATGCACACGAACAAACCGAAGGTCTTGGTGCTGATGTATTGATAGAATGGTTGCATTCACAAAACAGAAAAAAAAACATACACGATACTACTACTACTACTACTACTACTACTACTACTACTACTACTACTAATAATAATAATAATAATAATAATAATAATAATAATAATAATAATAATAATAATAATAATAATAATAATAAGAGATCACCAGAAGTAAACAAACCGAAGAAGATGAAAATGGTCTATTGTACATCTCTTTGATGGAGGACGCCATATACAAAAGCGCTATTTGAGGAGGTACATCCCGTATGTACATCCCGAAGGTGGTACAGGCCTACGCGCCTACATCCAGCCATGATGATCAAATGGTTGAACGCTTCTACGAAGACGTAGAATCAGCAATGAGTAAGGTAAAGACACAGTATACTGTACTGATGGGCGACTTTAATACAAAGGTAGGCAAGAAGCAGGCTGGAGATCATGCAGTTGGGGAATATGGCATCGGCTCTAGAAACGCCAGAGGGGAGTTACTGGTAGAGTTTGCAGAACGCAATAATTTACGCATCTTGAATACCTTCTACAGAAAACGGGCTACTCGTAAGTGGGCGTGGAGGAGTCCTAATGGCGAAACTAAAAATGAAATAGACTTCATAATGTGCGGCCACCCGGGCATTGTACAGGATGTGGAAGTAGTTAACAAGATCCGATGCAGTGACCATAGAATGGTAAGATCTAGAATTCAACTTCACGTGAGGAAGGAACGGCAGAAACTGATACGCAAGAAGCCGATTAATGAACTAGCTCTGAGAGGGAAAGTTCAGGAATTCAGAGTTTCACTTCAGAATATGTACGCGGCTTTAACCGTGGAAACCTACCTTAGCGTTGACGCAATAAATGATAACCTGACTAGTATCATCAAGGAGTATGCAGTGGAAGTCGGGGGTACAGTCGTTAGACAGGACACTGGTAAGCTATCCCAAGAGACGAAAAACCTCATTAAGAAACGTCAAGCTATGAAAGCCTCAAATGCAACAGACAAAATAGAGCTGGCGGAGCTTTCGAAGTTAATCAATAGGCGTAAAGTAGCCGACATAAGAAAGTATAATATGGAGAGAATTGAGCATGCTCTAAAGAACGGAAGAAGCCTCAAAGCTATGAAGACAAAACTGTGCATAGGCAAAAATCAGATGTATGCAATAAGGGACAAGGAAGGCAAGGTCACAAACAATATGTGTAGAATAGTTGAGGTAGCGGAAGAGTTCTACAAGGATCTGTACAGCAGCCGAGGCATTCAGGATGATAACGTAAGAAGAAGTAATAGCGCAGAGGAATCTGATATCCCACCAGTATTGACAGGAGAAGTAAAGAAAGCCCTAAAGGGAATGCAAAGAGGCAAAGCAGCTGGTGAGGATCAGGTAACATCAGACCTGTTGAAAGACGGTGGAGAGATTATGTTAGAGAAACTGGCCACCCTGTATACGAAGTGCCTCTCGACGGGGAGGATACCAGAATCTTGGAAGAATGCCAACATCATCTTGATCCATAAGAAAGGGGACGTCAAGGACCTGAAAAATTACAGGCCCATAAGCTTACTGTCCGTTGTCTACAAGCTATTTACAAAAGTAATTGCTAACAGAATTATTACGACATTAGAGTTTAATCAACCAAGGGACCAGGCAGGATTTCGTACAGGATTCTCAACAATAGACCATATTCATACTATTAATCAGGTGATAGAGAAATGCGCGGAATACAACCAACCCCTATACATAGCCTTCATAGATTACGAGAAGGCATTTGATTCGGTGGAGACATCAGCAGTCATGCAGGCACTGCGGAATCAAGGCATCGACGAAGCCTATATAAACAAAATGGAAGAAATCTACAGCGGATCCACAGCCACTATAGTCCTCCATAAAGAAAGCGACAGAATCCCAATAAAGAAGGGCGTACGGCAGGAAGACACGATCTCTGCAATGTTATTCACCGCGTGCTTACAGGAGGTTTTCAGGGCCCTAGATTGGGAAGAGTTAGGGATAAGAGTTAATGGAGAGTATCTCAGTAACCTGCGATTCGCTGACGACATTGCATTGATGGGTAACGCGGGAGACGAATTGCAGCTCATGATTACTGAACTGGATACGGAAAGTAGAAGAGTAGGTCTGAAAATTAATATGCATAAAACTAAAGTAATGTGGAACAATCTTGGCAGAGAACATCGCTTTGCGATAGGTTGCGAGACACTGGAAGTTGTAAAGGAGTACGTCTACGTAGGATAGGTAGTAGCCGCGGAGCCGAACCATGAGAGTGAAATAACTAGAAGAATAAGGATGGGTTGGGGCTCATTCGGCAAGCATTATCAAATCATGAATGGTAATCTACCACTATCCCTCAAGAGGAAGGTATATAACAGCTGCATCTTACCGGTACTTACCTACGGAGCAGAAACCTGGAGACTTACAAAGAGGATTCAACTTAAATTGAGGACGATGCAGCGAGCGATGGAAATAAAATGATAGGTGTAACCTTAAGAGACAGGAAGAGAGCAGAGTGGGTCAGGGAACAAACGGGGGTTAAGGACATCATAGTTGAAATCAAGAAGAAGAAATGGATATGGGCCGGGCACGTAGCACGTCGGCAGGATAACCGGTAGTCATTAAGGGTAACTGACTGGATTCCAAGAGATGGCAAACGCGTGAGGGGGAGACAGAAAATTAGGTGGGTAGATGAGATTAGGAAGTTTGCAGGTATTACGTGGCAGCAGAAAGCACAGGACCGGGTTGATTGCCGGAACATGGGAGAGGCCTTTGCCCTGCAGTGGGCGTAGACAGGCTGATGATGATGATGATGATGATCCCGTATTTGAAACATGTTTATCTTCTCGGCCAAGCGCTCTCACAGAGAATCTGCATATACCGAGGCAAAACGGATGGACATAAGCAGGTTGTGCCATAGTGAAGGTACGTGCCACAGAAATTCGACAAACCCCATTACTCACCGCTGGTCCACGAAAGTGTCACGAAACGGATAATGCGGCAAAAAATAGTCATGCTGCTCAAGTGCAAAACTTCAGAGGAGCGTACGCTACATTAAAAACGAACTCTGTACGTTTCTGTACCTTTCGTCAAAATTCGATGTCACCTGTGTGCCGTGTACTACACAGCCTCGCTGGTCACCCATCTTCATAGAGTGTTAATGAAATCCTGCAGATAATGAAGCGAAGGAAGGTTGATTAACGCTGGGTCAAACAATGAAACGAGGCCTCAATATTCCCTTCCTTCATCCATTCATAGCGAGGGTCCCGTTTCGGCAGACTTGATGCCTTCAGGTAGTATGTGAGAGCTTATTGATCAGCTGTCCGTTCGTTAAACGTTCACGTGCTACGTCACGCCATCTGGCAAAAAGAAAGAGCGTTCCACACTAGCCGTCATGGCTCCGAGCAGCGCTAACACTGCCTCGTTGGCATGCACATAAATACCCTTTAAGTGGGCGAGGGGATGACCGTCGCCGTAGCTCGGTTGTTAAGAGCATTCGGCGCGTGTTCCGAAGGTGGCAGGCTCGATCCCTGCCGGCGGCAAGTTGTCTTTTCGTCCACTTTACTTTCTTTACATCTATATCACAATTACTGCAATACACATAAAAAGTACAATTAACTACAATTAACGTCCTCTATAGCTTGCTTGGCTTCAATATCTACTCGTTTTCAGTAACGTTGTGTCGTACAAAGAAACGAGCCCTCGAAATTCTCTTCCCTCATTCATTGCAGAGTGGCCACAGAGTGGTCGCCCACCTGCGACCAATCCTGAATTCACGGAGTGGCATGACTGCGTCAGACCCAGCCCTTTAATGCCAGGCCCTGCCCTTTAACCTACACCACTTAACCATTTCCACAGGGTGTAAAGGCGGTGATTGTATTGATTGCGCTTACCAAATTTTCCTTTTTGTTTTCTTCCTTTAGTCCTCAAATCTTGCTTATGTATTTCTTGTCCCTATACTTTTTGTTACACTGTTTATGCATCAAGCTGTCATTTGTAGGCAGCAGAAGCCTTGAAGTTGACGAGTTTCTTTAAGCTTTTCTTTGAAATCCACGGCTTGGCTTCTATTTCAGGCCAACGCAACAAAGGGGAAAGCCTCGCACATTCACGCGATAGCGTTAAAGAGCCCGTGTCGCGTAAATTCTGGTGTCGTCTTCGGCATCGTTGGTTATGAGGGAAACTCATGTGCGACGGGGTAGTTTTCGCAGACGGTGCTCTTTAAAAACACACAGGTTCGAGGCCGGCGTGCGCGCTGCGTCTAGCTTTCCTACAAGAGGCTGCGGACACCACACGAAGCCATGCCTTCGCAGTAATCTTGCGTAGAAACCGCACGTAATCTCCGCTATAGTGCTCTGCGTTAAAAACGGACATAATCGCCTAATTAAACTCATCCCGTTGCATTTTGTGAGAGTACACAAAACAGCCATCGTGCCGCTAAAGGCGGACGGTTGCGCGGCACGAAAATATCTGTCCCTGCCGCTCTTCAGAAAAACAAAAATATACAGCTATCTAGGTTCCTTCTGGCCATTTGCATGCCTAGATGCGTAAAATTAAAGCGTTTCTTGACATGATACAGTTGTAAACAAAAAAGGTCAACTGTGCGGTGTTTCAACTATTCAAACCTTCGTGACGATCCTGCTTCTCGCGAAGTTTGACAAACTCCCTGCACAATTGCATCGCTGGAAAATGTAGTCGCTTGAAAGAAGACGCACGTTCCGACATTCAGAGAAGACTGAGTGGCTGCAGCACTTAAGAATCTGCCATCGCCCGCTACTGAGAGCCACAGACGTGGTGCACTGTGTTGTGCGTTAGCACGTTTCAGCAGCCCCCAAGCAAATGCTCGGACCACGGAGCCTCGGTCGTCCAAACATGGCGGCCACCTACGAGCGCTGGAAATTCTGGTCTATAGCCTTGGTATAAATGGAAACAAAAAAAGCATACCACAAAGCGCCTATGCTCTGCTGGTTTGTTATCGCACTGCCCTGTGTCAAACAGCATTCAAGGCGCAGTCAAAAACTTAATCATGTGCTTCGCAGCTCTCCGCTTGTTTTCCCGCCGAGTAATGCAGCTTTGTTCGTGTCTTGCTCAACAGGCTGTCTGATGAATGGCTTGCCCACAAGCACTCCTGCAATTCCGCGCCTCGTCCCCGTAGAATCTATTCGGTGAATTAATAGTCCGGCTCGCTTAGTAACACATCGCACCAAATGCAAGCGCTATTTATAGGACACGTCGTAAATCTCAATTCATCTCTTTATTCATATGTTGCTACAGCCCGTTACGCGGCCGAGGTGCTTTTGAACGTATACGAAAAGTTCTGCCCGAGGCATTATGTAACGATGCGGTAAAAGTCACGCTATGCGTGCCATCTTACGCTGGGGCTTCTGAGTGCTCGTTTTCGGTTGACCTGTTTGGTTTTTTTAGTGGTGTATCTTTTTATTTCCCCGTGCAGAGAAGAGTTTTGTTTAGAACATTCATAAACCTAAAACTAGAACTTCTTTTTGACTACCCTCGATTTCGTGGTTGCCCTTATGAACTTTGTTTGCATTTTGTAAACAATAAGCATTATTTGACTGAATAAATGAAATATCTAAAGATATAAATGTTATGGTAGCTTCCTACTGGTGGAGACAAGCATTAAGGAACAGTGGTGCTGGGTGGCCTTCCTTATTTATTTTATTTTAACACGAAAGTGTTTTATGCCGGGGTCCACCACGGCTCCACTGACGTATTTCCGTCACGGATATGACGTCGTAAAATATAAAAACTAACAGTGGACAAAGAAAACAAAGACAAGAAAAAGCTCTGTCACCGGGAATCGAACTCACGACCCATCGCTCCGCAGCGTGACACGATTCGGCCACGCTCGGCACGTTCTATTTATATACACCATTTGTCGGTGGCTGTACTCAGAGATCGGCGTTACAGCGTGATTTCGTTATCACTAGCGAGATGGCGCGAAGGGCTCGAAAAGCGTAAGAAGAGCGCGCTTTAAAGGTTGTCGCCGTTCCGACGAGCGCCCGCCGCTACAGGGCGGTATCGCTCGTGCGTGCGTTTATCTCGTGATCGCGGTGGTTCGTACGTCTTACGTTGAGAGCTCGAAGGTCACTTGGCTCTCTGCAGCGGCCGCTTTTGCGAAAGAAGCTTGGTGCTCACGCAGAAATAAGTTACAAAGGTGCATTTCGCTCTCATCCTGTGTATGTTCGTTCCGGGCACCCTTTCTCTTGAGCAGCGCGTTGCAAATTTCGAGCTGCTTGCCGTTCTTTGCGCGACATTACAATTTGTTGCTGTAGCATTCATTCCTTCGCCCTTCGGGCGAAAGAATGCACAACAAACGTTCAACTGCGTCTGTGAAGACACGTTTCACTATCGTGTTATACCGATTCCTATGAGAGAGGGATCAGCCATTTTTTTGTTTCTTTCTATTTCTCTCTGTTTCTTCTATCTCTATTTTTTATCTGTCTTCTTTCTTTCTCTATCTCGCTCTTCTTTTATTTCTCTCTTGCCATTTGCTTGTTTCTTTCTCTGTGTGTTTCTTTCTGTCTCTTTCTCTTGCTTTCTATCTATTTTTTTCTCCCTCTGCTTTCTCTCTCTCTTTATTTCTTTTTAATTATCGCTTTTTTTCTCTTTCTTTCTTGATCTCTGTTTTTTCCATCTCTTTTTTGTGTCTGTTTTTTGTTTCTTTCCATCTCTTTCTCTTTCTTTGTCCGTCTCTGTCTTCATAGCTTTTTTGTGTCTTTAATCTCTTTATTTCTCTCTATTTTCGCTTTATTATTCAATAGCTTTCTTTCGCTCTCTCTCAATTTTCTCTTCCAATTTCTTTCATTCTCTCTTTCACGTGTTTCACGTGCTGCACTTCACCGAGCAAAGTTTTGGTTTAACATTCACTCCTGCTGTACTCGGTGGAAGGGATTGCTCAATTCCTGTGGACCATACCAACATGTCGAGTTTTCTACGACGGAGCACAAGATACCGATAGATTGAACACTTTTGCTGTTACAAAATGCGTGTCATTTTTGCTTTGTGTTTCTTTTTTAGTTAGAGACAGCGCAAATTCTTTGACAAAAGCAATTATAGACTTCTTCTAGAGAAATGTAGTCTGGTAAACACGAGTTTCAAGGCGAAAGCTTTAGATGCCGCATCAAGCGCCATGGGATGTCGAGATATATATTTCCCGCGTTTATCGAGCAAATATTGAGCTTGAATTAGGGCAACTGGGCCAAACGAAACCATGTATTCTCTGACGTTCTGATTTCTTTCTGCACATGCCTTCTTCGCAAAGCGGTATCCCCATCAAGGGATGGCCCCTCATAAACTGAACGCAGACACCTGTTGGTACTGAGAAGAACTGCTTCCCGTTTCCCTGACACCAGTCGTGGCTGGCTAATTTCGGGGAGTTTAAGTACGTACTTGTGTGCAGTCGAGCGAAAGGGAGTCGGGAATATCGTAACCAATTCAGACGTCTCACTTCAGTTCCGAGTCATGATCGAACAAGAGTGCTTCTTGAACCGAAAGAAGCTAACGCTGACATGGCGATGTTGTGAATTCTACAACCATGCCTTTTCGTTTTGTTGTTTGCCGGTGTGACGCGCATAAAAGGCCTTTTTTTTGTACGCCATGCTTTCTGGGTTTGCTTAGATTCTCATTGTGGCTTCTTTTGGTTGGACATCCTTGTCTGATCAATTCGCTCGAAGGTACCACAAGAAAGCGTCCTTACCGTGCAACAGGTACAAAACGAAAGGCTCAATCGGATTCGTTTATACTGGCAGTTTGCAGACGTTGACGAATAAAAGTTTCGTAGTGAATGGTGAACCGAAAGACACTGCAAACCACGCAGTATTCGCTGGTACCCGCTTAGAGTACTTACGTACTTCAAGAATATTGTTCAGCTCTTGATTGAGAGTGTCCTAGAATCAAACAAAACAAAGATGCAGTAACGAAGAACATACTAGGCTATTCTCATGAATACCTAATGTATCAAGCGATGTGTTCAGAAGTGCAGTTGTAAAATGCTTGCTCAGGGTTTACAGTTGTTTGAATTATCATCAATGTAAATTTGAACTCGCTGAAAGCCTGTGCGGATACATGTATCCACCTAAACATGGCAGCACCTGTAGAAGGGGCATAATCAGAGAATAGAAAATTGCCCCCGCGAAAGTTAAATTTTTCGTAACTACGCGTATCTTACCTGAAAAATTTAGTTCTGTGATTTTTGCATGCAAGGACTTGCATTCTATTCCAAGGCGTGCCGCGGTGTAGATAAGTCCCAAATATCTCAAGCCCCTTGAATTTACGGTGCACCTGATGTACGGTATGCGAGCGCGTTTGCAGAGCGTTCCACTCTAAATGCGTCTACCGTCAGGATGAAACCATCGACCTTCGTGCTCCGTTAGTTTTAGTCATCAAGCGTGTCATGCCCACATTTGCCTGTGCGCGCGAACTCATACGCTTGTTCAGTTAATAGGTAGGTGAATATCTACTATTGTTGTGGAGCAGACGCACGAACGAGTGTGCGCCTGTGAGAGTGGACGAAAAGCGACCTGCGTTCGGATTGTGCGAGAGCCTGTACCGCCTCTGCCAGCCTTGCACTGCGTTACCGTACGGTCCTTTTTCGTTGCGACCTCGTTGCGACTTCATTACACCAGTAAATCTCATAACATTTGATGGAGGTGTAGGGTAGTGACTGCGTCAGTCACTACCCTACACCTACCGGTGGTCGCTCGGCCAACTTGCGAGATCGGAGCTCCAGGTCTGTTTGGGGATCTCAGTAACCTCCACCAAATGTGAAATTCGTGGTCGATAAAGTGTACTATACCTGGCGACAGCATTCTGTGGCAGCACAGCCAAGGCTACGCAACCGAACCACGCACTTTTTTGCTAGGCTTCTGTATGTAGCCGGCGTATAAATCGGCCCGGTCTCTTTCCTGATCTACCTCAATGGCTCGGGTACTGTCGACGGGCGTCCACAACTCCCTCACGGAGCTTACGGCGGTCCATCGCACGGCCCAGCTCCTCCGCCTCTCCCGCACCCGGCCTGGTCGTCCACTTCTTTCTACCCTTAAACTCTGCCCTCTTATGCCTCTTCCGACCTCCCTGTCCATCCCTTCAAACGTCTCCTCCCTCCTCACCGTTGATCCCCTCCCTAATAATATGCATCCTGAGCACCATCCCTCCAGTAGAGCAGCACGAGCCTCCGCGCTCTGGCGTAGCATGGACGGCAACCTGCTGTGGCTTATGTGGATGCCGCCCCGTACCGCCACTACACAGCCCACGCTCTTGCAGTCACCGACAACTCCTTCCAACCCACTATTACGGCCTCCGTCTACACTTCCACCTCTGTCGAGGCCGAAGAGGCAGCTATCGCCCTTGCCATTACACAAAACTCCGCGGAATACATTTTCTGTAACTCTAAGCCTGCGGTATGCAACTACGCAGTTGGACGGGTGGCACCGCCGGCCGCCGGTATCTTGCATTCTGGCACCACTCCCTCTCGCCCCATTTATATCATCTGGGTACCTGCTCACGCGGGTCATCCTGGCAACGAGGCGGCCAATTCCATCGCTCGCGATTCGACTGACCGAGCAAGCCCGCCCCTGCCGGGAATGGACAAGCGCGACGCGCTCCTCACGTACCACGACATCACAATGCACTACCACCTCTCTCGCCTCACTTTCCCCCCACCGCACAAATCCCTTTCCCAGCATCACCAACACTTCTGGCGCCAACTGCAGGCTCACACCTTCCTTACTCCCGCACGTCTTTACCTCTTCCACCCCGGAACGTACTCGCCGGCCTGCCGTTTATGTGGCAGCTCCAACGCAAATTATGATCATATCTTGTTCTCATGTCGGGCACATTTGCCGGCAGCCTCTTGGCACTTACGAAGTCCGCACGAGTGGGAGGCTTCTTTGTCCAGCACCAGGCCAAATCTCCAACTTCGGCTGGTGACTTGGGCGGAGGACGTCGCGGCTAGGCACGGCCTGGACGCCACAACTAGCAGCCTGAAGGCCGCCAACAACGCTGCTTTTTTGTTTTTTTAAATATTTTTGTTACCTTTTTGGCCTTCTTTAAAATAAAGTTTTTCACCACCACCACCACGCCCGTTCCTGATCGGTCGTGGCCAAGATATCTGCTGCCTTTCGATGCCTTCGCGTCCCCTGACAAAATAACGTGAGCGTCTCCGGAAAGTCATTGCGTCTCCATATGTAGGAAAACAACGATGTCGGCCCTGTGTGCACCGCAATTAAAAAAATGGCTTGTTACCATTGCGCAAGATTTCCAATTTCGCAGTCACTGCTAGGCGGTGGCTTTTATTTTCTTTGAAAAGTAAAATGGACCGCTTTAATAAAGCTACTTCCTGCGTTCCTCCGCAATGCAAAATATCACTTTCCCAAAAAAGAAACGTAAACAATACCAAATGGTGCTCGCTTTGCACGTGGACTTGAAGCGCTAGCACAGCGTTATATTATTTTATTTGCAGAAGAGCCCAGCAGTGATTCCAGGTATTTGCGCTGCATCCTTGAGTATATCAAGTCATGTGGTAGATTTCGATTACATCTGAGAATAAACTATTTGCATAAGTTCCCAAATAACATCATGAGCCATGAATACTCGTATGAAGACGCATATGTTGGATGTGTTCGCGAAACCAAAATCGAAATCGCCCGCGAACAGACTACTTGGCGTAGGAACACATGTGCAGAAACTCCGCCCACGTATCTTAGGCTGTGCTGCTGCGGAAAGTTGTCGCCAGGTATAGCTTTACTTAATGCAGTTGCGTGATGCATGACTATCTTAGTGTTGTTGCCTGAAAAATGACTATCACATTAATAAGTCACCTTTCGGGTGATACCGCGACCTTTTTTTACTGAGTGTTGTGTGTGTTAGCTATGGCAGTTCTTATTCATAAGTGTGAGCTCTCATTAAACAATAGTGAAAGATAGAATGTGTCACTGCTGAAAAGTTTAATATCATCACCCAAGTCACTAATGCAGTACGTCTGGATGGGCGAGGAAATTTCGACACCATTGGAGGGGAATGACCCGTTTCATGTTTCTGCTCGGAGCCGCTCGTCTTCGTCCAATGCGCGCGCGCAACTCGCTCTCTTTAAGCCATATAATCCTACTAATTTCGAGGGCTTAGCTACAGATCGCCTGAAGCGTTACCCTACAGAAGGGCTGCAGTTGCTAGCCGCCATACTCAACATTTTAGCTGTGCCCTCAAGGGAAGACAAAAATATATAAAAGTGAAGCGACATAGAGAGAAGAAGGCAAGCGTTAAAAAGCTGTTGAGCTGTGCAAGTATTACGCATGCTGGAAAACTACAGAAATAACAATGAACGGACTGTTCTTGGAGCGTTTTATAGTACCTTAGATTATCGCTCATCTATTGTAACACTACTTCTCGCGTTTTCAAGAAATTAAAAACTTGTGACATAAACATACCATTAGAAACCTTGAAGAAACTTGCCTCGAGCACATCATTCAATACATGCGGTAGATCATTTGAAAGTTGAAATTAAATTTTCATACAATCATTCCTGCAACGTTGTTCAAACTTTACAAGCTAATTACGATACACAAACATTATCGCTGCGAAACGATCAAGCAGGCGTTACAGCCAGAGCACTGTTCTCACATCGGCTCCTGTCCATGTATTGTACTCGGACGCCTGGGACGTGAAAATCAAGCAGGAGCAGCGAGATCCCGTAATCCCATCACGCTCTTTGGCGACACATGCGAGGTACTTGCTTCCAGAATCCTTTCCACAAGCACATAGGCAGCAATGGTAAGATAAGAGCAGGCGTCGAGGACAATGGAGTCAGTGTGAAGATTGCGCGTCACCTCCGAATGATGACGCCGTAGAGCGCGTTAACTGCATAGCAATGAGGCCACAGATTCTAACGCCGTGTTGTATTGCTCAAAGAAAGAAATAATCAGGAATACGTCAGGACATGCGAGATAGCTATGTTAGCCGACGCCAGTAAATGCTGTGGCGCCATACTGCGTATAGTATTCGCTAGCCATCAGTATACTTTTCAATTCTGGTACACCTCTTCACCTCTGGAACTGAGAGTGCGTGGGCGAGGCTGCCACAGTAATCTCAGTGTGACCACCACGCACTGAAGAGGGCCCTGTATTTTGTGCACGATCTTTCCGTATATTATCAGCAAGAGTTTTGCTTCCATCCTTAACTTTTAGCAACCATAGTTTTCTTGATTTAGGTTTATGGCGGCCGGCTGTAACGTTTACTCTGGCTAGAATTCAGCCGCTATGACTGATATGCCCTAGTCCTGAAGCGCTCGCGAAGCACACCAGTACAAATAAATGTTCGGGTGATCAGTTCTGCGAAATCCCGCATGGTGGAGGCAGGGTTAATAGAATATACGTGTTCAACCGTTCGCTGCATAAATCTGCAGCATAATCCATGAGGTGTTCTTGGAAATAAACACTTACTTGTTAACGAAAAATTCATGCTGGTCCACTGAGCAAACCCGAGACCAACGCCTATATATCCGGGGCGGTCACGACCAAGTATTCAGAAAATGAATGTATGTTGTGGCATCAAGGCATACAGCTTTGGAGGTAGGACTTTTAACGTTGCTGGAATGATTTTAACCGGAAAAAATTAGCGCAGCTTGCATTCAGCCGCGCAATGCTGGGTCACAGGTGAGCTGGCGGGTACTTATCTGGTCCTTACTACTTGGTTAGGCTTTTACCCCCTTACCTGTCGTTTCACCATTCCCTGCTATACTATACTATACAGGGCTATGCTTGCTCTCTTTTTTGTCTTGTTGTTAGCCTGGGTATTTCAATATCTTTCTTTAAATGCCTTTCTCTCTCTCTCTCTCTGAAGTCGTCCTCTCAATTTCTATCTTTTTCACTCTTTCATCCCTTTCTTTCTGTCTATTTGGCTCTTTATTTTGTTCGCTTTTTATCAACGGCACGCGCAAACCTTCGCCATGACATCGCTGCTGTAAAACCTCGATAACGTGTGCGTGCTACAGAAATGGCGCAACTCGCACTGTTCACCACAGTGGTCGACTAAAAGTTAGCCAGGGAACACACGAGCGGCAAACACCGATTTGGGGCCGTATATTGCAGCATCTTTTCTTAACCATGTCTACAGAGTGCTTGGGTTGTGACTGAGCGTGTACTGGTTCATGATAATATTCGTTTTCTATCTACGACATCAGGCAAAGCTCGACCATGACAGGTCTGCTGTAAAAAGAAAAGAACTGGAACTTGTATTGTCACTTTTTAAGGAAAGGGGAGGTAAGTTGTTTTTACTAATATATTTTGAATGCTACATTGTTAAAAGCAACAAATGCTGGATCTTTCCACGCATATTGCCCTTACCTTTATAGATGCTATTAGTATGCAGACGGAGAGCTTGCTCAATGTACCGCATAGCAGGAAGAGGGCCTAATGTGGGTGGAAAGCTGAACGCAAGTTACTTCCCAGCAAGATGGGAAACTACAAGGGCTGAAATGTTGGAGAAGGATGCACGCCATCTAACAAAATTATGCTGCGAGATCTAAGACACAAAACAAAATCAAGTTTAGTCTACAAATGTATGCTTAATATATCAACTCCTTTATTTATTCTGAAATGAAAAAAAAGACGTTATAATTTAGTTTAATTACGGTAGAATCCGCTATAAAAACGGTTTCATGTTCGGGACTCTCTTAAAATAAGCGCCTCTCGATTTACGAGCACTGTATAAGCGTTGCAACGAGAGAGAGAAAGAGAGAGAGAGAATAAACTGTATTGTAGAATTAGAGTACGTGGCTAATCCCGGGTGGAGTCCTCTTGTAGAGCCCCACTGGCCACGGTGGCTCGCCGGGCTGGTCGAGGGTCACCAGTTGGCTCCCCAATGCCAGCTCGAAAAGCCGTTCCTCCCAAGACCACGTTGTGAGTGTTTGTAGTGAGCGCGCCAACCTAGATACTGCATGGGCTGGCCGCTCGGTACATTGGAAAGACATGTGTGTAAGTGTGGCTGCGTGGTAGCTACACCAGGGGCATACGCCTGCTGTGTATACGTGTAAAAAATTGCGTGTAGTTTTGATATGTGGAGGTATGTGTTAGTTTGGAGGCGGCGCCAATCCCGGTCTTGTTGGCTGCTGAAGTTGGGATGTGGAGGGGCGTACTTGCGTCTTGTAAGGCGTTGGTTTTCCAATATCTGCCTGCTTGGGACACTTTGCTTCTCGTGGTGCCCTGTGAGATGTCCTGAGGAGAGTCCTGCGTCTCGGCCAGTAAGTCCGCGAGCTACGCAGTTTGCCTCCTCGTTCCCTCTCAGGCCATCATGACCTGGGCACCAAGTGATGCCATGTGCCTCCATGAACGCGGGCCCCAAAATATCAGTGACGTATCTTGGAAGTGTACCTCTAAGGTGTAAGCGACATGCGGTTTGTGAGTCTGTCAAAATATACGCTGGGCGCCCCTTTCTTTCGGCTTCTCTGAGTGCCAAGGCAATGGCTGCTGCCTCTGCGGCGGCACTTGATCTGGTGCGTAGGGACACGCAGGCCACGACTTTGCTTTAAGTAGTCACTGCCAATGCATATGCTTGTTTCTTGAGCCATGTGGCGGCGCGGGAAAAAAACTGGCGTCGGTAAAGTAGGCGTCTGGATCGCTACTTCTCTGCAGGAGTTTTCATGCTCGCGCTTGACGGCGCTTTTTGTTGTAGAGCGGGTGAATGTTTTAGGGGCGAAGCTCCTTAAGCCGTGGGTCGTGCGTCCCCGATGTATGTAGTAGCCACCTCTCGTTTCGTTCGTGGAGTGTCCGCTAGATGGCGGTACTTGTATATGATTAGTTCGTGGAGTGTACGCTAGATGGCGGTACTTGTATATGATGAAAACACGGCTCAAGGCCGGCTAGATAACTGACGACGACGAAGTGGAAAGCTCGAGCAGCAACCACGATTTCTCTGAGGAAGACGACGCTCGGGTCTTCGGTTCTTCGGACGTGTTCAAGGCCGGCTAGATAACTGAGGACAACGAAGTGGGAAGCTCGAGCAGCAACCACGATTTCTCTGAGGAATACGACGCTCGGGTCTTCGGTTCTTCGGACTTCAACGCCTGATGCTCACCACCCCTTCAAGAAGCGGCTCTGCCAGTCCGATCCCGCAACCTGTTCCTGCAGTGGATACTCCTGTCCACCGCTACAGCCGCCGACTGCGAGGCCTTAGTCCCGCGGCCATCTGGAACTTCTCCAGCCAAGCACTACAACAGGAGAAATGGCCACCACCGGCGCTTCACAGGTGACTGTTGAGCAGCCGATGCGAGAAAGTTTGATGTTTAACATTTCTCATGTGTTTACTAGTGGGGCGAATTACTCGTATTTACGGTTTACCGATGATGCCCCCCGGAGCTTCGCCCCACTCATCATCATTCACCCCGTGGATATGCTGTAACTTGTTTTGGAAGTGGTTCCACTATGATTTGATCATGTATTTGCTTGGGTACAATGACCGTCTCATCGCCAGAATATCGAGGGGTTAGAAGGTATCCCAGCCTCTGTAGCAGTTTTCTTACCCGGTGCGTAGCGGTGAGTCGTTCTCGCTTTGCGTTAGCGTGGCGGCTGCCATTTCTTCATACGTATTATGCATGCCGAGTTCAATGAGTTTTTCTGTGCTTGTGCTGTTCGAAAGTCGCATTGCTGCTTTGTACGCAATTCTGATGAGGCCGTCAATCTGCTCTATTTCGGGCTTGCGTGTTGCTTGAAAGGGAAGAGCGAACGTGACTCGGCTGAGAACGAAGGCATGTACAAGGCGTACCGTGCCGGCCTCTGTCATCTCATCATTACTTCGCTCAATTCTCGCTATAAAAGATGCAATGCACTTTACGGTGTGTTTGAGTTTGCGTATTGCAGTCTTTGCGCTGTTGTTTTCTTGCACGTGCATGCCTGGTATTCGAGCTACTGGGGTCCTGTTGATGATCTGTCCGGCAATTTCCAGCTGCAGCGCGAGTAACGGTTGGGCTGAGTGCGTCGGGGTCCTATTTGCAAATTTTCCGATTTTTTAGGAGCGCATGACATGCCTGCTGCAGTGAGGTAGCCTGGAATCATGTCTATAGCAGTTTGCAGTACATCTTGTCGTTCTCCATAGGAACCCTTTGTTGCTCATAGCATAATATCGTCCGCGTAAAGGGCACAGCCCAGGTTTGGTAGAGTCTCCAGCTGGAGGACTAGTTTCCGTAGGCCGATATTGAATAAAAATTGAGACAAGATGGAGCCTTGAGGGTTGCCTTTCAGAGGGAGGTTGTATGGTGATGATTTGGTACCAGCCATGCCATTCTGCGCCTCGAGATTTCCAAGAAAATTACAGGCATAGTTAAATATCCGTTGTCCACAACCTATGGCGGCACGACCGTCTAGTATAGTAGAGTGCGCATTATTATCAAATGCTTTTTCGATGTCGAGTGCAACAAGTAGATTGTTGAGACTACCTAGCGCTGGGTTAAACACTACCTCTTGAGCAATAAGAAGATATCCTGGGTAGACACTCCTCGCCTAAATATTTACATAGATGTTGCTAGAAGCCCTCGTTCTTCTATATATTGGTCAAGGCGGGTTAGTATTGCTTTTTTGAAGAGTGTGCCAATGCATGACGGCAATGAAATTGGCCGTAGCTGATCAAGGCTTCGCCGTTTACCTAGTTTAGGTGTGAGTACAACCTGTGCCAGTGTCCATTGTGCAGGTATCTTTCCACACGGTGACCAGCCTTCCTGATTATAGTGGTCCGTGATGGCTTGTAATGCTTCATTGCTGAGGTTCCATATCATGGCATTTGTAATGTCACAAAATCAGGGCGCTGTATTTCTTTTGAAGTTTTGCGCCGCTGCAAAAAGCTCCGTAAAGGTTATGGGTAACATCTACCTCAGTGTTGGGTACTCCATCGTATTCTTGACTGGGTGGTGGGCTAACGTTTCGCTTGCGTTCTGGTGTGTAGCGTTGTTTCAGCTCTTATATTAACTGATCCGGATCACCTTGAAATTCCCCAGCTAGCCGTTGAAGGGTAGCGTTCGTTTCGGTTCTTATTGCAGAGAGATCCAAAAGACTCCGTAGAATGTTCCACGTCTTTTTCATGCTTAATGTGCCTTTGAAGGAATCGCAGAAGGTGCGCCAGTTGCTTTTGTAGAGTTCCTTTGAGTATGCGTTTTCTTCCTTGTGATTTTCGCTATACAGAGTCTGAGTTTCTTATTTAACTTTTGTCGGAGCAACCGTTTCGTGAGGCCTCCACGAGCTTCCCAAAGATGTGGCAAGTGGGTGTCAATGGCAGATGTGTGAAGTGGGTGTCAATGGCATCGCGACACATACAATGCACAGAGTGGTATGCGTAGCACTCGAGCGCTGGCAGTTTCTGTGGCATTATTTAGCGAAGGTTACATTACTAGAACTGTGGACAGCCAAAACTTCAAACACGTGCAGTTGGAGTTGGCGCTCACAATTCGCATTACGCAGTATTGTAATCGTCGGTGATTTTTTTCGTGCATCTTAATAGGGCCTCCTGTTTTTCCTTAGTAGATTGCATCTAATACTCTTGGTAGTTCCTCATTTTTCCTAAACGCAAAAGGGTGTTGCAGCCCTAGGTTTGCGAGAGTAACGGACAGCCTAAGGCTTTCCCATCGAAAATTAAATATTAATTTAGATCGTCTCCCTTCTGTCCGCAACAAAATCCCAGCATCAAAGAATGTTTTTTTTTAATTTCTGAATAAATACCTAAAAAGATGGTATGCGAAGGGAGTGAGCGTATTTTTGTGGAGAGAAGAACCTGCCAGAACAACCGTGAACAAGCAACGTTCTGTGATATTTTCTTTGAGGATTGTGAGTGGCGTAGAAGAAAAATATCGATATCGAACAAAACATCATTTTTGTCCCTGCAAATGCGGTACCACGTTTACTTAATTTTTGCCACCCTTGATTCGGATAGCTTCCGAATGAGAATTACACGAGTATTTCTGCATTGGCTGACTCTAAGCAATGTTTCATATGAGGCCTTTCCCATCGACTATTTCAAGCCTATGCTCACACTTGGTAACAGTGAAAAGCTGCGTAAGCTCATTAAGCAGTTGGTTCCTGTGTGCCTCCGTATATATACATGCTTCTTTTCGGGGCTTCCAATCCATGGATCAGACGCCTTCGTTGGCGCAACCCAGAGGCGCTGTCCAACATAGGGTCACCTAAGTACAATTGAGAGTGGCGTATGATGGTGTCACTCTCATTAGTAAATAATGCTTTGCAATTATAACGAAGTTTTTGTTGCCTCGTCATTCGACTTACCGGGCATTGCTGCTGTGGTCTGGCTCGATGAGAAGCTGGCCGTATATGCCGCTTGGTTTCTTGCAGCTTGTGTGTAGGATGGATTCTAATTGAGCTACGTATGTATGCATATATGCTGCCTCTGAAGCCATGGCGCGTTCAAGGTAACCGCCCACTCTGCTGATAATATACAAGACGTTTAACACTTACTGAAACATTCCACTGGTTTTATTTTAATGCGTGATTTTCATTCCGCGTGCGCCGAACGCAAATAGTGTTTGTCAGAAAACTCTGAGCTCTGCAAGGCAGCTCGCCCAACCGCAAAACACTTTCGACACATTTTTTGCGCGCGTCACCGCTTCGCTGTCACCTTAAAGTTAGCGACGAAAGGGACGGAAACGCTTCATTATGGCCCCGCTAGCTTCTTTCTCTCATTGCAAAATGCAGAAGAAGCACGACCTGTCGTGTCAGCCGCAAACGTGCAAAGAGCGTCGAGGTCGCCCAGGCGCGAATGAAGCGACACGCGGAATATGCGCGTCGCAGCAAAATGTGGTGCAGTCAGCGAATGTGTGCTTGCGAAAAGACGTGAGGCAACGCAACTACGCTTTGAACCCATGAAATACAACGAATGTCGTGAGCACTACCGCAGGAATCCTGTTGCAGCGGGGATTTCTGTTGTCGAGTCCGATCCCGCGCATTGGTGGCAACCAAATGCTTCGCTTTGGCTCGACTGCCACCTGTGCGTGGGATCCAACTTTTTGTTTGTTATTGAGGCTTATCATAACTGTTTCTAAGAGATGACGCTGTGGAGTAAGTTTAATGAATGTTTGATGGCAAGGGGCAGCGATAGTGGCTGCATGAAGATACATCTCGGGACTGCTGTATGAAAGACTGAATATTTCCCAACTATTCATATGAAGGTGGCAAGAAAAAAGAAAATTTTTGTTCGTCGTCCCCGACGAACAAAAATTTGTTTATATAGGCCTTGCCATAATCTGATTTAAGAACTCATGTGATACATTTGCAGAAACATCTCCCGCTCTGCGTTGTATGGCCGGGTGGGGTCTCAGAGGATATTTTAGATATTTGATGTTAAGGCTATCGGGATATTCCTAATTAGTTCAATACCCTATACGTTGTGTCATAAAAGTAGAGGTATATTGTAGACAGTATATACATATATCATTTCCTCACAAAAAGAATTGAGCGGGAAACTGTGACCCAACGTGCCCAGTAATCTCGATTGTTTGATAAGGAAAAACCTAAATAAATGCTTCGCGCGTAAAGGTAAAGGAGGAGAAAAAAGAATACACGGAAAGAAGGCGCTTCTTACAATATATGTGAAGTGCGGCTTTTATGAACCATTTTCTTACGTGGGGACGCGGGGATTGTAACTTTTAGTTTCTTGGCCTAGGTTAATGAAATTTGTTACCCTCTATCATTTACCGCCGACGCTTTTGTACAGCTCTATGGAATGCAGTTGCACCAGTCTCAATGTAAACATTGGGTATGTTGGGATGTATCGCTACTTTTGCGGACGCGGAACGAAGCTTTGCGATCACCCCTGTCAACTACTAACGCCTAAAGCTTCATCTTCTTGTGCGATAAGCCGCACCCGCACCGCAGAGCCGACGCCTTCTCGGCAGTCCGAAGCTGACGGCGACTTCATGCCGCAGATGTATCCTCTTACATTATTAACTTTTGTAAGTAAAATGAGAACGTTATTCTGCTAGTGGGGACTTGCACTCTCGTTTTATCGAAACAGGACCAGGAACGTGTAAGCAGAAAGATAGGGTCTCAGTGGAGCGGCGCGAGAGCAAGCGTCGGCAGATCGTCTCCATAGTAAAGCCGGTAAATCGCCACTCGCACGTCATCTGATAAATATTAAGCGTTTTGATGAAAAAAATTACACGATCTACCGCTAAAGAGGACCATGAGGCGATGCCACTGGGCGATGCGAAGCCAGAGCACTTGCACGATCGCGTTCCGTTGGCGTTCGCTGGGCATGCTACCGACCTCGCGTCGTGGAACGCGATGATGAACACTACGCGCGTCGTGTCTTCCCTCTAGCCTGGCCGTTAATTCTCACAGGACGTGCGGGGAACGCGGTCGACAGGCGCGTGAGAGAGTGGCGGCGTAGGAGAGGAGAGAGAGGGGGAGGGGACGCGCATGCACTGGCCCTCATCGCGGCACTGGGCAGGAGAGAATTGCGGCATGTCGAGCCCGCATTTCAAAGGAGCCAACCGAGGCAAGCGCTGGACTGAACGCGCGCAGCGCTTTACCATCTGAAGGAGAGGAGACTAGAGGAGGAGAGTAGCGCATGCGCTGTGAGAGCAGAAGCGAAAACGCAGGAGGAAGCGCAAGCAGGTGCTGGTAGAGAAGTGGAGAGAGGAACGCGCAGTTGTTGAAGAGAAGGAAGGAGAGGAAGGAAGGAGTTGTTGGAGAGAAGAGTCGCGCATGCGTAGTGTGAGTGCGGACTACGACGCTGCGTGCGGATGACCACGCCTCGTTACATACCCCCAAGCAAGAGATACTTCGCATCTAAAAGTGTTATTGTTGACATCGCTGTCGCTGTATTACCGTTCCGGCAAGGGAAGACACGACGTGCCGACAACCCAGTCTGTACGCCCCAATCTAATCGCTGGCTAGCCTCATCCATGTGATACCGTCCCCTTCTTTCTCCGTACGAAACTAAAGAGACTTGCACTTTGCCTCCCGTGCACAAGTCACCTTTCGAACAGCGGCGATTCCCGTGCTTACGGCCATGGATTGATCAAGCAGCGAGCACTCCGCTCGTAAACACAGCGGCCGTCGCCGTGGCAACAACCAATAGAAAAGCGCCTCTCAGCGGTTTTGCACGCTCCGCCAATAGGAGCGCCGCGTACATTGCAAGGTTCGTGAGAACGCCCTCCATTTTTTTGTTGTTTGCGCTTTTTCTATGTGGCGATCCTAAGCAAGAAAGGCGGGAACAGAAACGAGGAACATTGAGCACTGAAACGACGCGAGGTTGGCGGCGCTCGGTGGCCGGGAAGACTAGATACGACGTCCTGAATTGCGCCGTTTTAGCGCAATTTTGGGATTCTTTTTCGGCGACCTCACCTAAAAAAGTACTTTTTTTCGGGCACTTAGAGTGAGTTTTCAGCATAATTGTTTAGGTACTGCGTAAAGAAGAGACCGCAGATGCCAATACGTGTGTTTTCCAAAAATGATTTTTTTTTGTATTTTGGCTATTTGATCCCCGCGTCAACCCTTAATTGCCCATTTTAACCATTACGGTTATATGGCGTCGGGGCCGAACTTCAAGGCAAGGCTACCAACCACCATGCTACAATAACCACACGACCTGTACGACCACGGCTATCATTGTTTCAGGCACATGCCCACTTAGATTGCTGAAAAGTGTAACAGATAAGTGCATATATGGCTGTTTCTTCTATGTGTGCTAAATTGTACTGAATCTGTCTCCCGCAAGAACAGCTGCGATATCGAACCACAAAAAAAAAACGCGAAAGTGCAGGTGCGGTTTCGAATAAAACCTCGCTTTAAATTGTATCTGTACCGTGATCGCCCATGCTGCTCTTCTGTTCGTGTAGTCCGACTTCGCAGTCACTTCAAGGAAACCACCAAGCCTGCGCTGAGCACGCAGCACAGTCACAGCGAAAGCTGGAAGAGCGGCCTTTCTAGAACTTGTTGTAAACTCTCTTGGGGCTACTAATACAAGTACACCTGCATTGTATCCAGTACGTCATAAATCATCATAATTATTATGAAGTACGGAAGCAGCCACGATGCCATTATTAACGCGATAGCGTTGACAAGCTCGTTTCGCCGAAATTCCGGTGTCGGTACATTAGTTGTGAGCGAAATATCAGCGTTGTCCGTGAGCGAAAATTCGATATTTCTGCCAATAAATACGCAATAGAAAGCTTTGGTTCAAGTGAGAATCGAACACAGGCCTTCTGTGCGGCACGCAGCCGCTCTACCACAGAGCCAAACCATTGTTTGGAACTGCTTCATAAGAAAACCCTATACGAATGTCATGTCTCCTCAACGCATCTAATATTGCATGACAGAAGCATAGAATGCCGCCACGCGTGAAGACTTGGGAACTGCGCAACGAGTGAGGTTTTAAAGGCTCAACCATTACAAAGTGCTTAAACATAATTAACCATCATCAGCAAAAGCATCAACAAAATGAGTAGCTGCGTAGGTTGGCGTGTTGCCTTACGGACGTGCAGTGGGTACTTCGCTGATTCGCAAAAGGAAGAATTATGCGTAGCAGGAACACAATATCTTCTGTACTAAACGGGGTAGATTTTCAGCACCTTAGGTTTCCATGGCATAGCTCATGGTGTGGCACAAGACAATTGGAATTTACCTTAACTAAACTGCGATGCACAATTCCCTCTTTAAATTTTTATTTACACAGGCTTGGCTTTGTTCCTTCCCCTCAATTTTGTTAATGTTCGCAAGTAGAAAAAATAGAGCATTCTTTCACAGAATGTCGCAGATATAAACATCTAAGGCAAAGATTTCTCGAGCCTCCTTTCCGAAAACTTGGGCTTCAGTTTTCCGTAACGGCATTACTCTCCCTGGGGGCGTCGGCACTGGGGCACTGCAACAGGGACATATGTGAGGCGGTAGTTAACTATATAAAAGAATCAAAACGACTGCCATGCTAATGTTTCTAGTACATACTTATTTATTTCGATTATCGTGCATTAATTATTAAATTCTTTAATTTAACTCATTCTTTCTCTCCTTTTGATTATTATTTTCTTTCTTCCATCTCTTTAGCATCCAATTCGGAAACCGTAAACACAAATAATATTTTCGCTTACCCACAAATTATCAAATTATCTCTTTAGAATTATCCCTTTTTCTTCTCTCCTTCACAAATCCTACTGCCGCACTACTCGTGGCTGATCCCCCGTGGTGGGTTGTGCCATTCCTCTAGGAACAACCAACCAAATACGCAGCTGTACTTGCAGTAAGTATTCTAGGATAGTTTTTAAAGGCAAATGTTTCTCGCAGACGCCCCTTTTCTTGCGGCATGGTTGGTGGCCAGCGAGGTGTCCGTTTGAGAAGGCGATATGAACAAGGGCCGATTACGTTGTTACGCTCTAGTCTTGAGGCGAAGCTCATGCGTCCTCCAATTTTTCGTTATTCTGTGAAGAAGCTTGGCACCCGCTACACCTCTCATTGGCATTATGTACACTTCGTTGATGCCGTGGCTCGTGACGATAAGAATGTTCGGCTGACAACGTCAATGGGTTAGAAGCACTTTGTTTACGCTGTGGCTGTGGACGATGAAGAGTTATGGCTGAGCCATTTGTAATAGGTTGGAAGCATTAAACGACCCACTAGTTACGCAACGAGCATTGTGTGAAGCCAGGTTGTTATTTTACTCTTCTACCAAGCTATATTGGTAGCTATATTGGTAACGCTATTCCTTGCCTGGCATGATGCCTCTATAGAGTCTTTTTGCGAGGGAGTGCCAAGCACCGGCTCCGTGTTAGAATACTCGACTGCCACGCAGAGGGCCCAAGTTCAAATTTAATCTGATCCTGGATATTTTTGTTCTAGTTTTGCGCGACAGCAGTTACGGACACCGGCAGCGGCGGTGGCGGCGGACAACTACGACACCAAAACCGGCTGCTGTTGGAATCTCATGACAGCTTTCGTTGTAAAATCTTGCTCTATAGTATTAAGCTGTCAGCGTTCCTTGCATCAATAGAGAGCATATGTGAAAGTCTATGTGTGCGTGCGATCGCACGCAGGTTATATGGGCCGCCGATTGAAGCCAGCGCAGATATGGGAAGACTCGCACATGGTACAGCTTAACGGAAAAAGTGGGAGAAAAGTCGAAGTGTCAGGGAGAACCAATATCGTTTTTAAGTACGCATGTTCGCAGTGCTGAGATTTCTTTCGGAGATTTGACACCCACTCTATCCCCGTGCACGCGAATTGCTTCGGCCGTAATTAAATCAAGGAGAGTGCATTCGGGCAAGCCGTGTTTCCGCAGCGCAGCAGCTGTTTCGCGAGATTTTCCTCCGTAAACAACGGGGAGGGATACGAGAGAGTGACGACCTTTCACTTGCGAAACCTTTCCGAATCTCAAAGCCAGCAACCGCTCTCTTTCTCACACATCTTTCCAGCGGCATGCATCGGCTACCCCGAGATCGTTCCATTTCCAGCACCACATTGTAGTTCTCTCTCTCTCTCATTCTCAATTCGCACACCTAAGTGCAAGTCCTTTTCTAGTAACTCAAACAGCTAGCTGTGTGCACCGTGCGTATAGACTACTCGCGTGGTTACCGAAATCACTGACGCGGCTCACATAATTGCACTGCGGATGTCGCCACCCGGAAAGAGAAACGAGCTTGATAAGTAAAGCTGACGCGACGCTATGCAATACTGCTTTGAAATTCTGAGAGCGCCTTTGAAAGCATAGCGCGGGTGCCGTCTGCCACGAGCGTTATCTCCGGAACTAGAAGCAGCGCGGTTAGAGAAAGGGCTTGAAGCTGCTTGAGCATGGACCCAACGACGACGTGCCGATCCCAAGTTCCCAGCGAATGACCACGCTGCTAAACGACAGCTAAGAGCCGCGGACCCTGAGTTTCGGTCTATGGAGGTGGCGGTACGACTACGCTACGACAAGGCCCAGACAAGGCTACGACGGGCCCCTGGCTAGAGAGTCCTGCAAAACACTCATCGCCAAAAAAATTCGGGGACTCTTAAGCCTCGACTTTAAGAGTGGAACGCCCTAATGATATTGACACACACACACGCGCGCGCGCTAGCACGGACGCACATGCACACACGCACACGTACGCAAAGATGCACACACACGAACACACATGCACACGACATACCTATAGTAAAGGCAAAGGCTTCCGCCCTCTTCAACATCACGTTTATTTACCGCGCGGACGTCTCTCTCGGAGGCGGCTGCAGCAAGAGTAGAACGCGGTAGCGTAATCGGGCCGTGTTCGTATCGCCTTTCCAATCGCTAGCCTGCCTTCGCTTCTCGGTGGAGACCTAAACCGTGCTGCAAGGAAAACGAAAGTTCGGACGCCCTCAGGCTCGTATCTTTATTTGCCTCTACCTAGAATTTTCGCTCCCGGACAAAGCTGATTCTCGCTCACAACAAAAGACGGCGCCGCCGATACCGACACCGCAATTTCTGCGAAAAGAAACACTTTAACTCTATCGCGTTAAAAAGTGGCTACACTCAGAGCCGACGGATGGTTTAGTACGATAATATTGTCATCCATGTTCGACGGCAAAAATAGCACTTAGTAAAATAGACCCCAATGCTAAGCAAGAGCTACCAGATCCGCTGTTTCATCAGTCTTCCCGGAGTTAAGTCGCTGAAACTGCACTATTTTTTACTCTCTCTTCAGCTCTATCCTACGGCGGGCACAGTGAAGTAATACAATCCAAAACATGCCATCTTTCTGCGCCTGTTGTCTTGTCCACTTCCTGCTACACGATTAAGGCACATCTTATAACATTCACTGTCATTACGAAAAATGCTCTCGTGTGGAAGCTGCAGAATAAAGCATTGTTCAAACCGAAACGCTTTATTCGGTGAATTTGTGCCCGTGAAATGAAAAGTTAAAGCACAAGAAATCCACGATGTACATACACTGACAGCGGTAACCACTGCCGTCAGCCGCCAGTGATCTGAACATCGGTGGAACGCGTCGTCTTTTATTCATCAGTCACCGAGCCTTCCAGCGTTATCTCTGGTGCTCGCGTAAGCACACGAATGAACTTGACTATTCGCGTCCTGCAAATAATCTTTAAAGGATGGTCTCAAACAAACGCGAAGCTTCTCGAGCATTACGGTGTGGTCTACGCCGAGCGTTGCTAGCAGCATTTGTGAGCACCCGAATGCACCAAAAACTTGGAGGACGCTTGAGCTTCGCCTTCAAGAGTAGAACGCGATAGCGTGATCGGGCCACGGCGTATCGCCTTCTAAATCCACCTTTTTCACGACGCCTTTGCGCATCCGCTATCCCCTTGCGGAAAAGTTGTGAAACGTCTCTTCATCTCGAAGGCTTTGCTTCTGGTAATAACGGTTGTCCCGGGCCCTACCAAACCCCTACCGAAACGGCAGAGGGCAGCTCAGGAAAATGTAAGAGGCGGATTGGTAGCCTAGCTACGTTTCAAACTATCCTAGAATGCCTTTTTCAAGTACAGTTGTTAAGTACCCGCTATGCCATAATTCCAAGATATGGCAAACGCGTGAGGGGGAGACAGAAAATTAGGTGGGTAGTTGAGATTAAGAAGTTTGTAGGTATAACGTGGCAGCAGAAAGCACAGGACCGGGTTGATTGGCGAAACATGGGAGAGGCGTTTGCCCTGCAGTGGGCGTAGACAGGTTGTTGTTGATGATGATGATGGTTATGATGATGCCATAATTCCTGCTTTGGCGAAACAAAGAACGGCCGACTACGCGTCGGTAAGGCGACATGCGAACCTATGCAGCTGCTCACTTTGTTGATGCTTTTGTCGATGATGATGATAAAACACGGCTGAGCGCTTTGTGACGGGTGGGCCTTTAAAACACCCACTTTTTGCGCAGTTCACATGTTTTGACGCATAGCGTCATTCTACGCTTATGCCACGTAAAATCGCATGCGTTAAGGGGACTCCTTCCACTACATGACATTCATACAGTGTTTCTTTTTTTTTTTGAAACACTTTAAAAAAATAGCGTGCCTCTGTGCTGGAACACCTGCTTGCCACGCAGACGGCCCGGGTCTATTCACACTCGAACTCTGACATTTTTGTTATTTATTTCATTTCCATCTTTCTAGATTTTTCCGTCACGAACATGATGGTGATTTTTCGCTCACAACCAACGAAGCCGTCAACGGCGCCGACACCGATACCCAAATTTCGTCGAAACGAGGTCCTTAACGCTGCAGCGTTAAATAAAGACAATAAACGCGCGTGGCGACATTATGAACAGCCATGCAGAGACATAAGAAATATTCACTTGATAATGTTCAGACATTAATTGCTGTTATGCCAAAAAGCATTACTATGGGTAATCATGCAAAACAGAAGACAAAAACGCATTTGTTGTGTATTTTATTAATAACGCTCATTGTGCAACATACATTTGCATACAGCTCTGGTAGCTGGTACTCATTTGTAATTTTAACGAATCTCATCTAAGTACTGAGTATAGTGAACCCAAGCTCAAGTTCGCGGCGCGACGACAGCGCCGCGCCAGCCGCGCTGCGGCTCTGTCGGAAAGCTCTGAACCTTCGCGCGGCCGACTCAGCCCCTTTCACGGTAGCGGTATATGTAGTAGCGGTAGCGCACGTGCGCACGCGCTCTTCTCTCGGTGCGGGTAACTGGGAGGCCGTCAGCTGGGTACGTTGAACCGAGAGGCTTGCTGTGCGAAGCTGCGCATTTCCACGATGGCAGAAGCGACCCCGCGGAAGCGCAAGCGTGGTCCGAAGTATTGTGGTTTAGTGGCCAGCCACAACAGTGCACACAAGGCACACGATTCACGTGTTAAACTGTATCGGTTCCCGGGCGTGTCGCACGATAAATAAAGGCGGCAAGCGTGGATAGCTGACAGCGCTGTCTCGCCTTCTATTTTGGCTGTCTGAGTTCATCGCTTTCGTTCGTTCCGACTACCTGAATCGGTAAGTAATGGGGCGCATGCGCGCAGTGACTATCGATTACTCGCTGTCTTCTCGCATTGTTGAAGTCCAGTTACGGTTGTAGGTGAAGCAACTTTGTGTTTTGATTCCCCGTGCTCGTGAGACCTACCCGTCGTTGTTGAACGTTCTGTCATGGTCTCTAGATGGTTAAGCACAACACAGGAACACCGAGGATAACGAAAAATTGTTTTATGCGAGAAAACCACTAAACTATTTACATAAGAAGTATTGAAGAAAGCCCGACTATATAAACAAACATCCCTTGTGCACACTATCCCAAAACTAATAAAAATATTTACAGTTTCATCACGGGTTACTGGCGTTGACGTGGCAGCTCCGGTGCTGAGGCGACGACTTGTCGTGTCCGCGAAGTGCGTTGCTTCACCGGAGCACGACCGTCTGTTGCACCGTCGGGTAGCTGCAGTTGCCGGTCCACGCCACGTCAGGTACTTGCTTTAGCTGTAACGCTCGTCGTCCGGTGCGCGACCCACGGAGCATAGCCGCAGAACATCTCCGCGTCCTCAGGAGAAGGGTCTCGCTGATGCGCGCTGGTCGCCCTCCTGGTCACGCCTCCCAGGTCACAGTACGTTGCTGCGATGGCTGGGGCACATTTCCAGGAGCTGTGCTGGCGGACCTCAGGCGAACGCCTTGCCACGACCACCGCTCGTCCGTGCCTCTGCCCGTTCCAAGCGCGCTCTGCCTTCCTCCTTCTCCTCCCCGGCCACGTCGCCTCTCGTGCCTCTTCTTCTCCCTCTTCTTTGCGTTCTTTATTCAATTCTCCTTCAATGTATGGTCTTCTTCTTTCTCTTCACTCTATATTTCTTCGTTTGACATCTGTCTTTTCTCTCATTTCTTCTTCCTCTACTTCTCCCTCTTCTGCCAGAAGTCAACAAATTCATGACAATGATACGCCCTCCTTTTGAAGAGTTTTTCGGCATGAAAAACTGCTCCTGACGTCCCAGGGCCTTCCGTCGTCAATGTGTGTCATATACACGTTCTCTTGATGCACTTCACCGGCGCACTCACATCACATCACTATCACCAATCAATTCACCACACAAATCCGGGCATTTCACTAAACGTCACATCACATGTGTCGTGGACAGCTCATAGGTGACATAAATGCACCATGTCACTGTGTCTACTGTAACAATTCCACCAAATGTTCACCATAACTGTAAAGTGAAGTCCTAAAGACACTCGCTTACAGTAGAGAAGTCACTATGCCGACTACTCAACATATTCGATAGTTGGCTGTCTCGAAAACTCTCGTGTTGCTAAACTGCATGAAAAACGTCCTAAAACATACAAGCAGGGTACCCTTAATTGTCACACTGTGACCATTATCACAATATTTCTTTTTCGCTTTCCCATCTACTTGCAACATCCCTCTACAAACTTTTTAACATCTCTCCGCAAACCCGGCCAGAACACTACTTTAGTTAACGCAATTACAGTTCGCCTCACTCCTTTATGCCCCTTGGCATGGCACTGCTCCAATACAGATAGTCTATACCTTGCCGGCACCATCAATTGCATACACTCTCTACCTTTGTGCACGAACTTCCTGTACACCACGCCATTATTCAGTACGTACGTCACATCTCTTCTCGTTCCTTCACTCATTGGCTTCTCTCCGATCCTACGTACTGCAATTTTCAGTGTCTCGTCATTTCTTTGCTGCTTACCTAGCCCAGCTGTGGGTATGCCCAACTCATCCAGTGTTGCGGATGGGTTCACCTCCTGTCCTACCTCTTTTTTAACTAAAGTCTGCTTTGGCACCGTTGCGCCTCTTTTTGCATCTTTCGCCTTTCCTACGCGACCACGTATGCATTTACTAGGCATTTTCCATTGTGCCACTGGGTCGTCAACGGCTCTTACGCCTTTCACATTGCCTAACACCACGTCATACAAGGGCTCTTCTAGACACAGTGCAGTTATACGCCCTGTGAAATATGGGGTGTCTAACAATATTCTGGCTTCCGGCAAATACCTCTCTGACCCATCTGCCAGCACTACTCGTGACGTTTTTCCTGTCAGCTCCATGTCGTTGACCAAACTTCGTCTAACGAGCACCGTACTAGCACCCGAGTCTCGAAGTACCGACACACGTTTGTCGTTCACTGTCCCTTTGACAACTGGCATATTAATATGTTTCAGGCCAGCTGCGGTCACAGCTGCACTCACTATATTAGTTATCTCAGTTTCCTTTCTGTCACCTTTCTGTCCTTCTCTATTAGCTATCACCGCTGATACTTGATCTCGCGGTTTCCTTCGGCATTCCTCAGTCTTATGGCCTCCCATATTGCACACCTGGCAATAACTTCTTTCCCGTTGAACACCGCATTCCACTAGACAGTTACGGGCTTGATGACCAAGGCGATTACAGAGGAAGCACCGTTGCTGCATCTGCTGCTTTCTATGCTCATTATTTCGGGGCTCAAAATTCGTCTCCTCTTCTTCTCCTGTGATCCTCTCTTTATTCATATGTCCTAAATTTCCAATCGCCTGAGCTTCCATATATTGGTCGGAATAATCAGCTACCTCATCGAGTGATCCTAGCTTCCTTTCCTTTAGAAACACACATAGCCTCGGGTGACAACAAGCAAGAAATTGCTCCCTAACCATGCTGTCACGCACACCCTCATACGTTTTGGGAGTATCAGCCATCTCCATCCACCTGTCAAAGTAGTTAGACAAGCGGCCCACAAACTGCTTTCCCGTTTCACCGTCTTCGGGCTTACATTTACGAAATCTTTCACGGAAGCCTTCAGCAGTCAGCCTGAACCGCTGAAGCAGTGCTTTCTTGACTTTGTCATAGTCCATTGACTCGGAGGCGGGCATTCTCCCAAATACACTCAAGGCTTCGCCTACTAAACAGAGACTAAGTGCTGTCGCCCACTCGCTTCTATCCCAACCTTGTCCCACAGCAATTCTTTCGAACCGGTGTAAATAGGCATCTAAATCATCTCTCTTCTCATCAAATGGAGCCATTAACTTCCGCGGACAAATGCTCTTAGCTCTCGGCAACTCCCTTTCGCTAGAAACCGACGACCTACTGTCATCATCTCTGGGAATAGAGGCGTCTGCCAACCGCAACTTTAAGAGAAGAATCTCTTTCTCAGCTTCACGTGCCTCGCGAGCTTCCTTTTCCGCGCGTTCAAACAAGCTTAGCGACTCCTCTCGGCTGAGTCCCAGCGCGGTCGCGATTCCCAACAATTTCTCGTAATCCATGTTCCTGTGAAGTGAGAGACCAATTGGGTAGGATAATCAATCCTGGCAGGCTCGCCAATATTTTGTCATGGTCTCTAGATGGTTAAGCACAACACAGGAACACCGAGGATAACGAAAAATTGTTTTATGCGAGAAAACCACTAAACTATTTACATAAGAAGTATTGAAGAAAGCCCAACTATATAAACAAACATCCCTTGTGCACACTATCCCAAAACTAATAAAAATATTTACAGTTTCATCACGGGTTACTGGCGTTGACGTGGCAGCTCCGGTGCTGAGGCGACGACTTGTCGTGTCCGCGAAGTGCGTTGCTTCACCGGAGCACGACCGTCTGTTGCACCGTCGGGTAGCTGCAGTTGCCGGTCCACGCCACGTCAGGTACTTGCTTTAGCTGTAACGCTCGTCGTCCGGTGCGCGACCCACGGAGCATAGCCGCAGAACATCTCCGCGTCCTCAGGAGAAGGGTCTCGCTGATGCGCGCTGGTCGCCCTCCTGGTCACGCCTCCCAGGTCACAGTACGTTGCTGCGATGGCTGGGGCACATTTCCAGGAGCTGTGCTGGCGGACCTCAGGCGAACGCCTTGCCACGACCACCGCTCGTCCGTGCCTCTGCCCGTTCCAAGCGCGCTCTGCCTTCCTCCTTCTCCTCCCCGGCCACGTCGCCTCTCGTGCCTCTTCTTCTCCCTCTTCTTTGCGTTCTTTATTCAATTCTCCTTCAATGTATGGTCTTCTTCTTTCTCTTCACTCTATATTTCTTCGTTTGACATCTGTCTTTTCTCTCATTTCTTCTTCCTCTACTTCTCCCTCTTCTGCCAGAAGTCAACAAATTCATGACACGTTCACATTCGCGTCATACCGTTAGCGTTGCGCGGTTGGTTGAATTCAACTGAACTCCGCACATTGTCAGAACTTCGGCGCCTGCATTTCACGCGTCGGGAAGGCTGCTTTATCACGCCGGAACGGACGTCTGTGCATTTTCAGCAAGCTTTGACATCGTTCTGCAGGTTTGCTTTGTTTTTGGCACTTTATTGGGTGATATATATTTAAGCCGCTAAATATAACTGGCACTTAATACATGCTTTGGAATTGCAACCTTGAAGTAACCACCTTCTGACTTTGTGCGATTCTCTAGCCGCGTTCACGCAACAGGTTTTATAAGCCTGTCAAGTCGATATCATAAAAAGAGACTGGAAGCATAACGCGAGAGCCGAAAAAACGAGGCGAGCAGTTCATCTTGCTTTACAGTGGTTGAAGCTCAGCTAGCTGCCTCGCGTCTTAATCAACGGGTGATTCTCCGGCGGCACGGAGGACTTGACTCTAACCTTCTCAGGAAGCAGTGCCATGGCCGTATAATCTTTTTTTCGCACGCCGCAAACGTTTGTTCACGAAAGTACACGGCTGCTACTGTAAGCATGCCATATCAAAACAACAATCATATGATTCGTGTCCATGCCGCAGAACATCGATAGCTTGTACGGCTTCATTTCGGAGTGCATGTGGACCATTATTCATCTTTAACATGACAGAATGAGACTTACCTCGAGGTATACGTCCTACACGGTGTAATCGCGACTTGGGAAATGCATTTCGCTTTGAGTCGGGCGTCGTTGTCGTCGATCGTCTGCTCTTCACCGTTAACGAGATTGACGAGCCTTTCTCATTTTATCAAGTTCGCTTTTCGGAAGTGCCAGTCAAGCTTGAAAATCCTTGTGAAGCCGCACTGCAAGCGGTACATTGCGAGGCGCCGAAAGTGCACCGCGAGAGCTCTGCACGTGCACAGAAGCGAGCAGCAACGCGGTGGAGAGAAGGGAAAACGCGCGCTGCGAACACCCCAGTTTCTGTTTTTCTGCCAGAGATGGCGCTGCCTGTCAAGAGCAGCAGCGCCGCTAAGCGTTGCTTGGGAACCCTATACTACAGTGCGCCGGTCATGAAATCGCCGGCGGCGGTGTGTTAACGGCGCGTGCTTCATCGAATCGGCGGCGGCGTGCCGCGGGGGGGGGGGGGGGGGGGGAGCGTGTCGTCGTATATTCCAGAGATGGTGGGGAGAAAATTTTGTCTCTTGAATTATCCAAAAAATTTGTCACATTAATGGTTGTCATGCCAAAAAAGCATTACTATGGATAATCATGCACAACAAAAGACAAAAACGCATTTTTTCTTTATTTTATTATAAAAGTATATTGTGCAACATACATTTGCATACAGCTCTGGTAGATGGTATTCATTGATAATTTTAGCAAGTACCACCCAAGTTCTGAGTATACCATAGACATGTGTTCCGGTCCCGAAACTGCCGGCGGCGGCGTGCATCGCACAGTACCCGGGCCTCTAGCATTTCGCTTGCATCGAAATGCGACCGCCGTGGCCGAGATAGAACCAGCGACCTTGGGGTCAGCAGCAGAGCGCCATAACCACTGCTCCACCGCGGCGGACCATACCGTCCCTCTCATTTGTGCCAAGAGCTGTGAAAGCTTCGTGATATCAAATTGACGTTACGAAAGAACTGGAAACGGGGGGCGCGCTGCTCGCCGAACTCCAGTCAATCAGTGGCAGCCGAAGTGGACAGTCCACTAGAGGGACATATCGAGAGTAACTGCCCAGCTACAGTGAACTAGAAGGGTTCACTGTACCCCAGCCATAATGAATGAAATAGCAGCATGCTGAGACTTGTGACCAGAGCATGGAGCACGAGGGGGGAGCGGCGCGGAGGATGTTGGCTTTTGGACGCTAGGCGCGCGTGCTCGTCAATTTTTTTTCCGATGTGCCCACCACAAAAAGGAAACCACGGTGTAAGAAAAATAGTTTAGGTGTGTACACTCTCCGCCCGCCGCGAAGGAGAGCGCGTCCAGATAATGTTCGTCTTTAATACATGCGCCGGCCGCAGTTTCGTGGGGGGCGCTGCGACATGGGGGCTTAAGAAACCTATTGCGACGAGGCGAACGCGCGTTTTTCTTCATTTTTTTTTCACCTCATTGCATTTATTTTAACCGTGCACGCGGAGGAAGATAGAGCAACTGAACGGCGAGTTTTCATACGGCCACGGTGTAAACGGCGCACCCGACGCACATAGCGTCCCTAACAGCGTTGCGTACGTAAAAGCGCGGCGTCTTGCTTAGAGCGCGTGAGCAGTCTTTCTGCTCGCTGACTTCTCACGTGCGCAACGCCGTTACGGACGCTACGCACGCAGCTCGTCTTCTATAGTACATGCGCCGGCCGCGGTTGCGTGGGAGGCGCTGCGACATGGGGGCCGAGAGGAGGAAAAGGCGAACATTATGTGGACGCGCCGTCGGGCGGAGTGTCCACACCTAAATTATTTTTCTTACACCGTGAAGGAAACTAAAGACGAGCTTGACGGAAATAGTGACACGAACCCGAGAAGGTAGCGGCTTCATAGGAGGTTGGCTTGTGCACGCTAGGCGCACTCCCTCATAATTCTTTTCTCCAAGGTGTAAGCGCAAGGTTGAAGGTCATTCTGTTCCTCTCACTTGTGTCGGGAGTTGTGAAAGCTTCGTGACGTCAAAATGAGAAAAGAACTGGAAACAGACGGCGCGCTGATCGCCGAGCTCCCGCCAATCAGCGGCGGCTGAAATGAACAGTCCATTACATGGATACATTGAGAAGAGCTCCCTTAGGGGTGTGTTCTATTTTATGTCCACTTTCCTTGTTCACATTAAAAGAAAAGACACACGGCGGCAGGGGCGTAGCCAAGGGGGGGGGGGGGGGGGGGTTGGGGGGTTCAAACCCCCCAACCCCCCCCGTTCACATACACGCGCACATACAAACGCACGCACGAACATACATAAAGTATGGTTGAACCCCCCCCCCTCCCCGAAAAAAATTTCTGGCTACGCCCCTGCACGGCGGCGTGCCGCAATTATAGCTCAGAAGGATAGACTGTTGGACGAGTTGGTAATTCATTCTGGAAACAAATAGCGCGAAAAAACGTGGGACTAGTAGAAGAAAGCAACAGGACAAGCGGATACTAACAACTGAACCTTTATTAAAAAAATGCCCCCACCTCCCCGAAGGGAATCGTGAGGAAATGCGAATGCATTTCTTGCGCCGAGAGTACACGGCGCAGTAATTTTAATGGCGTAAATTAATGACGAGACGAGGATTTGTACCGTAACCATTTATTTACACATTCATCAGCACCTGTTTGTGTTGTCATTGTACCTGACGGCCATAATCTCAGCCTTGTGGTCGCCGTTGGCGTTTCACAGCGGCGTCTCGAGCACACATTTCGAGAGGCGCCCAGCCAGCGGACGGGAGAGTGGGGCGCAGGGAGGAGAGAGAGCGAACGGCGAGAGAAGGAGCGGCGAAGCACTGCACCCAGTGCCACCTAGAAGAGCGGTGCGGAGCCGGCGCGCGCCCGCGCAAACCGCGGTGAGGAGGCGGAGCGCGCGCAGTCACGTGGGGTGTGACGTCGCTGCGCCGTTGCTACAGACGCTCCTCTCCTTTCCTCGCGCCGTTGCTATGGGACGGCGGATTCAGGGTCGCTTATAAAGTGCATTCGCACTTAAAAACGAATGTATTTATACCAAGCAAACCACACGTTCACCATGCACAAAACCCAAACCTCAGATGTGCGCATCCAGATGCCCTATCTCAACTTTGTTCAAAGCAAGAGAAGGATTAGCCACACAGGTGTGGCGACCACTGCGCACAGACATACGCAGCCTCCGTCTCGTCATTGATTAACCCGGCGTGACACAGCTACCTGCTGCAACACGCTTCCGATAAAAGACAGCGCCACGCAGTTCCGTCGGAGGCTTACGTCACCACCGCTGGCTATACAACCCAAGCTACCAAGCTTGGTTTCATGTTTGTTTCTCTAACCTTTCGAAGCACAGCATCCGCATGCTTGCCCTGCTGCTGCTACTACGTTAATAAACATCATTTTGTTTTATGTTGGGATCCGTCCTTCACGACTCCGCATCCCACATCTGGTGACCCGGAAAACGAACAAACCGCACCGCCATGACCCGGACCTTGGAATGACCTTCCAGAAGATTCCACGGGACCTATACGCCGAGTCAACCGACCTCTGACATGCCTATCACGATGGCGCTGCGACCGGATGAAACCACGGCGCACTGCATCTTGCTGCCGCCGGAGTTTCCCGAATTCTGGCCGCAATGTCCAGCCATCTGGCTCATCAAGATGGAGGCTGGTTTCTCCCTGCGTAACATCGTCTCGCAGCAGGATAAGAACGCCATCACGGTAGCTATGCTTCCTCCTGCTCTGCGACGCGTTGTGCCTCCTCTTGGGCCGCAGGCATACGACCAACTTCGAGGGTTCGTGCTAGCCCCACCGCAACCGGCAGCAACCGTGCCCGCACCTGCCGCAGCAATCGTGCCCGCACCCGCCGCAGCAGCCGTGCCCGCACCCGCCGCAGCAGCCGTGCCCGCACCCGCCGCAGCAGCCGTGCCCCCGGCACCCGCCGCAGCAGACGTGCCCCCGGCACTCGTCGCAGCAGACGTGCCCCCGGCACTCGTCGCAGCAGACGTGCCCCCGGCACTCGTCGCAGCAGACGTGCCCCCGGCACTCGTCGCAGCAGACGTGCCCCCGGCACTCGTCGCAGCAGACGTGCCCCCGGCACTCGTCGCAGCAGACGTGCCCCCGGCACTCGTCGCAGCAGACGTGCCCCCGGCACTCGTCGCAGCAGACGTGCCCCCGGCACTCGTCGCAGCAGACGTGCCCCCGGCACTCGTCGCAGCAGACGTGCCCCCGGCACCCGCCGCAGCAGACGTGCCCCCGGCACCCGCCGCAGCAGACGTGCCCCCGGCACCCGCCGCAGCAGACGAGCCCCCGGCACCCGCTTCGGCAGACGAGCCCCCGGCACCCGCTTCGGCAGACGAGCCCCCGGCACCGCTTCGGCAGACGAGCCCCCGGCACCGCTTCGGCAGACGAGCCCCCGGCACCCGCTTCGGCAGACGAGCCCCCGGCACCCGCTTCGGCAGACGAGCCCCCGGCACCCGCTTCGGCAGACGAGCCCCCGGCACCCGCTTCGGCAGACGAGCCCCCGGCACCCGCTTCGGCAGACGAGCCCCCGGCACCCGCTTCGGCAGACGAGCCCCCGGCACCCGCGACGGCAGACGAGCCCCCGGCACCCGCGACGGCAGACGAGCCCCCGGCACCCATGACGGCATCAGCACCTACTGATCCTGTGTGCGACACCCGAACCAGCGCTGCTTGTCAGGTGTTCGCTGACACCACGGGTGTCACCCTAACCGAGCCACCTCAGACTCCCGACCACGCTGGTTGATTCGAACATCCTACTGTCCCGACCGCCGATCCTGCCCAAGCTGTCGAGCGGCAGCGCAAACATGACGACGCCCGCACCGACCGCGACCACCCGGTCCCAGTCTCCCTGGGCGGACCAGCACAAGGCCACACCTGGCACCCCAACCCTGGTCATCCCGCAGAATCTGGGGCCAAGGCCCAACATCATTCTGGCGCCGCCACGCAGGATGCCGCCCCCCTCGTTTGCCATAGTCCCGGGACAGCCCCTGACACTACAACAGCTACAGGCCATGCTGCACGTGCAGACCATGCTGGCCCAGCCCACGCTGGGTGCGTTCCAGACAGACCAGCACCAGTCTCTGTCGTAGATACCGACGTTCACCCAGCCGCAAATACTGGCGCAGGACCACCACCATCATGGCACCCTGTCGGCGCCCCTCATCTCGACGAGCGGCAGTATGGTGTCCTCTGTGCCCGTCGCGCCCGCACCAGTCACAGAGAGCGTGCAGATTTTGGTGAGCAAGGTTCCACAGACTCCGGCAGTGACTCCCCAGCAGCGCATACAGGTTTTTCTAGCGCACGATGGCAGCGTCGTACTGCACCCTCACGGCAGCACCCTGTCATCCATGACTGCGCCGGCAGCCTCCCCGGTACTGGTGGCCACGACGGTCCCGCCTTCGTCGACGAGCGCGCCCGGTGCGACCTCTCTTTCGCGGATCCACTCGGCCCTCCTGAAGCGTCTCTCCGCAGCGCCGCCCGTCAGCGGAACAGCTCGCAAAAGCCACTAGGTTTTTACACCCGTCCTCTACGCCACTCTCAGCCCCGACCCCCAGGAAAAAATTGAGCACCCGTTCGCCACTCCGTGTTACAGACCAGGACAGGACCGACTCAAGCCCAAGTACATCGCGGCGAACGACCCTGGCAGCGCCATTCTTTCAACTGGCGTCCGTCCACAGCCACCGACGTCGCAGCCTGCTCCTTTCACAACACGCTCTGGACGTCTGGTACGCCTCCCAGATTTCTACAGACCCTGAGGGATCTGCACTCCGCGGGGGGGTGATGTGGCGACCACTGCGCACAGACTTACGCAGCCTCCGTCTCGTCATTGATTAACCCGGCGTGACACAGCTACCTGCTGCAACACGCTTCCGATAAAAGACTGCGCCACGCAGTTCCGTCGGAGGCTTACGTCACCACCGCTGGCTATATAACCCAAGCTACCAAGCTTGGTTTCATGTTTGTTTCTCTAACCTTTCGAAGCACAGCATCCGCATGCTTGCCCTGCTGCTGCTACTACGTTAATAAACATCATTTTGTTTTATGTTGGGATCCATCCTTCACGACTCCGCATCCCACACAGGTATCACCGCCTTTCCCAATAACGAAAGCCTCCATAAGCTCACGTGCCGTCTGGTCCCGATGGTGTGCAAGCACTTTTGCATCAGTCAAGACCGGCGTGCAACCACAGTCACGGCAGTGCAGCGACAGGTTAGACGACGGCTGCCCTTTCAAAGATAACCGGTGGTCCTGCAAGCGAGCATTCAGGCAGCGGCCTGTCTGTCCAATATAATATTTACCGCAAGTGAAAGGCACTTCCTACACAACTCCTTTACCGCACACTGAAAGGCTGTCCCTGTGTTTTACCTTGCAATCATGCCATTTATGCGCAGCGTCTTAAGAAGGTTGGTGCGAGATTTTGGATTGATGTTGTGTTTTCAGCTAGAAATAAGATGGGTAGATTATGCGCTGCTGTGGAAAGGAAGGTGGACGGGACTGCGCATAAATGGCATGAGTGCAAGATAAAACACAGGGACAGCCTTTCAGTGTGCGGTAAAGGAGTTGTGTATGAAGTGCCTTTCACTTGCGGTAAATATTATATTGGACATACAAGCCGCTGCCTGAATGCTCGCTTGCAGGACCACCGGTTATCTTTGAAAGGGCAGCCGTCGTCTAACCTGTCGCTGCACTGCCGTGACTGCGGTTGCACGCCGGTCTTGACTGATGCAAAAGTGCTTGCACGCCATCGGGACCAGACGGCACGTGAGCTTATGGAGGCTTTCTTTATTGGGAAATGCGGTGATAACTGTGTGGCTAAACCTTCTCTTGCTTTGAACAAAGTTGAGATAGGGTATCTGGATGCGCACATCTGAGGTTTGGGTTTTGTGCATGGTGAACGTGTGGTTTGCTTGGTATAAATACATTCGTTTTTTAATAAAGGTTCAGTTGTTAGTACGCGCTTGTCCTGTTGCTTGCTTCTACTAGTCCCATGTTTTTTCGCGCTATTTGTTTCCAGAAGCAATTATAGCGCGGCAGTGGCGGCGGCGGCATCCCTCTCGGAATTTTGGCGGCGGCGGTGGCGGCGCACAGCTCTAGTATACCATGCCCCATCCGTATTGTGACGCTAACATCCTCGACAGTAGACTAGCGCCACCGCCGAGACTATTGCGTGTCTCAGCAAGACGACTATAACGACGTCTCACGTGACGTCGTCTTTTGCTCATGTGAGCTTGCAACATAATGCTCTTGCTTGGTCGCGTGAATATGTCACCTGGCATGATCTCTTGGTCATGTGCTCGAATTAGGCAAAGTGAGTTTTGGGCGTTGGCAAACCCGCCCAATCAACAGTTGGAATGGGCCAGGTACGTTTTAAACGTGGCTGAAATCAATTCTTTTTAATGGGTAATGCGAGTTTTTGAGACTCAGCCCAGATCGTTTGTAAATGACAGTGAAAGACGACGCATTCACAAGGTAGCGAACGGAAATGGACTAACATGCTATGTTACTGCCGGACGTCAGGTTGTCCGCTAAGCTTGACGGAGCATGTGCTTTCACACTGAAAACAAGAGGGACTGTATTGAAGCAATATACGAGAAAAAACGTTCAGCCGTAGGGTTTCATATTTTGGCAGAGTGATTTTCTTTCTCTCCAGCACAAGTTCCCTAGAAACCCGTGCCGCACGCACTAAGCGCTAATTTATTGTTTCTATTGGCGATTTCCTCGTACCAAATAATTTTACCGTTTTAAAAATCAAACACCCATTTTTTATTTTGGTTCTGACAAATAATAAACACTATGAGTGGTGCAACTTCACTCTGGCAAACTCGTAGGAGCGCTCGAAGACATTTATAAAATGCGCCGAAAACGTGGCATCCTGACGGAAAGAAGGGCTGATTTACATGTTTTTTTCCATCATAATTTCACCTCTATGTATTTTGATAATAAAAATGGCTTGTTCTTCATATTCTGCGTTTTTCATAAGTTGTGATTGCAAATTTTTTCACTAAGAGTGCTTTTGTGGCATAGTCGTTGGTTTTTTGTAGCGAGAGCTTTCCGCGGATCTTGGTCTACATAAATTGGCGTTTTTCTCAGCATCAATTTTTTGAAAAAAAGCTTGAAAAAATGGGTACTTTTTCTTGAAAACTATCAAACTGTTTAAACTCAAACTTACATAGATTATACCAAAGTTTCTCTCGAGTGGCCTGAACTTGAACTATTAAAAAGTGTTATAATATTAATATAAAATAAAGATTATATGGAAAGTGTCTCTTAAGTTGTGTGATAAGCGAGTTCAATACTTTTTCCCATGACAAAATTTTACGAACCCATTCTTTTTGGTAGGGATTAAAGCCGGTATCAAGTGGCATGAGTGTGCAAAATATGGCGGTAGTGTTTTTTTTTTCGTTTCTATTAAAATGTGCATTAACTTTTACACCCCTACCTAAAGTATGTTCTTCAAAAAACAAGACAGAAAGGCTGCAGAAGAAAAGTTAACCGATGTGACGGCCAAACGCCTCTTAATGAACACGCAAGATTTTGCAATGAAATATGGAACTGCAGGGATATAAGGCTGAAACAGAAGTGAGCCACTTATCCTACCATACTCTATTAAGAATGTAGCCCTCAGTGTACGTTCGTTATTAATAATAATGAATAAAGAAATGAGAAAAGGCAAACTACAATTTCGTCTTTATGTGGCTGTTGTACGCCATCCTATTTTCCACGTGTTTTTCTCAGCCAGGGTAATAGCGGCGTAATAAAACTATCAAAGTCGACCTCGTGAACAAACAGAGACTCTATATCGATTGAGACGCAAATTAGTACTTCTGGGTTCTGAGGGCATGAATTCTCCTGGTGTTAGACAACATTCTCATTCAGGCATCCTTTCTCATTACGCACTTCAAATATCCCGAAGTGTGTAGGTTCATTCAACAAATCAGTATTCATAGCCGATACATAGTCAACACGCGTTCAAAGCAACCAGTGCATTACAAGAGAGCATTTTGGTAATTGTAGTACCACAGCAGTTTCGTATATTGAAGATATGCAAGCTCGAAAAAAAGAGTGCAGATCGCCCTTGTTTTTCGGACACGAGAATGTATTCGTGCTATTCCTCCGCCTAACTTTTGGAATGATATTATTTGACGTTTACTTGCACTGACAGAAAACAGTATTGCCATCTGTCATCCCATAGGAACCATAACTTGTAAACATACTAAGACCACGGGTCAACAAAAAATGTGGAGCTCACTCAGACTGACTCGTGGAATATATTTTGCCGTTAGGGTTCACTCAGACTCAGACTCACCTAAATATAACTCACTCGGACTCACCCAGACTCAGACTCACGGCTAGATCTGAGTCTGAGAGAGTCTAAGTGAATCTAAGTGAGTAGAATCACAAGTCCGTGAACGCATCATTAGCTTTTTCGATGAGGCTGCCAACCTACTTAAACGCGAATATCTCGAATAATCAATGATTTACGATATGCATTTTGATCTCGTATGTTCACATACGAGTTACCAGTGATTGCAATACAATAAGGACACTTTTATTGAAAGATATGACTCACACGAGATATTTTAAAAAAGAGCTTTTTTTGAAAATATTCCGGGGGAGGGGGATCAAGGCACTGCTCTGATCATTAAATATTGAGCTGGCATATGAGCGCTAGTAATGCGTTGAAGTATTTATGAGTAGAAGTGAGTCCTAACCTGAGCCGCCATAAGGCTGATAGTAATGCTGAAGATGAGTAGTCATCAATGATAACTACTAAACTGCAGCCTAATTGTTTTTCTTAGTCTAAGACAAATAAGTACACATAACATCAAGCACACGATTTGGAGTTGCTAGCCAGGCGACAAACCAGGATAACCTCTCCGGGAATTTCATTAAAGATTATTATTTCTTCTGTCTTAGTGTGCTTTCCTGTGTACGTCAAGCCACAGAAAATATCTGAGTTTGGAAGGCTACATGTGAACTTATTTTACCTATTTCATTATGTGCTCTACTACTTGTGACTCATCCTTTGTTTGATAGTACTGCATTTGCACGTCTTATATTCGACTGTACAACATTTTGTGCCCTAAAGATTATTATTTTCATTGCATATTTAATTTCGTCTGCTAAGCGATAAGGAGTGGCCGGTGGAGTGACCGAAGGAGTGACCATATTGGCACCAACTTCTCGTACTCATACACTGTATAAAAAAACTTGCTACCATGTTTTTATAACATTCCAAGACGTTCTGCTCATGGAAACAATCTAGCTGTGTGTAGTTGTTGCACTGGATTAACGGACTTTTCTCATTTCTTCCAAGGTTGACCCAAAAGATGATATTTCTATTTCAACTTGCCGAGATAAAAACGAGGGCAGTCGCGGCGTCTCTGAAAGAAGAAAAACCTAATAGGACCAAGAACAGCAATCGCCGTCTGTCCTGTTTTTACAGCCGCTGTATTGATCGAGCCGGCTCACTGCATTCCTCTTTGGCCTTATCGAGTTTCATGCAATTTCTGAAATCATCGTGGACGGGCACTAGAATGCCCTGGCATGCTATTCGGTGCAAGAGTGGTTTTGCTTTACTACCAGCGAACAATCTGAGCGTTTTCAGTGATCAAAATGCCATGAAAAGCACTCGCAGGGAGTTTCTGAAAAACATGGCCTTCGAGTGAAAATGAAAGCTTGTTTACATATCAGGGCTTGTGAGCAGCTGCGCGAGTTGATAGAGTCAACATTTTATCGGGAGGCCAATCTGTTTTCTTTTTTCTTTTTTTCCTCCGTATTGTTGGATGGGGAAACGGACATACGCTCCAACGGAAGCAAATCTCCAGGGGCGGAGGCTTTGCACACGCGTGATTCGACCAAATAACAAGCGATTGCGTTCTCGATGTTGTGCGCCACAAATAATTTGTAGGCTCCAAACCTAGGTATTGCCCCTAACCCCGTCAGCAGTAATAATAATTTTATTGCACTTCCAGATTGCCTTACCTGTTAACTATTAATCAGTGCTGTGTTTCTGTGTGTTTGTTAACTGGGTTTTTAATGGCGCAAATGCAGCTCAGGCTGTGCTGCGCCAGGCACATGTGTGTATGTGTGTGAGAGATAGATACTGATGCTTTATAGGAAGAGCAACTGGGGCAGGCGTGAATGGTCTCTGTCTCTTTGGCGAAGCCACCTCAACCAAGAGATGATCGACCAAGCTGAAAACGTGCGAGATTTTCCACAACAGGCTAGCTTCCTTATTAAGGAAATGTGTCATGTAAAACGGTTCCAAGTTAAACGCGTCTAAAAAGCCCCATTCAAGCTGTCAAATAATAAGGTGGAAGTCGTTGGACTGTGCTATGAGCAGCTTAAAAGCTATAATTTTTCGTCGTTGTTGATCCGGAAGCAACCTTGGCTGTATCAAGCTCATGTGGCTTGCAGAACCATCTGATGTCCGTTTGACGAGAAGTTCTCTGTCACAGTAGCAATGGGGTGCTTCAATATATGCATGTTCGTATCGGCTGTCATCATATGATCGTGTAAGAAAGAATTAAAACAAACTACACGAACGATACAGTCGTTTTTGTTCAGTCATAATCGTTCGTAAGAGAAAAGTGTTTTCCACGAGTCTTTGCTTGGCAATTTACAAGTGTGCAAAGTGGTACTCCGGTCAATACGGTCAATTGTATGTAAAAAAATGCAGCAGCTATGCACTAGGGCTACGAATACTGAGAAAACAGTGGTGCTTTTGACGTTCCAAATTCGTTTCCTTCCTCCTCATCCTCACTTCCGTTTACCACCTCCTTGCAATACTACACGATACAAGGCTACGCTGTGGTTTACACTCTCTCCTCTCTTTCCGTCATTGTCACCCCCACTTCCCTTTCCACCCATCGTTATACAGGACGATACAAGGCTATGATTTGCTTTACTCTCTCCTCTCTTTTCTCTATTCCTAACCCTCACTTTCCTTGCCCCCGCCCTTGCTATGCTCTACTATACAATACTATGGTATGCTCTGCTAGGTTGCCTACATAGCTTTGTGGTGATGACCCTCGTGTTCGTATCGTGGGTACGCGGGTTCGAATACCGTCTTGCCAAAAACTTTTGTTCACCAAGAACTCCTCTCTTTCTTTCTTGTTCATCATTTCTTTCTTTCTCTGTACATGTACTCGTTCTCTCGACAATCACAGTTGCAATCATCCCACGCCGGACAAATTGATGCGAGCGTTCTGGGAGCGAAGCAGAAGATGGAGATGAGGAAGAAGTGGACCAAGATAGCACGTGCTCGTTGATGGGGATCATAAGTTATGTTCGCGACTAACGGAGCTTCTCCGAGTTGCAACAGTTCGGCTGGTAAAAGCAGTATTTGCAATCTTCAAAGAAATGCTTGCTAAAGTGATTCCCACAAAAAGTTGGATCACTACATTCTTTCTCGCAGTGCTTTTTATACTGTGAAGTTGAGCGCCTCACAGCGAACTTCTGATGTTACCATATATAGTAATTATTTTTCATATGAAAGCACTGAAACCGTTTAGTGATGTTCTCGGTAGTCGGCTACAAAGTAGGTCTTATGATTAATGGGGGGGGGGGGGCTTCTGTAATGTTTAGTGTGTTTCTACGATGCTGTAAGTGTACCGCCAAATACAGGATATGATGCTGTGCACGAACTAAACATTAACCTTTTTGTACGCAATACATACTTCCAGAAAAAAATGCAAGGCGGAAAAAGCACAGAAAACTGGCAAAGAATGACTAACGCACAACATGTGGCTTTACTCAATTTAGTTATTGTACATCAAACACGTTCGCAAGAACGAGCCATGACGGGTGTCTGTCTGCCGTTGAAATTAGAGCGCCGGAGCATACGCCACAAGCCGATAAGCCGATTATCTATGTGGCGCCGGCCACGTTCGCGAAACAAGGCGCTTCCGAACAGCCCTGAATTCCACGAAGCAACATCGCTATATAAGCTAATTATAACACTTCTTATAGCTTCGGATTTTTATCGCCTTTGGAAAACTAGTACCGGCATCTTTAGGACCATCTCGGTACCCGAATAGCCCTTTCTAATTAAACCCAATCAGTTGTTCATTCTTCAGAACGATGTTTCCGGTTTGTTATACAAACAAACTGGGCGTCATTCTCTGAAACACATAGTGCGCATTTAGTTTTGTCCAAGGGTAGCGCCTAACTATATATCTTTTTCTTTCGCCGCAGGTTCCAACCGTTCTAGAATTCAGTCCTGCGCTCGTTGAGGAGCGCCATCTTCAGCTTCCAGATGACCAGCGTATGCCATCCAGGTCTCTCTCTTCCCACGGAACGTCCATTTATATAACAATGTCGGCATGCGCAGGGCGAGAACTGTAACGCTTCTTATGAGCATCACGGACGATCATCGTTCGGTGTGTTTTGTCAACTCCGGTCAGTGCGGTCGCTCGACTAGGTTGTCCGTTGTCTTTGTTCTCACCGCGAGATCTCAAATCGGGCACTTCGTGACGTGCGCAAGACGACGAGTCTTTAGCGCTGCTACCTTGTGGGTATCTCGCCGCCCGCAGACACCTGATGTGTGGATGCGGATGCGGATGCGGATGTGCGGAAGTCATCAATAATCTGCTAATGGGGCTAAAACGAGAGTGGGTCGCATTCGTGCGGACCGCTCGCGGAACCCTAAAATGTCCTGCGCGGAACCCAGTTTGAGAACCCATGTTCTATGGTATGCATGGGCACAGGCGTAGGTTACACCATTAATCAGGAGAGCACACCTTGCCGTTTCACTCCTCAAGTTACGAGGCTTTGATGGAGTTCATGGGGAGTACCAGTGTTATTATTTGCTTGTTGGTGCATCAATGCGCGGTATTCACGATAGGCTGTGTACAGGCCCATGTTAACAACTTCAGCTATTGCAACGGCGAAATCTTCATCACGGGCTTTTTGTCGTAGCGATGGAGATGTGCCACTATACTCTGCGACAACTTATCGTGAGAGTGGAGCGAAGGCTACGGAGGCGGGGCTTGCGCGCACTCGTGTTGCGCCGCAAGTAGTAAGGCAGCTTGCGGTTGATTTCGAATTCGCTTGCTCGTATCGTTCGCGTTTGAAAATTATATGCTCGAAAAAGACATGATTGATTCCTCCGTCATGGGAATCGCGGTAACACGATAGTAAAACATCTCTTTACAGAAGTAGTTGAAGGTTTACTGTACTTTGATATAAAAGAGCTTACACAATGTGTATCAGTGTTTGGCAGCTATAGCAGCGTTTAACGTGGATGCGCCCAAGTTGACGGGTCGTGGCACATCTCCATACCGACGACTAACGTCCATGATCAACGATTAGACAAACCTTTGTGGTAGCTCTAGTAGTTAACAGTGAGAGCACTGTCAGAGAAAGCGATGTGACAGCCAGAAGGGCGTCGACTAAGGTCGCTATTCCGCGGAATGTTAAAGAGTAAACAGAACACCACGGCCGGACTAGAGGGAAACGGAACATGCATTATGTGTTGCGATTCCCTCCCTCTAAATCGCGGCCGGCCTTCTAGCCCGGCCGTGGTTTTTCTCGGGGCGAGCGCAAGCGGGGAACGCGGTGTTACAGAGGAAGGCGCACGTCGCAGAGCTATTTTTAGTACGTATGGATGCTTTGAGCGAGGCCAAGGCTTGGGCTAGGGTCGCCACCTCGCGGTGTGTTAAGAAATTGACAAAATTGCACTTCTGCTACTGGAAACGCGCCGATTTGGACGGACGCGCCGCAACGACGCGTTGCAGAAGCTCCTCGCGGAAGCTACCGTAATGACGCCATACTTCACTTTACCGCTCCAAGACGGCGACACCACCACATTATGATATAAATTTTTGAGCGCAAATAAGCGAGACAGCACGAAGAAGTTCATTTGCGCGAAACGCTTTATATCATAACGTGATACCACTAGCCCACTTAGCTATCCTGACATAACCCCGCCGACCAAGAGCACTGAGAGGAAAGTATGAGGTATAAAAGGCGCATTTGTAAAACAACCGCAGTGTGTGATGGTGGCGCAGTGGATAGCATGCCTGACATTGACTGTCGCGTACCGAGAGGTCATGGGTTCGACTCCCATTCACGGAAATTTTTGCTCAGGTTTTTATTTGCCGTCTGATCGTGCGAATTTTTTTTTGTCATTTCCGTGACGGAAATACGGCACTGAAATCTTGGTAAAGCCCAGCATAAAACACTTACGTGTTAAAGTATGAATAGGAGAAACATTTCGATTGTGCAGTGCATATTTTACTGTCATATTACGAGTATACTTTTCTTGGATAACTAAACAGCGCATTTGCGGCCGCACACTAAACCACTACGCCATGGACGCCATGTTTTCTTTAGAAAACAGGCGTGCTGAAAAGGTGGTGCTGTCTAAGTAATGGAAAGAAAAGGAAGACTTTCTTGCAGCGGGAACAATAACTGTATTTTACGCCCGACATCCCACAGCTGTTTGGGTCTCAGGATAAATAAAGTACTATTTAGTTTAGCAAGGCAAACCGGAACACTATCATTGAACCTAAGTACTATTTTTTGGTGCGATAGCAGGCATGCGCTTCGGTTCTGTAGCTTCCATAGTGCTGTCAAGAAAAGTTGTCGCCGGGTATAGACGTCAACATGGGTGCTATAGCTGCCAAACGCCAATAGACCTTGTACAAGCTCTCAGAGATCAATGTCCAATAAAAATCAACTACTTCTGTTGAGACACGTCTCACTTTCGTGTTATACCGATTCTTATGACGGAGGGATCAGCCATGTATTTTTTCGTAATAGACTGCTCATATAGGATATTTGAACTTGACTTAATTTACCACAGCAAGTACAATGCATGTACAAGGCGTAGTGTGGAAGGTGGAATAGATGCTGCATAAACAACACCTATGGTCCCATCATTTTTTGCGTTGTATGCGGGCGTTTATGTGCAGTTTCATTGCTGGCAGTGGTAGCTGCTGCAGCTTGAAACCGGATCGCAAATTTTCCATTTGTACATTGGTAGACACATTACCGCTTTGATTCACTTTCGTGAGTTAGTCGCTCTCTTTTATTTTCCTGTAAGGTCTGGCCGGTCTTTATGAGAGGGAATAAGCCGTTTTTTTCTGAGCTACCATTGCACCAACCTGGATGCATCTTTTGGACATAAGCTCAAATGCCAAAGTATAATCACTCTAGTCAAAAAACATATTCTAATTCTTGTCATCTTTATGCAAAATTACATAAAAATAGTTATTGAGAAAACGGTCCTTTCAGTTTAAGAGCTCCACAACTAAGCAATGAGAAACGCCGTAAAAAATCCTCAAAATTCAGTCTAATATTACATTTCATGCAAGCAACAGGGGCGTATAAAGCACTACTCCTAAATATGTCTAAAGTTTCTGAATAATGTTCTGGCTCAATCTTCTAAGCATCATAACAGTCTTAATTGTATGATTTAAATGCAGGCATTGATTTTCAACGCTTGACATGCTTTAAGGGGCGAAGATTACAGGACTGTGCAATCTGTTTCTTGTTGCAAAGTATATCTTTGTTAGCTTCTTTCTTCAAATATTTTCAACCTACGAAACATCTCTTTATAATTATAGAAAATTTGATGAGCTTGATGTTTATAAATGCATTCTTTAGTTACTGAAGTTTATCTCTTTTTACTCAGAGTTGCAACAAGTTTCATTTTCTTCTGTAACTATTTCCTTAAAAAATAATTTTTCGGGTTTTAATGTATACAAAGGCCAACATTGACGCTTATTCCTACGTGAATCTTCCTCTTCAAATAAAGTTACTATTTGACGATGACTCATGCCATATTCAAGACAATCATAATATGCTGCATGAACGAGCACAGAGAGAAACAAATGGGCTCATTTCATTGACACTGAAACACTTTTTGAACATGGCCTGAAAATGCTGCCTACGGGTTGTCGAAGCTCATGCGAACATGTGAGCCAAACATTATATAGCGGCACTCGGGGCATCCAATTTACAATTAAACTTCACTGCCATCTAGAAATCGATCGCTGCTCTGTCGACAAATGAAATAAGCTACGTCATGCACCCAAAAGCACACGGACATGGCCATTCGCTGGTTTAAGCATACTGAGCCGTCTAGTTACCGCGACCACCGCGGTGCCCGCGCCGCGCTCTGCACTGGCACGCTTGTGACCCTACTAAATGTTTGCCGCACTTTCAAAGAAAACAAGAAACGAAAGTGCGTAAGGAAGTAGCTTCTTGCCGCCTTGTCGATGCTCCCTCTGTAGCTTTCAACGTGCTAACTGGGACGAAAGGATTGTGGAAGCGCTCAAGCGTGACACAAATTCCTGCAACTCTACTGGTGCTTGTCAAATTTTAAAAATTTTTACTGTAGTTGATTCGGGAGGCAAGAAACTTCGGTGGTGAGGCCATTCGATGATTACCTAGAAAAGTGTTGCAGGGCCCCTTTAAGATATACATTGCAATGAGGCTGCCTAACGCTGTGTCTGTCTTGGGACTGCTCCGTGTGTATGTTTTCGTTTCTTGTGTTTCGTTTAAAAGATGCTTCGTACCGCGAAATGAGAAAGTATATATTCATCAATACCAGCCCTGACGCGAAATGAGTAAGTATATATGCTTCAATACCAGCTCTGACGGACGGATACTCTAAATGTGGAACTGCTGAACTCGGGTTGAGGCATCTACACGCTGCTGGTAAGCGTAAAAATTGATTATGTTTTCCATATTCTTGGATCTATCATCACTGCCGAAAAGAATCGAGAAGAGGCTATAGGGCGGGGTGCACATTTCAGCTGTCATTAGAATTCATAATACAAAGCAACAAACGAAAGCTCAATAGAGTAGGAAACCAATGCCTACAGGTTTCAGTGCCGTGAAAACAACTATCACGGTAATCTCAGCACTTAAATAGCTATAATTACTGGTTTAGCCATCGCAGCTTTGAAACAAGCAAACAAACAAACAAACAAACAAACAAACAAAGCGTCACCTCGTTTGTAGCGCCCGACAAGCCTCTGCCTACCCGCGCCATAACACGTGAGCGACATATGTCGGCCCTGCTTCTGACGTGTGGAAATGCCAGATGAATGGTTCCTGTCTATTCTTGCGTCTCTGTACGCACTCGTTGCTTACTGAGTTTCTAGAACGAACACAGTGTACTCTCGCAAAGCTCAATGTAGCGTGATGCAGCTGCATAAGACACAGCAGAAATGTACCTGTTATGGCTATTTCGTTTTCTCACGTATATATATTATTTAGACAGCAGGATTACGTGGAACTGGACAGTCGGCTCTGAATCCTGTCGTCGTGAGCTCCTCCTGACAACAGAGGTTTGACCACGCTCGACGAGACGTTTCATTTTGAATTGGTGCTGGCGCTTCCCCGCCCGGTGCCCTGCACCATTGCTGGACGTAGCTTGGGCTTTGAGACGCCTATAGTGCTCACTTTGTCGGCGCCATCTACGAGGGGCGTTCAATAAAGATTTCCCCTGACCCACTTCCTGTGGAAGGAGAGCAACGAAACTTCGCAGATTTATTAGTCCTTTTCTACATAGGTGCTACCCAGGGACACACACTTCTCCCATCTTTTTATGCAACTGAAAACACCTCGCTTGTAAAAGTCCACAGGTTCCTCCAAAAGCCATGTTGTGACTTCAGAAATCACGAGTCTCGTCATCTGGAAAATGCTTGCCCTTCAAATATGACTTCATTGTTGGAAAGAGGTGGAAGTCCGATGGTGCGAGGTCGGGTGAATAAGGGGGATGCGGTAGAATTTGAAAGCCGCAGCAGCGTGCTTCCATCTCGGCAACGTGTGAGTTGTGGACTGGGCAATTGTCTTGCAGAAGAAGGACACCTTTGGTGAGCATGCCATGTCTCTTGCTTTTGATGGCCTCCGGCTATTTCTGCAGCAGTGAAGCATAGTATGCTCCAGTAATCGTGGCACCCTTTGCTAGGCAATCCATCAAGACTACTCCGTGCTGGTTCCAAAAGCCTGTGAGCATGGCCTTGCCCGCCGAGGGCTGGGCGCGTGCCTTCTTTGGAGGCGGAGAGTCCAAGTGCTTCCATTGCATCGACTGGATTTCATTCTCCGGAATATAGTGATGGACCCAGCATTCAACCTGTGTAATGAGTCTGTTGAAAAAGGTCTACTGGTTTCCATGGCACATCGTCAAAAGAACCTTGGAGCATTCGACTCGTTCCTGCTTTTGGAAAGGTGTGAGAGCCGGGGAACCCTGCGAGCGGATACCTTACGCATATGAAGATGGCCAGGAATGACTTTTTCCACGGACCCCACACTAATCTTGACATTTTGGGCTAGGTCTCGAACAGTTATCCGGCGATTTTCCAATATGGCGGCCTCCACTGGCTGGATGGTGTGTTCATCGATAGAGGAGTGGGGTCGCCCTGCAATCGGAGCCGTTTCCACCGAAGTCCGACCGCATTTGAATTGACGATGCCAGTTCTTCACTACATCATTTGATGGGGAATCCTCCCCATAAACCTATTTCATCTCATCGAAGGTCTCCCTTGGAGTGCGGCCTTTCAAGTACAGGAACTTGATGACTGCTCTGCATTCCACTGCATCCATTACCACACCTTACACCACTTCAGCGCCCGCAAAAAAGAAGACAGTTATTAGTTCAGAGTTGTACATCGGCACGTGACCTATAGTGACCTATGGCATTACGCATGCGCTGTTTCAGCATCCTGAAATAAGTAGAAGTGGGTCAGGGGAAATCTTTATTGAACGCCCCTCGTATTACCGTGATATGTTGCTGCCTCGTAGAACATCTCTTCCGACAGAACTAGGAGAAGGTCACAAGTATAAACGGCATGTTTGAGTCACTGGTGGTCCATACCGGCAATCTTTGCGCGGTACGTTTCTTTCAGTGCCCTGAATGCGGCATTGATGTTTTTTCACGTACTTGCGCCTCCGCGTGCCTCTTCTTAAAGTCTCTTCCAAAGCCACTTCGCTGCCTTTGCAGCAATCAATAAGTTACTTAATAAATGAGTACCTTTGATGACGACTCAGTGTTTTTCACTGGCTGCACTGGCGCTTTTTCCGTTCCCGTTTCAAATATTTTACTTATATTTGCGCGACTGTTTCATCCTGCTCATCTGCATATGCAAATCGCGATCTCCAACAGAGACCATTGGTACAACTAGAAGATTACTCACGCAGTCGCGTCTTCTCGCGTTCCAGTCTGAGAGCTTTCTGTGGAGCTCTCGCTTTTGATGAGCCTCTCGCCTACGCACGGCCAAGCGCTAACAGAATACCACGTGCCGTGCACGTCACCTATAGATAAAGATAGTGTCAACTGAACGGACGGATTTAGTAGGCCCATGTTTTGAAAATATTTAACATGAAAATACATCTGAAGCGACAAAGTACATTTATAGCAGTGAAGCAAACTACACAAACGGGATGATCGAGAAATGGAACACGGGCTGCTAATCTGGTCAAATAAAAGAAATCTTCAAGAGCCCTTTTCACGAAGTTTGCCTCGGTAAAGTGCCATGTAAACACTTCATCTGCCTTAAGGTGCAAAAAAGAATTGAATAATGACTAGAAATAAGGCGTACTGCGACTTTCCAGTACGGAAGCTTCTGGTACGAAATATTGTATATTGACGTTAGCATGAATTCATCGTTTGAGTTCCGGCCTAACACGAAATTGTAGCGCGCTAACGCGGGCTACAAGAATCCGACCAGGCAAAGACGACGATGACGACGAAGCCACCAGCACGAGACGGTCGCGCGTGTTCTTGTTGGCGTCTGTGAAAATGGTTCCAGACACAATATACATTTTGTGGTCTCACAACATCGACATCTGTCTGCCTGTTTCCAGAAACTGGTGACCGAGAATGCGCCTGATCGCTCTTGCTTTCTGATTTGCGCTCGCCTCAGCCGCTTCCTTTGGCCTACAGGTGCCAGGAACTCGAGAACCGCAGCCCTTCCCGAAGCCGACAGTCATGACCTCTGAGCAGGTACCGTTATCATCGCCTCAGACCCGGCAGCCCGATGTTTCCGCTCTCAAGTTCCCTGAGTCCTGGTCGTCGGACTCGAAACTTTGTTTCATCACCATGGAGTCATTTTTCCGTCGTCATCGGCTGACCTCGCAGCTGACCATGTATGGCCATGTCGTCGGAGCGCTTCCTCCACTTACTGCTGCGGTCGTTCGAGATGTACTACTCTCTCCTCCATCCGATAATCCTTATGAGTGTTTTATGGTGGGGTCGACAAAGACTTCACTGACTTATTTTCGTCACGGATATCACGTTGGTTAAATGCACACTAACGGAGGGGAAAGACAGAAACTAGAAGAAAAACTGCCGCCGCCGGGAATCGAACACACGACCTTCCGGTCCGCGACTATACGGGCCCCGCGCTGTACCCAATACGCTACCGTATAACCTGCACGAGGCTTTACAAACGCACCTTAAGTCTATCGCACATAATCTCTTGCACAGTGCTCTCTGTTTGCTGGCCAAGGCGGTTTTAAAGTCACTAGAACGGAAAAAGTACCGCGACCATTCTGCCCGCCGCCATATTTGGTCCAGCGCGGCCGAAGGTGCGGCGGCGCGGTGTTGTTTCCCGCGGAGTAACGCATGTTTGACGCATTCAGTGCGCTTTTGCAGCCCCGAAGTTTGAACGTCTATCTATCTATCTATCTATCTATCTATCTATCTATCTATCTATCTATCTATCTATCTATCTATCTATCTATCTATCTATCTATCTATCTATCTATCTATCTATCTATCTATCTATCTATCTATCTATCTATCTATCTATCTATCTATCTATCTAGCCGCCCACGACCATAGAGTTTCCTAAAATTAGGGGACTCTGGCGCTGCGATCGTTCAGCCACCATGGGAATGATGGGTAGTACACAGATTTGCCTAGTCTTCGTACTTGCTGGCTTCGAAGGCACTTGTGGCTTTGTTTATTGATGTGTTTTGGTTTTCTTTCGGACAAAAGAATGTGTCGTTGTGGACTTCCTGGCCAGATTTGAATTAGTGAGCCTAAAAAGGTTAAAGTGGTGTAGTGGAACTGCTGACTTCTGCTGAACTTTGTTTTGCGACAAAGCGGATGCAGGTGACGCGGAGCCAAACAGAGCCTAAAAAATGAAGTTTACACAAATCCGTGTACTACGCATCCTTCTCATGCTGGCTGAAGTGCCATGCGTTGCAGCTCCCATAGAGACTAGCGCCAGAGTTCCCTCTAGTAAGCATTGTAGGAAACTCTATGCCCAAGACTATGTGCGCTCCTGACCGTTTCGTTAGTGGGATGTCTACCAAATTTGTTATGGCATAACATGACTGTATGAGCAATATAAACTACAGGTGGTAACATATAATAATGAAATGCGCACCATGTATGGCATAATTTACATGTACGTCGTGTCGGGGTACTGGCGGTCGTTTAATAAAATGCAGATATACCACAATTGATTTGACGAGATATACATTTGACAGATATACATACAACGTTCGTCATACATATGTATGACGAACGTTAGTGACAGGTGGTAACATGAAAATCATTACTTGCATGTCATGTACAGCATCACTTACTTGCCAAGCTCATGATACGCTCGCGGCCGGCTCGCTAGCTTGATATACACCAAAATTGGTGACTCGAGGTGACTGTATGACGAACATGAATGACAGGTGGTAACGTGAAAATCATGACATGTACGGCATGGTTTACATTACACTGTCTTTGTGCGCTTCCGGCCGTTTGGTTAACTGAATGTATACCAAATTTAGTATGGCATGGGTGCTTGACGAACATAAATTATAGGTCACGAGTTGTATATACCAGATTCTACATGCATGCATGCATGACAAACATGCGATATATACTGAAATAGATGTCATGACATGGATGACTTCATTTGCCTCAAAAACGAGCAAGGCGATATATGCAGCTCTGTGCTGACTGCTTCGCATTAGATTGATTACCACAATGCGTGGGTTCTGCCGGATTGACACAAAGGGCACAAATATACAGTCACGTCACGTGCTACCAATAATGGTGCATATCAAGTCAGCGAACCGGCCGCGAGTGCACCATGGGCTTGGCATGTAAATGATGCCTTACGTGACATGCGTGCCATTATTTTCATGGTACACACTGTTATTTATGTTCGTCCTGCAGTCACGTCACGCAATACCGATCTGTAGCAGTCCGTTTTCATGGCGCACTGATCGTTATATGTGAGCCCAAAGACGTCAGTTTTACGCCAAACATAATTAAGACCTGCCCGGCAATGTTATTGTGCATGAACCTTCTGCGGCAACCACGCGAAACAAGCTGCACTAGTGCAGCTTGTTTTGCATTTCCCGAAACAACATTTGCGAATTTTCAATGAAACGCTTGCCTCATATAGGCGGGTATCAGTAGCGGGAACAAATTTTTCCCGCCGTATTCTGTGCAGCCGCGTAGTCTGTTGCCTGGCATCATTTCTCCCGCTGGGAATAGCAAAGAGGGCTTTGCCCGTTTCCCTCCGGTTCCTGCGCCCAAAAGCGCAGCACCCATGCCTTTTTCGATGACTCGACAGGCTTGCGATGAAGTGTCAAAACGATACGGGATGTCGTAATGTTCCTGCACGCGTTTCTGAGGCTATAAAAACAATCGCTCTTCAAAGCGCGGTGCGTCGGCGACCGGGAGAGACTAGCAATGCGAGCGGGCTGGACCCTTTATGCGGTGAAGCCGCCGAAAGGGCGCGGTGGCGAAGAGAAAACGAACGCGGTACCTTTCCCGTTCCAATGACTTTAGGCGGGTCCGGGAGGTGCCGCCGTCTGTGAGCGGTGAATTGAACTACTGCATCATCACGCTAACGCGCGCCGATAAGGTGCGAATAAGCGACGAAGCGTTTATATCGTATCGATGTCAGCGAAGAACGCTGGCCGTGCTAGCCTCGAGGAGCCGCCCTTCACGCAGTGACGTTCTTTACGTTTCGCTTCGCATTAGCGTGTGACGGCTCGTTGTCGGAGTAGTGCAGCTTCCACATGCACCAACGGTGTTTCTCCGCCGCCTACTGCTTCGAGTGCGATAGCATCGACTAATAAAAATGCTGCAGTAAGCGCCGGAGAAAGGCAATAATGTCGACGGGCGAATGTCCTGCCTTCGCGGATCGAGACAGAGGCCAACGAGAAGCGGAGCTTTTTCGCACATTCACGGATCAAGCCACGAACCTCTTCCTGCCGTGTTACTGAAGCGCAGTGTGGTAGTACATGCATGGACACAGACGTAGGTTACCCTATCATTCGGGAGCACACACCGCGCCGTTGCTCTCCTCAACTGACAACACTTTGAAGAAGTGCATATAGAGTACCAGTGTTCATTATGTGCTTGTTGATGCCACCTTTGCGTGAGATTCACGATCTGCTATGTTCCGGTATATCTTAAAAATTCATCTGCCACAGCGGTTAAATCATGATCATGGGCGTCAGTCGTCGTGATGGAGATGCACCACTAGGCGTCAACGTGTGTGCACCACGTCAAACGGTGCTACAAATGCCAAACACCAATGGACATTTTACAAGATCTCATATATTAATACACAATGAACAATCAACTACATCTGTGAAGACACGTTTAACTGTCGTGTTATAGCGATTCGTATGACGGAGGGATGACATATGTTTTATTAAAGGGGCCCTGCACCCATATTTTACCCTCCGATTTTTACATCGGAACGCGTTCTTTGTATCGTCCTGAGATGAATGCAAAAAGAATTTTGGAGATAGACGCACGGAAACGGAAGTTATTGAACTTACAAATTCAAAATAAAAGCAGACGACAGAAATTGGCGTACCCTTTCGTATTTCACTCGCCCAGTGACGTGTCACTGGAGTTTTGTCTGCTTCCAATCAAAACGCGACTTACATTTTGCCATACCGGAACCGCGCAGCACATGGTGGCCTTCTAGTCGCAAGCGGGCGCCGCTCCTTTTGACGGCTTATGTGCCACACAAGTTAGCTGACATGAGAGGGAAGAACGGTAGGCCGGCAGGCGGGAGGACGTTCGAACGTTTCAGAAACGATGAGCTCCTCCGACTGGACGGACCTTGAACGTGAACTCCTACGGAGAAGCGAAGCGCTAAGCGTCGTTCCGTATGACGACACGCCGCTGGAAATTTCAGCACCGTCACCGAGAGCGACGCTACAAGAGCACGACAGTGACGAGGGCCATGGAGAAGCACCGCGTCCCGAGGATCCCGACGACCACGTGGATCGCGCCAACATAAATTGGTGAGGCTATCGTGTGTTCGTTGACGTTTCGTTTCGTAGTCGCTCACGTGTTATGTGCATTTCATGCGCCTGCAGGTGTCGATGTGACCGGTGTGATCACACGCCTACGGCGTCAGAGCGGCTGTTCTGCCGTGATATGCCACAATGCGTAATGCGCAATGAACCATGCATTTGTGAAGATGATTATTTTTTTTACGCTGTGTCTTGACACAGAAGTGCTACATGTGGCGTACTGCGAGCTGCGAGAAAGGGGCGAGCAGCCGTTGATGGACATCCACAAGTAAGTGGCATTTCAAAGCTCTAATGCGGCCGTGGATCGTGTATGTGTTCGTCGCTTGGTACCCTCAGGAACTAGTTTTTTTTTGTCTATGATTTAAGCGTCTGCCATTCATTGTAACGGCAGATTGCGCTTTGACTTTGCTAAAGTTTCTGGCGTTATCTAGGCGTAAAAATAGCAACTGCCGGAGTTACGTCCATCGTGTTCGGCAAATAAGACGCTCCCACTATGCGTGTTTGGTGTCGTGGTCACTGGGTTGCGGAACGCTTGAGAGAGCGATGGCGCATGTGCGTTACTATTTTCCTGTTTTTGAGACATCATAGGCAAAAGTTTTTTTTTTTACACAGCTGAAATATGGGCCTTTTGGTGCATGCAGACGTTTCGCATGGCACTGATAACGCCTGTTCTTGCATGGGTAAATTTAATGCCTTTTACACCCAACAAACACAATTGTAAATGTTGTGTATTCGAAGAAATAGGACCAATGAAAATAATTGGCAACGAAATGTGTAGCAGGTTCAAACGTTTGTACTTAGAACCATTGCTGCAAGTTGGAATACGAGCCGGTTTTTGCTAAAGTTCAGAAGTGCACGTTTGCTTCTCCTCTCACTGCACATAATGTGGAATATAGCAGGTCGTCTTGTATTGTTTTCAAGGTTTACATCATGCACATAATGCAAACAGACTGCTGGATGCAAAATAAGTATGCGAGGCAATAAATAGGTGATGCTTGTACAGATCGCAATCCTGTACAGATGCCGTAGGATTTAGAAAACTCGTAGAAAAATTATGTTACTATGCTCTGTAGCAGCATGCTGTTAATTATGCTGCTGCAAGAAACGTGACAATACCGAATTTTTGAATGCATGTCACACCTGAAAGGTTCGAAATGGGCATTGGAGGCAGTGAATGTATATAAAAATGTTTATTTTACAGGAGGTATCGATACATTGCCTGTCGGCAGTTTACTCGTTGGATCTGGGGCCGGCTCGGGCCAAGAAACCGGAAAGTGGTTCCTGCTTGTGCTATTAGGCTCATCAGAAAAATGTTCCATCAGAAGATTATGCAGGATTTAAGTACCCGGAATTGCAATAAAAATCTAATCACAGTGGTTGTGTGGCTTCATAGCTTACTGGATTTTAACACAAACATGAAGTACATTCTGCAATACTTCATGGGAAATCATGCAGCCAAAGTGCCATTTCATCTTTATTGTCACAAAGGCAATGCAGAACTTGATTACAGTAAACGCACTGCAGGCACTGTAAGGTGGAGGGTATGTGCACATACAGGAGTAGCAGTAAAATTACGTACAACATATAATAGAGCAACACACTCAAGTGCAATGTACAGTGATGGTCAAAGAAAACATGTTTGGTCTATCTTTGAATGATACATCATCAGACAACTATAGTGAAAGCAACAAAAATTTATGTCCAATGTTAACCTGTCAAAACTACCACGAATATGAGGCATGTCGTAGTGGAGGGCTCGGGAAATTTTTGAGAATCTGGCATCGCACAGTACACAGATCTCTAGCATTTTGCCTCCATCAAAACGTGACCACTTGAATAGGAATAGGAATAGGAAAAGAACAGGAATAGAATGATTGTTTTGTTTCTGTCAGGATAACATCTACATAAGCATCGGTGATAAAATTCAAGGAAATATTGCAAAATTTAGCAATATTTCCTCAGAAGCATCACTTGCGTCACAAGTGAGGAGGCAATGTCACACTAGTGCACATTTTGCGAAGGTCAAGTGAAGAGTCAACTACCGATACACACATCAGTCATGGTGGCATCGAGTGTTCCTGAAGATGTTCGCAGACGACTTGGTCTACGATAAGCTGCAACCCTCAACCCTAACGGCACCCATAATTAGTATTGTTGTCTGTGAGTGCTATACAAGCGTTCCGCCACAGCGGAAAGGGGCTAGTGTCGACAAGTGACAGAAGCTGTATGACAGAAACACTTGATTAACATCGTTGCATCGATGCGTTCAACCGATGTGCACAGAAATCACGACAATAACTGTCTCGCGCATCACTGTGAAGGCCATATAAATCACATTTCTTCTCAGAAGAAAAGATTTGTGTGAAAAAGTCGTAGCTACTCTAGGTATATTTTAATACGTTTCTCAACATTTGGTTCATCTGTGCTTCAGTGTTCATCTTGGTGATAAATTAGTGATATGCAGCCAATGGCAGGAACAATCTGTTAAAATGATGACTTTCAATGGCAGTACGGTAGAACAAAAACATTGAACCAGAGGTACAATGAAAAGTACGCTTTGGTAGCGCATAAGACAAAATTTAATCTCATAAAAATGATTAAGCATGTCAGCAGAGATATCTTTCTGTCTAAGTGTTACTCAGTCTTCTGCTTGTCTACGAAATCTACAGGGTGCTATATTTTCCCCTAATGAACTGGCCAGAATACTATCCACACTGACCCAATTATAGAGGATGTTTTATATTCCCACAAACACATTCTATGTAGGCAAGCAAGGTATGCATGCAATTACTCTACTACCTTTACACTGCTTCCTAGAACCTTCTTCTAGCCATTTGCTAGAAAATGGCAAAGGCTGTGATTAGACAAGTTATTATCTAAGAAAGCAGCAATTTTATGAAAATTAGGTGAGCAGCACTGCTTTTAGTAATGTAAAACTTTCAAAACAAAGCTCCTCTTGCTGCCGAGACAAGACTGGGGTGAACAAAAAATATAATCAGTCCACCAGAAAGAAGCATCTTCTTTAGCTGCTTAGCCCAATAACTCTGAAGCATCAGCAAATAAATTTCAAATGTCGAATGACGCCTACGCCGACATCGCAGCCATATTGGTCACACTTAAAGAATGGTTCATATGTGACGTAAAAGAAGCATGCGTATACATCAAGTGACAAGGTACCGAAAATGGATCAGAAACACAGCGCACGTGATATTCAAAGTAGTTCAGGGTGGAACAGACAGAAATTTAAGGCTTGAAGAGATGAGAAATTGTCAAGCTATGATTACCGATGGAGCCAACGTTTGGACATACAGTCCCTGTGTTGAAATGTTGTTTCCCAAGATGTTTCTTATTTAACTATTTCTTCTCAGTTTATGTTAAAAGTCACAAAGCATGTTCTCTCGCGATAACTATGTGGAGATGAAAATATACAACAGGCAACAAGCACTTACGAGTCTAAACACACATTGCCTAGAAATCAAAGCCAGCAAGTATTGCATCCTCAGGCGCACATCGCAAAAATTTGCTACATTTCATTGTATCTACAATGCTTGACTGAATTCTTTGCTTCTGCCCACCGCTTCTGTGAAGCCTCTGCAAAGTTCTTGTCAGAGCCTGCCTCAACCTCAAAATAACAGTAGGGCTGAAACATGCAGCGCTGCTGAAAAGGTTGCAGTATGCACTGATGAATACATTAACAAAGAAGTGCATAAATAAGACGATTACACAAACAAGTAAACAAGCAACCAGCCAAACAAATAAAGAAACTTTGGAAGCCCATTAGCCATGCATAACACTTTCGGACGATGATCTAAATGAAATCATTTGTACATACAATACTTAGGGCATGTCCTGCACTGAGCACGCCACAAATCGCGATTGCTGTGCAGCTACGAGTTCACTCTTCGATAGCCTTGGCTGGATGAGCTGGATCATGGCCAGAGGTATGCACTGATGAATACATAAGCAAAGAAGTGCATAAATAAAGCAATTACGCAAAGAAGTAAACAAGCAGCCAGCCAAACAAATGAAGAAACTTTGGAAGCCCATCAGCCATGCATAACACTTTCGGACGATGATCTAAATGAAATCATTTGTACATACAATACTTATGGCATGTCCTGAACTGAGCACGCCACAAATCGTGATTGCCGTGCAGCTATGAGATCACTCTTCGATAGCCTTGGCTGGATGAGCTGGATCATGGCCAGAGGTATGCATTTATGAATACGTTAACAAAGAAGTGCATAAATAAAGCAATTACGCAAAGAAGTAAACAAGCAACCAGCCAAACAAATGAAACTTTGGAAGCCCATCAGCCATGCATAACACTTTCGGCCAATGCTCTAAATGAAATCGCTTGTACATGCAATACTCATGGCATGTCCTGCACTGAGCACGCCACAAATCGCGATTGCCGTGCAGCTACGAGTTCACTCTTCGATAGCCTTGGCTGGATGAGCTGGATCATGGCCAGAGGTATGCACTGATGAATACATAAGCAAAGAAGTGCATAAATAAAGCAATTACGCAAAGAAGTAAACAAGCAACCAGCCAAACAAATGAAACTTTGGAAGCCCATCAGCCATGCATAACACTTTCGGACGATGATCTAAATGAAATCATTTGTACATACAATACTTATGGCATGTCCTGAACTGAGCACGCCACAAATCGTGATTGCCGTGCAGCTATGAGATCACTCTTCGATAGCCTTGGCTGGATGAGCTGGATCATGGCCAGAGGTATGCATTTATGAATACATAAGCAAAGAAGTGCATAAATAAAGCAATTACGCAAGGAAGTAAACAAGCAACCAGCCAAACAAATGAAGAAACTTTGGAAGTCCATCAGCCATGCATAACACTTTCGGCCAATGCTCTAAATGAAATCGCTTGTACATGCAATACTTATGGCATGTCCTGAACTGAGCACGCCACAAATCGTGATTGCCGTGCAGCTATGAGATCACTCTTCGATAGCCTTGGCTGGATGAGCTGGATCATGGCCAGAGGTATGCATTTATGAATACGTTAACAAAGAAGTGCATAAATAAAGCAATTACGCAAAGAAGTAAACAAGCAACCAGCCAAACAAATGAAACTTTGGAAGCCCATCAGCCATGCATAACACTTTCGGCCAATGCTCTAAATGAAATCGCTTGTACATGCAATACTCATGGCATGTCCTGCACTGAGCACGCCACAAATCGCGATTGCCGTGCAGCTACGAGTTCACTCTTCGATAGCCTTGGCTGGATGAGCTGGATCATGGCCAGAGGTATGCACTGATGAATACATAAGCAAAGAAGTGCATAAATAAAGCAATTACGCAAAGAAGTAAACAAGCAGCCAGCCAAACAAATGAAGAAACTTTGGAAGCCCATCAGCCATGCATAACACTTTCGGACGATGATCTAAATGAAATCATTTGTACATACAATACTTATGGCATGTCCTGAACTGAGCACGCCACAAATCGTGATTGCCGTGCAGCTATGAGATCACTCTTCGATAGCCTTCGCTGGATGAGCTGGATCATGGCCAGAGGTATGCATTTATGAATACATAAGCAAAGAAGTGCATAAATAAAGCAATTACGCAAGGAAGTAAACAAGCAACCAGCCAAACAAATGAAGAAACTTTGGAAGTCCATCAGCCATGCATAACACTTTCGGCCAATGCTCTAAATGAAATCGCTTGTACATGCAATACTCATGGCATGTCCTGCACTGAGCACGCCACAAATCGCGATTGCCGTGCAGCTACGAGTTCACTCTTCGATAGCCTTGGCTGGTTGAGCTGGATCATGGCCAGAGGCTTGGGGCTGCTGCTGGTGCTGCTTCGCTGCTGCTGTGCCTTCTTGAGAGAACTGCATGAAGAGCTCTCGTGCAGCATCTCCGTCATTAGCTTGTCCACATAAGCTGCACAGAAAAACACGTTACGTGTTGTGAACACTCATCTGAATACTACATACCGTAAGTTGGCTTGCTTTTTACTGGGCAAACAACTTCCGCTCCCTTCTTTGCACGGAGCATTTTCCTCTTCCATCTGAGTGCACAATTTCTTGCCACTACTGCCTGCTCTCGACCTGCATTTTCGTTGTGGTGAAGAGCAGCCAACTGTGTCCTGTAAAGCGCAATGCAGCATTGAAAGAGTTCAGGCACCCTGACAGTCAAATCAAGCACGAACTCAACAATATGTTCTGATCAAATTGGGAAAACATTGCACGCAAGTGACACACACCTTGCACGCATCATCATGGTGCTGAATGCGACAGACTTCGGGGCAAATCTTATTAGGAGACTGTGATACGATTCAAGTCCATAAGTTTGTCCAGAAGAGGAAAGCTTCCTTATATCCTTCAGTAGCCCCTGTTCTGTAGCTATGCTCACGAGACGTGCGTAAGCCGGGGTGCCTAAAAAGATGTGCTTTCATGAGTGTCTCGCCAAACCACACACAAAGTATACACTTACCTGGTGTCAACCACTTTCCATTTTGCACATCCCCGTGCAGACACCTCGGATAAGGGCTGTCATGGCCAGCGTGCATGTTTATGACGTGGTTCAGCATGCCTGGAAAGCCATTAAAGTTCCCAAATAGGTTGTGCATTTGCCTGATAATGCGGAAGCTTTTCAAAGTAAACTCATTTACTGCGTGTAAACAATTGTGGAATGCTTTACTTAGAGTAAGAAGTAAATACAGTTGACACCACGAGCTCAGGACCGTTTTTTCTCTAAGTCAGGACCGTTTTTCTCTAAACTACCATGAAAATAGTTTGACCAAAAACAGCAGGCATATTTATCACATAAGTTTCTGTACTTATGGAGTCACAATACAAATTGTATTGGCAGGAAATGTTCAACATTAGTTTCCTGCTTACCTTATTGAATTATGCCACCTATTAAAAAATTTGGAAGTATGAAAGTGAGTTCACAAAGAAATCCTTCAGGAGTGTGACGTACGCGTTAAGATAACTACAGCAATCGACAGAAAGCAAAAGGTTACAAAAAGAGGTAAAAGGGCTTTGATAAATGAGATAATACCTCATTTACAGTATTAGCAGCGAAATCGACAAACATTGTTATGTTTAAGAAATGGTTTGGTAAAATCACGTTCACTTACTCTTCCACATGGCTACCAGTAGATCCCCGTCACCTTCACTAACGGCAACACACCAGTACAGATGGTTGACCACTGGCTGTATCCAATCTTTCAAGGCAGCACAAGCAGATTTCTTGGCTGCAACTGTGAGCTTTTTCTTGACACCTGTATTTTAAAACAGTAGACTGCGTATTATTGTGTCACATAACACCAGCAACTTAGCACTTTACTAGCTGGATAATAAAATGCTTACAAGAGGGGAAAAACATTGCAAAATAATGAACTCAGACTTTTTACTGTACACTATGGTGCACTTGTGTGTGGAGAGTGCTAGGCAGTATGGAAAGTACAAGAGTAAACAAAAAAAGATCCATGCTCCTTCCCCGACTATACTTCCTATTGGTAATGTTCAGATAAATTATCCATCAGTTGAAGCTGGGCTCGAAAGCTACCCAAATTTAAATGAATTTGTGCTACCGTTGTTCTTATGGGCCACCCAAGCTGCACATATATTTACGAAAGGTCATAACAAGCTCATGTATACTTGTATGTGAAAATGCTGCTTTCCAGGGCCCATAAAAATTAATGCAACACCATTTGGCTTTCTAAGGGCACAAAAAGTTTGCCAAGTGACCTTGCTTACCTTTACCAACATGCCACGCGTCGTAGGTATGTTCAATACCCGGCTCACATGTCCTCATGTACTTTTTGATGCCCACGTGCCTGTCAGTAGTTAATGAACAAATAGTGACGTTCTGGTCCTTTAGCTCCCCAAGTCCCTTCTTCAGGCCAAATTTTTCCATGGCATTGCTGGATCTCACCTCGCTGTTCTAAAGTGTGCAATAAAGGCATATTTTACAGTGCATTAATAGAACATCTAGTGCAGTGCTAGTGCTGCAACTACATATTAAAACAGCAAGAATGCACAGCAAAGTCACAACTAACTAAACTCACCTCTCCAAGCTGCACCTGAACGAAATGGATGATTTTACTAGTTTGAATGGCCATGAAAGTGTAAGTCATGAACTTCGCAGAAAACCCGGGAGAGTCGCACCGGCCGTCACCAGCTAATGCTACTGGTCCATGAAGGCTTTCGATTACAGCCTCTCGTTCAGTGTCCCAAACCTATAACACAAGCACACCAAGCTTCTAAGAAAAGTTGAAAATGGCAGCATTTATTCATACGTGATCTCTTTTCTCATGAAAACAGTACCACTGCTTGACACAGCACAAGTAGTAGCCCATAATCATGGTAATAGACTTTATGTTGGTGCTGTTTTCATCTGGAGTGAGCCAACTAAATGAACTGTCAGCTACGTTTTCTGACTGATTAGCTGCTATGCACACTCAGCAGCTATGCATTGTCCTGCTGGGAATAGAGTTATGGGTTTCATTTTCTGCAGTAGCAACAAAAATAATCATAATATTGCTCTACTGATCCTAAAAATTGAAGTGCCTGAAATGTGCTCACCACTGAACCTCACCGAAACTGACTTTGATGAAAAGCTGTGCTACATTTGTAGCAGTCAAGGAAGCACCTTGTAGATAATCTTCAACCGATTCACTGCGCATTTCCTATTCTTAAATGGAATGTATTGCAATACTAAGTGTGACAAAATGCTGGCTGAATTAGCTATATCATGCCATGGCAGTGTCTTCAGCAAGGCGATCCTCTGCAGCGTTATGCAGTGCAGTGAAGTTAAATGAACGCTAGTTGTCCACTTGGGAAGCGTGTACAAATGTGTATGTCGTGGTTCAAGCTGGTTGAGGCAACACACATTGTGTGAGAAGCCCCTAAAATTAGTTATGTGTAATTGTACACATAAGCGTGCGCAGGGTTCCCCTTCAGGGGGGGCGAAGGTTCGTCGCAGCGCCCCCCTCCCTATTATGTCAATGTATGCGGCTGCCTTTGCGCCCCTCTTCTCGCCCCCCCTACAATGTATAGGGCTGACTTTGCGCCCCCCCTTCTCGCCCCCTTGGCCCCCCCCTGTGCACGCCTATGATTGTACACACAGCCGCTGAAAGTGATACTGTACAAATTATAGTGCGCTTGGTACCTACACGTTGTATGGCGGGCTGGAACAGTGCACCTTGGTAGCTGTAGTAGGTCCTCGTAGATGGCACTTGAATATTGGCTTGCTTCAGCAGCCTCAGAACTTTCTCAGGACTCGCGCCTGAGAAGCATATAGCGGCACACAAAAGCATGCCACCCAAAGCCCTATTAGAAACTTTTGGTTGGCTCAACCAACAACTCTTGTGCCCACAAGCACAGGTGGTCTCAACTTGTAGAAGGGAGCCATAGAGTGTAGTTTCAGCTTTACACGATGCTTGGCAAACTGTGCACATGCTGAATAGCTCCATCAAGCAGCTTTCAAAAACGATGTACTGTTTTTCAGCGCTAGGTGGCACAGAATCACAACCACTTGGTCTGCAAAAAAACAGCATAAGACAAAAATAACTACTTGTAGGGAAGATTACATTTGAATAGGTGGGAACAGCACAGCAACCAGTAAAGAAAATATGTCTACAACAGTAACGTCATGGATCTCATGTTTCATCACTGATCTCTAGGTGGCAGTTGCGACATTGGCCACAGCATGTGCACTTCACTGCGCACGATGTGCAAAAATACTTGTTCACATGCATTTATATGTTTGTTCAAAAACACCAGTTGGCCAAAATTATTCTGCCATTCCTCACTACAGTATGCTTCATGAGAAGGCTGTAATGCTTGCACAAATATTTACAATTGTTTCAATAACAAATTTAACTGTTCCCTGGACAAATGCTATTGAAAGTACATCAACGCATGAAGCCTTACAGATGTGAGTCATGAAATGATGGCTCATATGTTTCGTCGAGATCCTTTGCCGATGGCAGTGGTGTCGAGCATCTTATTGGAGATGATGGAAGCGGTGCTCTTATACGGTGACCTGATGAGTCAAGTATCTCTGCAGTGTCTTCCAATTCATCCCCACATCCCGCAGTTGACCAAGCCTGGAAGTCCGTCTGTGTCCCTTCGGAACGAACTTTTGGAGTAGTTGCCACCTGCACACCTGAAGCAGAATGCTGGCTTTTTAGTGCCCTCCTACAGCCACATAACTCAACACGTCATTTGGAGTGGCATGTCTCATCACTAAACAAACTTGACTTTTTGGAATGTGTAGAAAGCTTAGAATGCAGGAATTTTCACCACGTTGAAATATAACTACAAAGTGCGTATATTTTTCAAGCAGCTATGTTAGCATTTAGCATACCTTTCGACACCATGTGTGTAGCTTGCACCCCATCAGTTTGCACAGCAAAATGACGCATTCTGCAGTAACTGTGGTCACTTCTGGCACTCTCTTTAGGCTGCAAACAGCAATAACAAAACGCCGTCAACATGTTTACTTCAAGTCTCCGAGAGTTAATTCTGCATACCTTGCAACCGGCAGTCAGATGAGTGAGGGACATGTCACCGCATGCTCCGGTGTCTGTGCCAACTTCTGCATTGCAGCCAATGGCGAAGTCCGACTCCACGAAATGAATGCTGTTATCCTGTTCAGAAAGGTTAAAACAGCACAATTCTTGCAGCTACTTCCAGTTTTCAAGAAGAGTTCACATGTGAATACACAGCAGGTAAAAAGCCTACCGATGTGTTGGTGAGTGCTGAAGGATTGTGTTCCACTGTCCATGATGCTTCCATAGGGCATACAAGCATCTGCAAGATTAAAAGATAGGCTGTGATTCTGCACAGTAATTCATAACCTTGGCCAACGATTCGTCATACAACAATCTCACAGCCATGCTCCAGCTGCCTCATCTAGAACTGCATAACTGGGTGGTCAGGCTTTGTGTTCTGCGGATATGCGCACACTCAAGAGATCGAAGTTTGACGGTTGCACAGTGGCAACAAATGCAAGCGGTTGCATACGCAACAACGTCGCAGGCTGTGCCTAGTGTTATGTCGAAATTTAACGATGAACAGTTGCAAAAGTTACGTTACATTTGTTAACATTATTCATCACCCGGCGTGACGGGTTCTTTTTTTTGCGAATAAGTTTGAAGTACAGGCTCTATAGTACTCGCGGCAGCGTAAGTACGATAGTGCCTGAGCCTCTGTGGTAAATATACTCGACTGCGCGCAGGGTGCCTGGTTTCAAATCCTGCAAGAACCAGGGTTTTTTCCTCTCATTTTGCGTGATTGCGGTTACGAACAACGGCAGTAGCGGCGCGGAAAACTACGCCACAAAAAAAAAAAAAAAGGCTCTTGTCATATGTTAACAGCTTTCGCGGTAAAACTGACTAACCACACGGCAGTTCACAAATTTGTACTCACGGCAGCGTCTGTTCCTGTGCGCTCTTCAGTAATAGCACGTCCAACCCCAGCAGCAGATGCGCTGCCTTTCGGAACTGCGTCGGGGCACAGCCGCCGTCGCTTCATACCACGTTGAGTCTCGGAGCCAACACGTGTGAAGGCGCGCTCGTCGAAATGCAGCGAGCATACCCGGCGTGCCAGTGTACTTCCACTGCTTCCACAGCCTAGCGCCTCCAACCACATTTTCCGTCGATCATCGGCCGTGGGAAAAGAATGAAACGACAGTCCCCCAGTTTCGCTGCTGCTTGCGCAGCCGGTTACCGCGCACTTATATCGAACCATGAGGAACGTGCACACAATCAAGTTTACTCAACACAATGCTGGCAGGTGACAAATACCAAAGACGACACCAGCAGTTGATGGTAGGTACGCAAACACACCTAGACACCTCGAGCACATGGAAAATCTGTGTAAGAAAGAAATGCAAAGCACAGTGTATTGATGAAGGCTGCGCCGGCTGCGCCTTGAGTAGGCCGTTCGGCAGCGCCATCTGTGTCGCAGTTTCTGATAAGTTAAAATCGATGCACAAATTGGTGTTCTTTTCGCAGCTGTAACGAGCATTAAACACAGTAAAATGAGTAAATTCCACATACTCAGTGTGTCGCAAGCGTGTACTATATATTATTTATTTCCCACCAATCAAAACGAACAGCATAAGTCACGCACGCTACCTCACTTCCTGTAACAGAAATTGTCGTTGTACGACGCTGCAATCGGCGCGGAAACCCATTTCGGAAGCAAATTAAAATATCAAACGCTTCGTTCTCGCCGCTTTCGTTGGTGCCACAGCCGTCACCAAGACCCATAGAAAGCAAACGGCCGATAAAAACAACGTGCGTAATTGAGGGTGCAGGGCCCCTTTAAGTGCGAAAACTTTCTTTGCGACCCAGGGCACTTTGAGCGTTTCTATGTACGTATCTGTCTGTCTAGCCGACTACGTCTTGGTGCTATCGTGATCGCCTCCTTAGCTTTGTGTAGACCAAGATTGGCAAGGGAGGGTAAGAGGGTTTGACGAATGTGTCTGTCTGGCCATGACATGGATAACGCTGCATAGAGAACTAATCGCTGATAGCTTCGCATGGAATCGATTCCCACAAGGCGTGTGATCCGCCGATTTTTTGTAGGATTGAATGTAACCTGAGCTCTTTCACAAAGTCAAAGAAGCTCAGGAAAGCTTCTTATTTCAATTATGATCACGCAGACACATAAAAAGAACATAGAAATGATACACTGGTAATGCTGTCTTCCTTATGTATTAGACACGGAACGTTAACGTTTTTTATAAAACGAGGAAGAGATTTGCGCGTACCTGCGTAGCTTTAACAAACTGTACAAATAGTGGTTATAATATTGATAGAATGTGATAATTCAAGAGAAGCTGCTAAGTATTACGCGGAACACGGCGCTTTCTTTCTCTGTTGCCCTTAGCACGGCCACATTATGATATAACATCACAAACTTCCTGTTGTCGAGCGACGAGACATGGCGGCAGATCTTGATGGCAGTGCAGCCTAAAACTTCAGAAAACTCATTCTACCACAGCTTTCCAAGGAGCTTTCTAAAGAGCTTTTCCACAGCCTTGTATTGTTTCAGGGGACAAATTCGAGAACTGCTCTCATTGGTGACTTGTTCCGCGCTTTAAAGAGCTACTTTGATGTCCAGGAAGCGCGTTTGTTGCTGTGGCGTGATTTTAAGGGCATTGAGCTCCTGCCCTGTATGACACAAGATTCGTTCTTTATAGAGTAACGCATTTTTTACAGCATTGCAAAGAATTCTACGGTAACCTTCATGGTGTCTCACGGCAGAGTGTTTAGAAGACTGACAGACTGGGTGAGTTCACATTGCACGATAGCGCCACTGAGATCTAGTAAAAGGAAAGACAAAGTGTGAGCCATTCCACTCTGTGAGCGTGGATGACCAAAGAATCTGTTTAGCACACGACACAGAGGTCAGAGAAAATTTACAACCATTGCCGATTACACACCCTGCAACTAAAGTCCCTTTTGGATTTAGGGTATGCTTCTTTAAAGTCTTGCATTTTAGCAGCATGCGTATTTTTGCCGCGACATGCGTTGTTTTGTGTTGCTTGTAGCATGCCCATGGCACTTCGTGTAGGACTTTCAGGAGCCATTTAACGGGACCGACAACTGATTTTTCTCGACTCATTTTTTGACGACGCGACAGAAAGCTCACCCTTCGCAGTGTTTGTAGCTGCAGTAGTAAATCCCAAAAGCACGTAGTTATTTTACAAACAGTATTTTTCGATATTAAAGGCTCTAAACACGGATGTAGCTTTCCTCCAGCAACGCTAAGATTGATAGCGATGCCGCCAGCCCTTTTCGCGATTTTTGAAAGCTATCGTTGTTCTGCTTTCGCAGGAGTTCCTGTAACTATGCTTAACAACCTTTATTTATAGCTTTTCGAATATTTGTGAAAATAATGAGATGATGTGGCATTACACACCTTCCCTGTATTTGTACCGCGTTGTGTGCGCATGCGTCCAAGGTTGCCTGCGCCTATGTCATGGGTGGCTTCTCCCGGTGTCGTTACTCTCTCGATGCACGAGCCAAGCCAAGTCATCGAAAACGTCACTACGCATATGCACGGCAGCACCGAGTAGCAGCGCGCGTCATTTCTGAGACGAGGTGTAGGTAGCAAAACTATGTCGCTCCAAAATCTTAGCGACCTGGAAACTGCGTGCACGGTTGCATGAGCACGCTGAAAAGTTGCTCAAGACGCGCTGACGAGCATGGGGTCATTACGTCACGCAAAGGCAGCGCCACTTGAATGCATACTACTAACGCAGGCCTATATGTACATTATTATGGAGTAATATCTTTTCATATAAAGAAACGAACAATATTTCAATACTAACAAAAAAATCGTCGACCACGTACAGCAGTCAACGGTCACGTGGCTGTCTTCATCGTATCGTTCATGTTTTTGCCGCCAGAGGCGCCACAGGTAATTTTTTGGGAACTTTCAATTAGGAAATAAAAATATAAATCCATCTCTCACGAACAAAACAGGGTTGGTTTGAGTCAGTGCGACGGAGAATCTTTGCATCAGCGTATTCAACTCATTTCATATTCTGGGCAGTTTTCGGTCCCTTTAAGCAGCATGCGCCTTTTGTGCCTTTTGTGCTTTCTCGGGACGTGGGTTGTCTTGTCTGGCTTGCCCCATGCGCTTGGCGTATTGTGCACCATCTTCATTTGATATTAATAATAACAATAATTATTTCAGTTTATCGTCCGAAAACCACGATAAAACCACATATTTACATAAACAGCATGAAACCACATATTTAGTCCAGCCTTTGATCTCTCCCTAGAAACGGATGGTATGCCTCATTAAATTGAGTCGCCATTTTGTTTACGTGGTGTACGCACAATAAGAACAATGGTAGCTGTGAGAAGAAAGAAAATAAAATCCACTTTATTTTTCATGTTTTCCACGACAACCCCGTTGGAGATATATTATGATGTTTAAAGACTAGCACAAGAAAAAAAAGACACGTCGACAGCCGAACGTCTTTTCCACGAACAGACTTTCGGCTGCCTAAAAGCGAGATTGTCAATGTCGATGAATTGATGCAAGGTTCGTTTGGCGTGCACCGATTTTCGTATGTATGTCATGTGGGAGTGCAGAAGTTGCTTGCGTCTCCACAAGTGGCATTTCTCTCATATTATTGTTTGAACTACGCCCCTGCGCGAATTAGCAGCCCACCAGTTCGCGCTTAATGTCGATGGCCCAAAACTCATTTTACGCTTTTACATTGAGCGACCTCTCCTACCGATAAAGCGCTTCCCTTTCCCATTCTCTCAATGCAGGGTAGCTACCCGGACAAGTGTCTGGTTATAACCTCCCTGCCTTCTTTCAAGTTTTCTTCCCTCCTTCCTTCCAACTTCAGATAGCAATATTTGGTCCTTAGTCATAAGTAACGACTGCATGCACCTTGTTAGTGAAGGTAAGAGCATCGTGTAAAGCAGCGACAATGGTGAATATGATGCTTGGACAAATATTAAGTTTCAACTACGCAGCTGTATAGACGCATTCACACCGGTGAGCGGCCGCAGTCGCTCGACCAATTTGGTCGCAAAGTGATGGTCGTAACTGGTCGCTTCGGCCAAAAAGCGACCGTTTTTGGTGGCATATCCACCAGTGGAGTAGAAAAGCTGCTAAACAAATAGGCGACGCACGAGCCTGATGTCGGATTACCTGAAAGGCTATTTTACGTCACCGTGGTGGTGCTCGCAGAGCTGGCCGAAAAATGAGGGCAGCTTGGAATAGAGGTGCAAGACTGGAGTCAACAGTAGAGCTTGTGATTGACCTAGCTTCTTCCGGTTATTGTAGACTTGGCTAAGTTATGCCAGGCTTGGGCTAAATTGGCCTTGAAATAATCAGTGTTGACTTCATTATGCTTGAAATAATTAGTACCTCACTAAAGAATCTTTATTTATTTAGCCCTGAATTTATTAGACTTGGTTTATTTGACTTCATCTAATTATTCTTCATTTAGCTATGCTTGCTTTAATTGGTATTGACGTAGTTAGGATTATCTGATTTGTCTTATTTCAATTGGCTAGGTCTTAATATGTTCTAGCCTAATTACCATGACTTGGATTGATTAGCTTATTTAGCATGAATTGGCGTAATTAGCTTGATCATTAAACGCATAACACGCCGGCCAAATCCCCGCTGTACAAATCGGCGCACGTGTTGTGGAGGTAAAGCAGAAGATGAAGAAGACGAAGCGAGCACACCCGGCGCGATGAAAAGCTTAAAGAGGTCCGCTGTCAAAACAGACGTAAAGAGGAGCTATCGCAGATTTGCTGAACAACATGTCGTGGTCGCCGGTGTGAACATTGGTCGTGGTGAATAGTCCCTCGGTCGCCAGTCGGGGACTCCTGTTAGCTGCCTGCGTGAATGATGCCTTAGTCTGACGTTGACGTGTTGGCTTGTTCTCTGATTCCAAATGTTGGCTTTTTTATGCTTCGACATACCGACTGATCCTTAAGTACGTTTTTGCTAAACAATATTCAGTAGCTTGCAATAATGCCCGTTCGTATGTACAGTGTATGACATTTGCACGTTTCAACAGAAAAAAAGGTGGGTATTTGATACAATATTCTCCCATTCTCATATACAATCCCCGAGTAGACATAAGAGCTCTGCTGCTTAGTAGAGCCCAAGTCATAAACCCGCGCACGTTCCGAGTTCATCAATTTTTTGCTATGGAGTATCCTATTTTCTCGAAACTGTATACGAAGGTTACTATTTCATTTGAAATAGTACTCCTTTTCTTCAAATACAAAAAAAAAATGTGCGCTCTTAGTGTTACGGTAAACAAAATGCCAGTTACATCATATTCCCCTAGATGACGCCCGGTTTATATTTCTACGGACTGCGCGCCTGTGCCGACGTCATTTCCCCGAGGCGCTCAATTTCAACGTTAATGGTTGAAACTTTAGAAGCATCCGTCCAAACTGCGCACCCGTAATCATTATAAGGTAGGTCACTGCATTCCTTGGAAGTGCTTCCTGTAACTCTATCTGAAATGGAGTTATAGATAGAGTTACCAGTCCCCGTCCACAAAGTGCACGCCTTTCTCCATCGGGCTCCAATTACACCAACACTGGCGCTTCTTAATACGGAATATCAGCGTGTCAAAACGGAACCCGCACATTGACCTGGCCCGTTGATGGTTTTGCGATAGTCTACACAAACAAATTCACACACTCGACACACTCCAATCAGCACATTCACACTCGACAAACTCATATGCACACTAAACATAATTTACCCCGTTACAACCTGCTCGTTTCCGAGTATTGTGAGCTACGATACCTTCGCACCGAAGGTGCTGTTGAAGCATGACGCCTCGTGCTCACTGCAGAATGATTAGTCGTATTTGAAATTGTGTATAGCCTTCTGTAGTACTCACGTGTGCTTTTTCGTGAGCCTGGTCAGAATTGTAATGTGTCTGCTAACGCAAGCATTGCCTGCTGCGGCTTTTGAAGGTACGAAAATCTTACCTATCGGAGAACGGATTTTGGCATAGTTCACGTACCGGCAGCAGTGGAAGTAATAGTGCTCGTCTGCGGGACATCCAGTGAGTGCATGATAATGCTAAAGCAAAGCGGTGGGTTGGGTACTTTGGTGATTTACCGTAATCAGCGAAATAACAGTCATTAGTCTGAAGATAAATACTTTTGTATTCCATTGCACAAGGGTAAAATTTCCGCTCGATGTAGCGGCGAACACCTAACTCTTCATGTACCCTCACCATTACCTTCAACGACTTCAGCCTATTCCCTAGGGTAGCTGTTTAGCATGATACAGCCTATTCCATGTCCACTGCTGGACGAATACTTTTGCTGGAACACTGCCGAACGATAAACGTTTCCAAAACATGGGGCTGGCTACAGCGCCGCGCAAGAGAGGACAACACCGCCTCACAGAGCGCACGATTTCTCCTCTTACCGGCTATCTACGGCGCTTCATCTGAGGGGGGAACCAACCAGACGGAACTCTCTGCAGACGACACGTATCTCAAATGCCGTAACAAGCAGGAGGTAGATAAAGCGCAGCAAAGATTAGCGCCCATGTCGCACACCAAGTTTGCCTATATCCCTAAGAAGATTCTACAAGTGCCGTGGAAAACCTACATAGCTGCCTTAAACATTGGTGTCATGGACGGTTTGTTAAACGGAGCCGAGGGAACACTACTAACGGGGATCGCTGGGTGCCCGTTAGTAGTGTTTCACGGTAGTCGAGCTGCATCTAGTTTTTCATTTCGTGATGACACGCAGTCCTCTGGCTGGCTCGACAGCGCTTTCCATTCCTTGGTATTCGTTCTGCTGCTCTAACGGGCCACTGGTGTCCCACAAAAACCGCATATATACTAGTGTCACGGAGAGGGAGAAAGAAAACGTGCTAATCGCGGGTGTCTCCTTCGTCGAGGTTTCGGATTCGTCATCGGCACAACATGCCTGTTGGTAAGAATACTAGACGTGCCATCATTATAGCAGTTGCACTTAAAGCGACGTTCATATTACGCAAAGTGCATCTGTGATGTACTAGGGCACGACGACGGTTACTTTCCTGTGTCTTATTTCCGTAGTATAGAACAAAGGCGCGGAACTTTGTTCTGCACAGGCGGTAAAGAAACAAAAATTACACCATCTCCTGCTGAAGGGGACCATGAGGCGATGCGAAGCCGGAGCACTTGCACGATCGCGTCACGTTGGCGTTCGTTGGGCATGCTACCGACCCCGGGCATGCTACCAACCTGGCGTCGTGGAACGCGAAGAGGAACGCTACGCGCGTCTCGTCTTCCCTCTAGCCTGGCCGGTAATTTGCACAGAGCGAGCGAGGAACGCGGTCCACAGGTGCGCGAGAGGGAGGGAGTGTAGGAGAGGAGAGAGAGGGGGAGGGGACGCGCATGCGCTGGCGCTCGTCGCGGCGTGGCGCAGTAGAAAAGTTAGGCATGTCGAGCCCCCGTTTCAGAGGAGTGGAGAGGGGGAGGGGAGAGGGGAAGTGGAAATTGGATGGGAGGACGATGAGTGGAGAGGGGGAAATGGGAGATGGGAAGTGGAGAGGGGTAGGGGAGAGGGGGAGCAGATAGGGGGGAGTGAAGAGGTGTGCGGAGAGTGTTTGCGCATGCGCAATAAGGGTGGTCACGCCAAACAACTCCACGACCATCGGTTTGGACTCCGCTATAAGATGCTTCACATCTAAAAACTTCGGCAGATCCCACGCACCGTGGGAATCGATGTAATGCGGAGCATGCGGCAGGCCTTGTGGGAATCAGTTTCATGCGACGCCATGAGCGAGTAGCTGTCTATGCTGCATTTTTTAGCATTGAGCCAAGTGTTACGAGGTGGATCGACATTACAGCGATGTCAATTTTATCGCAAAGAAGTGAATCCTACGTTGCGATGATGTGCTATCATAAGTGGTGGTCATCGGCATATTCACACAGCACTTGAATATAGCTTTCGGAGTGAATGTTTATTACATTCCATAGCGAAGAATAACGCGATAATGGGTTACGCTATAACGCTATACAGAGTAACGCTTATAATCATGGCTCGCGGGGTAATTTTTAATTTTTTTTCGTCGAGATATTTCGCTCATCGACAACGAACGCCGTCCACGACGGCAGTGGCTTTTCTACAACACGACTAGAAATCTCAAGGAAAGCCCCCGATAATCGCGTGGAGGAGAACGACAACTCTCCGCTACCTAGAGAAGGGCTCCGGCAGTCATCAGCCCAACCGGGTCGCAACCTACCAATCTAGGGCAGAAATTAGCCGAAATGCAAAGCGCACTGTAGACCAAGCAGCAACCGTCGGTAATTTCACGGTGGCGATCTCGGTCATATTGCCGAGACTTGACAAATTTGAAAACATCGTAGCCACTTTAAGCCTGAGGGTAGCCACACTGCAGCCACTTACTACTGCCGGGGCCCCCGCAACTGGGGTCGCATCTAATCAATTACAAAGCGCCGCTTCAAGCACGGCGACAGTATCTGGGGTTGTTCAGTCCGCATTCGAGAGTCCTCCACCCTACGAACAGACCAAAAAAGGCAAACGCGGTAGCTTACGGGTTACCAAGCTATTGGTCCCTCCTCTGGTGAGAACCCCGCAGTAAGTACTTTGGCCAGGAAATGCTTGGTGGTCGTTCGTCATGATATTAAAGTAGCGCAAGTGGAAGAGGAATTCGTAGAAACTACACGCAAAAGCAAAGGCCAATCCAGCACATGCATCCTCAATCTGTACAGCAACCCTGCGCAGATACAACAGCGCTTTCTAACCCCATTTAGGAGGGCGGCAGACCTTGCAGGCTCGCACACTCTACTAATCGGAGGAGAATTTAACGCCTCGCACCGACCGTGGGGTTACACCTGAATGAGAGCATTTAAAAGGCTTTAAAGCAAGACATACGGGAGACAGGTCTGACTCTGATCGCCAACCCCAGCTCCCCCAAAGAATGGTAACCAAGCTGGCAAGAGACCCCGCACCCCACCTAACATTAGTGAAGAACACGAGACGATCCAGTTGGAAAAGCGCGCCGAAGACCTTGGTAGCGACCACAGAATTCTCGAAACTAAATTATCGGATACTTTTGAAATCGAAACCAACAAAACGTTCAAATGAACAGACTGGGATAAGTTCCGTCAGAATAGGGACGGAATAAGTCACGAGCCCATAATGGGCATCGAGCAATGGGCCGAAAATTTATGGCCGGCGTCAAAGATGTTGCAAAGACCGTGATGCCAGAACGCCCCGTCCATAAGATAGCCGCGTGGTGCACATGTGGGAGGCCAAACGATCATTACAGGTCAGGTAGCAGAAATAAAGACACAATAGGTAGCTGAGGAAACGCATACCTATTGGAAAAAAATTCACCGCCATATCCACGAAGTGAATGATGTTAGAGGAGCTTGCTCGGAGATGATCGGGTAACCCGCGAATGCACCGTGCACATTCCTCTAGCATCATATATAGACTCGACAACGTTGTTATACATACATTACATCCACAATGTTTATTAATTTACGGTTGGATGCACTGTATACATTTTGATGAAATATATATACATTTGGATGAATTATAAAGATTATATATGCACAAAAGATGTTTTACCAAGTCCAAACACATTCTTCTACCATCGTATATAAACGTGACAACGTTGTTATATATGCATTACATACACAATGTTTATTAATGTAAGGCAGGATGCTCTATATACATTTTGATGAAGTATGTATACATTTCGATGAACTATAAACATTATATATACACAAGAGATGTTGTTTTACCAAGTTCAAGAAGGGCATCCCTCGATGAGTTCGGGGATTGGTTTCCCTTTAAAATGATTGCTTTATGATGGATGAACTATATGCATTACATATACACAAGAGATGTTCTTTTACAAAGTACAACAAGGGCGTCCTTCGATGAGCTTGGGGACTCGTTTCCCTTTAAAGATGATTGTTTTATGATCAGTGAAGTATGTTGCCAAGGGATCATCGATGATGGGAGGCAATGGAAAATTCGAGAAGGCAACATCGATACAGGCGCCCCTGATGTTGGTGGGACGTTCGCAGTCGTATGATACGCATCGGAGAGCGCGACGTGACATCATGTGTTGTCTGGTTATTGTTAAGGCGAGATCTTCCCGAGCTGCGGCTGCGTTGCGAGCCCGTCGCGCTGCTGCCGTTCATGCTGCGGAGCGGCAACGAAGAGTGCTCACTTAGTGAGCTTCCGGCCTCCCGGCGAAGAGAAAGGAAGCGAGCCAAACGAGAGGTGCGGCCCTCGAGCAGTCACCTAATTAGCGCTTGCGCCGAGCGTGGTGTGTGCCGCTTTTAGCGGAGGCGCCATCTAGTGAGCATTCTTGAAATCACCGGAGAGAGCGCAGCTGCGCCGAGCGTGGTGTGTGCCGCTGACGGTCACGCAGGTGAGGACAAGGCGCGAGCAGAAGAAGCTTGGCGAGCAAGCTCCTAAAAGACCAATGGTGGGCATGGTGGAAACCACCATCCGCCATTATAGTGGATTAGTGCAGTGCTTGGTTGGTGGACGGTGCTGGATGGTGGACATGGTGGGTGGATAGTGGACGGTGGTGGATGGTGGACGGTGGCGGATGGTGGACAAGGTGGGTGGATAGTGGACAGCAGTTTTGGTGGGCAGATGGTGGACGGTAGCCTTGGTGGGTAGAAATTCTGCTGTGTACAAGGTATGTGGCAGGCAAGGGGATAGCGGGCATATTTGTCCAATGAACTATTTCCCTTTCAATTCTATTTCAGTCACATTTGAAAACGTATTTGCCTATTACACAAGGCACACAGGTTAACCACAGAAAACCAATTGGTAACTCCCAGCTTTCGTTCCAAATGTGTTATCAGGCAAAACAGGCACCATAATACCATATTTGCACTAAGCGAAAAACAGACTGGCTCAGTGAATAAGTTTATTCACTCTTCTAGATTTCTTGGTATTGTGCTTACTCCTTTGCCTCGAAGAGCAGCTTCTGCAGAAAACCCTTGTAGAGAACCCTCACCACTATATCACGGTAGTTCCTCAATGGCTCTAATTGAAGAGGCTACAAAGAGATGGATTTCTCCAAGCAACCTGAAAATATTTAAAAAGCATCGTTAAAAAATATTAAACATTTGTTTTGTGTTTGATCCGTCTTGCACTGCTCCTTTCGTACAATTAAATAGTGAGTCATTGCTGCAAGTATGGCATGTTGTTGGGCTAGTTGGTTCATAAATACAGCAGACACTTTTAAACTGGGCGAAGAAACACGTTAGAACACAGAAATAAACACACACACACACGAAGCGCACGGTGTGTGTGTTTTCTGTGCTTCGCTCGTCTTCGTGTAGTTTAAACGCGTCTGCTGAACTTACAACTAAGTGACTTTTTAATTAATACAGTAAAATTGCACTACAAAGCACTGCAGCTGGTGAGGTAGTACCGGCTGTTATATTAATATTTTTTTCGCGAGCTGCCGTAAGCGTAATAGTGCCGGCATTGCGTGCGGGGACAATTACTTGTTCTCGCAACAGGCCGGCAGCGTTGGCTTGATGGTAGCTGTTGAAAGAAATCTTATTATAACCACAAGCGGGTTAGTTCTCGCGGCAAATAACCTTCCCCTCGCAAAATGAACGCGCGATTCGCTAGCCCGCGCTGAGCAAGAGTAAAAAAAAAACATACCGAAACCACAGCCTAAAATTTCAAACGTTGCAGCGGCAAATGAAATCCACATTGGACGGTGCCGGCGGCCAGCCAACGGAGATACACATCCGGCCAGTTGACGCTAGCACAGCAATGCCGAACCCCCACCCCATTCCGCCTTCCCCAGAAGCCCACCTACCATATTATATCGCCCTTCAGTGGCGGACTATAAAGAAATATCCGTTATTTCCGACGTAAAATCTTATGAGTGCACAAGGGTGCTAGCATAATCAATGTTGTTTATTTCATCACCAAATAACACAAAATGAACGCTAAGCAAACATAGGCAAAGGCAACTTATCGTGCCTCACCGATTCCCAGTCACAGCACAACCCGGTGGCTGTAGCAATAATTTTTTTAGTTTGGTTATTACAAGTGCAGTGACGAATTGCTAAATACATGTGTAAGACGAGGGCCTTTCTGGCTAAAATTTTATCAATGCTTTCAGTTTTACGGCGGGTAGTGCGTCTGTCTCACATATCCAAGCACTTTATAAAAGTAGCGATTAAGCCGTTCACGAACGTCAGGCGGGAGCAGCTTCAACACAAATGCGGAGATTCAGCACCGCCGTATTGAAGATCCCTTGGCAATACGCATACAGCAATAATAATACACAACGTGCGCAGAGTAGCACTCAAAGCCACCTACCTTTCTCAAGAAAACATGCTGGTAGCGTACAGGTGGCGACGTCCTACGGTCTTAGGGTGATGTGACGAGTCGGCGTTGGCTGACCACCTCGTTTGGAGGCATCCGTCGTTCTAGAGGCAATATGGTGAGTTCCGACATGCACGAACTGTCACGTTGATTCGCCATGCCGCAGCGCGCGTTGCGAGAAAGTGTTCCGGCACTCTTCATCGATGATGAACACCAACAAAGGAATCGTACTTGGGAAGCTGGCGTCCGCAGCTCACTTAGTCTGCCGTCTACCACGCATCATACTGATTCAAGAAGTTCCGCCTAAGTCAATGACCGCAACATAAAACACAAAGCACACACACGCACAAAAATCAACCGCATCAGCACAAACACAATCACCACGCCATGACCACGCTGTATGCAGCGCGCCGCAATATGAGAAGAGGAAAATGTGGGAGGGTGACAGCGGCGACGCAAGTGGCCACGGCCTAAACAAATTTCGCTTCCGACTTTGTCGAACGTGACGTCATCGCCGCCATTGAGACAGTGCCAATTGAAAACGTGGCCTCAGAGAAGTGCAGTAGATATTAATCTCGGAGGCGACGTTGTGAGGCGCTACCAGCGCCGCATACTCGCAGCGAGGAGGAGGGAGCTGGGAAGCAGCTGCTCGGCTCAGATAATAACTGCTGGGATTTCACGACGTCCCAAAAGCACGGTATGATTTTGAGAGACGCAGTAGTGGGGCGCTCCGGAAATTTCAAACTGGGGCTCTTTAAGTGCGCCAAAATCTAGGTATACAGCTGTGCTTTGCACTTTGCCCCAGTCGAAATTTCGGTTCTCGGCTCAAGCCGCAAATTTTTTTTGCAATATAGTACATTGTCAACGTGTTTACGTGAGGTGATCCGGTTGCATCATGGATTTCACGGACATTTTTCTCAACGTTTACATCCGTAGTGCACATGATCTTTTCTTTCAGCCTTATCATAAATGTGAGCGAGCAGTAAATTCAGCGCGAATGTTAAAGCGCAACACGCGTGGTCTCGGGAAGGTACATCCCACGAAAGCCCAAAAATAAGTGCTATACAGTGATCAGTATTTCTGCTTTTTCTTCGTGCTCGAATCAATATTCTCTGCCAGAAAAGTCGTATTAAAATTTACTAATAATTTAGCAGTACACTCTTGAACATTTTTTCGCGATCAATACAATAGGTGGACTGCAAACAAATGTACCATTCAAAAGGAAAGCTCAAAGGGCCAGACCACTCACCACAAAAATATTGATTTATTTCCTGTCAATCAATAAGAAATAAAGAAAAGGCATGCTCACAAATGGGTATTGCAAGTACAACAACAATTCGATCCTGTCTATTGAGTTTCACATTGCTCCATTAGGCATTACGAACTCGCCTGAAATGCTATTCATTTGAACCACAATGATCTTTCACATTATACTCATCATAGTTTCCACTGCTTTCGAGTATGATGACGGTGTCTGGCGCAGCTTCTCCAGCATGGTACAGCATGGTACACCATCATTTTCCGCACCCACCATTCTCTCGCTGCTTTCCCCCATTCGCGCATCGTGGGCGCGGTTTCCTAACTCTACCCAGTATTTTGCTGCTACTCTCCACCATCGTCCACCATCTTTTAAACCTTACTCAACGTACACCATGCCACCCACCACTGTCCAATATAAACACCATGATTTCCAGCATACCCGGCATTATTTCCACTATTTCCACCATCTTTTCCAGTATCCATCATGGTTGTTTTTCCAATAGGGATTGCGTTAACTCAACAAACAAACTGAAGAGCACTGCTGAACTCTTAGTGAACAGAAATTGGAACAGATCCACAACACGATGGACGGACGGATCGGCACCTGTAACATGTGGCACCTGCTCCGTCATCGGCTAGACCCGACCAAGAACACGGCAACACAATGGGAAACAAAGCACATTATAGCGCGCGCACGCACGCACGCACGCACACACACACACACACACACACACACACACACACACGCACGCACGCACGCACGCACACACACACACACACACACACACACACACACACACACACACACACACACACACACACACACACACACACACTAAGGACGAGGAAAATCCACTGAGCTCTGCGATAGATACGCCGCTCAGAACGTGGTTTTCCCGCGTATTCCACACGTGGAATACGGGGGAAACCCCAACCCTTCGCTGGACAGAGACATTGATGAGGTGGAAATCTGAGCCGCTCGGAACTCAGATAATGAGAACACCTCCGAACTCACCGAGTACATTAACGAATGCTGCACCCGAGAAGCCGTACTTGACCAGTGGAAAATATCATATACGGAGCTCAACCCGAAGCTCGGAAAACCGCCAAATCTTGCCAACCTTCGCCCCATATCTCTTACGTCGTGCGTCGGAGAGTTGATAGAACACGCCTTCCTCAGTCGTATCAACTAACACTTGGACGATTTTGAAGCGTATCCGCACACCATGCTCGGGTTTCGAGCATGGTGTCCAGATACGTTTCCACGCAGGATGCAATGTTGAAAATGAAACACCAGACAACAAGACGAGGGGTAGCAAGGTCATTCTCGGATTAGACCTCCAGAAAGCCTTCGACAAAGCAGCTCACGCAGCCATCCTGCGCAACATCGTCGCAGTGAATCTAGGCAACCGAGCGTACACCTACGCCCAGGATTTCCTCACAAACAGCAGTGTATCCTTAACGCTGGGAAAATTTGCATCCAAAGACGGGAGCATGGGCATTGTCGGCACCCCACAAGACTCCGTCATCTCGCCGAGGCTCTTTCATCTCTTTATGATTGGCCTCGCCGAAAGCCAAAACGCCACAGAGGGAGTGCATCATTCCATATAAGCAGACGACATTGCGATTTAGGTGCGCGAGGGAAGCGACGGAGAAATCAAGCAGCAGCTACAGACCACGGTTGAGATAGTAAAACAGTACCTCGTAGGAACCGGTGTAGTTTGCTCGGCAGAAAAATCTGAACTTCTCGTCTACTACCAGACGCTTAAGGGAATACGCCCCCCCCCCCAAGTGATACATCCGGCATCATCATCATCATCATCATCAGCCTGTCTACGCCCACTGCAGGGCAAAGGCCTCTCCCATGTTCCGCCAATAAACCCGGTCCTGTGCTTTCTGCTGCCACGTTATACCTGCAAACTTCTTAATCTCATCTACCCACCTAATTTTTTGTCTCCCCCTCACGCGTTTGCCATCTCTTGGAATCCAGTCAGTTACCCTTAATGACCACCGGTTATCCTGCCGACGTGCTACGTGCCCGGCCCATATCCATTTCTTCTTCTTGATTTCAACTATGATGTCCTTAACCCCCGTTTGTTCCCTGACCCACTCTGCTCTCTTCCTGTCTCTTAAGGTTACACCTATCATTTTCCTTTCCATCGCTCCCTGCGTCGTCCTCAATTTAAGTTGAACCCTCTTTGTAAGTCTCCAGGTTTCTGCTCCGTAGGTTAGTACCGGTAAAATGCAGCTGTTATATACCTTCCTCTTGAGGGATAGTGGTAGATTACCATTCATGATTTGATAATGCTTGCCGAATGAGCCCCAACCCATCCTTATTCTTCTAGTTATTTCACTCTCATGGTTCGGCTCCGCGGTTACTACCTGTCCTAAGTAGACGTACTCCTTTACAACTTCCAGTGCTTCGCCACCTATCGCAAAGCGCTGTTCACTGCCAAGATTGTTCTACATTACTTTAGTTTTATGCATATTAATTTTCAGACCTACTCTTCTACTTTCCCTATCCAGTTCAGTAATCATGAGCTGTAATTCGTCTCCCGCGTTACTCATCAATGCAATGTCATCAGCGAATCGTAGGTTACTGAGATACTCTCCATTAACTCTTATCCCTAACTCTTCCCAATCTAGGGCCCTGAAAACCTCCTGTAAACACGCGGTGAATAAAATTGGAGAGATCGTGTCTCCCTGCCGTACGCCCTTCTTTATGGGGATTCTGTCGCTTTCTTTATGGAGGACTATAGTGGCTGTGGATCCGCTGTAGATTTCTTCCATTATGTTTATATAGGCTTCGTCGATGCCTTGATTCCACTGTGCCTGCATGACTGATGATGTCTCCACCGAATCAAATGCCTTCTCGTAATCTATGAAGGCTATGTATAGGGGCTGGTTTTATTCCGTGCATTTCTCTATCACCTGATTGATAGTATGAATATTGTCTATTGTTGAGAATCCTGTACGAAATCCTGCCTGGTCCCTTGGTTGATTGAACTCTAATGTCGTATTAATTCTGTTAGCGATTACTTTTGTAAATAGCTTGTAGACAACGGACAGTAAGCTTATGGGCCTGTAATTTTTCAGGTCCTTGACGTCCCCTTTCTTATGGATCAAGATCAAGATCAAGACATCCGGCATGCTAAGTACGAAAACATTTGCGTACACACAAGAAATACCCAGGGTAAAGCTGATTAAGGTGCTCGGACTCATAATAGAATCCAACGGCACCAATGGGGCATCGACCACAAATCTGGAGACTAAAGTCACGAACACGATGAGGCTCATCAGAAGAGTCGCCAACAAACATCGGGGTATGAAGGAGGCCAGTGTCGCCAGACTCATACACTTCTTCGTCATTGCTCACATCGCCTACGTGGCCGCCTATTACAAGTGATACACTGCTGAATGGTACAAGCTTAACACTCTGATTAGGAGGACACGCACGATGGCGCTGGGCTTCCCGGATAGCGCAAGCACGGAACTTCAACTGCTGCTGGGCGTCCACAATATGCTCGAGGAGTCAATAGAGGCACAACGAATTTCGCAACTCAAAGGACTAACCAGGACATGAACGGGCAGGAAAATCCTGGATAATCTCGGGATAGCCTATCACAAGCACCACGGCGACAAAATATCCCTCGCGAACTCTATCAGAGAAAAGCTCCAGGTGGCTAACCTACCTAAACACATACATTCCGCACTCAATCAGCGTCGAAGAGAGAGAGAGAGAGAGAGAGTAGCGCCAGTTCTTTACTACAAGCCTTCGGTTGGAACAAGCAAGCGCTGTTTCTAGACGCGGCTGAATAGGCGGAGCGACGAACCTTCACTGGGCAGTCCTCAAAAGTGATATTGAATTGGTGAGCTCGTGTAGTGTACGCGGCAAAATCCCCGAGGTAGCATAACAACTGGCGATCACCCTAGCCATCGTTTGCCCTGGTTGCAGATATATACTGAGTGAATCGCAGACGTAGGTGAGAAATTATGAACAAGGCAGAACTTCGCCAGGGGCCGCAGCTATTCTCAAAGTCAACGCGAGCTACATCACCTGTCAAGCGATCTAAGGACGGCACATTATATGATTCCCCCCACACTTCCGCACCCAACCCCAATGGCGAGGTCCATCGCGCAGCGCGAGCTCTCACGTCCCGCGCCCCTGTAAAATGTCCTCTCCTGGATCTAAAAATTCAGTAGAGGGCTGGACAGAGAAGCACAGAATGATCAGATGCTGTGATATAACAAAATTTTACAAAATAATTCCAGGCCTGTTTAGCCGCCCCCAAGCCCAAAACTCGACAGGACCTAAGCGGTAGATTCGAGACAATTACAAACCCAGACCTTCCCAAACCCCGTTCATATCACGAGGAAATACTGAGGCATCTATGCAGACAAAAACTGCAAATTACGCGGCTGGACTCACGTATCTCCTAGGAACATTCGCATGGAATGTGTAGTTATAGATGTTAGATGTTTGTGTGCGCCCAGGCGCTCAACCGACAAGGGATAGGACACAGACAAAGACAGGACGTTTACACACACGGACATATATGCATAAATGGTCTAAACTAGATACATAAACTCAAGACCTCTGCCGGTACAACAGCCTCTAGCTTTCTAGTACATGCGCTGCACGGTTCTCGCGGCTCTGACGCAGCGCATCTAGTCCGCGCACCACTCGACGTGAGCCACTCCCACGTCGCTGTCGTCGAGATGATATGACGTGTCGCCGTGTCTCATGGGGCGTGACGCCGCGGGGTTGATGAACCGCCACGGCAGTCGTTGGGACTGCCGCTTCGCTGCATGGTGGATGGCCAGACCCGTGCTCGGAGACCTCCGAGAACACCGGTAGTCCGGCCCAACACTGCTCATCTTCCCTGGTTCGGCGCTCCGTGCAGTCACCCACTGGCCGCAGGTCTCGACCGTGACCGCAAGCAACGTTGTCGCCTGTCTTGGCTCGTCATCGGAGTCGGTCCGCAGTCCACCAGTGACAGGTTGAGCGCCACAAAGGGTCGGTAGCCGCCACGAACCCTCGTTCTGCCACTCATGCACTGACTCGTTCGGACCGACTTGAAGCTCGAGCGTTCCAAATCTTTCTCTTCGCGCTCCCTCACGAGCGGCGCCGGCGCGCACCACACACGCACTTTCAACTTCCTCTATCTGCAAATTCGGCTTTCAGTCAAAAATGTCCCCACTCGTCACACTCCCCCCCCCCCGCTTCCAGAACGTCGTGCCGCGTGGGTATGCAGTCTGTAGAGCGGCAGACGGCACACACGCAACAATCACAGTCAAAAGTCACTAGCAAAGGAACAAAGATTGTCCTGTTAACGCACCGAATATTCTATACACGCAGGGGAAGTTATGTGCTAGCTCGGCTCAGGTATTGAGCGCCTACATTTTCTGAGCCTCGACGAAATTGTCGGTTGCCTGGGAGAGTTCCTGTATTGTTCGGCAATTTCTTGACTTCAAGAAAACCCTTAATGCAGGGGAACAGCCCTTGACAAATTGCTCCGCAATCATTAACTCTCTGAGGCCGTTAAAGCTTTTCTCCACCTCTGCAAGCTCCAATCAATGATTGAAGTACCCAGAGAGCCTCGACGCATACTGCTTGGCGGTTTCTCCATCTTCGGGCCTTGCCTTACGGAATTTCTCCCGGTTCCCGTCCGCCGTGTACAAGAACCGTTGGAGGAGTGCCCGTTTCAGCGTGTCGTAGTTTAAGGCAGCAGTCGGGTCCATGCGTCCGATTATAGTCAAAGCTTCCCCTGTCATAGAAAGGCTAAATGAGAGCGCCCATTTCTCGCGCGACTTTTCCTGACAGGTGGCGACACGTTCGAAGCGTTGTAGGTGCGCGTCTAAGTTGTCCCTTTTGTCATTGAACGGATGTATGAGCTCGTGGGGGCTGCACACGTTCTTCGCCACGGACGCGTTCGCGCTCGCAGAATTTGCGTTCTGTGCGGCCTGCGGACTAGCGGCACATTCTTGAAGCCGAAGCTTCAGTTCGAGAACCTTTATTTCCTGTTCTAGCAGCTTTTGTTGCTGCTCCGCTTTCTCGCAAGCTGCCGCACGCTACTGTTCCAGCAACTGCTGCTTCAATGCCATTTCCTCTTTTATAGCATTTTCCTCTTCGGCACGCTCATCGGGTAATCTTATACACTCTTGCTACACCCATGCCCTCAATTCCGCATCTTTTGGTCCTAGCTCTTTGCCAATACTGACGACGTTGTCGTTGTGCATGTCTCACCCTTGTCTTTGAGCGTTGGCTACAGATGTTAATAGCCAATCCTGGCAGGCTTGCCAATTGTGAGATGTTTGTGTGCGCCCAGGCACTCAACCGACAAGCGATAGGGCACAGACAAAGACAGGACGTTCCTACACATCGACATAAATACATAAATGGTCTAAACTAGATACATAAACTCAAGACCTCTGCCGGTACAACGGTCTCTAGCGTTCTAGTACATGGACTGCACGGTTCTCGCGGCCCTGACACAGCGCATCTAGTCCGCGCACCACTCGACCTGACCCACTCACACGTCGCTGTCGTCAAGATGGTCCGACGTGTCGCCGTGTCTCATGTAGTGTGACGCCGCGGGGTCGATGAACCACCACGGCAGTAGTAGGGACGGCCGCTTCGCTGCGTGGTGGATGGCCAGACCCGTCCTCGGCCACATCCGAGAACAACGGTAGTCCGGACCAGCACTGCTCAGCTTTCCTGGCTTGGCGCTCCGCGTAGTTGCCCACTCACCCGCAGGTCTCGACCATGACCACAAGCACCGTCGTCGCCTGGCGTAGCTCGTCGTCCGAGTTCGTCCGCAGTCCACCCGTGACAGGTTGAGCGCCGCAAAGGGCCAGTAGTCGCCACGAACCCTCCTTATGCCACTGCTGCACTGACTGCTTGGGCCCGACTTGATGCTCGAGCCTTCCACATCTTTCTCGTCGCGCTCCCTCACGAACGGCGCCGGCGCGTACCACACACGCACTTTTCTCTTCCTCTCTCACCAAATTCGGCTTTCAGTAAAAAATGTCCCCCACCGTCACATAGGCGAAGACAATGCAGTCTCCCCAGGTGAAGCTGAGGCGCGGTGGACGGCCGCGCTGCGGAGCACAAGCCTCCAAGATCAACTGTTTTCAATCCTGCCAACTCGTGAGGCGGTGAAGAGGCATTCTCCGGTCCTCCTCGAGGGCGGCCTAGGCCCAGGCCGCGAATTTGCTGGAGTTCTTAATAAATAGTTACCACGAGGGGGAACCAGGGAAGGGACCTAAGTACCAACTCGAAAAAAAAACAACTAAATGCAGCTCCACTACTGTGCAACCTGATCAAGTGCGTGGCGCGGGCACTCAGCTATCCCCATTCGTAGAGTGCTGCTCGCTTTACCAAACCGTCGATGACGCCGATGTTGGACGTAAGCATGTACGGTTTCGACGGCAAAAAGTAGAATCTTGTTACGGAGATAGGCAAACCCGGTGTGCGACATGCGCGCTACTTTTTAGTGCGCTTTATAGACTTCCTGCTTGTTGCGGGAGTTTAGATACGTGTCGTCTGTAGCGAGTTCCATCAGGTTCTTTTTCTCTTCAGATGTCGCGCCAGCGAGAGCCGATAAGAAGAGAAATCGTGCGCTCTGCGAGGCGGTGGCGCCCTCTCTTGCGCCGCTTCAGAGTCAGCCGCCTGTTTCCTAAATATCCTTCGTGATTTTAAGTTAGTTATTGCGACGACTTGTTGGTTTTTTTTTCTGTTTATTTTATTATTTTAGACCTCTTTCGTTTATTTTAACCCGGTTTCGTGCATTGCCAGCCTTGTCATGGCCTGTATCGAGCGCTTTACTGTGAGCATGACCACGCCACATGACATCCAAGGATGGACGACAAGCCGAGCCCCAAAAATGCTACGCACATAAGAAAACGAAATCAGAGAACAATGATGAAACGGTTTGTCGAAAAGGGTGCCCACAACATTGTTGCGCAAAGTGCCGCAGCGCAAACGTTTACACATGGGCCGGAAAGCGCTATTAAAGTATTCAGTTTCAGTTTTGCTTAACGATAAAGTAGGAGTGCTTGCGCACGCGAAGTATTCGCCCGGTAAAATCCTGCTGGCCTCAACTAATTCCCTCTCTTTGTTTCTTTGGCATGCGAAACAAGATCATAGTTTGCCAAATTGACCGTGGCATCCGTAAGTGTTTTTCTGTGCCACCTATGCAGCGCAAAGTTCCCGGACCTTTGTTCAACATGCACGAGCTAGCCAAAAGGAGTGATTTACTGAAATGTATTTCGTAGTGTCTTCTTCCACTATTGTCTGTGTCAATACCAGTGTTTCGGAGTTGCCACTCCGGAATTTGAATGACTCCGGAATCATTCCACATTTTCGCGACCCCGGAATGGAATGGGAGTGGAATGGGGACAACGCTTGGAGGAATGGAATTGCGTCTTTTTCCGAAAATAGAGCACGTTTTCGTCTACGTGTTGTTTTCCAAGCTTCAAGCATTAGTAAGTCAGAACCTCAGTTTACCAATAAAGCAGTATTTTAAAATGACTTGGCTGATTAAAAGCACAGTACATTAGTAAGCAACGCGCCTACTACAAACCAATGCAGTAGTTAGTGTACAAACAAATGCATTATCCTAGCAGATACTGAAGGGAGAAACAAATTATCCCTGCGCGTTGGTTCCCATTGATACCCCCACACGAAAGTGGCGAATACTATTTGCACAGCCTGATGTTTATCTCACGAGCAGTTTAGTACCTGACACACGTAAATAACCTTTGCGACAAGGAAGACATTGCATACCTACGCACAGGCGAACACAAAATTCTCCTCACCCAATCCATGCTTGCGAGGCGCGCTTGACAAGCGTGTGTGCTGACGAGCAGTGTGGCCCAGTGTTCCGCATTCAATGCAGAAGCACAAGCTGCCCGAGCGGTGCACTGTTCCAACTAATACGGGCAGATCTAGATAGTTTTGTTTCCCATTAACAAAATCTTAGTTTTCTCCATATTCGCGGACGCTCCAGACGCGTGTCAAAACTGCTGAGTCTTGTTGAATACTACTTTTGTCAGCATAAAAATACGCTATGTCGTCATTTTAGAATTAACACACTTAAGCCTAAACAATATTAAAACATCCCCATTCGTTAAAAGATGCTGACCATGCAAATACTGTAGGTAGCGGGAGAACTGCCCCTATCGGTATCAGTAGGGTGGTTGTACTGCACGAGATATGTCACCAAGCTGCTGTTCCTCGACGTTGGTAAAGTGTTTTGCGTGCTTTTGCAGTTCTTAATGCATATCATGACATCATCGTTATGGGGCGTTCATTCTCAACTCGATAAAACTATCAGGATGCCTTTCCTACGTTGAGGAATTACAGGAATGGAATTGAACTGCCCGGCCATTCCCGGTGTGGGAATGGGCTCACTTTTTTCATTCTGAGGAATTCAAAGGAATGGAATTGCGGCAAGTTCTAATTCCCCGGAATGGAATTTGGAATGGAATGAAGGCGACCATACCGCAACACTGATCAATACATGCGAACATCGCCAGCACGCTATAAAATAATGCGACGTTTCGCAGTGTCATGAATAATGAGGAGCCGAATAAACCATGACTTTTCAGGATAAATTGTTCTCTTGCTCAGGTAAACGCAAAATATTCATAGCTTCCTGACAATGCTGGCAATGTACTATATTCTCATATTTGAAACGAAAGGCATGGGAGATGAGAGGGCGAAGTTAATGCATTATATTACGAATCAAATCTGCAAATATTTTCTCTCGTGTGAAGCTGCTCTGACAACCAGAGCGCAGTTCTATATACGGCGTGCATGAGGCTCCAGCGACGCCTGGGATATAAATGGCTGACTGGACACATTCCTGCGGCCGTTCATCAATCCGGCTTTTCGAGCTCGTGGAAGGAAACAAATAACAAACAGTGCTCTTCAAACAACAAAAGTTCGCAGGCTTCAAGAAAAGAGTATAAGCGTTGCACTTATTCAGGCCGGCTGAAAGAGAATGCCACAGCTGCTGCGTCACCATCAGCACACGCTGTCTGCTTGAATGAGCCACAGCCATATTGGCGGCATTGGTGGGCAATATTGCGTTGGCGATCTTTCTGCCTTGAAGTTGAGCCGGTGGGTCAGTCACGGAAGGGCGTTCGCGATTCTTTCGGAGGAAGCAAGAAGAAAATGAGACGGTGGCTGTAAGTAAAAGAAACTAGGCCTTGGAAGGCCGACAGCGTGCAGTGACAAAGACATCGGCCGACGGTTTGGGTAAAGGGAATGGAAGAGAAGGTAGACGTAGAGAACCTCGAATAGAACCGGTGCTTCCCTTCAGTATAAGTGGCTGCTCTTGCTTACTGCAGCTGGTGCTCCTTTAGTTTGACTTCCGCGAAGTTCCCGCTACTGTGCTCCTAATGCTTGGCGATGGGATGGTCGGCTAAATTTATTCTAATAGCATTGATACCGACTGTCCAGGTGCATTTTTGCCGGCGCCGTCGGCACTGCCGTCAGGTTACGTATAAAGTCTAAATCGATTGCTTCGTCCCGTGCGAGTATTTTATGTGCCACCTACGCTATGCAAAAGGCACATGCAGGGGTTCTGGAGGAAAGCAATGTGGGGGGGGGGGTATGCATGGCTTCGACAGAGACTGCGTACTTTGACCGGCCGTGCATGGGCACCTACAGTCGGGCGCACCGTATCTTGAGAGGGAATAGCAGACTCGTCATACGTAAACTCGTGCGTGTTGTGTTGTCATCGCAATGTTTGAGTAAGTCATAGCAGCATGTTTGAGTAAGTCATAGCAGCATGAAGATTGTTTCGTTTACTCCAGAGGCCTCATTTCCTTACGCCAGCGTTTGGTTGAGTTCGGGCAGGTCACATGCTCAAGGAGTGAGCAGCCTTACTTCGTACCAGATTCCAATTTGTTGCGATCGCATTCATTGCTTCACCCTTGTAGGAAAAACTGTGACACCTATTCAAGGGCCTCTGTTTGTTGTGCGTTAATACAGCTGCTCGCATTCTTTTTGTTGCTGTTTTTGCAGTGCAATCTTGCATCAAAATGGCTATAGCTGACCTAAATCGGCGGCGGTGATCTTAGCAGTAAGAAAAAACCGGAATAAGCTAATATGAAGAAAAGTAACGATCTTAACTGTAGGTGCAGTACACAGATAAAGTGAAATATGTTTAGGCTTACGCGTAAAAGCGCGGCCTAAGTTTTGCGCCAGCATACGAGCTCGCTTAAACGTTTTGTTACGAGCATCGATAGACTATATATATTTACGACAGGTACCAGGCGTAGCGTTGATTCGCTATGATTAGAGCAACACCATCGATCGAGTCCCGATACACCTAAATTTATTTTTCGGCTAGCACTGTCATTTTGTCTGCAGCGGCACGAACACTTATGATATATTATAAAAATGAAAATGTTGCAGATTTTCATGTGCCTAAAGTGCGAATGAGCCTTCGACAGGATCTACGACTGGATACATTTCGTAAAAGCGAGAGATTACACGGCGGACAACGCAAAAGTAGAGAAAACGCTCGCCTGCATGCTTCGCTGCCAATACTGTAGTACGTCACTGCTTGATTTATGTCAGTATTCGGGTTAGAAATACTCAACGCTCTAACGCATGCCGTATGTAAATGTCTTCGTATCATTGCGAAACCACGTCTGCTGGTAGTACGAGCCTCGGGCGAATAAACCGCTAATACCCCTTAGCTCCTCTCATTCTAAGCTTGTTAAGCGTAGTTTCGCCAACCTCTGCTTGCTTAACGTTTTCGAAAAATCCTGTCCTCATCGTGTGCCGGAGAGTTTCGGCAAACAGGTAAACCACCTGGAAGAGGCAGGCTTTCCAAAAGTTGTACTGGTTTCGGTAGCTGAAACAATCTTGAAAAAATCGCGGACCCGCCAAGTGGACCAAGAGCCACCTTGTGAAAAAGGAAAGGTGGCTGTGATACCGTATCTTCATCACGTGTCCCACAACTTGAAGAAGATTACTAAGCGAGCAGATGTAAAGATGATCTTCTCTGCGCTTTGCAAATGTCTAAACTTTGCAAATTGGCGAATCCTTGCCTCCGGAAAAACACCAGCCTGTTCCGTAAACCACGAAATAAGTATGTCGAATGCGAGGTTGGCGTGGTCTACGATATTCCCCTGTCTTGTGGCGAAAAGTACGCCGGCCAAATTGAGCAGTGATTAAACGACAGGCTCAGACAGCATTGCCACAACGTTAGAATGACAGATAGGGTCACCTGGAAATATATTGCAGCGTTTGCAAGTGTGTACCGGGTTTTCGCCCATGCTCCGTGATTGCGAAAAGTCGAGACAAGTGGAATAGATAATAACTGAGGCAAAAAGATTATTGAAGCCGGTGGTCGTTGCATGAGTGTGTCCTTCGTATCTTTATGTTAGAAAGAGCTGCGATATCTGAATGCGAATGCGCAGCAATGAAGCGTGAGGTACTGTCTGCATAAATAGCACCCGTGTTTTCTTGGAATAAACATTGTTCGCAGTGGCGCCATGTGTGCGTGTGTCTCCCTTTTGGTCCTTCGTCTTCTTTGCGCCTGCTATTTCGAATCATGCAATGCCAACACGCCCAGTTGCTTTCTCTCACAAAGCGTATGTTACAAAGCTAAAGTACGTATTAGGTTCTTTACTAGTTCTCTAATACATATTCATACACGTCACGTAGGCCGTGAATAATTACTGACAAGAAATACTGGCAACAAATCTTGCAAAAGAGGCGTCAGCGCAAACAGCAAAGATTATAGGTAACTTAAGATAATATTGAAGTTCTAACTCATCGTCCAGGTGTCCTTTCTGTCGACAATGTTATGTGAATACGTAAGTAACGCTGTTATTGCTGACTTATAGCACGGTCTTTGTTGCCGCATGCATGCTACTAACTAATCCAGTATACGTAAAGCAACACAAGCTTAAGTTCTCTGATGTTGGTGAAACAATGACTAATGTCGGCTAGTGTTTGAAAATGTGGCCATGTCTTGGTTAAATAATCAATATTGCTCCTGCACTATGAACTCCTATGTAGAAAGTGCATGCATAAATATTTTAAGACACGAATGTTAGACAGAACTACAAGCAAAGCTGCGTATGCATGAAGTCAACAACGAACTGCGTTCTCAAATCATTCTTCAAGTCCCACAGGACAAAAGAAAGAAATTCTGACGGGAGGCTGAAACAGAATATTGATATACAGCCAGCGCGTTCGAGTGCCTCCGCTTGTCGTGAATGTGTTGCCAAACGATGGAGCCTCCTTTCAAACCACTTCTGATATAGGCTGCTTTTGAGAAAACACGGCATCGTCGTTGAAATATCTATTTCACATACACATGCAGCGAGGCTTCGTGGAAATAAAAGGGACAAAATGCAGGAAACAATTGATGAGAAAAAAAACTGAGGCGCGAGAAAATTTTTGTGGAGCTGAAGTGGTCTTCAAGTGATACAGAAAACCATGTTTTTTTTATAAAAGCTGTGCACAGCTCAGTACAAAGAAAATAAAAAGCAATCACTGAATTTTTCATTGCCGCCGCTTCAAACGAGTAGTTTGAGATCTCTCTGTCTCAGGGATTGGTCAGTGTTTTGTAAAACTGCACGATTCGGATGCATGAGCGCGTGCATGAGCTATTCTCTGCAGTTTAAAGTCGTGTGCCTGTTCAGTGAGTATTTTCACTGCATTCGCCAAAAGTTCAGTTACTGCATTTATTTTATAAGAAACTTCTCATAAATTATGGAAATTGAACGGTGGCAAGCCTAATATTTCAGGCATTAGATCGCAGAACTGCAACACATATTTGGCTTTTTAAAAGTGTTTCCATATTTATTTTAAATTATCCTGGAGCAGAAACTCTGCCTGAATGATAGAGTACCAAGAAAAACGTACATGGAAGTTCGCAAGACACGGTTTCCAAGCTAAATGAATGAGGAAAAACTTGAAAGCTCTACACAAAAAAATAGTTATGATCTGCGTTCCTTCTTTCAGGCAAAATGTAGCAGTCGACAACAATTTGATTGTACACTCTGCTGGGAGGCTCCCATTCCCATTAAACACGTTTTCACCACACGGCCCTCACCTGCCCTCACCTGTCCTGTAAGCTGGCTTTCTCACGGGACACGTCAAGAATGCGGCAGTGTGCCATTCACGACCTCGAATTCATATGAAGCCTGTACGAAATCATTTTCTTGTTCCGCTGGCCAACATGAACATATATTCGCTTCTTAAAGATGCGGATAGCATCTTTGTGTTCTTGGTGTTTATCCTCCAGCACAAAAATGGCCATTTAATTCACTTTCTGTGCTCATTCTCTTGCTTTGCGATACGAAGAGTTCCATTCGGTGTGCTACAGTGACATCCTGCGTTTGGCTTTCTCCGCAACGTACGTACTTACACACACAAAAAAAAGAGTACAGAATTAAACCGACAATGTTAATGTCAAATAGGATTCGGAGGCAGAAATAAATTAGCCCTGTTTCAATTTGTTTGACGTGTTTCAAGTGTCTGTACGCGCTGAATTTAATATTTTGTTTTTTATGCAGGAGACACTCGTAGCGATTGGGTACACAGTGCGACATTTTTAGCGCTTATTCACTAAATGAAGCATAATAAATGGCATTTGTTTTCTGATAACAGTATATAGACAACTATCAGAAAAACTACAATCAATGCTATTCCCAACCACCGTAATAGAACTCGCTGTGTAACTTCCAACATCAGTAGTTTTGTGTTTGTGATATTTGGACACATATTTAAACAGCGTAACTTTCGCATAACACTACATTTTGGGGAGGCTGAACGATGAGGAGCCTCTGGCGCACGCTATCTCTACGGCACTTCCTTGCCGAGTCTGCAATTATTATTTGAAAATGAGTTCGCCGACTTCTCTTTCTTGTTTGTTTGTTTGTTTCTTTCTTTTTTTCTTATGCTTGTGGGGTTTATCATTGCTGAAATCAACAAAATGATAACGGTTATCTCCAGACATCACGGAGCAGCAATGCAAGTTGGCTGTCAACGTGTGCTCAATGCGAACTGCACACGTCGTTAAATCACTGATGCACCTGACTTATGGTCTAGACCAGGGGTCTCAAACACGCGGCGCGCGGACCTTCTGGTAGCGTCTAAAAGAACTTGTTTTTGGGCGAGTTGGTGCCTTAGTTTGCTGAACATATCGTAAGTGGCGCGAAGCTAGGAACATGAAAAAGGGCCGGAGGAAAGAGACAGAAGAGCGCCAAACTACCAACTGTTTATTGCCAGCGCAGGCTGAAAAACAGGTAAACTTCCACACATGCGCAGTGGAGTGGGAGAGTTACCCCAAACATGACATCACGTGAGCAGTTCATTAAAGAAGGACAACTCAGACTGAAAGAGAACAATGGATGTGTCACTGACACAAGCGGTCAGTGTCGGGCCGCTACACTTCTGGTAGCGGCCCGCAGCCACAAATGACTGTCCTCGTTCCATAGTTTTTAATTACTTTGCGACGGAATATTTGTGCTTGACTAAATCACACACGCAATATATTCTCGCCTAGTGCGATTATTCAGATTTGTTCGGGTATGCTACGTAGACGTGACCGGTCACAAGCGTATTGTTTTGTGAGGCACACCATGTGGTGGAACAAAAGCTCTATGTTGCGGAATAGACGTACAGATTTCAGCCATTCTGGTGACCGGTATCGATACGTTGGCCGATTAATCTGACGCTGAATCCCATATATGTGATCTGGGAAAGGACTAGCCTCTTTCAAGTCTTGTTTCAAATCTTTCAAGTCTTGTTTCAAGTCTCGTTCAAAAAATGTAAATTTTTACGGGCCTAAAGTGCGAATGAGCATTCGACTGTGTCTACGACTGGATACTTATCGTAAAAGAGAGGGATGACACGTCGTATAACGTAAAAATTACAGAAAAAATGCTCCCCTGCATTCTTCGCCGACAACACTTTGCAGTTTGATTTATCTCAATATTCGGTTTAGAAATGCTCTATGCTCCAACGCATGCCGTACGTAAATGTCTTCGTATCATTGCGAAACCAAAGGGTATGTTACAAAGCTAAAGTATGTATTAGGTTCTTTACTAGTTCTCTAATACACATTCATACGCATCATGTCGGCCGTGGATGCTTACTGACAAGAAATACTGGCAAGAAATGTTGCGAAAGAGGCGTCATCACGAAAAGCAAAGATGCATCACGAAAATCAAAAATATTATTGAAGTTCTAACCTATCTGGCAGGCGTCCTTTGTGTCGACCAAGGTTTGTGAATACGTAAATATCGTTTTTAGTGTTAACGTATAGTACGGTCTTCGTTGCCACACACATGCAACTAACTTATCAAATATACGTAAAGCAACACAGGCTAGTGTTTTCTAATGTTGGTGGAACAATGACTAAAGTCGGCCAGCGTTTCATATTATTCGCTACAGTGTGGTCATGTGTTGGTTAAATAACGAAATTCTACTATTGCTTTCGCACTAAAAACTCTTAATTAGAAAGTGTGTGCGTCAATACCTTTGAGAGACGAGCGTTAGATAGAACCAGAAGCTAACCTGCATATAGATGGAGTCAACAACGACCTGTGTTCGCAAATCATTCTCTAAGTCCCACAGACCAAAAAAAGGTATCCGAGGGGAGGCTGTAACAGAGAACACTGACATACGACAGCGCATTCGAGTGCTTCCGCTTGTCGTGAAAGCGCTTGCCAAACGATCGGGTCTCCTTCCAAGTCGCTTCGAACACAGGCGGCTTTTCAGAAAAAACAGCATCGGCGTTGAAATACCAATCTCACATACACATGCAGCAAAACCTCGTGGAAATAAACACAAGAAAAAATGCAGGGAGAAAGCGACAAAAAGAAACAAAGCATCAGGCGCGAGATTGATTTTGTAGAGCTGACGTGATCATGCAGAGATACACAAAACCATGTTTTTCCATAAAAGCTTTGCGAACCTCAGTACAAAGAAGATAAAGAGCAATCTGAATTTTTTATTGCCGCCGCATCAAAAGAGTAGTTTCAGATTCCTTTGTTTCAAGCGATCAGCCAGTGTTTTGTAAAACTTTATGCTTCGGATGCATATGCTCGTATGCGAGTTATTACCTGTAGTGTGTTGATGTGTACTTCTTCAGCAAGTATGTTCACTGTGTTCGCCAAAAGTCCAGTTAACTATTTTATTTAATAAGAAACTTCTCGTACACTCTGGAATTTGAAGCACCGCAACTGCATTATTTGATGCATTAGAACGCAGAACACCAACACATATTTTGCTTTTGGCAAAGTGTTTCTTTCTTTATTTTCAATTTTGCTGGAGCAAGAACTCTGTCCAAATGATAAAATGCGCACATGGAATGTCATAAGACATGGCTTCAGGGCTAAAAATTTTACACAAGAAATATTTAGGCTTTATCTTTCCTTTTTTATGCGAAACGCAGAAGTGAGCTTCGCATTCATTGTACACTTTGCGGGTATACTCGCATCCCCTCATAACGCGTTTTCACCGTCCGGCACTCACTTGACCTGTAAGCTGGTCTTCGCACACGCGGCACGGCCATATGGCACCAGTGTGCCATCCACGTCCTTGAATTCATATAAAGACTATGCGAAATCATTTTCTTGTACCGCTCCGACCAACACGAACGTATATTCGAGAGAGAGACAGAGAGAGAGCTCTTTAAATAAAAACAGAGAATTCATCTGGCGTACATAAAGGCGCCTACATGCTACTCTGTATAGGGGAAGGGAATTGAGGACAGAAAGGCTCTAGGACCAGAAGGGCAGGAAAAGAGAAGGAAAAAAAAATAAAATGTTCGTAGTATGTACGTCACAAAGTAGTGGTGATGATGTATGTTACGTTACAGTTTATCAATTCGGTTAATGTCCTCAATGAATGAGAACATAATTTTAAAAATCTGACGTTGCTAAGGAGAAGACGTAGGGCCAAGTATTTTCCCGAGATCTAGTGGTGCTTGGGAAGCCGAGCATATTCTACTTTGGAGACAAGTTCTTTCTTCTCACTATGCCTGGCAATCTAACAAAATATGTTCTATTGATTCTAAAGCACCACAGTTGTTACAGTAGGGGTCCGTGGTCAAACCAAGGCGGCATATGTAGCTATTGGTGAATGCTGCGTTGAGGCGAAGTCGATGATCGAGTGTCTCAATGTTGCGAGGAAGGCTTCTTTAAAGAGCGTGCAGCGTTTCTTTGTTCATGGTGCTAAGCTTCGAGCACAAACAATCTTAAACTTTCTTTTTTGCTTCCTGACGTACATATCTTTAGGACCAAGCGATAAAAATGTCTTGATGCCGGAGGTCCCCACTACCTCATAGAATTTCTCCTTTTCTACTCTGCTCATTGCTTTGCTTTGTGGCTAGAAGGATTCTATTTCATGCTAAACTAAGATCCGGCGCTTTGGTTTGCGCTCATGGGACGTACATCTACGAAAGAAACGAAAAGTACAGAATAAGAACGGGCCTGTTTACATCAAATAGGTCTCGGGGGCGGAGATATATTGGCACTATTTGCGTTTGCGTGGCGTGTTTCAGGGGTCGGTAGGCACTGGATTTATTATTTCTTTTGTTATGCAGGAGACACTCATTGCGAATGGGTACGCAGTGCGACATTTTCATCGCTTATTCAGTCAAAGAAGCAAAATAATTTACATTTGTTTTCTGATAATAGCATATAGGCTATTATCAGAAATACTACAATACATGCTGCTGCCAAGATCGGTAATAGAACTCACCATGCAACTTGCAACATGAGTAGTGTTATGTTCCTGATATTTAGACGGATATTTGTATCACGTATCTAAATGCCATAACACGCCATTTTAGGAAAGTTGAACAATGCGGATGTTTTTGGCTTATGCTATGCCTACGACACTACTTACCCAGGCGGCAAACATTATCTGAAAATAATTCACCCGACGTTTGCTTCCTTCCTTCCTTCCTTCCTTCCTTCCTTCCTTCCTTCCTTCCTTCCTTTCTTTCTTTCTTTCTTTCTTTCTTTCTTTCTTTCTTTCTTTCTTTCTTTCTTTCTTTCTTCCTTCCTTCCTTCTTTCTTTTTTTCTTTCTTTCTTTCGTTCTTTACTTATTTATTTCTGTCTGTCTGCACCTAATAATTAAGTGCCATTACTCACTACACACGTCGTGAAAACATTGATGCACCCATATACCGGCAAAAAAGATCGCAACTCATCCAGACTCACTCAATAAACATATCTTTGTAAGGGGGAGGACACTGCAACTAAAACCAAGTTTTTTAATAGGGAAACTTACGACTACATAACCGTTATTTAGGGAGGTTCTATAGCTCCCATTTTTCACGTTTATGAACCAGCACAAACGACTACACATACTGAGCTTTCAACTGAATTTCTATTTAATATTACGGCATGCGCCCTGCGCTGTCAAATTATATCACGAAGACTTCCTCCTAAACCATGCATCACCTTAACGGAAATTTTAGTTCTTATAATAGCGCGAATGAAGGCTAAGGCAAAGGACCGTCACAAAGGCTAACCGTAAACACGGCAATGTATTGCCGTATTTACTCAATTTTTCTATTTAATTCTAATCCGGCTTCACTGGCGACGGTTTACCACTCGGCGCAGACCGCGGCTGAATGCGCCGGTACCTTCTCGACGGTTTTGAAATGTCGCGCACATGTTGTGTGCACTACGCGAGTACCTTTGCATGTTCTAGAACTTGGGAGAGCGCTTGCTACAACGCTTTAGTGTACGATTGGGTATGTGTAAAAGCCATACTCAACGCTACTTGTGCTCTTACACTGGAATAGAGATTCACTCAATAGAAAGCTCAGTCATTACCGTTTCGGTGGCTGCGCTGCTCAAGACCACCACAACATGATTGTATTGGCGAGCACTCGTTCACTAAATTCTCTAGCGTTACTTTATAAACGGCAATTGCTCAAAAAGAAAAGTGTACTAAAAATTACTCTATCTCTGTAGCTGCAGGTGATGCCGTTGGAAGATATGTAACTGTTGTGGTACTGCCCCGCATAAATGGGAATCCACTGTGCGAAAAATTGCCAAATTTTACGGCTATGCCATTATGCGGAGAACGCGCGCATGCCGCTCGAATCCTCATTAGAAGCAAGAAACTTCCGGGGCCGAAACAGAGACGTAGGCGCGGCATTCGAGGTAATAATAAGCGCTATACGACTGTATCCAACCCTTTCTCTTAGTTTCGTCCTCTCATTCGCATTGGGCCGCTGGGTGCAGTTAGTGACACAACCTCTATCTACTCTTGCGAGCGTTGCTGTGATGAGGTCACTGCACATTTAGGATCGAGTTTGCAGTCCCGGCACGTTTTTCTGTGCAGCAAAGCTCACCCAGTAATCTCGTGCGCAATTATCATCTATGATAATGAGCGATTCGCTACAGGACACCATACCGCTTCGCGCAATCTACCTTTCAATGTTTCTGTTCATAAAGTTACTCATTGCCCACACGTGTACGATAGTGAGGACGCTGTTGAGAACGTTAGCGTTGTACGCTTGCAGAAACGAGCGTGAGGGTTACTTGCTACCCAAACTAAAACCACACACTAGCTATTTCTCACAATAAGTTCGCGAGGAGCGTTGAAAGATCCGATTAAATATTACACCTAATCGCCTTAGCAAAGATCAAATTTTGGGGATTACGCTTCTTTTCTTTATCGTGGTTTTGTACTGTTACTGGCGATTGAAACGAGAATCTAGGAGCGCATGACTGCTGGCGGTGAGGGTGACGTTGAGGGTGAGAGCGTTCGTGACACATGGTATTGACGCAGTCGCCGAGCACTGTGCATTGATTATTGAACACACACGGCAGCATCAATATATCCTTAAGTCATGAACACAGGCCAGCTGCCTTCAATTGTTCGTCTATGGAGGGCTTCCGATATGCAAAGAATTTTATCAAAGGCTGCTTACCGATCTTACAAACCATACAGAACTATAAGCGCTTTCGTAAATTTTGTGTTGGAAACATTGGCGCACGAAGCAGGGAGATCGGATAAGTTCATGTAATTCCCAAAGCATGCTAGCTGTGCAGACACAGACGTGGTATTGATTTGGGCGAGTTTGAATATACATTCAATGGATCCATTAGGCATCACTCTGCAATGTAAGTATGATTTTAAGTGAGAGATTCTGCATGACGTAGAACGTATTTACAACAATCACATACTTCTGGTTTGGGTGGAACCACGCAACGCCGCTTCACTTGTTTAATGAAATTATCGTTGACCTACTCGAGCACAGTAAAAAGTGTTATCGTAAGGACAGTGGGAGGTAATGCCTTGAGGTTTCTTTGAGAAAAAATTAGACCATCTCTCCGAAGGGAACGCTGATGGGATGCGAAGCAGCAGCGTCACGGGTTGAACGGCGCTAACGCGGGTGCTGCGGTGAGCGCTGGAAGATTCGTTTGAAGCGAAACCCGGTGTAGCGTTTACTCGTGTAAAACGTTTGTTTGAAACGAAGACACGGGAGGCGAGCGGGCGTTCCAGCCGGCAGCTGCGGCGCTCCGGCGGGTGAGGGAGAGAGTGACGAACGCGCGCACCTGCTAGGGAAGCGTGCGAGGGGTGCGTGACGTCAACGCCCAGCTGCGGCGTGACATACTTGGCACCGCTCCAACACCTGCACCGAGGGAAGCGCGTTGCCTCGCGCTTGTGCGGACGGACAGCGTTACACAGGCTAGTCAAAGAGCTGCTACGCATCTAAAAATATAGTGCCCTGTAAACTGTGAACAGCGAGGACCAGTGAAGCTGGGAAAACTTTCCGGGGGCGAGGCGTAGCGCGTGCATAGTACTGCACTTGCCCGGTCGTTGTCGGAGGCATTGGCTCGATGGCTACGTGCACACTCGCGCTTCTGGGTGCACCCACGTTCCCCGTACTGCCACTGCTCCTTTATGGAGCGTGCAATAGGCGCCCGACCCATGGTAATTACAAAGAGCAGGTGAAGACGTCGGCGCGATCTCTTGACGAGAGTAGTTGACGAGACGTATTGCAGAAAAACAATGACGTGATATTATAGACGGCTATGGCAATCCCCAGCGCGTCTACTAGCGCGGACGCGCTCACGTGGCTGCTATAGTGTGAGCTAGATCAGGCAATTAACCTTTTCGGCCCTGGCTGTGTCAATTGACACCATCACACAACTTTTCCCCCAGCACCTCGGAAATGAAACAAAAACTGCCCATTCTTGGGGGAATACTTCTTCATTCATGAAATATAGCTGGCAATATAGAGGAATACTGTAGCATTAATGAGAGGGTGTTATGTATTGTGATTAAGTTTAATAAGAGGTACAGGATGAAGGTGATACAGGCCTACGCGCCTACATCCAGCCATGATGATCAACTGGTTGAACGCTTCCACGAAGACGGAGAATCAGCAATGAGTAAGGTAAAGGCACAGTATACTGTACTGATGGGCGACTTCAATGCAAAGCTAGGCAAGAAGCAGGCTGGAGATGACGCAGTTGGGGAACATTGCATCTGCTCTAGAAATGCCAGAGGGGAGTTCCTAGTAGAGTTCGCAGAACGCAAAAATTTACGGATCTTGAATACCTTCTACAGAAAACGGACTACTCGTAAGTGGACGTGGAGGAGCCCTAATGGCGAAACTAAAAATGAAATAGACTTCATAATGTGCGACTACCCGGGCATTATACAGGATGTGGAAGTAGTTAACAAGATCCGATGCAGTGACCATAGAATGGTAAGATCTAGAATTCAACTAGACGTGAGGAAGGAACGGCAGAAACTGATACGCAAGAAGCCGATTAATGAACTAGCTCTGCGAGGGAAAGTACAGGAATTCAGAGTTTCACTTCAGAATAGGTACGCGGCTTTAACCGAGGAAACCGACCTTAGCGTTGACGAAATGAATGATAATCTGACTAGTATCATTAGGAGTGTGCAGTGGAAGTCGGGGGTACAGTCGTTAGACAGGACACTGGTAAGCTATCCCAAGAGACGAAAAACCTCATTAAGAAACGTCAAGCTATGAAAGCCTCAAATGCAACCGACAAAATAGAGCTGGCGGAGCTTTCGAAGTTGATCAATAGGCGTAAAGTAGCCGACATAAGAAAGTATAATATGGAGAGAATTGAGCATGCTCTAAAGAACGGAAGAAGCCTCAAAGCTACGAAGACAAAACTGTGCATAGGCAAAAATCAGATGTATTCATTAAGGGACAAAGATGGCAAGGTCACAACCAATATGGATAGAATAGTTGAGGTAGCGGAAGAGTTCTACAGAGATCTGTACAGCAGCCGAGACAGTCAGGATGATAACGTAAGAAGCAGTATTATCCCAGAGGAATCTGACATCCCACCAGTATTAACAGGAGAAGTAAAGAAAGCCCTAAAGGGAATGCAAAGAGGCAAAGCCGCTGGTGAGGATCAGGTAATATCAGACCTGTTGAAAGACGGTGGAGAGATTATGTTAGAGAAACTGACCACCCTGTATACGAAGTGTCTCTCGACAGGGAGGATACCAGAATCGTAGAAGAATGCCAACATCATCTTGATCCATAAGAAAGGGGACGTCAAGGACCTGAAAAATTACAGGCCCATCAGCTTACTGTCCGTTGTCTACAAGTTATTCACAAAAGTAATTGCTAACAGAATTAATACGACATTAGAGTTTAATCAACCAAGGGACCAGGCAGGATTTCGTACAGGCTTCTCAACAATAGACCATATTCATACTATCAATTAGGTGATAGAGAAATGCGCGGAATACAACCAACCCCTATACACAGCCTTCATAGATAACGAGAAGGCATTTGATTCGGTGGAGACATCAGCAGTCATGCAAGCACTGCGCAATCAGGGCATCGACGAAGCCTATATAAACATAATGGAAGAAATCTACAGCGCATCCACAGCCACTATAGTCCTTGATAAAGAAAGCGACAGAATCCCAATAAAGAAGGGCGTACGACAAGGAGACACGATCTCTCCAATGCTATTCACCGCGTGTTTACAGGAGGTTTTCAGGGCCCTAGATTGGGAAGAATTAGGGATAAGAGTTAATGGTGAGTATCTCAGTAACCTGCGATTCGCTGATGACATTGCATTGATGAGTAACGTGGGAGATGAATTACAGCTTATGATTACTGAACTGGATACGGAAAGTAGAAGAGTAGGTCTGAAAATTAATATGCATAAAACTAATGTGGAACAATCTTGGCAGAGAACAGCGCTTTGCGATAGGTGGCGAGACGCTGGAAGTTGTAAAGGAGTACGTCTACTTAGGACACGTAGTAACCGCGGAGCCGAACCATGAGAGTGAAATAACTAGAAGAATAAGGATGGGATGGGGTTCATTCGGCAAGCATTCTCAAATCATGAATGGTAGTCTACCACTATCTCTCAAGAGGAAGGTATATAACAGCTGCACCTTACCGGTACTTACCTACAGAGCAGAAACTTGGAGACTTACAAAGAGGGTTCAACTTAAATTAAGGACGACGCAGCGAGCGATGGAAAGGAAAATGATAGGTGTAACCTTAAGAGACAGGAAGAGAGCAGAGTGGGTCAGGGAACAAACGGGGGTTAAGGATATCATAGTTGAAATTAAGAAGAAGGAATGGATATGGGCCGGGCACGTAGCACGTCGGCAGGATAACCGGTGGTCATTAAGGGTAACTGACTGGATTCCAAGAGAGGGCAAACGCGTGAGGGAAGACAGAAAATTAGGTGGGTAGATGAGATTAAGAAGTTTGTAGGTATAACGTGGCAGCAGAAAGCACAGGACCGGGTTGATAGGCGGAACATGGGAGAGGCCTTTGCCCTGCAGTGGGCGTGGACAGGCTGATGATGATGATGATGACTTCTTCCTTGATCCCCACTACAATAGACACCAAAATGGTGGCATGTTTGCGAAGCTGGAAGCCGCAAAGAAGAATAATCTTGACCAAAGTCATGGGTGACGCCGAGGCGGGTGAGCGCGATTTTCCGGTCGACGTACCGAAGCTGTTTCAATGAGTATCACACTGAATAATGAGAGGTGGTTCACGTTTTGTTTACTCTAGTGAATAGCAGGAAAAAAGATGTCATTTTTTCTCATTTCACTACCGCTCAGCCCTGATGACCTAATTTGATGTCATATCTATAAATTCATTAATACTTGCACCACTGGCTCAATTTTTCGTTTGTGGTCTTCTGAGGGCATAGCTATTAGGAAAACATGCAAAAAGTACCCGATCAAAATAAAAAATCCAGGTCTGAAAGGGTTAAGAAGCAAAACTTCAGGTTTTGCTTCATCACGTTATGTTCATGATGTTATGACCACGACTCGCCTTCATGGCTACTAGCGGCGCTGATTAACACTCCTAGGTTTAAATGCAGACATATACCCCATAAAGTGGACGGGAGGATGACCGCCGCCTTACGTCAGTGGTAGAGCTTCGGACGCGCTGTTCGAAGGCCGCAGGTTCGTTTCTTGCCAGCAGGAAGCTATTTTTCCGTCCACTTTATTTTCTTCACATCTACATCATAATCAATACAAATAACGCCCCCTATACTTTCCTTGGCTTTATTGTCTGTTAGGGAAGAAAGCACTCTTCATTCCTTCCCCCCATTGTAGGGTAGCAAACCGGACGCGCGTCTGGTTGACCTCCCTGCCTTTCATTCCTTTCCTTCCTCTTCCTCCTCCTTGTCTGTTAGTTCTAATCGTTGATGTTATGATCATGTTAATCCGAACGGAAGACTTGTACAGTGTAGAACGAGTAATCCACCCAACTGTTTGCACGACCACATAAACATGCCGGCTAAGGCGCAGTCAGGCCTAGGCTGACAGAGGCGAAAAGAACATTTATGACATAGTAGTCTCACCCGAAACTTAACTTAAACCGGAGCTGCAACTTCACTCTATTTGTAGGGCTGAGTTGATGCACAAACATACATCCGGTCATTCGTCACCACGATATTGACATAAGGTCCCTAGGTCAGCTACCAAAGGAAAGATGGGACCACTGAAGGAGCAATTTACACAACAATTTGCTTGAGGGAATACACGCGACGCTGCCAAAATGACACTCTGCGGTTTTCTCTAAGTGTCGTATTTGCTCAGCCACTCTCCCCTGACACACATCGTTCAGTTGTCTACTCGTTCGCTTGTTCTAATGCTTCCTTTGTTACTTCGTTTACAAAGAAGTCGTGCGGATGTGTTGCTTCCGTCCCGCTGACACTGCGCCCCAGCTGTGTTGAGACGCTAAACCGCTCGAGCACTTGCACGGTTAAAGAAAAATCTTGTAGCGTGACTTACAGCCTTCTTCGTGACAAAGAAAATTCCGGAGTGGGGTGATTCCACGTAAGATCGAACAAACGATGGCTGGTCGACCTCTCAAATTTATTTCAAAATTTTATATATTATTGCCTGATGAGTGGAAAGAAGAGATCCGCAATTTGTTTTGCCGCCAAAAATTACAGCGAAAGCTGTTATGAGATCATTTCACCGGTCGTTTTTGGCGCCGTAGTTGTGCGCCGCCGCCGCCGCCGCCGGTGTCCGTAACCAGTATCGATCGAAATAAGAAAAAAAACTAAATAAGAAAAAAATTCCAGGATGGAACGAGGTTCGAACCTGGGCCCTCTGCGTGGGAGCCCAGTATTCAACCTCTGAGCCATGCCCGTGCTTGAAACTGCTTTGCAAAAAGGTCCTATACAGGCTTCATGTCGGGAAGGAACCACATTAGCATATGCAATATAGTGTGGTAGAAGAGTAAAATAAGCACCAAGCGTCGCACAACGCGAATTCTGTAATCAGGCGTCACACAATGCGAATTGCGCAACGAGTAGTTTGTGAAATGCTTCCAACCCATTACAAAGATCTCTGCCATAATTCTTCGTCGTCATAGGCACAGCATCAACAAAGTGCGCATAATGCTTTACATGCGTTTAGCAGGTACCACGGATCTCCTTAAAATGACGAAAAATGGCACAGTGCCTGCTGCCCCACTTTTCAAAATTAGAATGATTTAGAGCGTAGTGAGTTCCTCGCAAGTGCACTTGTATTGGTTGCCAAGGAAGCCTATAAGCGCAGATCCATTTCCTCGGGGTCTCAGTAAAATTACAATGCTTTATAGCGTAGTGGGGTCCTCGCAAGCGCACTTGGATTGGTTGCCAAAGAAGCCCATGAGCGCATGATCCATTTCCTCGGGGTCTCAGTAAAGTTCTTCGCCCCCCCCCCCCGTCTCTCTCCCACGTCAACGTATGTTATACAGCATGACGGGAGAGGGAAATAGCGAGCGGGCGTCACGCAATGCAAATTACATAACTGGTGGGCCGTTTAAAGCTTCCAACCCATTACAAAGGGCTGAGCCATAATTCTTCATCGTCATCAGTCGTCGCGTCAACAAAGTGAACATAATGCCTCACAGACGTGTAGCTGGTGCCTCGCTTCTCCGCAGAATGACGAATAATGGCTTAGTAGGTGCTTCCCAACTTCACAAAAATTGTGATTTATGGCGTAGTGGGCACCTTTCTAGTGTACTTGTATTGTAGCCCCAAGAGAGCTTACAACGAGCTCTAGAAACGCCGCTCTTCCAGCTTTCGCTGTGACTGTGCTGCGGTTTCAGCGCAGGCCTGGCGTTTTTTTTTTCGAACCACAGGAAATCAATAATGACGAAGAGGTGGAGTGGAGCGCTCATCCGCTCTGCTGTTTTGGCCAACTTTCGTTATGAATGGCACAAAATATATTAAAGTTAGGTAGCTGAAATTTATTTACCTAAATATATGCATGTTTTTGCTTCTGCTCAGGTATTTTTAGTTTTTATGTGTAGTGTAGATGTTTTTATAAAAAACCTCAAAAATGGCCCAATCGGCAAAATTTTCTTTACTTTGAAGGTCTTTATCTCAAAAAAACCTTGTAGCAGAGTTACGAAAATTCCGCATTACGTTCTTCGCATGCGTATCTACCAAACTGCCAAATCTTGTATTTATATAAATTTTCAGTAAAGAGAAATGATCGGGCTAATTTCAAGAAAACACCGAACAATGAAAACTTCTGACGACAATTAAAAAAAAAACCCATTTTTTAAATTTATTAAACTTTGTCCACTTATTCTCCTCCACATCAGCTTTCACAATCATTAAAAATATGTTGCATAATGTCGTTGCTCTAATAGCTACGGCCCCTCCAATGACACCCTTAGGCAACGATGGGCAATTCCGACTTCTTGCCCAGCAAGTGTGTAAAATGCAGGCAGGATTGAATTTCTTTTTATTAAAAGGTCAGCAGGTACCTAAAAAGGTGTCGCCGGCACCGAAGACGTTAATTTTGAAATTATTTGGTCACTGCAGCGGCCACGAGCGCGGAGCTACCGAGTAGGCGCGCGCGCACCCGAGATGCTCGTTGTAAGAGACGGCGCAGTGAGAGCTCGTTCTCGCGTCCTCAGACCGATTGAGTTCGAAACAGCAACACCTCTCGGGTGACTTGAACGCACGTGCACCGGTAGTCGCAGTGATCTGGTTAATTGCGTCGATTTCTTTTTCAGGGAGCATAAGAATGTCATCGTTAAACTGTGCGTTCCGTGAAGATCTTTCATTGCAGTGGTAGCAAAAGCACGCGTAGCACAAGTAGTCCGTCTCACTGACAGTCACTGATCTTTCGGGCGTTAAACGTCCTTCAAAGCATTTATGTCTAGGTCGGTACCTCTGCGAAATTTTGGCTTCTTTGCAATAATTAAAGGAGTACTGACACAATTTTGAGACATCGCAAAAGGGACATTTTTTGCTTCGTTGGTATGCAGTGTCCACGCTGTCCACACACTGGTGTCGGAGAACACGTATAAAATATTTTAATTTGACCTTGAAGTTTTCGTCGCTGAGCATTTGCAAGCCAGGCACACTGCAAGGACATTATCCCGACAAGTCAAGACAGTTCCTCCGAGTTCGCGAGTTCGGCGTCCTGCATGCAGCCTAAATCGTAGAAATCACTGTCAGGGTCACTGGACGACAATTCACTCATCGTTGTCTATTGCACCACGAGCAGATGACGGATTTCCCGCTAGTACGTCGCGAATTTCTGTATCTCCGTGACGTCACACTGCTATGAAACGGCACTGAAAAGCCACCCCCTCGATATCGAAACCGAAAGTGTCTTTTTAAGGTGGCGCTAATTAAAATATATAGGATGCATTCCCAGGCACCACAATAGTCGTTTTACGTTTCTCGACACCAGTATTTTTATTTAGAGCAACAATCCGAAATTTTTTAAAATTCGTGTCAGTAGTCCTTTAAGCTTCTTGTGCTTCGAAAGGTAGTCTCCACAATAGACTCATTCAGAGCTATACTTTCACGTCATGAGACGCACAGGAGGAGTAGAGTAAGAGCAAAGCACAAGAACTATCCGCGCCGAATGAAGTGTGAACAGCGCACCGAACGCGCGGCCAGTTCACGCCGTCTGCTGCCGACATCTAATATAGACAAGCGCATCCGGTTACCGATAGTTTTGCTTTTCTTTCCTTTGACAATCCATATTTTGCTTTGCCACTGGAGCGCCACGTTCATGCTTTCCACTGATCGCAACTGGCGCAGCGCAGTTTCTGTGGCAGCAGCGTGCGTGAAGCGAGCGCTCATAGCTCCCTTATAGAGTGTTCATCTTGCTTCCATCTCCGCCGTGTTATCAGCGCCTAGCTGAGATGCGAACAGAGGGCGCCGGCGGATAGAATAGCGAAGCTCCAGTGCACGTGCGTTCAAGTCACCCGAGAGGTGTTGCTGTTTCGAACTCAATCGGTCTGAGGACGCGAGAACGAGCTCTCACTGCGCCGTCTCTTACAACGAGCATCTCAGGTGCGCGCGCGCCTACTCGGTAGCTCCGCGCTCGTGGCCGCTGCAGTGACCAAATAATTTCAAAATTACGTCTTCAGTGCCGGCGACACCTTTTTAGGTACCTGCTGACCTTTTAATAAAAAGAAATTCAATCCTGCCTGCATTTTACACACTTGCTGAGCAAGAAGTCGGAATTGCCCATCCTTGCCTAAGGGTCTCATTGGAGGGGCCGTAACTATTAGAGCAACGACATTATGCAACATGTTTTTAATGATTGTGAAAGCTGATGTGGAGGAGAATAAGTGGACAAAGTTTAAGAAATTTAAAAAATGGTTTTTTTTTTAATTGTCGTCAGAAGTTTTCATTGTTCGGTGTTTTCTTGAAATTAGCCCGATCATATCTCTTTACTGAAAAGTTATATAAATGCAAGATTTGGCAGTTTGGTAGATACGCATGCGAAGAACGTAATGCGGAATTTTCGTACCTCTGCTACAAGGCTTTTTTGAGATAAAGACCTTGAAAATAAAGAAAATTTTGCCGATTGGGCCATTTTTGAGGTTTTTTATAAAAACATCTACACTACACATAAAAAACTAAAAATACCTGAGCAGAAGCAAAAAACATGCATATATTTAGGTAAATAAATTTCAGCTTTTTTAATATATTTTGTGCAATTCATAACGAAAGTTGGCCAAAACAGCAGAGCGGATGAGCGCTCCACTCCACATCTTCGTCATTAATGATTTCCTGTGGTTCGAAAAAATTTTTGGCGGCAAAACAAATTGCGGATCTCTTCTTTGCACTCATCAGGCAATAATATATAAAATTTTGAAATAAATTTGAGAGGTCGACCAGCCATCGTTTGTTCGATCTTACGTGGAATCACCCAGTGATCTTTTTCATGTGCATACATTCATACACTTTTGCAGAGAATCGAGCGCACAACTCGGTGTCTCCACTGGCGCGGTCTTTCCAGCCTGTTTTCTTGAGTCGCTTTGCTCCCCGAATTTAACTCAGATTAACTTATACTAACGTCACCAGTAGCAGCATTGTGAGTGTGATTTTTTTATTGTTAAAATGTTGGCAGAATGGAGGGGAATTTCGCTTTTGAGTCTTTCTCCCAAGAACAAGGACACACTTGAAAATGTCAAGTCTTCTTCCCGCTACGTGTGTCCTAATATCTAGCTTTCCTCTAAACCATGGTGGCTGTGCCACTAACACCTTCTGTAGCGACAGAGAAGAGGCCGACACCCGTGTTGCCCTGGTTCAACACTTCTTCTTTCCTTTATTGCGTGCTCACGAGCAGCCCTGCCTTACGCCGGCTTCTTCGCGCGCCTTGTGTGCGGCATGGCGTTTCCCGCCAACGTTTTCCCGCGGTAGATTCAACATCCTCCTGGGGCCGCGCTGTGCTCACTTGCCTCCAAAGGGTACAACCGTTGAGCGGCGCGACGTACTTGCTGACCGTTTGGGAATGCAATCTTGAAGTACCTCTCGATTCCGTCCCGGCCTGGAAACGCCTCGACCACTCTGCAGAGCTTCCATTGCAGCGCTGGCACGTTGTCGTCCTTAACAATCACCAAGTCACCAACGCGCAGATGGGATGAAGACGACGGCAGGCAGTGATGAGCGGAGCGCAGGAGAAGCAGATATTCCTTCTTCCACCGTTTCCACAATCGGTGCAGAAGCTCGTCTCTGTATTTCACCCGCCTTCGCAACCAGGCGCGGTAGAACTAGGCAAACAGCCGTTGGTCTTTGCTGGTAGCCCTACGACACGCTTGCCAATTAAGAAGTGCGATGGCGTCAGCCCCTCTGCATCCTCCGTGTCCTCGCAGAGTTGCGTCAGGGGGCGACAGTTTACTATCGCTTCTACCTCAGCCAACACAGTGAGCAGTTCTTCATAACTGAGGCTGCTTCGTCCAAGGCAGCGCTTCAGCGCATCCTTAATTGTCCTGATGACGCGCTCCCAGAAACCTCCCCACCACGGAGCTCGTTCGGCGATGAACTTCCACTTGATTCGGTGGGCACCTGCGTGGTCTTGGACGCTCTCGCTGAGCAGCGATCGCAGTTGTTCGGAACAGCTGAGGAATGTCCTGGCGTTGTCCGAGTAAACTGTAGATGGAATGCCACGCCTGGATGTAAACCGACGAAAGGCAAGGATGAATGCTCGTGCTGTCATGTCCGAGGTTAATTCTAGGTACACCGCCCGTGTCACCGCACAGGAGAAGACGGCAATATAAAGCTTCGCAGACTGTCGAGTAGACCGAGAATAAAGAGGGCCGCAAAAGTCGACTCCCACGACGTCGAACGGTAACGTCTCCATTATGCGGTCTTTCGGTAGTGGTGCCACTGGGACTGACGCTGGATGCAAACGTAGGCGGCGACATGCCAAGCACGACTGAAGCACTTTCTTAACGGTTCGTCTTCCCTTTAAAATCCAAAATCTTGATCGGAGGTCCAGAAGCGTAACGAGAACTCCGGCATGTAGAAGACGGACATGTGTAGCGGATATCAAGAGCCGTGTAAACACGTGGTCACTTGGTAATAGGATGGGTTTTTTAAGTTCCTCTGGCCCCTGAAGTTCCTGTAAGCGGCTTCCAACTCTGAGCAACCCATCCTGGTCAATATCCGGCCGCAGTGCTAGGACACTTGAACGTGCTGGCAACGGCTGGCCCGCGTGACGTGCAGCGACCTCTGCTGGGAAAGCGGTTTTCTGAACAAACTTAATCCAGTATCTCTCCGCGTGATCTAGTTCCAGGGACGTCAGCGGCCCAGACAAGGATGCCTTTGGGAGGCGTTGCAGAAAAAAATCACAGCATATCCACGGGGTGAATGATGATGAGTGGGGCGAAGCTACGGAGGGAATCATCTGTAAACCGTGAAACTCTTCCGTGAAATGCGCCCAGTACATAATATAAAGAGTGTGAAACATCGTGTATATATTAAACATCAAACTTTTATTGTACTGTTGGTTTACGTGGTCCCTTCATCATCACTTGTGATCGGTGAAATGCAAGGAAGAAGTCCGCTCCCGAGCGAAAGAGCGCCAAGAGCGACCGCATTCCCCGCTCGCCCTGTGCGAATTAAAGGCAAGGCTAGAGGGAAGACAGGACGCGCGTTCCACGACGCGAGGTCGGTAGCATGCCCAACGAAAGCCAACGGAACGCGATCGTGCAAGTGCTCCGGCTTCGCATCGCCTCATGGTTCCATTTAGCGTCCCAAAACCAAATATATTGCTCAAGGTGTGCCTTGCGTTTTTCGTAGAAATAATTTCTTTATCATGTACATTAAGACGGAAAGTTGAAAGCTCGCTAGAGTGTATCGCCCGCAAAGTATGTCTTTTAGTGTGATTTAACTCTCGTACGGCAGGGTCCTCGCGCCGTTGCCGGTCCACCTCGCCCGTTGACGATCGGGAGAGGTGGCTACATACAACTACTACTACTACACTTTAAGAAAAACATCTGGCGTTCTTTCGTTCTGCTTTTACAAAAACATCTGGCGTCTTTCGTTGGTTTATTTCATCAATCAACGGCGTTTTGAACAAAATTTTTATTGTTTAATCACGCACAGGAGAAATCTCACCAGGCACTACCTTGGAGGTAAACAATGGCTGCTAATGGGAATGAGAGACAGAAGAAGTCGGCTTTTAGCTAACACTTACACTTCTACTTCTACTAACGTTTCCTACTGGAACATGCCTATGGCTGCTAATGGGGAATGAGAGACAGAAGAATTCGGCTTTTAGTTAACGCGCACGCTGCGAATTTTTTATTGTTCAACAACGCACAGGAGAAATCTCCCACCGGCACCACCTTGGAGGTCAAAGCGTAAGACTTGTTACGCACTACTACGATGACTACGAGGGACGAACGGGTGCCGCCTTAAGGAGCTTCGCCCCTAAAACCTCAAACTCCAGGCGGTTACTCTGAGAAGCCTGGAGAGTGAGCTGTACTTCTCGAGGTCCAGTAGCGGTGTGTGTGGATGTATAGCTTGCGGTGAGACTGCGGTTGGGCACACGGACGCAAGTTCGCTGTTCAGGTCATAAACCGTCAGCGCAGAGGAAGGACTTAAAGGCCAGCTGCCCTCGGGTTTGGTCAACCAAGGAGGTCCCGTCCACCACTTCGTCTCTCGTGTTAAAACCGCTGCCGATACTCCGCGGGTCAGAAGGTCTGCTGGGTTGTCTGCGCTCACGCAGTGCCGCCAATTGTAGCGTCGAGTCAAAGTCTGAATCTCTTGCACACTGTTCCTTACTAATGTCTCCAAACGGTGAGCATCGCCAGAGATCCAATGTAGCGCTATCGTTGAATCCGTCCAGAAGGAGGCGACACATGACGAGAACTCGGGTATTTTCTGAATGTAATGCCATAATCTCGCCGCTAGAAGACAGGCAAGAAGCTCTAAGCGTGGTAGAGACATCGGCTTCAGTGGTGCAAGGCGAGACTTGCTAATAAGGAGTCGGACGGTAACACGGCCATCGTCTAGTGGTTGGCGTACGAACACTGCGACTCCATACGCATGAGGGCTAGCGTCAGCGAACAAATGTATTGTAGCGCATCCCTGATCTTGCGATGCCCATGCGAGGCAACGTGGAATACGAACAGTAGATAGAACAGGCAGTTCCGACACCCACTTTTTCCATAATTCCTCAATGTCAGGTGGAAGAGGCTCGTCCTAATCGATGCCTTGTCGCCATAACCGCTGAAACGGGATACGAGCGGTCACGTGAAATGGAGCGACGAAGCCCAGTGGGTCGAATAGCCTGGCATATGCTTGCAACACGGTTCGCTTCGTTGACGGTTGAGTGGAAACGAACGTGATTACGCCTTGCGTAGTGATGATGATGTCATCTGATGAGCGATCCCACAGCAGACCAAGCACCTTGGACTTCGAGCTCTGCTCGGTGACATTCTCTAGTGAGAGGCCGTCGTTCAAGAACTGGTCGCAGAGAAGGCGGGAGTTTGAGCACCGATGCTCCGATGCTTACACCGATGCTTACCGATGCTTACCGATGCGGGAATTCCATTCGCGCATCGGTAACGATAGCATTCGCTTCTCGGTAAATCTCCAATGCCTCCTCTTCGGAAGACGCGCCGATGACTAAGTCGTCCACGTAGAATGACCGTTGTAGGCGGGCGACGATGTCCGGGTGCTTCGTCTTCCATGTTTCGAGGTGGTGCTGTAGGGTTGCTGACAACAAGAACGGGCTAGAAGATGCTCCGAAAGGGACCCGGGTCATGCGCCACTCGATGATGGTTGGGACGGGATGCTCACGTGTCAGTAATTGGTCGATCCACAAGAAGCGAAGAGCGTCCCTGTCTTCCGATCGCATCCATATCTGGAGGAATGCCTTTCGGATGTCCGCGGTGAGAACAAATTTGCTGCTCCTAAACTGCAAGAGTAGCTGCAAGAGTTCAGGACCCAGCTTGATGCCTTTATCGAGCATGTCGTTCAAAAACGGTTCACCGTATTCATGCGACGAGGCATCGAACACGACGCGGACCTTTGTAGTCACGGCCTCACGTCGGACTACCGCATGGTGAGGCAGGTAGTAGACGGTCTGTCCAAGGGGTGCCGACGGCACTACTCTTTCCGCATGGCCTTCTTTGAAGTACTCGCTGATGGTGGCATGGTACTCCTTCAGAACTTCTGGGTGATGCTCGAACCGCTGAAGCTGACGCTTGAGCCTGGTTTCAGCCACACTTCGGTTAGTACAAGACGTGAGACTTGGCGTCTTGATCATGAGCGGCACGACGTAGCGTCCTGCGCTCTTGTGTATTGCGCTACGAAAGTGGACGAGCGCTGGGTGCTGGCTGACGTCGTCTTCTTGTCCGTCAGTTATGCCGATGGAGTCCAAGCGCCACATCTCTGATACGTCTCCAGGTCGAACTTCAGTGCGCCAGTCGTCGGAACAAGCCAGGAACAAGGCAGTTGCACTGATGTTACGTGGTGTCGAAGAATGGTAGATGTTAGCGCACATTCCTTGAATGACCCAGCCAAATATGGTCTCAACTGCACACAGATTGTCGGTGAAGCGCTCGACGCGTGCGGTCACTACCCTCCAATAGTGGTCTCAACCGATCAAAACGCTTATCGTAGAGTCTTGAGGTCAGTGCCGTTGAACTTCGTCAGCCAAGGTCAGATTGCGGTCACGCATGATATTGATGACGTTTGGCTCGAAAGCTGGACACTTTACGGTGCAGACCTCTGGCACCTCCAGAGCTTCAACATCGACGACGATCGGCTGAATACGTCCACAGAGCGTGACGTTCACCCTTCGGCACTGGTAATGTCGTGGGTGTTTTGACCCGCCGAATGTGTAGACATCCATCTCTTCATATCCAGTGGAAGGCAGGCAAAGCTGCTGCGACAAGTCTTTTCGGATGAACGTTCGTTGGCTGCCGGTGTCAAGCAGCAGTCGCACTGGCACACAGCCACGGGTTCCGGATGCTCACACTGTGGCGGTTTGTGGTAACACCGACGGCGAACGCGTGCTGCTAGCAGGAGCTGTTGTTACGTGCTTTTCTCGCTGTGTGGCCGCCTCTCGGGTTTCAGCTCCAGTCGGTTGTGAACTGTCGGACCCTCGTCGGCCCCAGATGTCGCACAGAGCAGAAATATGGCGTCCTGAGCATCGGTCGCACTTAAGCCAGGCTGCGGTTCGGCAACTGCGAGCAATGTGCCCTTGCTTCCCGCACCTGAAGCAGCAGCTATTGCTGGAAAGACGCTGGTGCTTTTCTTCTGTGGATAGCGCGGCCCGGCAATCACGCGTCAAGTGGCCTGAGATGCCGCAGAGGGGACATATTGTCTGTGCAGGCCTTGAAGTGGCACCTGGCGATGATGACCGTGCTGTCAGGGCTAGAGCGGACGGTGGATGTGGCGGTGGTGAGGTGTCCGCAGCCTTGCGGTTCGTCGACGGTCTCCCTGAAGTGGCCTTCTCGCGTGACGCTCGACTCTCCTCTCTACTTTCGACTTCCACTTGAAGGAACTTCAAGATTGCCTTGACTTGCTCGTCTCTCGATTGGACTGCAGAGTCCGCGGCGTCTGCGCCGGTCTTAGTGCGCTTTCGGTACTGGATCGCCAGGTCCTCTGGCAATGAGCGCATCAGCACCCGGTGCAAAACAACCGCGTACACTGAAGACGGCATGCCAAGAGTTTCCAAACAGCCGGTCCTGAACTGTATTTGCTCGTACAGGTCACGCAGCCTTGCTACTTGCGACGATGCCTCGATTGGTTCGATGGCAAGGAGGCTGTCGATGTGGTCGTCGATGAGAAGGTCCTTTCACCCGAACCTTTCGGTGAGCACCTTGACGGCGATGTTGTAGTTCGCTTCGGTAAGGCTTATTCCTTCAATGGCCCGCTTCGCAGCGCCGGCCAAGTACGTCTTCAAGTACTTGAACTTCTCGATACCGGTGAGATCGGGGTGCGTGTGAATGGTCGCCTCGTAGTGCTCAAAGAACCCCTGCCACTCACGGTTCTCGCCGTTGAAGACGGGCACTTGAAGTTTCGGCAAGGCGACTCGCAAACCCGGTGCTCGTGGTCTAGTGGTATCGGCGAGGTCTTGGCCGATGGTATCCGAGTGGGCAGCTCCCATGGAGCTGCTGGCGCCGTCAACTGTACCCGCATGCCTCGGCTGGTTGGTTTCGGTGACGGTAGAACCAACCGCTGCACGCGCGTTCATCGCGGACCGAAGCCTACTGATGGATTTCACGATCTTCTCATGGTAATCCAGAGCGCCCATAATTTCCTCGTCGAACTCCTCACCGTGAAGGGCGTCAGCGATCTGCTTGTCCAGTTCGGCAAGAGCTGTGTCTTTGTCACGAAGCCCGTCGATGAGCTCCTGCAAGTCGGCGGAAGACGGTACTGTGCCTTGCAGGAGGATCTCGGTGGCCTCAGACAGGAGTCGGGTAGTGGCACCGCGAAGGGCGCCTCGATGCCTACGTAGCTTGTCCATCCTCGGTACGGTACGTAGGATGTCGGCCTTCTCCCGGGTTTTCGGCACCAATAATGTAGCGACAGAGAAGAGGCCGACACCCGTGTTGCCCTGGTTCAACACTTCTTCTTTCCTTTATTGCGTGCTCACGAGCAGCCCCGCCTTACGCCCGCTTCTTTGCGCGCCTTGTGCGCGGCATGGCGTTTCCCGCCAACGTTTTCCCGCGGTAGATTCAACACCTTCTGCTAACGAGTACAATGTCCCTGTCGCTAAAGACCGGCTACATTGGCTGCATTTTCATGGAGTGAAAAACGGTTTTACATAACGCTCATATCCGCGAAAAAACAACAAAATAAATGATGTACTCTCGTAACTACCTTGAGGTGTTGTGCAGTACGGCCTTTTTCATAACCTCATACAACGTTTATACACACTGCTTGTTATCATTTGTCAGCGAACCAAACAATATTTCTGAAGCAATATTGACGTGCACTACAAGCAATGTTAGTAAGCTCAATGTTTCTGGGGACCTTTTCTTCGCATAAGTTGTTGTTCCAACGAATGTTTAACCATTGCCAGCGACAGTGTATCTTACTTTTAATATCTATATTTTTAACGCCTTATTAAATGAAAATTCGTACTTTTTGCTGATGATTCGAATATCCATATTTGAGGCACCAGTTACAAATACGGAACTGTCAGTTATACGTCTTCTAGCATGTCGCGAACTCATTATCATGTCCCCCTCTCGATCTCAGCACCGCGCATACAACATCGCAAAGAAAATAAAGCCTTGTCTATCCACTACCACCACTGCTTGTCGATCCAACTACATCAATCAGTAGCCGTGAGCATGTGGCTCTAAATAGCGCTGCATACCGAACATTTTGGATGATAACAATTGGCTTCGAGATTCACGTGACGTGTTTAATCGGATATTTGGAATTGGACACGTTAGTGCACGCATTTTATAGGTGACATCAAAGAAGGCAAGCAAAATGAGCAAAACAGTCCTGTATAGAACGAAGACAACGTTTTCAAAAGAGGGTTGTCCACTTGATGAGCTGGTCCACTTGATAAGTAGGCACTGTTGTGAAGGTAAGATGAGAACGGTCTCAGAAACACAAGACAAGGAACAAAAGAACAAGAAACAAAATAACTTTTGTTTCTTGTGCTACTCGCGCAAGGATGTGCTCCCAAGGATACAATTCTGAACACCGCAAAGAAGCCATTCTGATGTGTTGTTCTAAATCAAAGCATGTCCCTGCGAAAGCCTACCACTGTCGCACCAAATTACCTCTGGGAGGATGTTACTGGAAAAGTCGTAAGAAGTTGAAAGAACTTTCGAAAACTTCATTTCACTACGACTCCTTAGGAATGCTGTTTACTGTTGCTTGAACTTTTCCTACCTTGGGAAGAGAAAAAAAGTTGTGTTAAAAACACATTACAGGAACTGCGTGACTCGTGGAGTCTGCACACGGGGAAGCGGGAAGCCAGAAGCTGTAAAATGATTTGCTCTGTGGCGCATAGACAGACGGCCATAACATGTAGGAATTACAAATACCGCGTACGTAGAGCTCTGTAATTTAAGAGAGAAGGTCGAAAATGTAGGTGTCCTTGTTCAGATATGAAGAAAAATTTAGGCTACAAAAGAATTGGGCATTTTCATATGTTGCTGTATAGGTTGACAAAGTGGTCACGTATAAGAAAAGGCGCAACTCAGTGGCAGCGCAGTCACCTTGTAGGCCATTATGTACTCGCTAGACTCTTCAATTGAGGATAACCATCATGATCATCATCATCTTCCTAATCACGAGGAGGTGAAACATCTCTTCTCTGTACAGCATGGTGCCGGAAAAAATGAAAGTAAAGCGAAATTTCGCTTAATGTAGGCCACGCTAGGTTGTTACAGCTGGTAAGTCCAGCAAAACACGTAAGAGTCAACAACGTCTTGAAGAGATCCCTTCAGCTGTTCGAAGAAAAAAAGAGTGGTTCTATATTCACGCCATTCACTTAATTCATTAAATCATTCGCTAAATCACTTGGCATTAGCTGAGTGCTGCAGCTCATGTTACTGCACTTCTTGCCTGGTTGGACCACAGCTTCTCCTTACAAACCTTGCTAGCAAGGTAAGAATCACAACGAGGAATCATAATTTTTTTTCGCAGCTGCAGGTGCCCCTCAGGATGCAGCTTCACCATGTTTTACATCGGAGACGTTTCCACTAATGCGGCAGATACATCACTTGTTTCACGAAGATTCTGTGTGCTCAGAAAGAGAGCGAGCGATATAGTAGGAGGAGAGGAAGAGAAGTATCTCCAGGGCTCGGGTTTCCGGTACGGCGGCTCCATTTCAACAGTGACCAAATCCAAAAACATCCGTCTACTTAAATTTAGGTGCCCTTAAATAACAACAGAATTGCTATGCAGGATGGCCCGAGCTTCTCGGGCACACGAGTTTGCTCCGAGCTTGCATTACGGTGGTCATGACAGGAAGACAGTTGGGAGCACGCGATAGCAGCGTTGATAAAAACGGCTACAAGGACGAGAATGGCGTCACAAACGCATGCGCGGCTTTTGCGGCGGTTTTTAAGGGAGCACCTCGTGCGAACGCGTCAGCGCCGCCACTCAGTCAACATTTTGACAGCGCAGCGACGTGAGCGTGATTATCGCGCTATATTTTTGCGAACTAATCATCGCGCCTCCCGCGGGCGCGTTCGTGGGCGCTTGTCCTCTTTCGGAAAATTCTTTCGTTCCACCTGCAGCATGAAAATTTCCACTCTCGAAGGCAACAAGGGCGCACACGCAGCACTCTGATGCAGCTCGTTTCGATTCTCTGGAATATTACAGATAAATAAACGGACAGGTTACTGCTATACTTACATTACACGCCTGAAGATTTTTCTGTAGTAACGAATCGGTAGAAAAAATGTCTCCACAAACAAGTAAATAATAACATTTCTCGCCGCAAGTCCCACCAGGGGCGCTTGCTTCATGGCTGTGAGTGGTACGTCGTGAGAGCGGTGGAATTGAATGCAAGACTTCGTAGCCACGTGATGATATAACCTTTAGTTCTTTATGCATGTGTGCGTAGTCTGTGTAATAAAGCTCATAGATGAATCGTGCCGCTCGCTGGCGTTGCGGCGTGAGCACTGCTCCTCGGCAAGAGGAAACGCGGTAGGCGGACCCGCTCTTCGCTGCGGGCGTCTGTCAATCACATTGATTGTCGCGCGAACTCGGGCACAAACTCGTTGATTCTGAAAAGGCCCCAGTTCAACTTGTGACTGTCATAGTGCCGGTGTACCTGTCAAGTGTTTCATGCGGTGGACGCTACTCAGCAGCTTCTTTGCATATAACATAATTTGGTCAGCTTGCACTACTTGCGCAAGGCTGGGGCCATTGACGGAGCTTGCGATCACCTAGCTTCTTCCAGCTTTTTACGTGGCTCGTCTACTCAGTATGCTTGGTCTGCCTCGGAGTAATGACCGTGTCAGTTCGGTCTCAATATTGGTGCTATTGATTAGGAAGGTCTTAACTATCATGATATTGAATGGTCCTTGCTTAACTGTTAATGTTTTATTTACCGCGCAATTAATTACTCAGGTTTAATTCGCAAGGTCCTGAATAGTACAGAGGTAATTACCTTAATCCTAATGAGCATGAACCTAATTAGCACGCTTCTAATTAGCGCCATGTTAATTAACAATAATTCATAATGCCTTAATTACCACGGGATTATTTACTCGGGTTTATTTCGCAATGTCCTGAATATACAGATATAATTAGCGTAATCCTAATTAGCACGATCCTAATTAACACGGTCTTGGTGAGTAAGGTCTTAATTACGTGCTCCTAATTTGCGTCGTGTTAATTAGCATGATCTTAATTACCTTGTTCTTAGCTTTACACGAATTCATTAGCATGGTCTTAGTAAGACGTGGCTTAGTTAGCTCGGCCTTAGCATGATTTGGCCTAAGCAGCTTCGTCATAGCACGTCCTGACTTAGCTAGGTATACCGCCCAGCTAGGTATACCGCTCAGCCGGGCGCACGTGCTCTGGGAGCGATCAGACGATGAAGAAGAGAACGACGAGGGCGCGCGCCGGCCGAGGAACGCGCTAGAATGTACAGGCCGACCATGGTGATTATACACGTGGCCTCGGCGATTAGCTCTGGCCGCGGTGTTGTAAGGCGCTCGGTCGGAACTAATCTCAGAAGCCACGGCGCTGATTATTCTAAAGGATACTTGATGCAGACATTAAACGCTTGAAAATGTATTCAAACGGCCCGCGCACACATAAAATATATAGTTAGTAGAGCTTTCTGCCGCTTTTCCTGCATTGGTGCACTTCTGCACTCAGCGGTACGACAAACAAATGAAAGAAGGTGCCTCTAGTTTGAGGACACCACCCAACCTTCTCGACCGCCCTTGACGTGACGCCGCATTCCATCGTAACCAATGGAACGGAGCGCGCGCTGAGGGATAGATTTCACCTTCTCGTACTGTTAGCTTGTTCAAAAGGGGTTGTCGCCAGAGCTCGGAAAGATCCCGAGTTTCGCCAAACTCGGGCCATCCTGCATAGCACCACAGGTGGTCAACATTGACCAGGCGATGTCCGTTACGACGTGCTTCCTAATCATAGTAATTTCAGCACGTATGAAATCCGTAAATAAGTCCGTGAGGAGGGTACTCGCGCTTTTTACTTTAATATTTCCGCGCAATATAATGGATAATATTAATAACTGTTGGCGTTTTACGTCCCGAAACCACGATATGATTATGAGAGACGCCGTAGTAGAGGGCTCCGGAAATTTCGACTACCTGTGTTTTTTAACGTGCACCTAAATATAAGTACACAGGCATCAAGCATTTTCGCCTCCGCCGAAATTGCAGACGCCACAGCCGGGATTCCATCCTTCGACCTTTGGGTCAGCAGTCGAGTACCATAACCAGTAGACCACCATGGCGGTTACAATATAGTGGAGGCCTCGGCAAAATATAGTTAGTAATAAATCTGAGGTCGCAGATTACTCTACATCTAATTCACAAAACCCTTGTGAAATACTATTACCTGTATTCAAACTCACTACCTTTGTCGACGAAAATCGCGCTAAATGAACACGGACGCAAGAAGTGTTGTGTGTCCTCTTCTTGTCTTCCTGTTCATCCAGCGCTATTTTAGTCGACAATATATACGAACACGACCAAATTTCATCTGTGCTGAAGTATCTTTCGTTATTTCTTTTCTTGCGAACATTTCTTCATGGCAGCCTAAGAATGAACAAAAGTTGTGTTGGAAGCGCTCAAAGGCAAATAACATAAGATTCTTTACGCAGCAGTCACACAACAAACAAAACGACACACTGAACTTACACACCTTTTTGTAAAAAAAAATAATATACAGAATTGTAATAAATGTCTCATAATGATCAAAATAAAACGTTTCCGCTTTTGTAACAATTCGTAATTTTAAGCATGTCCCACTTCTGAGGCCCGTCAAGAAACTGCAGTGCATGTCATGCATTCGCCAAGTAGCTCTTAAGTTTAATACGGAATAAGACGGCAGCCTCAGAAGGCTCTGAAAAGCGCCACACTCAAGCGGCGTAATTAAATTTCGAGCACCGGCAATTGTAAACAGGACAGCGTCAGCGAGCATTGCCTAGTCAGCTCCTCACGACTTACGTTACTGCGGTGTGCTGCGGTGTATATGGAACCTACCATTTAAATTTCATTTGTGACGCTCTCTGGGCTGGCTTAACTGCGAACAAAAAGGTCAGCGAACTCCGGTAATGCGTGTTACTATACCATCGCCATTAAAGCGGACTTTATTGTTTACGCACTTTTTCACGAGTTAGTGCTTCAGCAAGAAGATCTAATGCGATAATGTACCTCACTGTGGATCTCTTCGTTTCGAAGGACTTAAAAGCTGTTCCGCTTAGCCTCGGAGAAATTGGAATGGCCGTCCTTAGAAAATGCAGGGTTTTGTGTAAATGTGGAGTAAACGCACGCGCAGTGGGAATCGATGTAATGCGAAGCAGCCAGCAAAGAGCTGCATACATCGCTTTGCTTGTCTTTGAGCCAAACGAAATCATTCATCCCATAGCATCTAGTTCACCATATATTGCACGTTTGCCATGCACGCATGCATGCACAATCTGGTATATACCGTGCTTATGAAACGTATATTCTGGTATATACAATGCATAACCTGTCATTTATGTTCATCATGCACTCGTGTCATACCATACATTTTTTTGGTATATATCCAATTGACAATACGGTCAGAAGCGCACCATGACAGTGTCATGTAAATCATACCGTACATGATATGCATATAACATGATTTCATGTTAGGACCTGTCATTTATGTTCGTCATACAGTCACATCGCGCAATACCAATTTTGGTGTATATCAAACGAGCGAAATGGCCTCGAGTGCACCATAAGTATGCCATGTAAGTCATGCTATACATGACATGCATATCATGGTTTTCATGTTTCTACCTGTAAAATATGTTAGTCATACAGCCACATCGCGCAATACGAATCTTAGTGTACATCAAACGAGCGAAAAGGCTGCGAGTGCGCCAGAAGCGCGACATGTACATCACGACATGCATATCATGGTTTTCACGTTACCAACTGTTATTCATATTCTCCATACAGTCACATCGCGCAATATCAATTTTGGTGTACATCAAGCAAGCGAAACGACCGCGAATGCACCATGAGCGTGGCATGTAAATGATGTACATTTCAAACATATCACGATTTTCATGTTACCATCCCTCATTTACGTTCGTCGTACAGTCGCGCAATACGAATTTTGGTGTACATCAAGCTAGCGAAACGGCCGCGAATCCACCATGAGCATAGCATGTAAATCATGTCGTACATGACGTGCACGTCATGTTTCATGTGTCAATTATGTTCACCATGCAGAAATGTCTCGTCATACCAGTTTTCGTATATATCCATTCATTTAAAAGGCCGCTAGCGCCCCCAGACCATGTAATGTATATCATGCTGCACATGAAATGCGTGTCATTATTTGTACGTTAGGACCTGTCATTATGTTCGTCATGAATTCTTGTCATGCCATACCAATTTTGGTATATATGAAATTAGCGGAACGGCCGCAAGAGACCCAAGGCCGTGGAATGTGAATCATGCCGTGCATGACATGCCTGCCATGATTTTCATGTTATGACCTATCATATATGTTCGTAATATGGTCATGTTATGCCATATCAGTTTTCGTACACATCCGACTAACGAAGCGGCTAGGAGAGCACAAAGTCGTAGGCGGCTCGATAGATAGATAGATAGATAGATAGATAGATAGATAGATAGATAGATAGATAGATAGATAGATAGATAGATAGATAGATAGATAGATAGATAGATAGATAGATAGATAGATAGATAGATAGATAGATAGATAGATAGATAGACAGACAGACTCATTAATGACAAGATGGATAAATGTCGTGACACTTCTATGAGGTTACACGACAATTAAAGTGGAGATTATAGATGGAGGATTCATTGTATACGTTACCTTATAAGACATAAGCAACAACTCAGAAGCGTTACTTAATCAGCGTTTTGATCTACAGACACTATTTCTACAGCTTATACTCTACTCTGTAAACTCGCTATATGTCGAACCATAATTTATAAGGTAACGAGTAACTACAGGAGTACTCCGTAATACACGTTCAGCTTCTAATATGGCTAATACGTTATTTCTGCCGAGACACAAGGACAGGACGTTCGCCAACAATGCGCACCGCAAACATCCCGCACGCTTTGATATGGTCATCCGGATTAATCTCAAAACAATGCTTGTCCTCTAAAGTCTCAAGCGCGGCGACATTGCTCTCATCGGGGCGAAGCAAATACGGGCAGGCCACGTACCGCCGCGCGGCCCATTTACCTCCTTTCTTGCCACGACACGTGTACTCATTTTATGATCAATGCTGCATGCCCGAACTCGTGCGGTACCTAGGAACTTCGATACAGCAAGATAATTCTGCTGGGAGGACGCATATAACTAAATATATGTAAAAAGTTATCTCAGGCATATATAGTCTACACCTGCAAGCAAAGGCCTGTACACTACAACTTCTAATTGCAAAAGAGATCTTTTGTAGATAAAACTGATGTATATGTAGTGGATTCATTGGCGAGACACCCGACCAGTTTTATAGCAGATGTGTACGTGACGTCCTAGGTCCTATGGCACGAAGAGGCACAGGAAACCTACCTGAATGGTGTAATGGCGCCATCGCTGCGAGGCAATGCATGTCTTTGCTTTGAACTTGTTATATTGAGTTTATACGCGGTAGCTACCACGGGCACAGTTAGGTAGTACATACAGAGAGGCTTACTTCACGTCCCGGATGTACGCTCCCGGTCGCCGGGCTCTTAATGGAGGCGTCGTCTTCGTTGACAGCGTGTCCCGTTTCGAACGAAGCCTTCCCGTCGCAGAGGAGCAGGGTTCAATTTGTCAAAGTGGCCTTTCCGCCCGGGACGCCATCTTTTTTGTAGCTTTCTTTTTACATATTTCGAAAACCTTTTTATTACTGCTTCTCTGCCTGTTCATTGGCTTGAGCACCAATTTCTCACGTGCGGCAGTTTTTCGCAGCGAGGCCGACTCTGTGCATGTGTTTGATTTTCTTCAGCTGAAATTATCACTCTTACTTGCACGTAATAAATTCTGTCTTCAATTTCAACAGTATTGATGTCTTTGTAGTTAAGGCTCTTTTATAGGTATTACCGCTTTTATGCGTTTTTATAAGCAATAAGTACATTTAGGTATCTAATTTCTATTATACCCACGACGGTGGTCTGGTGCTGTGGTTATGGTGCTGATCTGCTGAGTAGTGAAGGGTTCAAGGAAGTTAGAAACGCGAGCAGAAGAAGGAGAGAATGCACAGGACAAGGCTGGACCAGCCTTGTCCTGTGCATTTATTTCTTATTGTGCTCGCGTTTGTAACTTACTGAAACTCTTCACTACTCATCATGTACCAACTGGCTTAGAAAACCACACTGCTAAACTGCTCAACTGCTGAACCGAAAGTCACGGGATCGAATACTTCGCACGGCGACCGCAATTCGCATTGAGGTGAAAATGCTTCAGGCCCGTTTACTTTGAGTAATGTGCGCGTTAAAAATCTTTGAGTGACTGAAATTTCCGGAGCCCTCCACTACGGCGCCCCTCATAATCATATTGCGGTTTTTATATGCTAGACCACAACAGTTAATATTAAAATTTCTGTTATATATACGAGAGATATTCAAAGGGCAGTAATTTCCACGCACTCGGCCAGCAGTAATCACTTCGTGGTATTCTTATTCTCTTCATGCATTAACACTCTTTGCCACTGTTGCCAACTGTTAAAAAAAGCAACCATAAACAGCCGACATGAAGGATAGCGATGACTTCTACAGTCATACTTGACGCCTATGTAGTACTAAAGAATTTCTGACGGCATGAAAATTCTGAGCTGTGGAGATCAAAAGCTCCAAACCTCCATCCCAATTTTACTGGTGAGGGTACAAGCATCAAGTTGTTTTCAAGCTGGTCATGAAGAACTGCCAAGACGTGTTTCCAATGCTGGCCGACATATTCCACCTCTAGGATGACCATTGTCATCGTGGTCGTAATGCTCGCAGTATCGCCCCAATATAATACTGTATAGAGCCTCGTTTAACTCTTGCCTGTGCTATGTATTTGCTTCGTTTCATGTCATTGCATTTTGTCATCGCTGTATGAAGTCGTTCATAGGTACTATCACGGTCACTCGATACAAAAGCAAAACAAATCTTGGCACAACACCATTTCTTTTTGCCAGGCATTCTTGCAGCGAACTTGCATATCACGTCATTTACTCTGCTATATAAGCAAAATGGACCTTGAATATCTACGGCCTTGAGCGGGCTGTCGTATCGTGTTCCAGCTCCGCTATCTATGTCTCGCGGAGGCTTCCTCACTCAACAGCTGCGGCAACTGCACGTGACAAGTGCAGTTGCCGTGCATGTTGTGAAGGCCACCAAGTGGAACAGAAACAAAAGCGGAAAAAGGCGGCTACAAAAAATATGTGCCCACTCTTCAGGAACGATTGCAGTATTTCTCGCTAGGTTGTTTGTTTGAGAATGGAACGAGTGCTTTTACATTGCCAGCTTTTCTACTTGTTTGATTGGCTTGTCTTATGCGATCGCACTTAACTGCACCTCCAGAAAGAAATTGTAAAGGTTCTACGCATTCGTTTTAATTCCGCTCTTGAGCTACTTAGGCCATTTGGCCCTACTATATTTGGAAATCTGTGGTTTAACATTGCCACAGGCTTCAGGTACAAGTAGCTGTACCACGCAGATCAGGGACGAAAATACGACTGAGTTTATAAAAGAAATAAAGACCGCCACCCTTCCCCCACATACGCACAAATGAAAAAAAGCGCTAGTTTTCAAATTTTTATAGACGCAACTCATCTCTCATAGTAACAGTGAGCGCTCGATGTCACTGCGAGAGCCAGATACCAGCCATGTACCTAGGCTCCATATCCATAACACCTTGTTTCACTTTTAAATGCGAAGAATTGAGCAAACCCAAGGCACTTTGAGCATTCTATCTATCTATCTATCTATCTATCTATCTATCTATCTATCTATCTATCTATCTATCTATCTATCTATCTATCTAGCCGCCTACGTCTGGGTGCTCTCGTGATCGCCTCCTTAGCTTAGTGTAGACCAACATTGGCATGGGACGGTAAGAGGGTTTCACGAATATGACAGTCTGCCAGTGTCTGGTAACGTGAGAATACTTTCGCGTACGTCACCCTTTACTCTAGGCACATGTGGCACGTATACCCGTATACCAAGGCACACAGTAAGCGGGTATGCGCCACATTTGACTGACAGTGACAGTCTTCCCAGGAATGGCGAGGATAGATATTGGTAATTTAAATGCAAGAGCTTTAAAAAACCGACACCGGCGGCGTCAACCCGACGAATGCAAAGAATAAATATCAGGATCCCAGTAGGCATCGAACGCAAGCATTCAGCGTGGCCATCAGGTATTCTACCACACAGCCACGCTAGGTCTTGAAACTGCTTTGGAAAAAGACCCTATGCTGGCGTAATGCCGGTGCAGTGCCAATTGTGGTTGCAGTGCTGGATACTTCATTTTATAACAAAGCAATGAGCATTGCATTGCATTGCCCCTATGATGCAGGCGTCATGCTGGATTAACGTCAGTTGTGGTTCCAGTGTTGGCTTCGCTTTCATAGAAGTCATATAAACATTATACTTGTATTCCTGTGATTCAGCAAGATATATTCAAGCGTTGCTCGACCCTGAAAGATTGCGCTAACGACAGTTACATGTGGTATGCACATCATAGTACCGTAAAGAGCACTTGGTTTCGATAGTACTCGCGTCTGTGGTCTAAAGTGAGTGCTTCTGTTACGTCAGACCGTAAGTTACCCTTTAAAGGGCTCATAATTAATCGGCGGCTCGAACAAAACCTTTTAGAATGACACGTGAGATGATTCGTGCTGAGCGCTAGATTTTCATCTTTTGATGTCGACTCATTGGGTTTAATCTGGTCTAACTGCGTTTTAAATATGTTTTTCCTTAAAGAAGTCAGTTGGTAGTAGCGCGTCGTCCTGTGTCAATCTTTTCTTGTGTGTCGTTTTATTCGCGCCCCCGTTTCATTATGAACCAACACCAACTCGCCCAACTTTTTATTATACTGCCTTTAAAGGGACACCAAAGGCAAATATTAGGTCGACGTTGGTTGTTGAAATAGCGGTCCAGAAACCTCGTAGTGCTACTTTTATGCCAAGGAAGTGCTTATTTTGAAATAAAATCACGTTTTAGTGGTCCGCATCGCGTTAGCGCACTTCAAATAACCCGCCTGAAATCCGACTTTCATACGTCACTGCTGCCGTGCCCAACGTTGCCCGCCTTTACTGCGCGGCCGCCGACACTAGTAGCAGCAGAGCGAATGTAGCGGGACCCACCGCAGCAACAACGGCCATCGAAGCTTGCCGCAATCGCCGCAATGGATGTGGACGGAGAACTTGACAACGAGACATTAGCTCGCGACGCTGGGCTCCAATTCAACGACTTGAGCCCCGATAAACGCGGTATGCTGTTGAGGGCTCGTAGTGCCGGCGTCGTTGCATGCGGCACTTTGTCGAACTTTCTGTGAGAGCGACTTTCACGAGCACGCAAAACACACGCGGCAGTACGCGATCCCGGCGCCCTCCTTCGCGTGAGCGAAGCAGGGCGCCGGGCGAAGCGCAGTTCGGCGAAAGCGGAACCTCTGAACTACGCGCGCCGTTTCCCATGGCAACGCCACTGAGGTTCTTTTTTCCATGAATCAAACGGAAACGAACAAACAGCATTTTACTGCGTGTTTTGATGCACGGAAGGTTCTTTTTTTATAGCTGCTAGTTTGATTACTAGTGACTTATTGTAGGCAGACTCTCATACGTCATCGGGATCACTTCGAAAATGTCCCACTCGTGGCGCTCATCATGTGATACATTCAGCTTAATTTCTGGGTAAGTAAGGCAGTGCTGTTGATAATATTGCCGTTTTAGTTGTCATACATTGAGCTTTCACTCTGACATAAATTGTTATTTGTCTTTTGTGTCCCTTTAAAGAGCCCTTTACCAGCCTATGGCGTTTCTCTATTTTCTGGCGTACTTCCGACTGAAGAAGAAGGAATCACGTGACGCCATTACGGTGCATACTCTCGATTGGTTGATGTGCGCAAAATGTCAGTTGTGAATTGTCCCCTGCACTGCTTTGCCATGCAGCCGCCGACCAGTTCTTCTTTGTCTCGCATAACTATCATACGTGATCAACTAATTTCACATCATATTGTGTGTTTTAGTTGCGCTAGCGAAGATAACGGTGCCTAGCCGACAAACGCGAAATCCTGATAGGTTCACGCTTTGTGCTGCCATTGTACACGTCATTTTAAGAAATCAGTGGCGAGGAGAAGATATCGCCTGCAGAAAGGGTAGTGGAGACGAGAAGGAAACCACACCATCATCTTTGATCTCGGGGTGGTGAGGGGCCCTAAAACACCAGTGTAGTCGAGGTGCCTGGTAAGGCCGTGATGTGCACACAGCTACAACGCTTACAAAAACACGCTGATCGACATCGTAAACCTTGGCTCAAAGCCAAACAATGCAGCATAGACACTACTCGCTGATTGCTTCGCTTGAAACCGATTCCCACAAGGCGTGGGACCTGCCGAACATTTTCTTCTGCAACTCTCCCAAAATTTTCTTTAATACGATTCCGTTCCCGTCCTCCTAAAAGTAATTTCGCTTTATTCAGTGCACAAGCTACGGAGTTTAAATGCTTGGAACCCCACGTCTTCCTGTAATCTCGTGAATGAAAGAGTCGCGTAACGCTTTCGAAATAAGAACACGAAATACCCGGGCGTAAGCACCAAGCCACGGCCAATTCTTGGAGTCGAAGCCAGACACTGATCGATACAGAGGATTTGATGGCGCGGCGTCCAACGTGTGTTGAGAGCACGCCGCTCGCAGAAGTTTCGGCCAACTTTCTCACGCATCATGAGTAGCGCATCCAATTTCACTTTCCTGTCTTATTTTTTTCATTTTATTCGGATCCGATGACTTCGTACTTCGCTAGAAAAATAGAAAATATGAATACTCAAGCAGGCTGCCGAACAGGCAGGCGTCTGTAGTAAGATAAAAAGCAAACAGAAAATAACTAGTTGCCACACTAATACATAACGTATGCTTCTGAACAAGCGAAGCAAAAGAAGAAAAAAAAGGGACGCTGAGGCTAATTTGTGCAACAGCGAAGGCACGTCACATATGTCTAAATTTTCGAATGTCGAGTACACTTCCGCATTCTTGAAATTGAAGAAAAAAGGTGTCTTACATTTATTTCCACTAATGCACAAGCAATTCACAAAGTTCTAGAACACTTAAGTAATTCCTCTAATTATTGTTAGAATGATAACGATTGCGTTATACCTGCGTCGACTACAATAAGACTCCTAATGCGCGATGTATGGTCCGTCGTAACATCGGTACCCACGTGAGAGCACAAATGTGTACTACATCCTAAGAAAGTGCGCGCTGTGGTGCGTCGGTTTCCGTAGTCCTGCGAAGTCGAGCAACGCTAGGCGTTAGCTTCTTGAGTCAAGGTAGTACATAAGTGATGCTTATTAACAGGAAAGCCTTAGATGCCGCACCAAACAGGATAATCGCCCTTCGGCGGCGTCCCGCGTTCGCAGCGTCAACACGACTGATGCAAAAAATTATCATCACGTGATGACATCACCATAAGACGTCCTAATGACGTTGCATATAGCCTAAACATATGAGGACGTCGTGACGTCGCACGATGACGTCATCGTATGACATCGTAGTGTGGTCAAAGGCGGGCCGATTGCGGAGGCACTGCGAAACGAGGTGAGGTGCAGAAAGCTTGCCATGCATCCTACACTGGAGGCAGTGCAAATGACGTTTGGTGCAGAGAGCTTTCTTAATGGAGAAAGGGGATGCGATCAATGCATTGAATGAGAAGCCAAAGAAGAAAAAAAAAACTTTCACGTTTTTTTTATTTTGGTATTTATTTTGTTGTATTACTATTATTTCATTTCGTATTTCACCTGTTTTCGCCTGTTAAGCACCTGCTCATCCTTTCGCAATTTTAAAATTCATTTTAACACGAAAATGTTTTATGTCGGGGTCACCAAGACATCGGTGACGTATTTCCGTCACAGAAATGACGTCAAAAAAATGCACATGATGAGATGGCAAAGAAAAATTTGAAGAAAAAAAGGGCCAACAACGGGGGCCGAACCCACGACCTCTGAGTCTACGACAACAGATGCCGGGCCCGCTACCCAGTGCGCCACAGTCCCACACTCTGGAGGCTCTACAAACGCGCATTTTACATCTCACACCTTCCTCTCACAGCGCTGTTGGTCGGCGGGGCGGTGACGACGTCTGCGTGCGGTAAATAGAAGTAGTGCATTATTACCAAGCAGGGTAAAAATTATGTGGCCTCCACGATTAGCTCCTGCAACACGTCGTTGATACGCGTCTGTTTCATTTGGCACGTTTCCAATAACAGAAGGGAAATTTCATCAACACCTTAACACACCTTAGCCACCGGTGGTGGCAACCTTAGCCTAATCCTCGGCCTCGCTCATAGCATCCACCCGTACTTAAAATAACTATACAAGGCACGCCTGACCTGCGTAGCTGTAACACCGCGTTTCCCGCTTACGCGCACCGCGAGAAAAAATGCCAGGCCTGAGCAGAAAGCAGCACAGTCACAGCGAAAGCTCAAAGAGCGGCATTTCTAGAGCCCGTTATAAACTCTCTTGTGGCTACTAATACAAGTACACTAGCAACGTACCCACTACGCCACAAATTATAATTTTTGTGAAGTTGGGAAGCACCCACCACAACATTACTCGTCATTCTGCGGAGAACCGTGGTATCTGCTAAACACCTGTAAGGCATTATTCGCACTTTTTTGATGCTGCGGCTGATGACAATGAAGAATTATGGCGGAGCCCTTTGTAATGGGTTGGAAGCATTCAACAACCTACTCGTTGCGCAATTCAGATTGTGTGACGCCTGGTTACAGAATTCGCGTTGTGCGACGCTTGGTGCTTATTTTAATCTTCTACCACGCTATATTGCATATGCTAATGTGGTTCGTTCCCGACATGAAGCCTGCATAGGACCTTTTTGCAAAACAGTTTCAAGCATCGCTTCAGTTGTGTCTATTGTTGTATTTTTTGCTGTTATTCCTGTGCCGTGTTATGAAACTGGTAATAAAGAAAAAAACAACCGGCATGGCTCAAAGGTTGAATACTGGGCTCCCACGCAGGGGGCCCAGGTTCGAACCTCGTTCCATCCTGGAATTTTTTCTTCTGTTTTTTTTTTCTTATTTCGAGCGACAGTGGTTACGGACATCGGCGGCGGCGGCGGACAACTACGGTGCCAAAAACGGCCGCTGAAATGATCTCATAACAGCTTCCGCTGTAAAAAACTGTTGTTATCTCTTGATAAGCTGCGCATGGGTACATCTACTTATGTCTACGATAGTGTCACGCAAACTGTTGTGAAGTGGAATAAATAGCTAAAGAGGCACACGGGCAGACAGGGCCGTCATGCATGCATACCGAATCACATTAGATCTCCAATATCATTATCATTTACTGACAAATGAAGCCTTGACTCAAAGCAGGATAAATTTTCTTCCTTTCTCGAAGATGCCGATTCTGATATTGTTATTTTTACCGAAACCTGGCTCTATCCTGATATTTCTCATAAGGAACTGTTTTCCTTCACGAACACTTACAATATATATCGATGCGACCGCTTTAACAGATGAGGCGGCGGTGTTTTACTTGCTATTAAAAAAATTGGCCGCGTATCTGCGTGCTTCGCCGCAAATGTCGCCTAAAGACGATAGATGAGGCGCTGCGTGAGATATGGACGCCATCTGGCAATACGTCGGGAAACATGAGTGCTGTGTTGCAGGCTGGTAGTCCCGGCGCAGCAGGAGGCGAAGACCGGCGGTGACCAACGCGACCGGTGGGGACGCCGGCCAGCCCGAACACGCGGTTTGGCGCGAAGCGCTGAAGCAGAAGAAACGTCCGCACTCAACGAGTACTGTCCACACACTCTTTTATTTACACGTCGCCTGGGTAAAACAGGAATGCCAGAGCGGCGCCCCATGGCATTCGTACAGTGCAATACAGAAGCGAAACCGAAACACAACAATGAGCTCGTGCAGACGGCACCGAAGGCAAAGTTTCAGCGCAGTCGCATTTTCAGCGCAGCTTAAGAATCTAGGGTCTTTAAAATTACGTATGTATGCATTTTCTATTAAAAGAACACATGACCTAATACATACGTAGTGATGTTGCGCCTCAGATATGCGTAATGTTTGCTTTTTGATCGACAATGTACACAAGTATGAACCTAGTCAGCCGTTCAAAATGGCTGGCCCTCTGGCAAGTGGTTCAACTTTGGCCGAGTGGCTGAATCGAGTGACGTGCCGACAAACAGAAGGACAGACAGAAAGACAGACCAAAATTTCTCCGTTTAAGTATCCCAAGAAAGGCTATCATCTTTAAAAATCTTTACTTCCCATTGCATTCACTCAGACTCAAATCTCGAGATTATTTGGACCGTTTGTCAAACCCGTTCTACGAATGTGCTAATCGGTGCTTCTTACCGTCCGCCCGATTCAAACGAAACCTTCATCATCAATCTTCGCGACTGTATTGCCAATAAACTTCAGGCCTGTCAGGCAGATATGGTTTATCTTTTGGGCGATTTTAATTTTCCACACATCGACTGGGCAAAGCTAGCCTCTCCTTGTAAAATGTCATCAGATTTCATTAATTTAACCCTGGACTTTAATTTCTCCCAGGTTATCAACCAATCCACTCGCGGATCTAATCTATTGGACTTGGTACTTACAAGCAATACGGAAACAGTTGAGCAAATAACATATCTTGATGGTTTTAGCGACGATTATCTGCTCCAATTAACTATTAATATTCGTTTAGCTTTTACGGGCAAGGTACACAATACTATTCGTAACTATAGCAAGGGTGACTACGCTGCCATGAATGCTGAACTAGAATTTTTTTACCGCAGTGAATGTCTTCCTTCTCTGCGCAGCCAAAGGGTCGAGGAGAACTGTGTGCTGTTCCGCGATAAATTATGCTCGTTAGTAAACCGGTGCATCTCGTCGTTCAAAATAACCAATGATAAATCGAACCCTTGGTTCACGAATTTCCTTAGGCGACTTAAAAACAAGAAGAAACACCTTTACAGGAGTGCCAAAAAATTAGACACCCCTGCGGCTTGGGCGAAGTACAGGGAGTGTCTAAAAACTATAGTTCGGCTTTAAGCAGTGCTAAAGCTAAGTACTTTTTTCACAGTCTTCCATCCCTGCTCAATCTAAATTCTAAAAAAAATTGGCAAGTCATTTGCCCTAACCACGATACTGACATTTCATTACATGATACCAAGCACATGCCTCTTTCTGATAATAAGTGTCCTTTAAGCTTCAATTCATATTTTTTATCTGTTTTTTGTAAGGAACATTGCTCCACCATACCTGAGGTTCCCGACTTTGAGTATCAGTATACGACGCCCATTGAAATCTCTATCGACGGAATTGTTAATGTTGTAAATAATCTTAAGTTATCTAATTCTTGTGGCGTCGATGGGATTAACTCCAAAGCGCTGAAGAACACCATCACTACTTCGAGCAAAATACTATATCACATCTTCAGACTGTCGCTAACTTCACGAGAACTCCCTTGTGATTGAAAGACTGCAAAGTAGTCCCCATATTCAAAAGCGGCAACAGACACTCACCGGATAAGTATGGACACATTTCACTAACATGTATTTGCTGTAAAATGCTCGAGCACATCATTGCATCGCACACATACAATCATCTGGAATCAAATAACTTTTTTTTTTCACCAATAAGCACGGGTTTAGGAGGGGATTTTTATGAGAGACACAGCTTTTAGAATTCACAACTGACTTGCATTTTGACATGGACCGTAACATACAGATTGATAGCATTTTTCTCGATTTTTCGAAGGCATTCGACCGTGTAGCCCACTGCCACCTGATATCAAAATTAACTGCCCTAAAATTGGATTAACAGTCACTAACATGGCTTCAGAACTTTCTGTCAAATCGCCAGCAGTTTACAATAGTTAACAACCTTCCGTCTCCCAAATGCTATGTTACCTCCGGCGTACCGCAAGGGCCGCTACTTGGGCCGTTCTTGGGCCGCTACTGTTTTTAATATATGTAAATGACCTCCCTAATAACCTAGCTTCCCATGTGCGATAGTTCGCAGATGATTGCATTACACACCGCCCTATTTCCGGCCCCGATGAACCTCACATACTACAGAACGACCTTCAGATTAGTTTGAATTGGTGTAAAACTTGGTTAATGACCCTAAATTCATCTAAATGCAAAGTAATCTCTTTTACTCGTAATCAGTCTCAAATTTTTCTTATCGCAAAATAACAACCCAATGTGTCCTGCCACTACGTACAAGTACTTAGGAATTCATCTGACGTCAAACCTTTCCTGGAACCTTCACGTTACAACCATATGTGCTAACGCCTCGAAGTCACTGGGGTACGTACTTCGAACCCTGAGAAATTATCCCTCCAATATTCGCAAGCTAGCTTTTCAGACATTTGTTCGCCCGCAGCTGGAATATGCCTCTGCAGTATGGCCACCCCATCATAACAACTTAACCAGTATATTAGAATGTGTACAAAATAGGGCCGCTAGGTTTATCTCTAATAACTATATTTACAAATCAAGCATCTCACGAATAAAATATGATAGTTCACTTGCTCTCCTCAGTACTCGCCGGGACTTTACGCCTATGCTGGTAAAAAATCTTCCTTGCGGCTTGAAGTTTAATCTTGCGCATCTCTCAGATTGCATAATCACCTAAATTTCACTGGCATGTACTGAAGCACTCACGCATTCAATTCGTCGGTGTTTCCTAGTGCCATTCGGCTGTAGAATGCACTTCCTGTTTCCACTGTGTCCGAAAAATATCCTGATAAATTTCGTCTTCTGATCATTTCAGATTCCTCTGCATAACCTCGATAAAATGTACACCTTTTTTTCTTCGTTATTTGTGTTTTATTAGCTCTCTTATATTTGAGTTCGTTATTTCTTTTTGCTTATTATTTGTATCCTTATGTTTTTACTATGCATTACCTGCGCGTGTACGAAATGTATCTATTGATGTTCTCTCTAATTGTATTATTATTTATAGTGTTGAACTGATCCCTTTCTGTTTTCGTCTCTGCAATTATTGCTGGCCAATATTTTATTGTGCTTAAAAGGGATATGTGTGCTTTCAGCTATTTCATCCTGTATGATATGTATTCATTATGTGTGATCATTTATTTTTATTGCGATAGCAATTATATGGACACTCTCGACTGATTTTGCCGTCGCCGTTGCAATCGCCGTCATGCCTTCGATATGTATATGTATGTATGTAAAACTATAACCAACAAAGAAACATAAATCAGAAGAAAACAAATTTCGAAATGCGCCTCCGGGATTCGAAACTGGGTCCCCTCGCTCCTCACCGCGCCACTTTAAACAACTCGGCCACGCATCACCGGTTTTGTAGAGTAATGACGGTGAGCTATTTATTGCCACGTGCCTTTCTTTATCACTTTTGGTGTATTCGGTTTTCGGCCACAAAGACTGTCAGCAACGCTCAGCGCGAACCGCGCCTCATTGTTCGAGAACCTTCGCGACCATTGTAGATCGTTTTGTTAAGATTGCGCGCAAGACGCGCACACTCGAGCTTATTCTAGAATTTGCACGACAGCCAGCGATAACGCTGGAATATTCGACGGCACATGTTTAAATGCCGACGCGCTTCACCGCTTGTGTAAAGATGTCACGTGGTCGTGACGTCGACGAAGACAGCAGTCGGCGTTTGCAGGATGAAACTGTTTATTTGGCCGAACTTGTGGCCGGAAAATGAGAACTAGCACTACAGCAATACACGCTGTACAATGATAGCGGCGAACAGGGCGTCGTCCGTCGATCAACTGACAAGCGGTGAAGCGCGTCGGCATTTAAACATGTGCCGTCGAATATTCCAGCGTTATCGCTGGCTGTCGTGCAAATTCTAGAATAAGCTCGAGTGTGCGCGTCTTGCGCGCAATCTTAACAAAACGATCTACAATGGTCGCGAAGGTTCTCGAACAATGAGGCGCGGTTCGCGCTGAGCGTTGCTGCCAGTCTTTGTGGCCGAAAACCGAATACACCAAAAGTGATAAAGAAAGGCACGTGACATCTGGTTGAGGTGCTGCTTCTCCCATGATCCGGACGCCCCCGCGAAGCGCTGACCCAAGCCCAAGCCGCGAAGAGGACGGCAGCAAAGAAAACCCGGATCGTCGAACAAGCCGCAGGCAGAAGGGACTGCAGCCAGAGCACGGGCTCCTTCCCGAACAAACCAGGCAGCCCCAGGTCACAACACCCACCGCAGCGACAATGACCGACCCCGTGCAGCCTGCGCCGATCCTGCTCCGGCAGCCCAAGGAGCCGCCAACCTTCCGCGGGTCGTCATTCGAAGACCCGGACACCTGGCTCGAGACTTTCGAAAGGGTCTCAACATTCAACAACTGGGACTCCGAGGACAAGCTGCGTCACGTTTACTTTTACCTTGAAGACGCAGCAAGGACCTGGTTCGAGAATCGGGAGTCCACTCTTCAAACTTGGGACGCCTTTCGAAGCGCTTTCCTGCAGACGTTTGCAAGAGTCGTTCGAAAGGAAAGGGCCGCAACCTTGCTGGAGACACGGGTTCAGCTCCCGAACGAAAACGTGACCATCTTCGCGGAAGAAATGACCCGGCTGTTCCGCCACGCTGACCCCAATATGCCTGAAGAGAAGAAGGTTCGTATCCTCATGCGAGGAGTAAAGGAACAGCTCTTCGCTGGACTTATGAGGAGTCCACCGAATACCGTCCAGGAATTCGTCTCAGAAGCCACGACCATCGAGAAGACGCTAGAAATGCGCACCCGCCAATATAATCGCCGATCAATCCAAGACAGCCCCGCTGTTCATGCGCTCGGCTCCGACGACCTGCGCGAAACAATCCGAGCGATCGTGCGAGAGGAACTGCGCAAGGTGTTGCCCTCACCCCAGCCTCAAGTGGACTCCATCGCAGACGTCGTTCGAGAAGAAATCCAGCAATCGCTGGGCACCCTTGAACCGCCACAGCCTCAGCCGCAAGCCTTGAGCTACGCCGCTGCCGCCCGACGCTACGCTTCCCCGCCGCGCCCGCGTCAAGACACCGCATCGACGCAGTTCCGTCGCCAGACACCGCCGCAATCATCGACGTCCTACCGCCCACCTGGCGGCCAGCACTACACCCCGAGGAAGACCGACGTTTGGCGCGCCCCTGACAACCGCCCCCTCTGCTACCACTGCGGGGAGGCCGGCCACACGTACCGCCGCTGCCAGTACCGACAGATGGGGCTACGCGGATTCGCCGTGAACGCGCCGCGCCCGCAGCCAGGCGAACGGCCTCGCGACATCGACGACTACCTCACCGGAACACAGTGGCAACAACGACGACCTTCCCGCTCGCCGTCGCCCGGCCGCTACATGTCACCGCACCGCCGGCAGTACACTGGCCCAAACCGGGGTCGGTCGCCTAGCCCGTATCCGGAAAACTAAGGGCAGCAACCGATGGAGGTGCGGTTGCTGAACGACGAAACGTTGAAGATCCTCCGCCGTCGACGACGACGCCGCGACGAAGTTCCGAGCCCCCGCCGCACGCCGAACGACGTCCTGACGACGAAACTTTGCGACCCGTGGAAGCAGACCTGACGACGCAACGCGGAAGCAGCGGTGCAAACCGACGTAGCCGTGACCCGACGCCGCGACGTACACGCAACGCAAGACGGCGGACTAGCGACCTCGACGTACTATTCGACGGACACAACGTTACCGCTCTCGTCGACACTGGGGCCGACTATTCTGTCGTCAGTGGGTCATTCGCCGCGAAGTTGAAGTTAGGACTGCTTGGGAAGGTCCTGAAATCCGCACCGCTGGAGGTCATTTGGTAACGCCGGCTGGAGTCTGCACAGCAAGAGTCAGCATCAGTGACCGAACCTATCCTGCGAGCTTTCTTATCCTGCAGCACTGTTCTAGGGACGTGATACTTGGGATGGACTTCCTAAGTGAACACGGTGCCGTAATAGACCTGAGATCTGAGTCAATAACACTAACCTCAGAAATAGCGCTGCCGCCACACACGACGCCAGGAAAGCCCGTATTGAATGTGATAGAAGAGCACGTCACCATTCCGCCTCTCTCCAGCGTCATCATTTCCGTCGGCACCGAAGAACACGCAGACCTTGAAGGTGTCATCGAGGGCGATCAGCACCTACTTCTCAACCGTCAGATTTGCGTCGCAAGAGGCATAGCCGAGCTGCGTGATGGCAAAGCAAAGGTAGTGCTGACAAATTTCAGCCACGAATATAGGCACCTCAACATTGGTACGACGGTCGCCTACATCCACGAATTCGTGGAACCCAGCAATGCTCTCGCCCTCTTCGATGCTACCGAACCTGCTTCGACGAATCGACGAAACCAACCAGATTTCGACGTCAACCCGAGCCTCCCGAAGCACGAGCAAGACCAGCTAAAAACCCTGCTCCTACAATTCAAGGACTGCTTCTCGTCGTCATCAAGAATTCGACAGACCCCAGTCGCGAAACATCGCATCATAACAGAAGAAAGTGCCCGACCAATCCGTCAGAGCCCGTACCGAGTTTCGACGCGAGAACGCGAGGCCGTCAAGAAACATGTCGACGAAATGCTACGCGACATCATCCAGCCGTCCAAGAGTCCGTGGGCGTCACCGGTGGTGTTAGTGAGGAAGAAGGATGGAACCCTACGTTTTTGCGTCGACTATCGTCGCCTGAACAAGGTCACGAAGAAGGACGTGTACCCTCTCCCACGAATAGACGACGCCCTAGATCGACTCCACAACGCCAAGTACTTTTGGTCGATGGACCTCAAGACCGGCTACTGGCAAATCGAAGTCGACGAGAGAGACCGAGAAAAGACTGCCTTCATAACACCAGACGGCCTGTTCGAGTTCAAGGTCATGCCCTTTGGTCTTTGCTCGGCGCCCGCGACTTTCCAACGCGTTATGGGTACAGTACTGGCCGGCTTGAAGTGGCAGACGTGCCTTGTGTACTTGGACGACGTCGTTGTGTTTTCCTCAAATTTCCACGAACACCTTCGACGCCTTGAAGCTGTACTTCAAGCAATCAAAACCTCCGGACTCACCCTGAAGCCTGAAAAGTGCCGCTTCGCGTACGAGGAGCTCTTGTTTTTGGGCCACGTGATCAGCAAGAATGGTGTTCGCCCGGACCCGCGGAAAACAGCTGCCATCGCTGCCTTCCCGCCACCCACCGATAAGAAGGCCGTACGCCGTTTTCTCGGCTTGTGCGCCTACTACAGACGCTTCAAGGAATTTTCACGAATAGCCCAGCCACTAACGCACCTGACGAAGACCGACGTGCCATTCAAGTGGGAAACGGCGCAAATCGAGGCATTTCAAGAACTTAAACGACGCCTTCAGATGCCTCTAATACTAGCGCATTTCGACGAAGACGCCGATACGGAAATCCACACCGACGCAAGCAGCCTAGGACTCGGCGCCGTCCTCGTGCAGAAGACTGAAGGGCTGGAGAGGGTCATCAGTTATGCTAGCCGGTCGCTATCAAAGGCAGAAATCAACTATTCCACAACGGAAAAGGAGTGCCTGGCCATCATCTGGGCAACATCGAAGTTTCGCCCCTACCTCTACGGCCGGCCCTTCAAAATTGTGAGCGACCACCACGCCTTGTGTTGGCTAGCTAACTTGAAGGACCCTTCAGGTCGCCTCGCACGGTGGAGCCTACGACTGCAAGAATTCGACATTCACGTCGTTTACAAGTCCGGAAGAAAACACTCTGACGCCGACTGCCTGTCTCGTGCCCCCGTGGACCCACCGCCGCAAGACGACCAGGATGATGACTGCTTCTTGGGAACCATAAGTGCCGACGACTTCGCTGTACAACAGCGATCCGACCCGGAACTCAGAGGCCTTATGGAATACCTCGAGGGCAAGAACGCCGTCGTTCCGAAAGTGTTCAAGCGAGCACTGGCGTCGTTTTTCTTACGCAACGGCGTTCTCCAAAAGAAAAACTTCTCGCCACATCGAGCCAAGTACCTTCTCGTGGTGCCTCAAGAATTGCGACCAGAAGTCCTCGAGGCCCTGCACGACGACCCGACAGCAGGACATCTCGGTGTTTCCCGAACGCTGGCAAGAGTACAGGAAAAGTACTACTGGCCGCGCCTTGCCGCCGACGTCACTCGCTACGTATGGACATGCCGAGACTGTCAGCGACGCAAGACACCGCCAACAAGACCAGCGGGCTTTCTTCAGCCGATCGAGCCACCTCGGCGACCGTTCCAGCAGATCGGGATGGACCTCCTGGGGCCGTTCCCAACGTCGACTAGCGGTAATAAGTGGATCGTCGTAGCTACCGACTACCTGACCCGCTACGCCGAAACAAGGGTTCTACCTTGAGGCAGTGCTGCCGAGGTAGCGAAGTTCTTTGTTGAAGACATCGTTCTGCGTCATGGCGCCCCAGAGGTCCTCATCACCGACAGAGGTACGGCGTTTACAGCGGAGCTAACTCGGGCGATCTTGAGGTACAGCCAGACAAGCCACCGCCGGACCACCGCCTACCACCCTCAAACCAATGGCCTCACCGAGCGGCTAAATAAGACCATCGCCGACATGCTGGCCATGTACGTTGACGTCGAGCACAAGACGTGGGATGCCATCCTTCCGTACGTGACCTTCGCATACAACACGGCCGTCCAAGAAACGACGCAGATGACGCCGTACAAGTTGGTCTACGGAAGGAGCCCGGCGACGACACTCGACGCCATGCTACCGAGCGTCACCGACGAAGAAAACCTCGACGCCGCCGCTTACTTACAACGTGCCGAAGAAGCTCGACAGCTCGCCCGCCTGCGCATCAAGACCCAGCAGCACACCGACAGCCGTCGCTACAATCTTCGACGACGCTTCGTGGAGTACCGTGTCTGGGTCTGGACGCCAATACGACGACGTGGACTCAGTGAGAAGCTTCTTCGACGATACTTCGGACCGTACAGGGTACTTCGACGCCTCGGCGCACTCGACTACGAGGTTGTCCCTGACGGCATTACTAACTCTCAATGGCGCCGTGCACGACCTGAAGTCGTCCATGTCGTGCGCCTCAAACCATATTACGCGCGTTAGCGAATCTGAGGACTGTCATTTTGCTTTATTATTGTGCTTTCTTTCTTGTTCTTATTGTCTATTGTACTTTGTTGCTTTATTCTTGTTATTTATTGTTGCATGCATTAGCCTGTTCTGTTTTAAGCATCGGGACGATGCTTTTTCAGAGGGGGGCATTGCCACGTGCCTTTCTTTATCACTTTTGGTGTATTCGGTTTTCGGCCACAAAGACTGCCAGCAACGCTCAGCGCGAACCGCGCCTCATTGTTCGAGAACCTTCGCGACCATTGTAGATCGTTTTGTTAAGATTGCGCGCAAGACGCGCACACTCGAGCTTATTCTAGAATTTGCACGACAGCCAGCGATAACGCTGGAATATTCGACGGCACATGTTTAAATGCCGACGCGCTTCACCGCTTGTCAGTTGATCGACGGACGACGCCCTGTTCGCCGCTATCATTGTACAGCGTGTATTGCTGTAGTGCTAGTTCTCATTTTCCGGCCACAAGTTCGGCCAAATAAACAGTTTCATCCTGCAAACGCCGACTGCTGTCTTCGTCGACGTCACGACCACGTGACACCATTTAATTCTGGCGGTATGAAGATGTGCTTCCGCATGTGCAGTATCCCCGTTAGATTGCCCGCATTGTGAGCTTTAAAGCAATGATACGTTTTGCTTCTCTTTGAAAACGACCCTTGAGACACGCACTAAAATGTGGTCATTTCTGTACCCACACGCGATGTGGAACGCTGGGTAGACATAAACATTGCGTCGAACGCCACCGCGCGGCAAGAGTCGCGGAGGGGCCACTCCACGCGCCGCAGTTTTCAAGAAAACAAAAATATCTAAAAGCGTTGGATTGTAGCGCGCCGCTCAAACTGGGTTAGTTCGCGCTCGTCCTTCGTTTACCTGTGCGTTCTTTTCGAGCGTCCTTCACTGTGTTTGAGCAGAGCAGCGCCACGGCCGCTGGCAGCGCGCTGCGTGTGCCGAGCTGTTACCGTTGTTAGTTCTTGGTTATCCTATGCGTGTTCTTTTCGTGAGTCGTTTGCGGTTGATGGGCGTGTTGCAATATCGAGCTGCTTGGTGTTCTTCTTGTGACATTGTAATTTGTTGCCATCACTTTCATTGCTTCGGCTTTGCGGCGAAACTGACTTATTTTGTGATGCACCCCTTACCCCATGCCTCTAACGAGGCCTTTAAGGACTCTTTAGATAAATAAATAAATATGTATATATATGTATATACCGGGTGTCTCAGCTTTCTTTAGCCAAAGGTAAAAAAACATATTATTAAAGGCACGCGAGTGAAATCAGCTGCAAATTGCTGACAGCCACCTTGCGCACTACAGACAATTTTTGTTTTGTAATTAGTTAACTTTTAATTAGGTTAATTGGACTAAATTGCTAAATTAGTCCAATTTAGGCTAGAAATTCGACTTGCAAAGTTAGAGAGCATCTTCTAGAACCCTCATTGCATTATTTGCAATAAAGAAAGTCTCACGTATACCATTTTTTTCCAAGCTGCAAAGAAAGCCCGCGAAATACAAAAAGAACCACGTGACTAGTGGACTCGGGCGCAGCATAAGTGCTGCTGCCAGCCGTATTTTGAGGGTACGAAATCAGCTGAGGCCGCGACTCGCCTGCTACGTTGCAGCGGTAGGCCGATAAGTTTTTGGTGGTTTCTTGGCCCGCGTCAGCCAGATGGCGCACGTGACAGTGCAAGTTGTAGCGAGCACCGGCCAAGAAACCACCGTTAACTTATCGGCCAACCGCTGCAACGCAGTTAAACTTACCGGAAATACCTCGCACACATCATACTACGCGACCGTACGTACGTAAAACATGGTATTCGTCACATGGTCCAACCTCCCTTTATGCATGATGAATTCACACTCTCTTATGTCTCTTCCTGGAGACTTTACTTACAAAGAGGGTTCAACTTAAATTGAGGACGACGCAGCGAGCGATGGAAAGGAAAATGATAGGTGTAACCTTAAGAGACAGGAAGAGAGCAGAGTGAGTCAGGGAACAAAGGGGGGTTAAGGACATCATAGTTGAAATCAAGAAGAAGAAATGGATATGGGCCGGGCACGTAGCACGTCGGCAGGATAACCGATGGTCAATAAGGGTAACTGGCTGGATTCCAAGAGATGGCAAACGCGTGAGGGGGAGACAGAAAATTAGGTGGGTAGATGAGATTAAGAAGTTTGCCGGTATAACGTGGCAGCAGAAAGCACAGGACCGGGTTGATTGGCGGAACATGGGAGAGGCCTTTGCCCTGCAATGGGCGTAGACAGGCTGATGATGATGATGATTATGATGATGATGATGATGATGATGATGTCTCTTGCTTCCTTGTCAGGTGGCACTGAGATTGCGTATCATACTGATCGAAGAAATCAGCTTTCTCAGTGCGGCTTTGTTTTTCCTTCCGTGTCTGCATACTTCCGGCTACTGGCAAAGCACTTACTTCCAATATGCAGTGCTAACTAATGAATCACCTGCGGTTCTTCTAACGCGTTACCCGGGCGAAAGTTGATGCCTACCCAGGCAGCACAGCACATTGGTCCAATATTGTTTATACGTTGGCAAACGATGGCCCAATGATGGCCCATACAAACCACTATAAAACCAATGTTGGCAAGCCAGCCTACAAGGATACCAATAATGGTCCATCTTTGCCAGCCAACATACAATATTGGTCGTGCTATTCTTTGAGGTTGGCAACAACGGCCCATGGTTCCCGATGTAAATACGATATTGGCAGAACCAGGCCGTATGGATGGCAATATTGGGCCAGCTTATCCGTTGGTAAAACAATATTGGTTAAATAATGGCAGTAGATTGGATATATTGTCCAGTCAATCTGACTGGTTAAACAATATTGGACGGCCAATGCTACGCGCCGGACAATATTGTCCAGACTTACACGTTGTCGCTCCAATGTCTTAAACACTGGCAAGCATATGCATGATTAATCGGCAAGAATGTTTTTTTCCCCTTTTACCATCACTGAGGGAAGGTTAGCCCGAATCGAGCCACCACCTGCATGCACGCTATTATGAAAATCACTTTGTCCGGCATCCAGCGCACCTCAAAGAAGATTTCTGGTTACTTATCACCATAGGCGTGCGCAGGGTTCCCCATTAGGGGGGGGGGGCAAAGGTTCGTCGCAGCGTCCCCCACCCTACTAAGAGGTTCGTCCGAATTAACCGGGTTGCGGACAGGTATGGCCGAATTAACGAGAGTGTGATGCCGTTAAACAATAAACATGCTTGCAGGGACCAGAGAACGCGTCCGAATTATCCGACTTTCCGAATTAATAAGTGTGGAATTAACGAGCTTTTACTGTATAAAGATGGCAAAAACAGTCCATCGTTGTCAGCCAACAAACAAAACTGCAAATTCCAATCTATAAGAAAGGGAACAATGGCGCACACAGGGTCTTGATTTTTAGGTTGGCATTTAGTGTGGCACAAAATATATGCAAAATAGTTGGACAAAATTCGTTTTACAGATGTTGAGCGATGTAAAATAAGTACCAAGTTCTCAACTGAGTTTTGCGCGCTGTTGGAAATACATTTATGAGAAAGGAAACACAAAACAAAATCTTACTTTGCAATGCTTCTTGAAAGTTAACGTTATTTGTGTGATACAGCCAGCGTATACATCGCAACTGTATAAAAACAACCAAAAAACCCCACTTTTACATTGATTGAAGCTGTACATAGCGTTGACGAGTTAATGGAGTAGAATAGAAGTCATCTGCTTCGCAATGGGCCTCTGCGCTGGTGCGCCTTCTGCGCACCGCACACGCACCGAAATTATTCTCACGGCTTTATTAGCGGCAAACAATCAAAACATTTCATGTGACTTCAACCACGCTGTGTATTTTCGTGTTTGCTACATGACTGGTTGAATTACAGGATTATAACTTCTTTGTGTGCGCGCTACAGCGACGTGCTGTCCAAGACTACCGTATCGCCCGCGGAATCTTTAAATGATCGATGAGTTATGTTTGCACTTTCAACGCTTCACACAACCAGACGTGTTCACTTTGAATAAATGTTCTCGGTGATCGGGAGGCCGGAGAAGCAGCGCGGCGCCATGTTTTGCTTCGGAATTTCACGTCCTCTCCTCGCGGCAGTGGGGCAGCGCGGTGGTCGCTGGTCATAAAACACTTGTCACTTGACGGCTGCTCCGCCCACGACGGTTCGCTTTCAATGCCTGTGAAAACGAGGGGGGGGGGGTTGAGGGAGATGGCGGGAGACGACGGCACCTCGGAAGATGCGTACGCGTTTCGGCCCCTTCTGGCCGGCGGCTATTCTTCGTCAGTCAGTGGCGGTTACTTTCCCTCGTTCGGGCTCCCAGCATCGGCGGGCGCGCGCCCCTCAGTATTCAGTCGAGAGTCATCGGGAAAAAACGGAGTCGGATACCGAGACAGGATGCCACGATTCTACGGATACCGAGATTCGACGGCGATGCCACAGTGAGAAGGCAGCTGCCCTGTTCTTCATCGGACCTGACTGTTTTGACTTTTGAAGAGCGATCCGCAGATGAGCGCCGATGTGTTCTGACAACTCGCAAACTTTCCGCCGGATTTTTGTGTTCGTATCGCGTTCAGTAAGTCGTTTTTCTCCTTCGTCGCATGTTACTTTCCGTGTTGTTCGTAAGTGAAATGTGTGCTGCGTTTATTATTGTCTACATTACCGCGTAAGTTTTTTTAAATTTGCTAGTTTGTGAATACCGATGTGGGGGGCTTTATTGTGCGCTTCGAAGTAGGTTGGTTAAGTTCTCGCCCTCAGCGATGTTGTCAGCATTTGCGTGTGCTATTTTGTTCTTTTCTCGCGTTGTAGTGCGTCAGCTTAACACCGTTTTTTCATTTGCCCTTCGCCGCTGGATTCGCGCAAAGAAATGATGGATTTGTAACACACAAATTTTTATTAGTTGTGAAGTTGTCGCAGACTTTCAAGCTCTTGCCGCAGTCACCTTTTAATTAATAAATAGGCGATGAACTTTCTGGTAGTTCAAGGTGGTTATGGATCTCGGCTGTATCGAATGTCTGTTCACGTGTACATGTTCATTTATTTCATTTTGTATCACGCTTCGCTTTTCACTGACTTCCTTTTGAACCTTCGGTGAACTGATAAATCAAATAAGCGCTAACACCTAGGGAGGCTGTGTGTGTTTGTGAGTGGTCCCGTTTCCCCGATTTCTAATATAAGGACGTTATTGAATGTAATTAGTGTAGTTCTGTGCAGCTGTTATCTGCCAGCAAGCGGTCAGCAGAACAAAGCGCGAAATGCGAAATTATTTTCAAAACTTGCAGTATCTTTGCCATATGTATACATGCAGAATAAACTTGTGCGTACTCTCAGCTTTTGTACGCTGATTATCCCTGCTGCTTGCCTAAAAGCAAAAGCGTGGGCAACATGCATTTATTTACGTGCACAAAAATCTACCTCACGTTAAACTACACATTCAGTGGAAAATGTTTTCATTTCCAGCGTTAAACGCTGGAAATGAAAGAACGATGGTGCAGCCAACGATAAAGGCTGGCAAAAAATACTGGAGCTGCCAATATTTATACAATGTTGGCGATACGTACGACGAACAATGTTGGCTACAGCCATCCTTGCCATTATTGGCGATATGTTGGACGGACAATGTTGGCTACAGCCATCCTTGCCATTATTGGAAAATCATTGGCATCCAATATTGGACCAATGCACATTTAGGTGTAGCAAACCCCCAAAAGCCAACGCAGGACCAATATTTCTGCCAATGTTTACCAACATTGTTCCGAGATTGGTCCAATGCCGGCGTGCTGCCTGGGTAATGTGCATCTCAAAAGGGGGGCTACAGCAATCGAATGCCGTCATTTTATTCGACAGCGATTGCCCTCTCTCGCTAAGTATACATCGCCTGTTCAGAATCGGGTTGTTCACAACAGCTGCCCCATTGAACCCGTTAGTCCATGCGGCACACAGGGTTCACTGTAGTCATGTGTCATGGGGAACACTAACGGCGTCCTTTCTGCATGGTCACCAAAGCGACTTCACGTGGTATTTGAGGCGGGGTGGGCTCCCCCCACCACCGTTGTCACAGTCCCAATCAGAGAGCGACTGCTTTTCTAGTTTCCAGTTGGCCTGTTCTATAATATTTCCTATTTTCCACAACAGGGTGTCAACAAACTTCTTGACAGAGTGCATATCTTGGAGTCGAAATATTATTTGCAGAATCCACTTGAATTAACATTCCAACCAGTAGTTTTGTCATCTCAGAGGTCTTGTAACTTCTGGTTACTCTTTCTGAGAGACAAAATGATGTTACCTGTGGTGCTGTGGCAACCGCTAGCGCCTTATCAACACCGGGTGTAGTAAATCAATTTATCTCGCAAGAATTTACTTGTGACTGAAATTCTTAAAGGCTTGTTCACACCGAAGGCGGAGCGGCTAAAGCGGACCAGTGGGAAAGCGGAAAGCACAATTAACCTCCTCTGCAAGCGGCGAAAGCGAGCGGAAAACGAGGCGGTGAGCAGGATCGCTCGGGGACCAATTTTTTCCGCCCACCTAAGGCCTCCGCTTTGCCGGAGCCATTTAGAACGCCATGCAGCGGCTGCGCCGGTGTAAACATCCGATTGAGCCGGAAATGGCGCTAGATAAACGCAGGTGGCTGGGGTACAGCGCACTTAGTTTGTGTGGCGACAGTGGACAAAGAGTGGCACATGATGGCGATACGTCCGAGAAATCACGAGATGCCCCGCCTCCTCGACTGCGTTGGCAGGCTGGCGAGCAGTACGGTCTGAAGAGTTACGCGCACTCGCCGCCTGGCCACGTTCAAGATACGCTACGCCGCTTTGGCCAGTCCGCCTTCGGTGTGAAGAAGCCTTAACTTGGACGCACCAGTCCGTAGGTCGATCTAATCTTTTCAGCTTCTCGCACTGAACACGCATAGCGCACTCTTTTAATGATTGAGATACGGTTGAGATAAGCAAGCTAATCTGCTGAGCTCTCGGAACCAGTACGCATGCGTGTTAAATACTGGAGTAGCAACGAAGCAGTCGCTGCTACCATTTGAAAGCGTAGAGTTGGCCGAACGTTAAACAGTGTGATTTTATTCCAGCAAAGATTCACTCGGAGACTGAGATTTAAGGAGCCGAGAGCCAAGTCGAGCCTAGGAGCCAGCCCTCGGCTTACTAGGACCAACTGAAGAAGCGCAGTCTCTGCAGTGCAGATAAATGAGTGTGCCGGGGAACCATTGTTACGGCTGACCCGTTTCACTCGGACGACTATTTCTAGAGGCCTCTTGCTTCAACAAGACAGCAAAAAAATTCGGCGAGGCCAACAACTGCTCGCTATCGAGCTGAGAGAGCGTCGGAAGCTACTGGCTAGTTATTCGCTCCCTGACCCTCTTTCGGAACGCGAGAAACGGCATTGCGTTAGGCTGCGGTTTCGAGTGACCTAATTGTCGACCCGGACGATGAAGTCCACCGCACTTTCGATCGATGATACGGTGCCTGCTTTTGTTGTCCTTGAGACTGTGGCGATGCTTTTCCAGACGATGACGAAAACAAAAAGAAAGCTTTTCAGTGAAAAATTTTCAGGCGTCCTTTGTCCAAGTAAGTGCTACTTTACTTTTTTCATATAGCCTCATCTAGACACTCTTGGAAGAATTCTTAGCTGATCAGAAATACAAAAATGGTGGTTCAGCTGAAAGGAGTACTTAGACAAATTGTATACATTTTAGAATTGTAGCTCTTAATAAGAATCTCATGTCGAGAGCACTAAAAGGACTATCATGGTGCCTCGGAACAAAGGAAATGTATTTGTAATATCGCTGCCTCAAAATAGCATTTTCGGTTTCATTATCGAGGAGGCAGTATCGCAGGGACGTGTGAACACACTCTGACGTTGGTCTAATTCACGTTCTAGGTTCCATTTGCGACGTACTAGCAGCAGCTCTCGCACCTGCTGTCAGTTGCGAGTGGTGTACGTAAACAATGGTGAGTGAACTACCGTGTAGCGACTCAGACAGCGACTTCGGCCATATGCAGGACGCTGTATTCAGAAGCCCAGCGAGCTGTGTCAACTCGTCACCTTAATATCAATTGCGGTATAGCTGGCTTCTAAGTGCTGGGCGATGAAAACAATAAAACCAAAATAAAATAATTTATAAGCGTTTCTTGGCTACGGTGTGTGGAGAGCGTTTACACTGCATGCCAAGGAGACTAACAATGTCAATTTTGCTATGCCTCAAAGTCGTGTCAGCGCTCCTTTAAGTCAAATTTCGTTTCTTTTTCGGTTTGCGGGGCTTGCCATGAAATATCGGCCTGCTGCAGTTGATAATAAACGATGTACATCACTGAATATTGAGAGTGAAATATTCGTACATAGTTAGGGAACGGCACTTATCGGAATATATTCCGGATATAATTCCGTGGGAAAATATTTCAGATGTGTCACGAGTCATTATCAGTAATTCTAGTGCCAGTGAGAAGTCCACTTTGAATAACACGAACGAGATTCTCTTTCGCAAGGAGTGTTCCTCTTGTCATGTAAAGAAACTTGTGCTGCAATTATTCCTGACGTACGAGGAAGCCAGAATGAAATATGTTTTATGTCTTATGAACTTTTATATAAAAATGTATCCAGCAAATGTTTCTGCTTGAGATTTAGAACTGTATTACGAGACCTCTGTCAGCTATCTCTAATAACCAAGATTGATAAACACAATGGAATGGCAAATCTTTATTAGACTTGCATTATGGAAGATCTTGTGATAATCCTTTAGCTGAAGCATCGATGTGTGCATGCAACAATACAGCATAAGTCATACACATTGCATTGTTATTCGCTGTTCAGGTAATACTGGTCGGAGTTGCGGAGGCATTATGGCGTAATACCCTTGTGTAAAACGTCATAATAGTGTGGGAAATTGGGCTACCAGCATGTTGACCTTCACTTTAAACAGCACAAAAAGAAGGGCACCATCAGAAAACTCCTATCCTGTGTGTTTCTATGTTGTGTGCTGTCTCCTTTTCCGCTGATTTTTACAAGAAGTTTCTTGGTGACGGGACAAATGTGAGGACATGGCCTTACTTCGTTCGGGCTGTGTATTCGAAAACAAGATTTGGTATTTTTTTACTGTGCTGCTTAAAGCAGCATTAAACACTCAGTAGTCAGACCGTGTTCCATATTAACATTGAGATTGTCTATCGTACTAAAAACGTTTTATTGGCGGTACCTCTTATATTATATAATTATTCCGACAACTTTTTTCAAAGGGTCAGCTGTCTTTACCCAATGACAGCTGGCGCCATCAATTTTTCAGAGTTCTTCGTTGTCTTCCTTCAAAGCCGCTGTATCGACCACATCCTCGCTGTTCTGAGAGTTTCAGTTCGTTCTTTCGTCTATTTTAGACTTTAAATATGCGCGCTCACGGTTTCGGCTGACGGTGCGCGTGCTGGCCTATAAATTTTATATAAGCCATCTATGTGCGAAGAGCGCTCACGCTGTCCTTTTTGGGCGATGTGCTGTGATGGTGATACGTGTCGACGAGTTACGCATGCGCACGAACTGGTGTGCAACCAACGAGCGTACCCACAGGGGCAGGGTCCCATGTTCCATTACATTCTTGAGACTACTGCATAGGCCGTCAGTATATCAATTGTAACGAAGAGCCGCATCTTCCTGAACTGCATCGCCGAGCAGCGTTCGGTAACTGCTTAACAAATTAAGGCAAATTGCGACAGAGAATGAGAAAAAGATAGAGAGAACGGCACATAGAAAGAAAAAGAAATAGAGGGAGATAAAGAAATAGATAGAAAGAAAAAGAGAGGAGGAACGCAAAGGGTGAGGAGGAGCGACGCAGGGGAGAGGGTAAAGCAGAACATGTTCTTGTGTAGTATAATATAACGGGTGAGAGAGGAAAGTGAAGGTGAGGAAAGGGAAATGAGGAGAGAACTCCGCCAACTCCGCTGTTTCCTCAGTCTTACCGCCACGAACGCGTAGCGACCCGAGTTTTTTTTAACGCTGATATCCGCGGTACGCTGAAGTTTTAACATGCCTAGATTGAGGCCGGAGATGTGTCTTCAATTTCACGACAGAATTCCTACTTCAGAATTGTTTTCTAAACCCTCTTGGTTCTGCACCATGCGCGTCTGCGATAGGCAGTGCTGAACACAGCTCAACCATGGTAGAGCACGTTGTGTTCTAATCGCCTCCCTCTTAAAGCGAAGGTGCATATAACTCTTGTGGAGGGACTTCTTTTTGTCCGATGCCAAGAAACTCTCAGGAATAAATGAAGCAAACAAAATAACATTTTCTAGCGAGCCGGTGCCTCCACACCCCGAAGGCTCCTACCTTAACCACTGCGCTAAATACTCGCGCTTGCTAAAAAAGGGAAACAATTTCAACCTTATGAAAAAAAACGCTCAGAAATATGAATACATCGAAATACGTTTCCATACTGCCTCCATTTGAACTCACGCAGTTTAATGCCAAACTTGCGTTTCTGTGGCCGTGCGCTCCCCTTTTTAAAACACGTCCCCAAAAAACAAGCTCAGCTTGCCCAGATGCTGTGACGGTCCCGCTGTCACCGACGACGATTTGGCACATCCATGCTTAAAAAAGTGCTTCGGGCCGCCTCAGTTAAGCTATCCTGATTTATTTTGCTGAGTTCTCTTTGGCTTGAACAGATGGAACAATTCACAAACTAAAAAGACGCTGAAACCATGAATATTTCGAGAAATGACTTTATTCTTGAAAGTTGAACTTCTTCATAACGAAAGCACTCAATAACAAAATTATCGCGCCAACAAAGAAATCTGGCAGACCCGGCGAACATCCATAGACTTCAATGCACTTGGCGTCGATATTGACGAGGCCCCCGTGGCACTTTCCTTCCTGGACGATAGTCACGACAGTGCCGGGGTTCAACAGCAAGAGAAACACGCCTGGGCCAGCGTTGACATACTTTGCTCTCGAACATACTAACACCTACTATAGAACCCGCCGTCACGTTTTTAAAGATCCGTCTGTCACAGATTGATCATTTGCAGTAAGTGCGTGGATACCGTCGGCGAATGTCACCATCGCTGCCACTCTCTTTCACCGTACTTCCGCCGCTGCCACTGAGCTGGCTGCACTGCGGAGGGCGCTTGTCTATACCAAAGATTAGAGACCCCGATACTCTCCGACTCACGAACCGCACTGCAGTCCCTAAAATCACCACGTATGCAAGATCAACTAGTCCTGGACATCAGTCGCCTAGGCAATAATGTTCATGAGCTACACCACGATGTAGTACTGAAGTGGCTATAGCACACTAAACATTTTTACACCCTTAAGGGTGTAAGTCAGTTTGTCACCAGACGGACACCCTTAGGGTGTTGACTACACCCTTCAATTAGGGTGTTAATTTAACACCCTAAATGAAAGGGTGTTCAGCAAAAATTTTATGGGGTGTTAGGGTGTTAGCTCGTATTAACACCCTTTTGTACGAGTGTTGGAAGGGTGTACACCATTCATTTCGCGTCATGTGTAATGGCCGAAACAGAAGCTTTAGGTGGTCATAAAGGGCGTCATGCATGTGTTCCTGCGGATGTCATTAATTCGGGGTGTACTACCGAATTTGCACAAACGCATCTTCATATTGGTTTGGCAAAGGTCGTGTTCGCATAAGGAGGGCTTGCATGGTTGGAAAGACACCCCGACTTAGTGAAATCTGCAGTGATCCATGCGTAAGCCTCGTGTGTTCATCTGAAGCTTCAAATTCGGTCATCACCCACTCTAGCTGCATATTAAGGATCATGAAATGAAATCAGATGTAGTACACACATATATATATGTATATACAACATCATGTACGAGCATAAGGACAAAGCAATGTTTAATATGGCTTCCACATCCAGTCAAACTGGTCTGCAAAACATAACACTTGATTTTCAAGAAAATCTAAAATATTTATTGCATGCTGTGATACAGAAAGGCATGAAAAATTGGGAAAAAACAGGCATGGGAAATGATCAAACTTTTTTTACGTACAACAAAATTTTGCGTGTTATGTGCACCTTGACAACAAACATAAGCTGATCGAACCTGCCAATAAGGGTGCCTTATACTTGAAAATGATTTGTTAAATTAAAATGATGAGTTCCTTATTAAGATGTCTTGAATAGTCAAAAAATCTAAAACATCCTTACTGTGCTCGAAAACTAACACCAGACCTTTGCATCACATCAACACTAAAAATATAATTCAAGCAAACAGATGCCGAAAATCACCCGTTGTATTAAAAATTGCAAACCTGAAACGGGCGCTTTCATACACCAAGCCGTTTCATTGTCCTTAACAGAAAATATTCATGTTTGACCTCGAAGTAGGGGAAATCCGCAAAACCGCAAGTAGATGCATTTGGAACCACTGGAACACCACTGTCTAGTTGATGCAACATATGGCACCTCTGAAATACCGCTGTCAGTAGATGGAGCACAAGGGATTGCAAGAATGTCACCCTGCATTGAAAAATAAAATGCATTGTGAGTGTGTACTGCATATGCACCTTGTACTACAGCGCAAACACAATCGTAAACACGTTCCCGCTATTTATTGTGTCCTTGTGTGTTCTAGCACTAATACAACGTGAATACACACCTACTTCCCCAGACGCGTTCGCTACAGTATATTGTTCATTATTGTCCTGCACACTGCAGAAAATTTATAGCCAGTGTAATGGCATGCATAACTAGTTGCGCACGGAACAAACGGCAAAGGGAACAAAGCTGACGCTATGGGCGCTACTGGTATCCCTGTGCATTAAAAAAAGACGGCGCACACAGTGGTGAACCTTTTCTACAGCTGCTTCTGTTTGACGAGCTGGAAAAAAATGTTAATATATGGAGCACCTACTAGCTCTGTGATCAAGCTAGGCGAAATATTGTGCTGTAATAACTGTCACATACGCAACAAATGAAACCAACAGACAATAATAAGCTCTGTCTAACAAAGAAACTAGCACTAGAACAACTACTTTCTTTGAATAACAATTATAGTTGTGTACTTGATCGGTAGTACATAGGTGTGTGCATGTATTCAGAATTTCGAATACGAATCGAGTATTTCGATAATATACTATTAAAATATTGGGCTAACAAATGTGAAATCACGCTTTTTGGAATATTCGGAAAAATTCGAACAAATGAACACTTGAGTGTTACGCATTCATGTCTTTCAAGTAAGATATCACGAACACGTAATCGTTCAAAGCCTGCTAAGGTTAAAACGCAATTGCGACGAATCGCCCCTGTCGTAGTGGCTGGTAATATGCCTACCTGTTCGCGCATGCCGCGATCACGATTTGTCGCGGAAAGATTAACCGCGTCCCTCAACTCGCGATATGGCCGACGCCACGCAAAAGGTATTTCGTCTTTTGGGAAAACGAAATGCCTATCAATAAGTCTGACTTCAGCGCGAATGCATGCGGCAACGCCGTTACAGATAAACACCGGAAAGCACAAAAAACGCGGTTACGGTCATCTATGAACTTGCGAGTACGGCACAGCCCTATAACCATAAGAAGTGAAGCCATCTACCACAGCGCTGTTGTATGCGTACTGCGCGGCTTAAATAGGTGACGAGCCAAACGCGCCTGGCCGCCATTGCTGCCACCTTCGTTCCTTGTGATGTACCACGAAGTGCGCGTCCGTCGCGGAAACTAAAACAGCTGGCCCTCGCAAGGCCTTTCGCTTTCCCAAAGGACGAAAAACCTTTTACGTGGTGTCGGCCATATCACGAGTTGAGGGACGCGGTTAATCTTTCCGCGACAAATCGTGATCGCGGCATGCGCCAACCGGTAGGCATATGGCCAGCCACTACGACAGGGGCGATTCGTCGCAATTACGTTTTAACCTTAGCAGGCTTAGAACGATTACGTGTTAGTGATATCTTACTTAAACGCGGCACCTGCGCTCTGATAGGAGAGGAACGGATACGAAGAATATTCTACAACAAGGGGTCGGCAACCTGAAGCCCGCGGGGCAGTATTATGTGGCCCCCCACACAACATCAGGACCTCTCCCACCCTCCCCTCCTCTTTTCACTACTATGTGAAGGCCGACATAGCAGTTCTGACCTCAAATGGGGTTAGACAAGAACAAATATTGCTTGCGGTTGGCATTACAACGATTGTTTGGAAATTGCAACCTTAGGAGATGCGTGCTAAACACAAACGTGATTTCTATACCAGTATTGCACGTTATTGTTCGTTACACGAATTCGTTTGCTTTGACCGCAAACCGTCCATAACGCTGAGTACATGGGTCGTCAAAATAAGTTGCGCCGCGCGCGATAGAGGCTGAAAGGGGAGGATCAACCTGTTGGAAAACGTGAAACTGCACGTGTCAAAGAGCATGATGTGTGTGTGGGGGGGGGGGGGGGGGAGGGGGGGAGCGACACCCGAAACAGCACAATGCAGAGAAAAGACGAACAAGCAGCGGCAGCGAGTGTTTCGTTTACTTAAGTTTTTTTTCATATTTTTCTTGTTTCGCGTGCAGCTTAACACGGGCGTTATGAGTCCCCAAGTAGCCCAACTGTCGACCCTGTTGCATTATATAACCTAGGTAGGTGTCCCGCCGCACTGTGCGAGTTCAGGCAGACATTCACTTACATCCGAGTATTACACACGCGCTTTGAGGTATAGTGACAAAATGGCTGTACGCAGCGGTCCACAGCCAAATGTAACATGAAGCCCGTCACAGCCGCTGCCCGACACCGCGGACGGCGCACTTTCGACGCTGAAACGTTTCGCTTCACGAAGGCAGAGAACAAGGCGCGGATTCGAAGCGCGGCCGGCGCGCCAGCAAACAACGAAAGGACGAAAGAGTTCAGAACAACGGGTGCTGCGCCTGCGCGAAATTCGTCGCGGCGGCAGCGGCCGCCAAGCTTCCCTGTTCCATTTAGCAGTGAACCGCTCCGTACATACAATGACATCTCACACAAGACACAAACGCTAACCACAACCACATAAAAGAGAAAACAGGTACTCGCCTGGAACATTCGTGATGATAAGATCCCATACCGCCAACAATTGCGTCACAATGGCACGGCTGAATCTCGACGTATCCATTTTCGACAGCGTACAGCCACTTTCCCTGAGAAGACGATTGGCTAACGCACAACGTAGGGGCGACATCTTAGATCACACCACGCGCACATCACTCACAGCTGCACAACATATAGGTTAACACATCGCTGTACGCGAACAAAAACCAAACTATACCGCACGACGACGCACAACCATAGCCTAGCGAGAACGAAGCACAGCGCGGCTTCTCCTGCCTTCCAGGCTAAGAGCACCCCACGAGATTCTACGCGCTATCACGTGACTACCGACTGTTTTCATCGCCAGGAGCGCTAGGAGCAAAGGAGGGATCGCACAGCCTTGGCTTCCGAGATGGAAGGTGCGCTATCTCGGAGGTGATGGCATAGTTTGTAAGAATGGCAGACTGGGCTTGTTGGTTTAGCATATTTGAAGTGTAAGGCGCGGTAACGACGACGGGCAGTACGCACACGCTTATGGCAGCGCGTGATGGGCATCTAAACTGTGCTGTTTTCGAAGTAAACATTGTTGAAAGTGGCGCTCTGTGTGTGTACCTTACACTTCAAATACGATGTCATATATAGCGTGTGTAGTTCTCGCTCCCTCCCGCAGTTGCCGTAGTCTTCGTCTTTTCTCGTCCTTGAGCAGTGGGATGGGAGTTGCCATTGCGTGCGCCGCGCCGTGCATTCAGCCATGATTGGGTTTACAGCATATGACTTGCACTTATTGTCATGTCGTAAGTTTTACGAGCATGCGCGGTCATGCACGCACTGCGCTAAATCGGCGCAGCATGTGAGGCGACATGTATACATGCATGGAGTTCTTGGTGTCCTAGGAACTCTCTCATGCAAAGGTGAGCGCAGGGATGGGGGGGGGGGCGGCCGCTTTCTCAAGCAATCTGTAAGGGGGCGCCAATTCTGCCCCATACGTTTACTCTGTGGAACCTCTCACGTCATCTTTAATGCGCAGGGTTATGGCTGCGCATGCTCTTGGACAATCATTTTTGCATCCATGGTACATCCATCGTTGAGCTTGTTTTGTTCCTTTCGGACTCGACAAAGTGCAAAGGGGGAGGGGGGGAGGTTCTGCAGTAAGACTTGCCCCTCCCCCCTAGATGAAGAAATCTGAGCACGCCTACATTCTCATTTTCCTCGTTCGGTAGCGAGGTGCTAACATTATTGTTACTCATGTGTGTCCCCTTAAGGTGACATTGATTTCCTTCCGAGTCTTGGCTTACCTTTTGCAAGTGCTTCTGTGCCGAAATCATTAACGTGGAGAAATTGTGCGGCCAGTTTTTGGCATCGTATATGGAGCCGATAATGATTTCCCTGCAGGTTTCCCTTGCATGGATGAGTGGTACGAATCCGGGTGTCGAAGTGTTAGTATCCGTAATGTTTACATTAGCTGGGTAATTAGTACCACAAGGCAAGTGTCATTATGTCCCATCCTGTTTAATGAACCTCAGTAAGGCCACGGCTTACTCTAATGTTTGTGGAAGAAAAATTCATATCACAGATACATTTTCCACTACACGCGCGTAAACAAGTTGGTCGTGAAACGTTATGCATTAGTGTGTAATGTATGCATAATTATGTATGTCAGAATTGCGTGCTTTATGTTGTATACATTGCACATGTGCAATTGTACTATATTAGCCTATATCTTGGTCTGTTCAAAGTAATTCTTTTTTTGTCTGTCTTATTGGCTAAGTGAACAATTAAAGGTGTTCATACCGAAACTTGTAAAAAGTGTTCATGCCGGCGGGATGTTTTCTGTCCCACTTACAGCTTTAACCCAGAAAGGTTTTGTAATGAATTCAACTTTTGTTCTAAATTGTTTCTACATTTGTATATGTGCCCTCGTATAAATGTTCATGCGGTTGATATGTATAGTGGAAAATATGAAACGGTAGGGCACACGTCGAGCCTGTGCAAAAAAAAGTGTTTGCTGATTTTCTTGTACATTTTCTCGAGTCTTGTAGTATTTTGTGAAGCAATGATACTTCGTCATGTGTCTATGGTATGGTATGGTAAACTTTATTGAGGTCCTGCAGGGCGTGTCTCAACACGCAGCGGGCCGCTCCCACGTAGGAACCGTATGTGAAAATAAAATATCACGATAATTAACATTGTGCCAATGCATCCACCGTTTCCTTGTTTCCGTAATGTCACTGACATCGTAACTTTAGAAAAGGCAGTACAACAGACGCATTGCGCAATGCACGCGATTTTAATATCCATGCATGGATGCAGCTTAGTGCTTCAATGTGCACCCTTCACTTCTTCCATTAACACCCTTATGAAAGATATTAACACCCTTTTTTCCGCGCACACCCTTCTCTTAGAGTGTATATAAAGAAAAAAGGGTGTTGTGCAATAAAAAAGGGTGCTAATGTCATTAACACCCTTTTTACACCCTTGAGGGTGTAAAATTTTAAGTGTGTACCAGCTCACTGCGCAATAGCAGGGAATGTTTGTGCTCACACCGCTGCCAGAGCTGTACATGACACGGCATCTGAAAATATCGACATTCCTTTTTCAAGGAAAGATGCAGCGACTTTGGTATCTGCGTCCGCGCGGAATCTACAGCGAACACTATGGTGTGATGCAAATAACCTGTACGGACCGCTGCACATAATAGACCCGACGTGTAGCTTTTATATGCCACAGGGACTAATCAGACAAGACGAAACCTGCATTCACCGGCTGAGACTCGACGTAGTCTACCGAAATACTTCAAGCACAAGATCAGGCAGTTGGACTCACCCACGTGCACGACATGAAATACTCGGTAATTATCGGCCCGTGGCAAGACAGCGGTTGCGCGATGCGCAACACCAAAGCGCTGTTGGTGCTCTTGAGGAACACTGGACTAAACCAAAGTGTGTGAATGACTCTTTTGTGTATGTGACGTTATGCGTATGCGACTGAACGCACCGTGTGTGTGTATGTGATTCATTGTATATTCCATAGTCATCACCCGATACCCGGATAGAAAGCCGGGCGACAAACCAGGCTAAACTCTATGGAATTTTCATTAAAGATTATTATCTCTGTCCTCTCGACATCGATGTGATTTTAAAAATCCCTCAAGCAATAACGAAAGTTTCAAGTAGTGAGCCACAGCATTTTTGCCAACGCATGAGTATGAGTTCGGATACTGCAGCACCACTCCTACGACAAGTCGGGCGCATCTGCATCCTCCAAAAAGCACCAGTGCGACCATTGATTGGTGCTTACATTTGGTCGGATGATAATTGTAGCAACAAGGCTTCTTTCTTTTTGGATGAGGGTGGTTTTTTGCTAACGACTTCCTTGGCAACTACGTCGGCACATGACGTTTCAAGTCACGACTCCGACGAAAATTACGTCATGCCGAGAGACATTCTGTAGACTACCTAACTGCTGCTGCCGCACGTCTCTCCATGTGGACACCGACATCTCCCACGCTTTGCTCACGTGCAGTGTTGTTTGGCCTTCATATCAATCGCACTTTCCTCGGCGCCCACGATGAAAAAGCTACTTCATCATCATAAACGGGTACGTACCACAGGAATTGGGTAAATCCCACTACTCACCACTAGTCCAGGCAGCTCAACAGTCAGCCCAACAAATGGCTGCGAAGCGACGGCGGGCACGAAGCGATGGAAGGCCTACGCCAACGACGACGTGCCCGTAGATCTATGAGGTACGAATGCTTGGTTTCAGCACGAGGTTCTGTATTTGAAGTTTGGACATCCGTATCGTGTCTGTTACTGTCTGTGATTTAATTCTAAGCCTTGCGCTGAGAATCAACGTAGCAACAACCTAGCATCACCTACCTATATCCTAGCAACGACCTATAATCAACCTTGAAACAACCAGCATCACCTAGCTGAGGCCTAGAAAACAACCTAGATGGAACCAGATAACCATTCAGAATCGCCCAGTTTCGCTGTTTCAAGCTTTGCGCGACATAGTGCAAGCTTTTTTTTCCCGAGCTATCTGGCCCCTGCTCTTGAATTTTTAAAATTTCATTGAGATATTTGTCACACCAAAGATCGTAGAGGTTAGGAAACTCTCCGTGGTGCAGTGTAGTGAGACCAATCCTCTGCATATTTTCAGAAAAATATATTGCTAGTATCATGCAATCAAAAATACTTTAAGCAGTGCTTTGAGGTTGTCAAGACACGTAGAATGAAATAGGCAATAAAAACGATATTTTGTTTCTGTCTTAGTTCAAAAGCTTGGTAGAGAAAGGGTCTGGAAGCTAACGAACGCTAGAAAGAACCCGCCATGCCGGTGCCGCCCATTGCCGATCGAGACAGGAGGGGAATTTGTACCTTTTTTTTGGAAATTGTGTGCGCAAAACAGCCTCGCTAGTAATCGACTTTCGCAAAGTTGAATGGCTCCTCGATTTTCGTTCTCCGCGGTCCATCTGCACACAAAAGGATCGGCTAGAAACTGGCGTATAAAAGATGTTAAACGATAATCAGTCGAGCAGACAGAACTGAATGTTACGACTTCCGCTGTTTACAACTTATGGAGAATATGAGCAAGCAAAAGAGTGTAATTCTCGCAGTGTTCCTTTTTAAGTTTCATATAGCACGAAACGAATACATTGTTTTCACCAATATTGCTTCGTTTTTTTCTTTCTTTTAATCTCTGTTGCATTTTTCTTACGACTTTTTTCATTGCACTAATGCTTTCTCTATCACTGTCTTTACTAATATATTTATGCAGGTCAGGTAGGCACCGCCGTTTTAGCGCTTGAGTACCCAGCGCCTCCCGCTTTTCTGGGAGGCGCTTGAGTACCCAGCGCCTCCCAGAAAAAATTGGCCGCGTATCTGCGTGCTTCGCTGCAAATGTCTTCTAAAGACGATAGAAGAGGCGCTGCGTGAGAAATGGACGCCATCTGGCAATACGTCGGGAAACACGAGTGCTGTGTTGCGGGCTGGTACTCCCGGCGCAGCGGCAGGCGAAGACCGGCGGTGACCAACGCGACCGGTGGGGACGCCGGCCAGCCCGAACACGCTGTTTGGCGCGATGCGCCGAAGGAGAAGAAACGTCCGCACTCAACGAGTACTCTCCACACACTCTTTTATTTACACGTCGCCTGGGTAAAACAGCAATGCCAGAGCGGCGCCCCCTGTCATTCGTACAATGCAATACTGAACCGAAACCGAAACACAACATGAGCTTGTGCAGAGGGCACGGAGGAAGACAAGTTTCAGCGCAGTCGCATTTTCAGCGCAGCTTAAGAAACTAGGGTTGTAACATTGTAGGGCGAGTAGGGCCAGAAGGACCGTCACGACGAAAACCTGCCTCCTCAGTCGTATTCGCCTGGAACGTTGGTGTGGCTTCGCGTTCCCTCCTCCACTCCTGGCCTTTCCACAAAGCTACTGCCTAAGTACGAAGGCCCCTACCGCGTCCTACGTCAAGCATCCCCAGTTAACTATATGATTGAGCCTGTTCAATCACCTACGGGCCGCCGTCGTCGCGGCCGCGAGACTGTTCACGTCGATCGACTGAAGCCGCATTATGACCCACCAGCTGTACCTGTTCCTTAGGTCGCCAGGATGGCTCCTTTTCCGCGGGGGAGTGATTTGTAACATGGTACGGCACAGACAAGAACGCCTGCGAAAGAAGAAGACGAAGACGGTGGCTGTTGGCGCTCGCGCTTGCTCGGCTTGGAGCGCTGATCGCTTCAGCTGTGGCAATCTTTTAATAAACGCGTTACTGTCTCAACGTTAAACGCATACCATCAAGGTCTTTAAAATTGCGTATCTATGTATTTTCTGTTAAAGGAACACACCGCCTAATGCTTACCTAGTGATGTTGCGCCTCAGATATGCGTAATGTTTGCTTTTTGATCAACAATGTACACAAGTATGAACCTAGTCAGCCGTTCACGTTGGCTGGCCCTTGGGCAAGTGGTTCAACTTTGGCCGAGTGGTTGAATCGAGGGACGTGCCGACAAACAGAAAGACAGACAGACAGAAAGACAGACAGAAGGACAGACAGAAAGACAGACCAAAATTTCTGCGTTTAAGTTCCCCAAGAAAGACTATCGTCTTTAAAACGCCGTGTCAGCGGCTCAGTATCCAGCGCGTCTGGGCCCATAATCCGGCATGGCACTGGGCGCTGGTACCGAGTGGCGCAGGGTTTTGCAATAGGGATATGTTTGACCAAAACATACGAAGTGTGGAGGCACGGCCACATTGACCCTTTCACCACCACGCTTCATTCGACAAGATGCCTTTGTGTGAATGGCCACTGTATTATTAGGTCTTCAAGGCTTTTACCACTGCAAGGTACAGTACATAGCTTGTGCACATTCACGTATCTTGCGGAACTATGTAGATACCAGTGCACCGTGTTTTTTACGGTTGAAGCGCGATATTGATAAGGGTGGAAATATTGGCTGACTCTGTGCTTTGTGCGTGCCCAATGGAAGCTTCTGGAACATGCTATTTTATGGCCCAGCGTTGCCGTTGTGGGGAGAAGAAGAAGATACCTACAGACAAGCTAAATAAAGATAATGAGGCTTATGATGGTTGAATCTATACTAAAAAACGTAGTTGAGATCACTACTGACTTAAAAAGTCGAAAGTCCCTGGGTGTTCATATAGTGTTCATTTCGCACTGTACCCACAGTCGCAAAGCTGCTTCTCTGTCGAACAGTGCCCGGATCAGTGATGAGTTCTGTCGTCAATGCGTTTTCTTTTTCGAGCTTTCAATTCTAGTTTGTAGAAAATAACTTATATCTAGTTTCTTATACGCCATCGTCTTCGCAATACTAATATCAATGCAGCTGTGAACAAGCCTTTAGCATATTCAATGAGTGACATATGAGTGTCAAGTTGAGCCAGCCGTGACAACAACTTCCCGTGATGTGCTACTCCTCCTCAATACACGCATTAAAAATAGTGTTAAATGCCAGAATAGTGCGACATATTTTAGGTTCCATAATACGTCGTCGAGTTTCTTTGGCCCTTATTCACAGACCAAGCTTATCCTTATCTCTCATGCTGCTTATTGTTCGTGTGCCCCTAATGCTCGTTGGATGCATAAAAACAGTAAGCAGGGCAAAAATAACTGAGGTTAGTTTGCGAATGTTGCCTTCATATTTGCTTATGAAGCGCATTATGCAAACGGAAACAATAAGTAAACCGAGTGATAAGGATAAGGGCGGATGGCGCACAAGTATTTTACAAAGTAGTGGAGTAAGGAACTAGTTGTTTTCTCTAATAGTTGCAAATCTATTCCACCCTTTGGACATGTAGTAAACAAGCACTTGCTGCACGGTTCCTGACCTTTTTAACCCCAGCCGTAACGAAGTCCTTATTATTAGTTAAGCAAGAACGCTTAGTACGTTGCGTGGCGCGTACTCCGTCGAGTTTCTTTGTGTGAAGGGAGGGAGCAATTACTCCTTTATAATTGGAGGCACGACTTTGCTCCGACATATCTATAATGTTGTATATATACAAGCGTACAGATCGCGGAGATTAACAGTTCCAGCCTCCGACAAGATTCAATATTGCGCTGCCTTACGGTCCGCTGTTGAGTTCTGGCTTGCACACTTGCGGATGTGGAATGATATATGGCGCGTCTTCCGGAATGTGCAACATGAGGCAGTTTAGAGTGGTTGATAATTACTGGCAGACGGTGCTTGGCCACCAGCGACTGCGCCTATTTCCCACGGCTCTAATGCTTTTCGTCGTTATCGCATATACGTTACACACTAGTTACGCCATCTCATGATACGGCTCAATCGAAGCGGTGCGTCTCGCTACGGTAACCACCTAAGTTGCCTTCTGACATCTCTGCGCATTCAAACTGAAGCCCTTTGAATGGGAAAGCCCCTCTGAATCTTGGCTCTATAGGTCGAAACAAGATTTCACAGCACCTAGGCCTGTCAACTATTTCTATTCTATCACCTGTAGGCTTCGTAAGTACACTATTGTTAAGTATACCTAAGTGTGCTAAGTGTCTGTTCGGGCATGTTAGTACTTCACAATAGGCGGGGCGAAAACAAACGAATCAGGTAATTTATTAGTGTTGCCTAACTGGCAAAGCATGTTTTGTCAGTTCGGCAAATAACTTATGTGGCTAGTGACATTTTAAAGAGTACGGTCAAAGTATTTCTAACAAGCATTACGGAGAATAGTTGTCGCAAAATTCGGATCTCAGCTTCAGTATTGCGTCTCAATATGCGTGAAAGGAAACCAGCTGTTTGCAAAACTTGTTTAGCCCGACGCCGTTCTGAAAAACAAACACTCAAGGGCAACGTCCATTTCGGTGGTCGTCACAGATACGCCATCTCGCAAGCTGCAGGCTTTGCAAACGTATCATTGGCAAAGCGAGCGAAGGGCCAACGCATAATGAATACGCGTCGTCACCGAGAGCCCAAATTGCGTTGGTGATTTCAAACAAAGGCTACGGCGCCCGCGTCGACTATAGCTAGATGGTAATTAAAGCAACGAATGTCCCTTTCTTCAAGTCGCTTTTCACATGAACACTTCTCTCCGTCTGGTGATTGACAAAGGTCGAGCGCATAGTTCGAACCCTTTTCGCCAGCCATCCACACTATACAAGAGCTACCTTCTTCAGCACTATTTGAACGTTCGTGCCACATTGCATAATACATTCCCATTGGGTGCGTGCACGCGGACCTCAATACATATATTTTCTTTTCAAATCCACTCCCTATTCTGCGAATTCATTAACTGACGATTGTACTGCAGCATTGCTCGCCACGGGGCAGAAGGTAATCGCCGGGTGCCACATGGGTAGAGCTGCTTTCGAAGGACAGTATATCTTTTCAGTTACGTTCATCGTAGTTCACCTGCCTTAGTATGAAGCCTAAGCATTTTTATAATAACAAAGCGGTGGAATTTTTTACTGCCGTCTTTTATTTGTATAGCTTTGTTTAGGTATCCCATACAGCCGTCAAGTCTTTGTTACCTAAAATACAGCCACACAGAAGGATCATGCTGTCTTATCGCTCCACATAAGTACAAAGTCGAGGTACATATAAGACTAAAAATGATAAACATTAGAGTCCAAAGTGCATGCCATACATTGGCACATACTTTAAATAGGCGCTACTTTGGTGAACTTGCCCCATATCTTATGTATATAGCAATAAATCATGTACGATACTGATCCAAAGGTGCTGCGCTAAGATAACTTTATTACAAGTACTGCAGAATAGTAGGCACATGGGCAATGTTCGTGAATATGAGTAGTTAGCTGTAAGTGTTGGCGGGTTGTTTTATTCATTAAGAAATTAGTAGTGGTCCCTGATAATCTCTGGAAGGGTAACGGCCGTATGTGGTAACGCTGCGAATCCACTACATTTCGATGAACAAGTCTTTCAATTGGCATGATTTTTCATAAGTTCCGATTGCAAACTTCCGACAAAGTTTGATATCACATTCGTTCTTTGTACGCACCCATGCAAACCGGATGAGTCGTTGACAGTCGTCCTGCCTCTTTGGTAAACACAAAGAGGGAACAGGGCCTAGTGTATAGATTTCAACGCTGATTCGAAACGCTCGCCTCGAGCTTCAAAGAGTGCTTACAACGCAGGCATGCTTGCATTTGATATCTCTGCTAATTAATTAGTAATGAAAGTCGTCAACGTGAGTCAATTTGAAGGCATATTTTTGAAGGCTATCAACGCTTTCAATACTCACCAAATGATCACCCTAATGCGGGAGTCATTGGCACCCACAGAAGCATTTGTTTGTAATGTTCATTACGACACCACAAGTTCGTGGCAGGCCCCTTGTCTCGACGACTTTGAATTTTTCCGAAGTGAGATGGGTATTCTTGATATTGTCAACTTTCAATTTTTGTACTTTGAGATGTTCGCCATTTTCTAAGGTTATTCGCTTTCAGTTCAGGGGGTCAAATGCAAGCTTTTTTTTCATTGAATATTTTTGTGCATAAGTGCACAAAGACCATATAAATAAGTCACGCTGCAAGTCATTCGTCACGAATGTCTGCTGATCTCTCTGTATGTATTTTTGTGTGCCTCTTGTCAGGAGTCTCATAATATCTTTGCAGGATCTGATATCAGTCCAATGGCTATCTGGAAAAAACGCCTGTAAATTAAGCTATTTGGACTACTTTTAAAGCTTCATTAAACTTTTAATTGACGAGAATATTTTGCAGCCTTAATTCTTACTTTTAATCTTATTAGCAATAAATACAAATATTTAAAACCATAAGAAATAAGTCTCACTGGTCCAACAGCTCTCGCTTTTGTCGATCACGGATAAATTTGGTGTTGCATAGTTTCGAGCACCTGCTTTACGCTCATTATTTTGATGCTTTGTTAGTTCAGACCGAAAAAGGGGAGTATGTGCAATGAAGAACACGCTGGGACGTGAAAATTTTAGATTGTTTTTAGTATGTTGCTTGACGAGACTAAAGCCGTGTTGTGCTTTTCCAGCAAAACACTGCCCTTCTTTGGGCGGCCTACACTAGCGAGGCGATTTAAGGTAACAACAATTCGCTTTTTCATAACCTCCTCCTACGACACACACACACACACACACTTGCTCACTTCCGCTACATTTCGCCTGAACGAGGAACTGGAAAACGGTGTCGACGAGGGTACGAAGAGAGACAGCTAAGTCGAGAAGTGCGCGGGTGTTACGCAGCATACGCTTGACTGAAAATGATAAAGGAAGACAGAGTGGGAGAGGGAGGCAGAGTAAGAAAGGACGGCAAAACCCTGAAGTGTTCTGTGAGCACAACTTGCGCCTTTATAGAGTGTACTTTTTTGACCATTTGAACGAAGCCAATGGCGGAAATGTTGCGCTTCTACACGGAAAGCAAGGAGAACGAAAGGCGAGAAGGACACGGCGTTGTGAACTAGGCTTAAAATCAGGATGCGGTCCTTTCGCATTGGTGTTTCCTTTAAGTTTAGATTTTCTTTCTCTAGGATTAAGTAAGCCCTGTAGCGAGGCCACCCGCCGAGCCGTAGACACTGAGCTCGTTCTAGCGGAAAAGTGTGCCTATTCTAGACGCGCATTGTGCGTCTAGAGTAGGCACACTCATTCATTCATTCATAAGTGCACAAAGACCATATAAATAAATCACGCTGCAAGTCATTCGTTACGAATGTCTGCTGAATTTCTTATGGTATTAAATATTTGTATTTATTGCCATTAAGATTAAAAGTAAGAATTAAGGCTGCAAAATATTCTCGTCAATTAAAAGTTTAATGAAGCTTTAAAAGTAGTCCAAATAGCTTAATTTATAGGCGTTTTTCCAGATAGGTGCTGTCGCGCTTCAAAAAAGTTGCCCAGCCCATTTGTGCCGAGGCTGTATTTCCTTTTCGATCTGTGCTTCTGTCTTCTGTATAGTCTCCGCGCTTTGTGCGCAGTGGGAGGCAATCACGCGTGCTTCCTTTAGTGCAAAAAAGGACAATAAATTTCTTGAATAGATAGCAGGCATTGTTTCAGACGTTTGCATAATGAACTGAGGCTCGTGGAGGGGAACACAGTAGAAAAAAAAGATAATGTAACTTTTTTACCAGAATACCAAAAGGCCACCGAGTCCAGAAAATAGCGGAAATAATATTGTTACTATACACAAAGGCCCTAGGTTTATTTTTAGGGGAAGAAAAGTGTGTGTTTGTGTTCTATTGAAACAACTGTTGTTTGTTTAGTGTAGAGAAGACAGAAATGAGGCAAGCAGTGTTCGGAGTAAGTTGTTTAAAAAATAGAAAGGTAAGTGGCGGCTGGTTGAGCTAAGCACTTTTTTTTACGGTAAAGTCAGTTAACCGTAATTGCGACGAACGCAAAGAAGACATTATTAAGAACCACCAGCGCTACTGGTGCCTATTTCTTAACTAAAATTTCCGGGAACTCTGCATTCCTCACAAGTAAGAACTTCCTAATCACGAGGATAAGATTCTACAGGCAGAAGCGAACTACTTGACGCAAAACTTCAAGAAGCTTATCATGAAAAGAGCGAGAGATTTTGTCAGCGATGTTTCTTTTTGGGATGACTATCGTCAAAATTTTTTCCTGGCTTTGCATAAGCTTTAAGAAACCATTTGTGAGTCTACAGTTGAGGATGCGACCCTGTTTTCTAGTTCTCAGCTTTATTTGTGTTAGCCGTCGAGCATTCAGCCCTTTTTGTCAGAAATTTTTCACCACCCTTCAACAGGAGCGACCAATGGTTGAACTTTGCGTGTCTTCCATAGATCAAAATTGATGCATCTCTGCCGATTGGTATTTCTTCAATGCAACATTACCGTTAGTTTACATTCCTAAACAGCAGCGATTAGATGGAATTCTTTTTCAAGAAACGGAATGTACGCAGAGGCCACTTTAGCAGACTGGAAGGAGGTTAACGGAGGATTTTCTATTCCGAAGCCTCCATTTCCTGAATTTGTGCTTTGTTTCCTCCTCCATGACTGCAGTAGGAACGTACTTAACCGGATGCTGGTATACTAAATAGAAAGACTGTGCGAACAGCCACGACCAATCGCGCCTGCTGGTCGCGGGATCGAATCCCGGCCGCCGCGGCTGCATTTTTGATGGAGGCGAAAGTGTTTGATGCCCGTGTACTTACATTTAGGTTCACGTACGTTAAAAAACCCCAGGTGGTCGAAATTTCCGGAGCCCTCCACTACGGAGTCTCTCATAATCATATCGTGGTTTTGTTATGTAGAACCCGAGATACAATTATTATTAATCGCTCTTGCTAAACAAAAATTATTAAACCACTGTTTATGAAATCTGTAGCAAGATAACGGCAGGAAGTACCCGCAACTGCCGTTACAACTGGAGAAGAGACAGAACGTCTCTGCGACGCTGTCGCTATAACGAACCGAGTGATTACACAGCACCAACTCTGAAACTAGTCGTCACATTTTCTTTGAATGAGATGACCTAGATAGGCATGTTACGGAAAGTTTTTTTTCGTTTTGTCAGACCAAATAACCTTGAAAAACCAGCCACAGAGTAAGTTTGCCGTATAGTTCCTTTCAGTGTCGAATTAGTCGTGCCGCTATGGAATGCTTCTAGAAACGCCCTATTCATACCTTTGAGAATGGTCAAGGCCAGTCTTTTTCCTCTGAATCTGTGTTCATTTTAACCTCGAGACTTTGTAGGTCACGATATGCTTTCGCACTACACTAACTTATCTACGAGTGATTCATAGCTTATTGGTAAGGCAGTCAATTAAAGTCTTTTAAAATCTAAAGAAACTTCGCATTTGGACAAGCCTCTTGCTTTGTGTAAGCAGTAAAATGTTCTCTGTTGTGGTTTAGTATACATAATTCAGGTAACATATGTATCTTAAGTGTTAGTAAAGATCTCTTTACAAATGAGGCCAAGAAGCATACACCAGATGGTCGATCACTTCTTCCCCAGGTGGTGAAGAAGCGCGTTTCACCTGCCTACATTTGTCTTGCATGGCCAATGTCATGTCAATGTACCATTAGCCCGGGAGCGCTAAACAGCATGAGCACTTGGCCATCTCATTTACCCCATAAAACTTCATTTGGATGGTCACCTCTCCAGCAAGAATGACACACAAATATTTTGTTAGACACAGCCAAATGAATACAGCCGACAATAATTGTCTGTTGGATTCATATTGTTTTCTATAACAAAAAAGCGAACCCATCGAAAAAATCCCACTTCTTTCGTTCAACAAATAGTTGATATGTTGCTAGCGATAAGATACGTCATGAAACTTACAGGGCAGTCTGAGATTTCCACATAATGAATCGTTTGCTCGTAAAAAGCAAGGAGAGAAAAAGGTACAAATTGGTTTAAAGAAGCACTCCGCCTTCTTGTAGGTAAAAGGGAAGATGGGCTTCGTGCAATCTTTTAGATTTTCATTTTGAATATGTGTTTCATGAATCAGCAAATCCCGCTTATTGCTGCTCGATGAAACTTTCTGAACAGTATGACTTGCAGAATGTAATCAGCAATAAATTCAAAGGACGGGTGTTATCCGCGGTCGTGAGTACAACAAAGACGGCGCAGCAGTGCACGAGACCCGCAGTATTCATTACTCAGGGGCCGTATTCACAAGGATATCTTACGCTAAAATTTTTGCAAGAGAATAATTCAAGTCATCACGACGAGGGACATAATAGTAGGAAGCCGGCTGAATAGTGAAGGACTGCACTAACGAACGAAAAGTTTTGCGCATTCGGCCACAGATACGCAAGCTCTGTTTGTTTGAACTCGTGTGACATTGAACGGAAAGCGTGAAAAATGCACAAAGTTGCTCGTTTTGGTGTCGCAGCTTGGTGGGTTTGTAGTGCGATCTGTTCAAGCTGAAAGGCATAAATCAACAGACAGAGGCCATGGATCGAGGCTTGAATCCGGAGAATTCCTTGATACTCACCAGCTTGCTCGAGAAAGTAAGCAAAGCAAGCATGTTGGCGATTATTTTTCGCGGTACAAAAAAAGGCTCCTCCGAAAGCACCATTCTGTTGACAGTTTGTTTACTCAGTGCTTAAACGCCATGGCTGTTAATATTAGACAACTCTTTAACAATAATATAAGATAGAAGGAACTGTGCTTCTTTCAGCACGCAGTTATGAAGACATTAGAAGGAGTTCGTTTCCTCAGAACTCCAAGTTAGCTCAATAACAATATATATGTAATATGCAATTAATTGAAATGGACGCATGTTATATTATTTTTTGCAGTTGTTTTGCTAGAGAGCTCTGAAAACTCGTATCGGTGCCTCTCTTTGTCTGCTTGAAACGACAGTTAAAATCTAGTGAAGTCGATTTAAGTTTCATATGACAGGCAAAACGGTCTGCGGCTACGATTGAAAAAGTATGCGAGAAGTGGCCATCCTCATCGTCTTTGCTCAGCGGCTTCTCAGATTACGCCGGCGATTACCGAGCACCACAATGTCTTCGAGGACATCCGAGAGACGTCCCCTTCCCTGCAATAAATGTTTCTCAATAACAATGTATACGCATTATGCAATTAATTGAAATGGATGCATGTTATATTATTTTTTTGCAGTTGTTTTTGCTAAAGAGCTCTGAAAACATGTATCGGTGCCTCTCTTTGTCTGCTAGAAATGACACAGTTAAAATCTAGTGAAGTCGATCTAAGTGTCATATAACAAGAAAAACTGTCTGCGGCTACGTTTGAAAAGGTATGCGAGAAGTGGCCATCCTCATCGTCTTTGCTCAGCGGCTTCTCAGATTACGTCGGCGATTACCGAGCACCACAATGTCTTCGAGGACATGCGAGAGACGTCCCCTTCCCTGCAATAAAGGTTTAATTAACTCATTCATTCGCTGCCTTTAAAAGCCATACTTTCAGTGGTGTGCCTCGGAAACTATTGGGTCCTGAATATATTAACGAACGGCTGAAGAATCCTCGCCGAATTAGAATTAAACCCCACCAGTGATTCCGGCAGCGACGACTATGCAAGAATACATAAAGCGGCGCTGGAGGAAATCACGGTCACCCCGATCACACGCAACATTCATCCCGTCCACAACGAAGGGCGAGGAACGGCGAGGGCCAAGTCCCTACTGAAACAACTGGGCAAGAAAGGTGCGCCCGCACGCTTCGTCGACGCCGCCGCGCCCAAGGACGGCGAGAAATACGCAGTCGCAGTCGCAGACCCACTCGGATCGGTAACCAACTGCGCCACGCTTATAACCTCGAAACGAGAAATTGCAGAACAAATGACCATAGCCCTCGCCCTGTTTGACATTCGATGAGGGAAGGTGTACAGTGATTCGACAACCGCCATCAAGGCATTTCGGAGGCCGCACCGCTTAGCAAGCGGCCTGTATTCTTAATCTTCGTGAGAATAGCGTGTTTCACACCTGCATAATTTACTGGTTCCCCGCACACGTCGACTCGATCGAGGGAGTTGCCCTCAATCCCAACGAGTCCGTGCGTTAACTGACCGCACAGCTCACCTTACGGGCGACGACTCGACAACCGACTTCGACGGGGCACACAAAGAGTCTCCAAGCACGTACAACGAGGTCATCAAATATTATTAAATGGCCAGAAGAGAGTTTCCACCTCCTCACCACAAACTCAATAGAGCACAAGGTGGTCTCATGCGATTATTGCTGACACACTCGTATCCGTCACTCGCATACCTTAACGAAATATACCCGCATAAGTACCCTGACGCTTCCTGCACCGCATGTGGTCAGGAGGTCGCTACCCTAGCTCACATGCCTTTGGAGTGCGGGTGGCTAGGCCCGACCTACTGGAAGCCCAGATGGGAAGCCATGCTGCACATCCCGAAGCCTCAAGGCCAAATCCTGGCCGTCCGATACGCCTGCGACAGGACCCACAGGCTAGATCTGCCGGTACCCACGTGGCAATAGCCGTGTGGGCGCGAGGGACGCTCTTCCCGACGTCTGTAACGGACCACAATAAAGTTGTTCTCTCTCTCTCTCTCTCTCTCCCGTGGTGTCTCGTGTCGCGCAGGCATTCGACAGCCTTCGCAGTTGCAGCCGTTTATTTATTATCCATTACGATTTATAACACCACGATTAGCAACCAATTAGGTCGCTTTTACAAACAGCATTGGATATCCTTGTAAGAGCAGGGAATACATCAAGCTTTTAACAATGTCTGGCCACCAGCACGCGAATCTGCCTACGCATTTGGGCCTTGTATGGGCACCTGGTAGGCGACTTGGCGGCTCACACCGCTGCCGAAAGTTGCATTCGCCGGGCTATACTACCAGGTTCACGTGGACAGGTTCACCTATGCGAAACCATCCCGAGATATTATACGTACATTTTTAGCCACTACAAAAAGGGTAGAAGGACTTATCTATGCCCGCACCCCAATCGCACAAGAGACGAGACGATGTTGTTCGGAAGATTTCAGAACGGCACATTCGTGCACGGTGCCCTTTTTTACTCCATGTAGTCCACAACATCCCAAAGTGACGGAACCTTTTGTTCTGCGAGAAATGTACTCTACCGCATAGCACAGAACCAAAGTTTCAACAGCAAGAGGCCCCGCCGACAAGTCCCGCTCAAGACGTGAAGACCATCAACGTGTTTTGAACAGCCCCAAAATGTCAGCACAAGCACACGGCATCCTGGACTAAGCAAGCCACTTGCCTTGGCCTCCTGTGCCGTCGGCTCTCTCTTCAATAGTGTTTAATCCTTCTCTTCGCTAAAAAATACTAAAGTAATTTGGCTACAGGAAGTTTTCAAACTCCTGTATGGAAAGGATTACTTTTGAAACAAAATTCACGCTTTTCGATGTCCTGACACCGCAGTAAAGCTGAGAAACATGCAAGAGTGTCAGGAGTCTTATTTATGGTCACCTTTCATTCACGAGCACGCGTCCATAACTCGGTACATGCGTATAAGTTTGTATTCAAGCATCTGTTCTTGCATTAACGACTTATATTTTACTATATTTTACTTATATTTTACTGTTAGCAGGGAAATGGGCATCATGCACAAAACCACCGCTTCACCGCGGCAGGCATGCTACGGTTAAAGAAGGCTCATGAAAAGAAATGTTGTAAGATTGGCAGGCCATCGCGGTAACCCGAGTGCTTGAGATCACGTAACCAACCAACCAACCGCCTATCTCTTTTGCAGTTTTCGCAATAATGTTCAGTTTCCACTATATTAGTTGAAACGAGAGATGTGCTCGGCTAATCACCGAATAAGTTTGGTAGCAGCATTTGGGCCAATCTACATAGTAAAGAAGCAGCTAGTTGGACCTCGATGTAGCCTATTTACTCGCAGGCACTTGCCTCGACAGTGTATTGTTATTTTCAGAGAGCAACGCCCACACCTGGCGACGTTCAACACAGCTCGGATGAGCTGAAACCGTTCAAATCTGTGATAGCGAACACCCTGGTATGCACGTGCGCAGACTGCAGCGTCATAATATTGTGCGCCAGCTCATGCTGCCTGTAAATCGCTTTTGCAGACTTCGAGAAATTGCGGCATGTGTAAATTACATTCGTTGCAGTGTTGCTTATTTCGATCGTCATTAACATTTCTCGTATCGTTTTTGCTTAACATTACATAGTGCACCTACATTGCTTAACGAGCTTATGCATGGTTTGGGTATCTGTTATTTAACGAAGATAACCCTGCTAAGGTGTGACTGTGATGATTAGCAAGTGATATAAAATTTCGCTCGTTTGTCTTGCCTTTCTTCGTGTCCCGTCCTATTGCGCAGTTTAGACCAGAATGAACTCGCACCAACTCGCGCAACTCTCCACGCTATTTGAATGATGGTTAAGGTCCATTCACTCCAAATGTGATTTCAGTTGCCTTGGTTTCCCACCTGGTTTCTTCGCGTGCCCTCAGTGTTTACATATGAGGTATGGTTATTAAAAAGACAAGTCACCGTTCGACATGGAAGGCGAAGCAATAATAGTGATAACGATGCCGCATACAGCTATAAAAAGGCTCGCAGTTCTACGAACCCTGTATATTGCTGTGTGCAATGAAGTGCCACTTATAAGATTAGCGTGAATGGTGCTTGCGTGCAAAGGCAAACACGAACACGTCTCATTGCCCTGAGCTTCGGATTTCACGACGTTTGCGTGACGAACAGCGCAGACCGAAGTCAGTCAATACATTGAGTAGCTCCCCTCCTTGAGCCAACTCGAGTTGGAGCAAAGAGATGCGCGGGATGCGGTAATACCGGTATGCCGGCGGAGACAGAGACGCGAAACTACCGGCCTCTTTGGCTCGCTCAGGCCTTGAAACCGCCGCTGACATCTCGCTGGACAGTGCCCGCGCGCCACATTTTATGGCCCGTGGAGCATGTGGGGCGTCGCTTTTTATGACTCTGATGGTCCCATAGTTGTCTGATTAGTCGAGAGAAAAGGAGGTGGAGAACAAAAAAGGACGTACATCAATCTCTCCTCTTCCTCTTGATTGGTCAGCCCACCAAAGGGAGTAAAAGACAAACGCACGTTCTGCAGCGCTCGCCTACAGATCTCTTAATCGTCAGTGTTTCATGTTTTTCGTCGCGCCCTTTCATATTCATTTACCCTCCCCCTTCCCTGCCTTTACGCGCTCAGCGTATTTCGCCTCGGCGACGCGCACGAACACTTACTCTTATGTCGCAGGCTTTCTGTCAATTCCAAGATGGAAGGACAGGATCATCCCGTACTTTGACCTTCAATGGACTATCACGAAGACGCTCACGGTTAATTTTCACTTATAACATCCCTATAACCACTATCGCTATAGCAAAATTCACCCTCAATGAAAAAAAAAGAAGCCTCATCGTCTTGGAAGAGAGCAGGCGTTTGTATTGCACAGAACTGTGTGTTTTAATAGAAACAAGACTATTTGATAGAGGTATGTGAAGGTCGGAAATATACTTCAAGTAAGAGCACTAGCGAGCGTTGGAATGCACAGGCAAATTAATAGTAAAATCCCAGGTTTTTACTTGGACTAAAGATAAGCTTCTTCCTGAAAGGCTGATAATAAAGAGCCGGTATTGGAAAAATCACAAAACTACATTTTTCTTGGAGTCACTTTCTCGCAATGGCATACATACGCCATTTTCAGAGCACAATACTAAAAAAAAGAAATAACGGTTTTGATGTATAGGCCCATGTTCTTATGCACAACTCAAAGAGTTTTGTATATATTTCGAACTGTGTGCCGACAAATTTTCTGCCTCTGGTCGATTGATCTGGTTTCTTTTTTATAGGACTTTACTTTCAGCAGTATTGAAAAATTTATTTGAAGATTCCGCGATACAGTCAGAATGCATTCTCTTAATCCAAAATTTCACAACAGAGTGCCACAATGCCTTGTCAAGTTTCGAACAACTAATAACTATGCCCTACTGACTTGAAAAACCAGTGGAAAAACAACGGAACACACAAATAAAGGAGCGCACAGCAAATTTTTCGACGAGACACGATCCTGCGCACGCATGGTGTTCGTTCTTCGTATCTTCCACTTTTTTATGAAATCTCATTTGTTAGACAACGCTCGTCGTGCGTGCGTCTTACTCTGTGTGCTACGTTGTTCTCGTGCTGCTTTGTGAAATGCGTGTCGATTGAAACTCGCTCACCTTTCCGCCTTATTTGCAATTTCCTTCTGTTTATTTTTCGCAGTTAGTAAACGCGCTCAGGAAATAGATTGAGTGCGGCAAAAGAAATGAAAGAACATGCCAAACAGTTTGTTCTCACTCGCGTTCTCCTTCTTATTGTGCTGCTGGAACAAACGCCCCTTTTTATTGGACTCTTTGATCTTTTATTTAAATATTGACCCAATGACCCCGAGCTGCCTTTCGTGTCCGATATACATTGAAGCGAAGGTATCACAGCGTATTCAATATTTACGAAAGAGTAAAAATTCGTTGATAGAAGAAACAGTGTTTCAGCGCTGCGCCCTCCGCCTTTATACATTGCAATTGGAAATGCATAGTGGTCACCTGTAAATCAAGACTCGCTTTTTTTTTGCCTTATTTACAGATAGCCGAGGCCCACGGTTGCTCCAGAGTTTAAGCATGAAATGCCTTTTTTCTCCCATTTTCGGCGGCCTTCAAGCCACGATCTGGCATTCAGACGAGGTAAAACAGGTAGTTCCTCCGAGACATCCGGGCAATCAGGCCAAAAGTTTAAATAACGGTCTTGGTCTTTCGCGGTTACCCCATCTTACAGGACCACATTCCATACACTGGCAGCGGTTCGAACAAGTGAAAAAATATCCTACGTTGCAGTTAGGGAATGCTGACACCTGCAACATGCTATTAGTACACTGTTGCTATTATTATTTGATATGTATACACAAAAAAATTAGCGCGGCTGGCACAATGTCCCGCAAGGCTGGGTCAAAGCAGACGTAGTAAGCACCTAGTTGGTCGTAGCTTGGCTAGGCTTCTCAATTCTCTCTTTCCCACCTATCGCTATACTCTACTACACAACGATATCCTTGCTCCACTTTTGTTTTTGCTCTCGGTTTATTTTTTTTTTCTTTCTCTTTCTCGCTCTTTGTGTCAATCTTTCTCTTTCCTTTCTCTTTGTCTACTTCTTTCTCTTGCGTTAACTGTTCCTCGGTTTCTCTCTCTTTCACTTTCTGTCTTTCTTCCCTTCTTTTCTCTATACTTCTCTCTTTCTCTTCCCTTGTATGTTGTGTTTGAGCCGTCTCTCCTCCTTTCTCTCCTTCTCACTTCCCTTTCCCAGCCCCTTGCATTACTGCACTATACAAGGCTATGCTATGCTCTTCGCTCCCTGTCCTGCTTTTTCTCCTCTTGCCCCTCGCTTCGCTTCGCATCCTTGCTACACTATACTACGCATGGCTACGCTATACGTGGCTTTGCCTGCGTGACGCAATACATCAGTGATATGCTTCACCCTCTCCTCTTTCCTCGCGTCCTCGCCCTCACTTTCCCTTCCAACACCCTTGCTATACCCTACTATACAAGGCTAGGTTATACATGGTTTTGCCTGCTCGACGTCATACATGGCTATACTATGCTTCGCCCACTATTCCTCCTTTCCCGCCTCCTCATCCGCACTTTCCTTTCATGCCCCCTTGTTATGGTGTTCTACACATGGCTATGACATCCATGGCTACGCTTATGCATGCTTTTGCCCGCGTGACGCCAAGCTACATGAAACGATAGCATACATACGGCAGTCCGGGCCTCTTAAGTGCTCATCACTTTAGAGCGGAGCTGACAAACAAGCGCCACCACCTGGTAGGCGCAAATTGAGTTCTTTCTTCATCGTCTTTCTTCCATATTTGTTTCTTTATCTCCTCCTTCATGTTTTTCTTCAGCTTTCTTTCACCTTGATGTCTTTCTTTATCTTTAATATTGCCTTCGGTCTTCCTTTTTCTCCTCCGTACATTCATACTACCCCTCCTCATGCTCAATTCTTCTTCCCTACCCTTGCTGTGCTTTGCTGGGCATGGTTATGGGATTGTTTACCCACCCACCTCCTCCGTTTCTTCATTTCCGTCCTCCTCAGCCTAACATCTGTCCTCCTCGCACTCACTTCTCTTTACGCTCATCTTGCTAAGCTGTACCATACAAGGCCATGCCATGCTTTACGCTCTGCCCTCCTCCTTTTCTTCATCATCGTCTTTACATGACTCGTCTACATCCTCCCTTCTGTTTCTCACCCCCTTGCTCTACTATGCTACGCATGGCTATAATATGCTAGGATATAGTTGACATACATTCCTAGTCTGTGGTGCATACACAGCACTATGCGTGGCTGCCTCATGCTTTATCCTGAACCCTCCTTTTTTCTTCTTCTCACGATCACGTGCACTTCACACCCCCTTGCTATACTATACTATGCATGGCTATGCGATGCAAGGAGCTGCTTGACATATATCCGCAGTCTGCGGTGCATACAAAGCACTATACATGGCTACGTCATGCTTTATCCTGTCCCCTCCTTCTTCGTTCCTCTCATCGCCACGTCCACTTCCCTCCCCCTGGCTATACTATACTATGCATGGCCATGTTAGGCTAGGAGCTGCTTGACACATACCCGCTTTCTAGGGTGCATACCTGCCAACTTTTGTGTCAGGTCGTCGAGAATACAATTAATGCAGACTGCGGGTTTCAGTCTATTGTAGGAAAGCGGGGAGGATTGCTATATTTAGAGCGCATGCCCTGGCGGTACCATGCGCTTGCCAGTGATGGTTGTCAATGTGGACAGTGGTGACGGCGGATGCTGCACAATGATGTGCTGGCTGAAGAACTCAATGCTGTCCAGAGGGCTCGCGCGGCGGCAGAGGGGCTCGGTCTCTCGGTCCCGACGGGAGCGCGTCAGTCCCAGACTGATTCCTCGGCACATAAATACCTTACATACCGGTCTTACTTCGCGCTCAAACAGCCCCCTAATTAAACCCAATGATGTGAGACCCCACAACTGAGACGCGCACTTCAGCTCATTGTCAAAAACATTTTAACGCGATAGCGTTAAAGAGCTCGTATCGCAGAAATTGCACCGTCGGCGTCGGTGTCGGCGTCGGCACCGTTGGTTGTGAGCGAAAAATCATCATCTTGTCCATGACCGAAAAATCGAAAAAGATGCAAATAAAATAAATAATAAGAATGTTGGGTCCGGGCGAGAATCGAACCGAGGCCGTCTGCGTGGCAAGCAGGTGTCCTACCACAGAGCCACGCCTCTGCTTGGAGTTGCACTGAAAGTAACTTTCATGCTTCCCAAAAATACGCGTCCTGTATACAGGTGTCACAGTACGAGTTGTGATCTCGCAGTAATATTGTGTGGTACAAGCGTACATTGCCATCGGGTCTCGCACCATGTCAATATCATAACGACTTGGTGGTTTAAAGGGCCCCTCACCAGGCCATATAGCAAATTTTAGTTAGACGCTGGAAGTTGTTGTGTGCCGAATGGAGAGCAGTATGCCGCAAGAATTTTTCAAATCGGTTCACTACGAGCTGAGAAAAACAATAATTTGTAGCGGTGCGAAACCACGATGCGAGGAGGCGAGTTTCAAGCCCTTGCCACTCGCCCCGTGTAGCCTTAGCAAGCCAAATCCCTTCCCTGCCCTCTTCACTTGACACATACGCATGAACACGTCATGCGCATGCATGGTCACGTGCGCATGACGTGCCTGAGCCAGCCCGAGCACGCGAGCGGCGTTGCACGGCCGCTACCTTTTTTTTATGTAGCGGCCGTGGGCGTTTTGTCGGCGTTCTCTGTGGTGTACTGCCTGTTTCTGCGGGACGGGCATGAAAGTTGAGACATTTGTATGGGCACGAGAGTGCCGGTATCATGAGCCAGCGCCGCATTAACGTTTACTTGGACGCGGTAGAATAAATGAGCATAATGAGTGCTCGAACGCGCTAGAACATTACTTTCGTTTCCAGGGCTGGCGTCTGCTCGATGCGCTAACCGCGGGGACACAAACGCATGAGAAAGGTAGGCACATTAGCCCCGTATCTCGCTGCTATTCACGAAAAAAAAATGAAAAAGACGCACACATTCCTTTCGTGTGTCTCATTATTTCTCTGAAGTTTTATTAATCTATTCAAGCAACAAATTGCACAAACTACACATGTCGTGTCAAATAATTATCGCAGTGTCACGTGCTGCTGTTGGCGACGGCAGAGCACAGTCGTCTACGTAGAGGAGCGACGTCACAGCACTACCATCTACGTAGGGCCATTTTATCATGTACGTCATCTCCTCATTCTCTAAAGCACGCGCCCGTGAGAGGAAGGGCAAGCAGCGTTCACCTTGAAATTTGACCCATTTCCGCGGCGCGTAGCGTTGCAAATTTTGGCAGACGTTATCGTGAACGCCCAGTGTATGCATTGCGCTCGTTAGCTCAAAATTGTCAAACCTGGTGAGGGGCCCTTTAAATACAGCCACCCCTTACAAAAGGCACACACATTACTGCGCGTATTCGCATAAGACCACGTAGTGGGTGCATCGCAACTTCGAAAAAGTTCCTCTCGCGTAACTGCGCTTGGTTTAAAGCATGCTATCCATTACATAAGGCACGCACCTTAGTGCGCGCATTGTGTTAAACACTCGCATAGTGGTCAAAGTGTGCACTAGGGGCAGGATATCGATATCGCGTTCAGCTCTTAAACGCGAAGCTTAAAGGGGTCATGAAGCACCCCTTGGGCTGATTGAAAAAACACATCCTGCGGAAAGCTGACACGGCTATGAACTGCTCTGCCAAATATTACAGTCGTGCGCGCCGCGTAATGGCCACAAGCGGAGCGCGAAGTTGCCGTTTCCCCAGGCACCCTCTTTTCAAACAGAGGCCGGTTCTCACTCTCGTCGGTGGGCGGGGCGTCTGTCCGCTGTACGTCGCAAGAGACATAGCATGCTTATTGGCCAATAGCCGACGTAAATCGAGAGCGGCGTTCGGATCAGATGCGCTTCTTGCCGCGGGGTGCCGACACTTGCCGGCGCCACACTCCTCAGTACACGGTAGCCGCACTCGCGCAAGCGAATCACAGCGGGAGAGCGATCGCGTTTCATGACGCGCGCTGGCGTAACTTCTTTCCCCCATGCCATCCCTCCCTGTCTAGCTTCCAGTGCGCTCGTCGGCACGAGAAAAGAGAGAAAGCGCTGGGAGCGTGCGCCAAACCCCCGTAACTCCGCTGATTCTTGACGGATTCGAGAAATTTTTGCGGCAATCGATTCGGGAGGCAGTACACTCCGATACTGAGGCCATTAGATCATTACTTGGAAAAGTGGTTCATGACCCCTTTAAGCGTCCCCCAATTTTTGTTAGGTCAATCTTAGCACACGCTTACCCTAAAATAAAGGCGTTGAGAAATGTGGCATTTTCCCTGCTCCTCATATCTTAAAAAAAAGGAAATATAATTTTTGTGCCACTAAAAGCAAGTCAACTTCTTTCCGATGTATAGTGCTTCGCTCTTCTATTTTAAGTACAACTTCAGTGCACATTTCAGAAGGTATGTTTCAGACGCCATTGTCTTCCGGCTTCGTTTAATCAATGATGAACATTTTATATGTAATAAAGCGAGAATTATTTCTAACGCTTTTAGAGAACTATGAAAAATCATTTTTCGGTCTATTTTTTGGAGGACAGGATATGAACGGAATAAAATCGAGTGGTGTAGATTAAGTCATAAACAGTATCACGCAAAATTCTAATAAAAGTCAGATTAATTTGGGAAGAGTACAATTAGGTGGGTTTGTTTGAAGCCAAGTGCTTGAAGTCTGTCGTATTTTGTCGCATATTAGAAACGCAGGTATTGTTGGCTAAGGATGCCATTTGCCTTTATAGCGATCAAATGAAATTTGACGTGTACATGCTCCGCTGCATCAGGTAATAAAATTATTCGCGAATTACGAAGATTCCCCGTGAAAAGGGGTTGCCGCCTTCTTTTCTGTTGTGCCGATGCACCACAGCGCCCACTGGCGTGAAATAATGTAGCAACTAATGCTTTGCGCTGACGACAAATCAACGTTGTATTTGGTTAATGTGTGAATAGGCGTATGTTGTTCTTTATTGACGTACTTTATTTGTACCGCCCTCATTTATAATGGCGCGCCTGAAGACGTCTCTGTATAATATTTATCAGCAAAAAAATTAAACCGTATAGCGGGAGAGGTTAAGCATGCGTTCGATACGCGGGGTAATTGAGGCTTTGCGGCTATAACCTAAACCGGAATTTACTAAGTAAGAAAAAAGCTCCTGAAAATAGGAGATGGTGGGCGCATGAAATCAAGGACCGATAGGACGGACAAAGGTTGGCGGTTGACGAATCGCGAAATAAAGTGTACAATGAGGTGTCGAAGCACCTAATGACTTTTGTTATTAGGGTACTACTGATACACTGCCGCAGCTATCAGACGCGTCTTGTCTCTACAAGAGAGATGGTGTTACTTTATTGATCTGCTTTATTTGCGTAATGTCACCCCTTTCCGTTAGCTTGATATCTTAGCGCCACTCAAATTGTAGCAGAGAGAATTCGCGACATCAGAACTGATGCGATTTTCACAAATGTCTCTAGAATAAAGGTAATCTGACAGTAATGAATTTCTTCAGCTTTCGTCGTGGGCCCATGTATAGAAAGCTACAGGGTCCCTTATGAATTTGCCTAAGGCGACTCGAAGGCGGAAGCTATCTTCTTCTTCTTCTCCCCCCATCCTCTGAAAGCTTTTGCTTCTAACGTGGTTTTGCAACGCCTCCAGGATCAGAAGCATTGTAAGCTTTCGGCACCTCACCTGGTTTTGCACAGCCTCCGTGATTGGCTCACCTTTTACGAAGCGATGATGTAATGTGATGTCATCATCTTGTGACGTCACGTTTTGAGACATCGCGTTGACGTCGCGATGACGTCATTGTAACGTCACAGATTTTGACAAATCCACGTCATGATGACGTCATATGGGGACTTAATCGCATGATTATCTTTATTTGCATCACTGATATTGATGCCGCCGAGCCGACGGTCAATTTTCGCTTTTGATAAGGCATCTCAGGCATTCGCCTTAAAAAGCAAAGGCCGTGTTTCACAGTCATAACGAAGATTTAATTTTGAAGCGCGCTATAGTCTCAGATTCCAAATAATCTCGACCACATGGAACTTTTCATTCTGCACCTAATTTCAAACACATGAACAACTCTGCACTGATGGAAATGTGGCCCACACTGCCAGCATATAATCATTCATTGAGAGTTCAACTGTCGTTTAGGTACTGAAAAAGCGCGGCACTGGCATAACATCTCGTTGTTACAAAAGGATAAGAAGTTATGATACTGAGCTCTTGAATGAATAACACGTGTAAAACAATGGTCACGCAGTACATATTGCGTCCCGGTAGCACACTATTCGCTCGCCAGCTTGAACTGTTGTGGGATTGGGTCTTACAGGAAAGCATTCGCACTGAAGCTACGGAACGCTGCTCCTCTTGTAAGTAAAACGCCCACCTGGGTTTCTAAAGACAAGAAAGAATGAAGAGCTCGTGAATGACACAACACAAAGAGAAAACGCGCATATATCCTTGGGTTGTGTCTCTTGTGCACTGTTTCTCGCTTTTATCTGTGTGCCAACTGGCCCAAGAATCCTTTTTTAGGGGCGAAGCTCCTTATAGCGGCACCCGTTCGTCCCTCGTAGCGTAGTATGTAACCAGTCTTACGCTTTGACCTGCAAGGTGGTGCCGGTGGGAGATTTTTCCTGTGCGTTGTTGAACAATAAAAAATTCGCAGCGTTAGCTAAAAGCCGACTTCTTCTGTCTCTCATTCCCATTAGCAGACATTCTTTACCTCCAAGGTAGTGCCTGGTGAGATTTCTCCTGTGCGTGATTAAACAATAAAAATTTTGTTCAAAACGCCGTTGATTGATGAAATAAACCAACAAAAGACGCCAGATGTTTTGTAAAAGCAAAACGAAAGAACGCCAGATGTTTCTAAGCAAAACGAAAAGACGCCAGCTGCTTAACGAAAGATGCCAGATGTTTTCTAAGCAATGGTTTTCTAAACAATGAAAATTCACAGCGTACATGTAAAATTAAAGTGCGCTGCAAGTCGTCATAACTCATCGAACCTTTAGTATAAACGCGCCCGATCTCACGTCGGTGATGATGTACTGGGCAGAATTCACGGAAGATTCACGGTTTACCGATGAACCTCCGCATCTTCGCCCACTCATCATCATTCACTTCGTGGATATGCTGTGATTTTTAGTTTTTTAAAGGCAATTCGAAGTGATTATAATCTATACCACTGGAGAACAAGAAGATGGGTACTGAAATAAAGGAGCACTGCTAGCGATAGAAGCTGTTTTCCGCACCGTTTGGCTTTCAAAGCAAAGTCGAGCGGCACATCTGCTCTTATCGCAACTGGAGCACCCACGGCCACAACACGGCCGCCTCCGCTTCCACGCACGCGCCGAGCTCTCGGATTGCATCTGTGGTGCGTCACAATGTAAGTATCGCTGACTAGCAGTGCTCCGGGCCGAATGGGGGGCGCGTGCGTGCACGTTTCCTGGACGCCGCCCCCGCTGACAAATCCCGCGGCAAACCACATTCAAGGGCAGCGTCTCCGCCCAGTAGCGCATGGGACGGTTTTTTTGCAGGTCGAACCGCTTTGCCCACGTGACTATTGCGACGACGTCACCGTCTACGTCACTGACGACGCGTCGTCTAGAGATTTTCGATCGTGGCGCCTTTCCTGTTGCTCAGTGAAGGCCCTCTGCGCCCTGCGGGCGCGAAAAACTAATCGTGGCTTCGCTATCGCTTCGCGAGTGCCGCCATTTCGCTAACGCTCAATGGCCGGTTGGCAGGGTCTCCGTCACGCGCTACTGGCCGCTGTCGCGGCCACGCGCTGTTTAGCCCGCGCGCTTGCCCCTTCGGGGCAGGCGCCCGTCTGTGCCAGCGTCCGTGGTGTGCCCGTGTCAATGGGGCGCAAGTAACCCACGAGCCGCTTCGTGCTTCTCTGGTAACAGACTAATGCAACGCCAAACAATACCCTGCCGGAAAAAAAAAGAAAAAAAGAAAAAAACGGCACAGCAGTGAGGTTTGAACCAACGTCCTCGCAGTTTCGAGCACGGCACGTTAACCGCTGCGCCCCTGGGGCCAATCTTTTGGCTTCGCACAGAAAGCCTGAAAAACGCGCCCAACAATACCGTGACGCGTCGTCAGTGACGTCGTCGCAATAGTCACGTGGGCGAAACGGTTCGACCTGCAAAAAGAAAACCGTCCCGTATCGCATAGCCCAGCCGCGCGTGCTCCGCGTCCGTACATGAGCTTGGGTTCCCTATATGACTTAGCTACAATTCACTTTAAAAGAACGAGCGTAAAAAGTAGTATCAAGAAGGAAGCTTGCAGAACATTACGTACAGGCTGTTTTCCACTCAGGGGAAATCTCTGAGCGCATGACATCGCAATGCGGTGAGCGCTGCAGTCGCGCGCCGGCAGCAGCTCGCGCGTGCGCAGACTCTCGAGGGCAGTAGTGCTGAACCGTGTCGTCTGCAACGGCGGCGCGCGCTGGCCGCATTGTCGGGCAGCGCGCGGATTTCCGCGTTACTGCGGGAACATCGCCGATATTTTGTACTAAACGTTGTGCTACACAAACCTCTCAGCATTTAGTGGCGATAATGGGGTTCTAGAAACTTTATTTGACAGCATACTTTGTTTGCTCTTTCGAAGCACCGTCGTACTGAGTGCGTGCACGTATATTTCTTCACTTTGTGTGCTACCGCAATACGCTGCCAAGAGAAAGGCACCAACATGAGTGAGCCCTGTGCACGGTCTTTATTTGGCGCTGAAGAAGAACAAGACAACAGTAACTGCCGTGCAGCAATGCGGGCCCGACACGATACAACAAACGGGCAAGAATACAGCAATGCTTTAGGTTAAGACAACGACTTGGGCGTGCTTCTTCGCGACGACATTTCATTATACCAGGAAGGACTCGCTCGCCGACGCCGAAGTGCACGCGTAACGCTTCCAACTTCACTTAATACCTCGTCATGTCGCCAGCGGCAGCGATGACAGCGCTCATTCCGGACGGCAGTGAGGCGTACGGTGACTCGATGAGCGATGTGTTTACTCGGAGCGCGTCCCACTCGATTACGATAGTGGACCACTACCTATCCTCGGGAAGTCCGTGCATAGGATGGCGTGCCAGCGATATTTTCAAAGAGCCCCAGCCTAGAGCACTGCACGGGCTTGGGCCTACCCGAAAACCCGGGCCCGGCCCGGCCCGTGGGCCGGACCGGGCCGGATAAAGTAGTTTTAACGGCGGGCCCGGGCCGGGCTCGGGCCTGAAGCTCAGGGCTTAAAGCCGGGCCCGGGTTTCAGGTGGCGGGCTCGGGTCGGGCCGGGATTCGACTTCCCTCAGTTCTTACTTTATCCGAAGAGCACGATGTTTTTACGTGTGCCACGCTATGTAGAGAAGTTTTCTGAGGGACAAATACAGAACTTCGTTCGCTTTAGCAAAACTGCGATTCGGCCTAGTTGGAACAAGTTCATTTTGAAATACTTGCGCAGGCACACAAGGACAAAGAACTAGCTAAACGTAAATAGACCAGACGCTTATACAGTTAACGCTTATACAGTTAACGCTTATACAGTTATATGTGCTTTATTTGCATTGGTTATCATTTTATATCCCAAATGTTATTTTATAATCGCAGTACTATATGTAAGAAATAATTTTTACCTATAACTGATCATTGCAAAAGCGATCACAGAGCTGCAGAGCAGGAAACGTTCTTGGAGGTTTCAGCCGTCCACTAAAACAAGATCTGCGCGGAGTCTCCTTACATAGAGTCTCTATCGAGAAACGTTCTCTTTCCGTGGCTCCCTCACGGCTTCCAGTTGTCATGCGACGCGACATGCACATGCACAGCCTGCTTTGTGTGCCCACATTGCTAACGTCCGGGGTTTCGTCTTGTTCCCCTATATGGTGTGAGAGCTACATAATACTGCAGCAACAGCGTTGGAATCTACAGGAATAGCATGGGTTCATTAAACAAGGTGTGGGCAAAGTGATGTTCACTGGACGAAATATCTGGCTTAAAAAACGGAAAAAATGCCAGGCCTGCGCGGAGCGCGCAGCACAGTCACAGCGAGAACTCTCGCCAGTCAGAAGGTTCTTACACAAGATTACGATGTAGAATTCCACACTTGAATTACTACTTCCATAAAGCTGGACTCAAGGCATCCTCGTTATGCATGTTTTGCAACGAAATCGAAACAGTAGAGCATTTCTTTTTATTTTGTCGCCGCTATTCTAATCAGAGAAAGAGATACCTTGTAGCTCCATTTCAGAAGTTAGGATTAGCAATAAATGCTCCAGTAATTTTATCCTTGGGCGGGACTTCGTTAGGTTATAGCTACAGGGGTGTCTGCTCTGCCGTGTTCGGTCACATCAATGAAACAAAAATATTACCTTGGTAGTCTCTTTTCTGTGTTCATAATCTTTGTTTGAAAACTGTCATTATTTCTCTTAGAAACTATTGTCTGACCGCTTGCTCGTTAAGCCTTTTCATTTATTCGATGTTTCATTTCTAATCAAAATTTCCAGATTTGTTTAGTTTCATAGGTGCTAACCTTGAGCATCCTGCCGCCCGCTTCTTGCCCATCCCCCTTTGGGGGTGAGCGCCATCAGGAAGAGGACATCATCATAATAATAATAATCATCATCATCAGCTCAAAGAGCGGACTTCCTAGAGCCCGCTCAAAACTATCTTAGGGAAACTAATACAAGTACACATGCAAGGTATCCACTACGCCATAAATAATAATTACTGAGAAGTATGGAAGCACCCACTATGCCATTATTCGTCTTTCTGCGGATAAGCGACGCACCCGCTACGCATCTGTAAGGTATTATGTGCACTTTGTTGCTGCTGCATGTAGCTGATGACGATGAAGAATTATGGCCGAGTACTTTGCAGCGGGTGGAAAGCATTAAACCACCCACTCGTTGCGCAATTAGCATTGTGTGATCACTGCCTGGTATTTTACTCTTCTGCCACTCTTTATTACATAGGTTAACGCGATGCTTTGTTCGACATGACGCCTGTATAGGGTATTTTTGCGAAGGAGTTTCAAGCACCAGCGTGGCTCTGTGGTAGAGCACTCGACTGCCACGCCGAGGGCCCGGTTTCAAATCTCCTTCGAAGCTGGATATTTTTTTCTTATTTATTCTTCCTTATTTCGCTCGATAGTGGTTACGGACACCGGCGGCGACGGACATCTACACCACTGCCGTTGTGATCTGATAACAGCTTTCGTTGTAAAAAAAAAAAAGAAAATGACGAATTTCGTGCCAGGTGATGTCCCCTTACCGCGAGCCGAATGCACCTAATGAGAAAAAGCGTCGAGAAGCTTATTCACGCCTATATCACAAATCTGGAACGAACCCCAAAAATAGATCGAAATCTCTTCGTTCACCTCCTGCCATTCCTACCCGTGTAGTCCAAAAGCCACCTTCTACCGGTACAGCATCGCTATGAAGGCATACACCATTAAACACCGAAAAAACAAAGCGCATGGCACAATCCGTGCACAACCGAACCTACGACGACAAACCCACAAAGAGGAGCTTTATGGGTGATATTGAAGAGTAGCGTGGTAATCGGGAACGAGCTATAGTAATTCTGCAAAGGTGCGCAAAGACATCTGAAATTTGCTCCAGTGGTGAAGTCTAAGAAAAACGAGCGCCGACGCCTTCACAACTCGCAGGGCTGATTTTGTGCGGCCCTGCGGCTACCGCAAGTAGCGAGAGCAACTTCAGCGCTGCAGGATATGTGATGCAATAGCGTAGGGCGTGCTTAAAGCCAGAATCTCACAATAATTAGCTTTTTCGCGCAATAACACATGAGGACGTATACTGTAAACTATGCAACCAAAATCTTATAGTCTAAACACTATAGCAGTGTGGTGATGCATGAAAATAATGGTTCCACGAATAGTGTTTTTTTTTTTCTCTCCGGCGGTGCATACGACTTTCGAAAAGTACACGTGGTGCACGTCGTACACAATAACGTTTATCTAAGTTAGCATATTTTAATAAACTTCGCTTTTTTCCCCCTCTATTTTTCTTGCGGTCGGAAGGTACTACTACGCTGAAGACAGGTGCTACAGAAGTGTGTACCATTGGGTTTGTATACAGCGCAATAAAAACAGAAAGGAAACAGACTACGTTTGAACAGACTATTGGGCTCCCTACTGAAACTGAAGTCATGCTGCAAATCACGTTCTTTGCTAGAATATCTGCTACAAAACGCTTATGACGATTCCAATCTGTATTTGCAGAACAAAATAGGTACCGTATGCCACTGCCGAACAAACGTTCATCGTACCTAGTATGGCCACTCAACTATATTTCCATCGTGAGACAATTTTGTACAAGAAATTACCGTAGGTTAATGTATACATGTTAGCAAAGCATGCGCCAGAAAAACGTAGGTATTTGCTACTTAAAACGTCTTGCTGTCGATTCCATATGCGGGCAACACCACCTCGACTACAGGCTCGGGCCCATGTCGGGCCCTTCTGCGGTCGGGCCGGGCCGGGCCGGGTAGGAGAAATTTTTTCTCGGGTTCGGGCCGGGCCCGGGTCTCGCTTGGAGTCACCGGGCCGCGTTCGGGCGGGTAAACTTCAATGACTCTCGGGCTCGGGCTGGGCCCGGGCCGAAAATCGCGGCCCGTGCAGTGCTCTACCACAGCCATTTTCGATGATGTTGAGATCCGGCGATTGGGGGGGGGGCGCACCGTGACAGTGACGCCGCGGTCTACAAGTTATTTCAATACACGAGCAGTGTGGATCGGCGATCTGTCATGTTGGAAGGTGCACATGTAGTCGCCTTCCGGGAACGGGCCGTCAATAATGTACGGAATCAGTACGTCGTCTATGATTGCCCCGTACCTTCCGGCGGTGAACTTGCCTTCGAGGCGTAACAGTGGGCCAAGACCATCTTTGCTAATAATACAAGCCCACACACTTACACCAGTGCGCCCGCTCGCGGGGACTCGCTGCAGGTATCGCGGCATGTAGCTGGCGCAAAGGAAGAAACATGTATGGAGTAGCGATATTTCACGTTAAGGTAGGTCACCACCGTCGAGAAAAAAATTTTTCAGTTTTAGTCCAAAAGGTATAATTATGGCTTTGGCTTTTTGGGCTTAGGTAAAGTTACACGTTGAAATGACGAAATTGCCAAAAATGTAAAAAATAAAATTTATAAAAATCAAAATGTGCCAAAATATGCATGTTGCGCCAACAGTCATAACTAAAAAACTGTTGGTGTTTTTCAAACGTGATTTTGCTGACAAGTAGTGAGGACAATATGCTTTGCATCTAACTTCCACGATCCCCATATCTCTAAGCTAAGGTGCGCTATCATAAAAATACTTAAAAAGTTGTGATTTGACAGGTTTGCTTTGCGCACCATTTGGCCATAGTACAAAAGGTTACTCTTAGTTTTCAGTCATTCTGCTTTATTGCACAGTTCCACTTACAAAAAAAACAGCACGAAAAATGTTATGTGAAAATATTTACCAGAAAGAAAGTTATCACTGTTCGCGTAACTGTAGTATACAAAAAATCACGTTTCGATAAACATTCCTTTAAACATTCCAACCGAATGTGCACATCACAAAGAAACATTCGATATGCCTGAAATTCACCAGGATCATAGTGCCACGCCCACTTCTTGTCTTGTTTTGATGTATTCGGGTTTGACCGGCAGGGACGGTTATCAACGCTCGACGCTGTCCGCGAAGTAGTGTTCTAGAAGCGTCGCGATTGTAGTAGATCGGTTTGTTAAGATTGCGCCCCGCACGCGAATGTTCCAGCTTTGTCTAGAGATTACGCCGCCACCAGCGGTATTGCTGGAAAGTTCGATGGCGCCAGTATAAAAGCCGACGCGCGTGACCGCTTGTCAGTTCATCGACGGTCGACGCTCTGCTCGCCGCTATCAGTGCATACCGTGTGTATTGCTGTAAATCAACTTTCCGTTTCCCGGCCACATGTTCGGCCAAATAAACAGTTTCCTCTTGAAAACGCCGACTGCTGTCTTCGTCGACGTCACGACCACGTGACATATGGTGGACGTGCTGGGTATTCATGATCCGGACGCCCCCGTCAAGCCGTGAGCCGAGCCCACACCGTCAAGAAGACACCGACCAGCGGGCCAGCCGCAGGCAGCAAGGTCTCCCACCGGAGTACGGGCCTCTACCCGACAAGACCAGGAAGACCCCGACCATGCCCACCACATCAGCGACAGCGACAGCACCCATGGTACCTGCACCTCTGCTGCTACATCAGCCGAGCGAGCCTCCTACCTTCCGTGGGTCACCGCACGAAGACCCGGAAAGTTGGCTTGAAAGGTACGACCGCGTCGCCCTTTACAACAACTGGACTGATAACGACAAGCTACGGAACGTGTACTTCGCCTTGGAAGACACCGCTCGTACCTGGTTCGAGAACCAAGAGCGAACCCTGACAACGTGGGACATATTTCGCGCCAGGTTCCTCGCCACGTTCACGAGCGTCGTTCGCAAAGAGAGGGCTGAGGCTCTTCTCGAGACCCGCGTGCAGATGCCGGAGCGAAAACGTGGCGCTCTTCGCGGAAGAAATGACCCGGCTGTTCGGCCACGCTGACCCTAATATGCCTGAAGAGAAGAAGGTTCGTTTCCTCATGCGAGGAGTAAAGGAACAGCTCTTCACTGGACTTATGAGGAATCCACCGAATACCGTCCAGGAATTCGTCTCAGAAGCCACGACCATTGAGAAGACGCTAGAAATGCGCACCCGTCCATATAATCGCCGATCAATCCAAGACAGCCCCGCTGTTCATGCGCTCGGCTCCGACGACCTGCGCGAAACAATCCGAGCGATCGTGCGAGAGGAACCGCGCAAGCTGTTGCCCTCACACCAGCCTCAAGTGGACTCCATCGCAGACGTCGTTCGAGAAGAAATCCAGCAATCGCTGGGCAACCTTGAACTGCCACAGCCTCAGCCGCAAGCCGTGAGCTACGCTGCTGCAGCCCGACGCTACGCTCCCCCGCCGCGCCCGCGTCAAGACACCGCATCGACGCAGTTCCGTCGCCAGACACCGCCGCAATCATCGACGCCCTACCGCCCACCTGGCGGCCAGCACTACACCGCGAGGAAGACCGACGTTTGGCGCGCCCCTGACAACCGCCCGCTCTGCTACCACTGCGGGGAGGCCGGCCACACGTACCGCCGCTGCCAGTGCCGACAGATGGGACTACGAGGATTCGCCATCAACGCGCCGCGACCGCAGCCAGGCGAACGGCCTCGCGACATCGATGACTACCTAACCGGAACGCAGTGGCAAGAACGACGTCCTTGACGTTCGCCGTCGCCCGGCCGCTACATGTCACCGCACCGCCGGCCGTACACTGGCCCAAACCGGGGCCAGTCGCCTAGCCCGCATCCGGAAAACTAAGGGCAGCAACCGATGGAGGTGCGGTTGCTGTACGACGAACTACCGAAGATCCTCCGCCGACGACGACGATGTCGCGACGAAACCTTCAGAACACGACGCGAACCAGACAGACCCCTGACGACGAGATCTTGCGGACCGAAGAAGACCAGACGACGCAACATGGAAGCAGCGGAAAAAACTGACGCAGCCGTGACCCGACGCCGAGACCCAACCGCAACGCAAGACGACGAACTAGCGACCTCGACGTTCTCATCGACGGCCACAACGTCACCGCTCTCGTCGATACCAGAGCCGACTATTGCGTCATCAGTGGGCCCTTCGCCACGAAGTTGAAGAAAGTTAAGACCACTTGGGAAGGCCCCGAAATCCGCACCGCTGGAGGCCATCTGATAACGCCGATTGGTGTCTGCACGGCGAGAGTCACCATCAATGACCGGACTTATCCTGCGAGCTTTGTAATCCTACAAAACTTCTCCAGGGATGCAATACTTGGAATGAACTTCCTAAGTGAACACGGCGCCGTCATCGACCTGAGGTCCGAGTCGATAACACTAACCTCAGATAAAGCGCTCCCGCCGGGCGCGACGCCAGGGAACCATGCATTGAATGTGATAGAAGAGCAGGTGACCATTCCGCCGCGTTCTAGCGTCATTATTTCCGTCGGCACCGAAAAAGCTGAAGACATCGAAGGTGTCATCGAGAGCGATCAGCGTTTGCTGCTAGACCGTGACATTTGCGTCGCAAGGGGCATTGCTCGGTTGCATGAAGGAAAAGGAAGCGTGATGCTAACGAACTTCAGCCAGGAATACAGACACCTGAGCAGGGGCACGACGATTGCATACATTGAAGAAATCTTGGCCGTCAGCGATGAGTTTGCCTTTTCAGATTCTGACGAAGCTACGACGACGATCCCTGAGCCACCCTTCGACGTATACCCAAGTCTTCCCGCTCGCCAACAGCAACAGCTTCGACGCCTTCTGCAGGAATACAGGGACTGTTTCTCGTCGTCATCGCGGATGCGATAAACGCCCCTTGCTAAGCACCGCATCGTAACAGAAGAAAATGTTCGACCACTCCGTCAGAGTCCCTACCGGGTTTCGACGCGGGAACGGGAGGCCGTTAAAAACAAGTCGATGAAATGCTACGCGACGACATCATCCAGCCGTCCAACAGCCCGTGGGAGTCTCCCGTGGTGTTAGTGAAGAAGAAGGATGGGACCCTACGTTTCTGCGTCGATTATCGTCGCCTGAACAAAATCACAAAGAAGGACGTGTACCCTCTCCCACGGACAGACGACACCCTGGATCGACTCCACAACGCGAATTACTTTTCGTCGATGGACCTCAAGACCGGCTACTGGCAAATTGAAGTCGACGAAAGAGACCGAGAAAAGAACGCCTTTATAACACCGGACGGCCTGTTCGAGTTCAAGGTCATGCCTTTCGGTCTTTGCTCGGCACCTGCGACTTTCCAACGAGTCATGGATACTGTATTAGCTGGCTTGAAGTGGCAGACTTGCCTTGTTTACTTGGACGACGTCGTTGTGTATTCCTCGAACTTCGACGAACACCTCCAGCGACTTCAATCCGTACTTAACCCTGTAATGCCCAAAAGGCGTTCTGCCTTCAGAAAAATTGTGAAAAAACACTCACTATATTTACTCTTCGTGTAGAGTTCATTTCAAGAAAAAAAGGGTGAAATTTTATTTCGATCATAACTTAATTACGCTTAATTAAAATTAATTAATTATTTTATTAAATGAATAACTCAGTGTAACTTCATTATAACATGTTAAATATGCAATAATGGCTTTTCCATGAAGCTTTGACGGGCTTATTACCTCTTTTGAGGCATTATTTTTAATGTATCATATATGATACACTGGGTTTTACAGGGTTAAAGCAATCAAGAACTCCGGGCTCACCTTGAAGCCAGAAAAGTGCCGCTTCGCGTACGAGGAGCTCTTGTTTTTGGGTCACGTGATCAGCAAGACTGGAGTGCTCCCAGACCCGCAGAAAACAGCTGCCATCGCCGCTTTCCCGCCACCCACCGACAAGAAGGCCGTGCGCCGATTTCTCGGCTTGTGCGCCTATTACAGACGCTTTGTCAAAGACATTTCACGGATCGCCGCACCACTAACGCAGCTCACGAAGACCGACGTTGAATTGAGGTGGCAAACAGCGCAAGTCGAAGCATTTCATGAACTGAAACGACGCCTGCAGACACCTCCGATACTTGCGCATTTCGATGAATACGCCGATACGGAGATTCACACCGATGCAAGCAGCATAGGACTCGGCGCCGTCCTTGTGCAGCGGACGGGCGCACTGGAAAGGGTTATCAGTTATGCTAGCCGGTCGCTGTCTAAAGCAGAGGTCAACTATTCCACAACAGAAAATGAGTGCCTCGCCATCATCTGGGCTACGTCAAAGTTTCGCCCCTGCCTCTACGGCAGGCCCTTCAAAGTTTTGAGCGACCATCACGCCTTGTGTTGGCTAGCTAACTTGAAGGACCCTTCAGGTCGCCTCGCACGGTGGAGCCTAAGACTTCAAGAGTTTGACATTACTGTCGTGTACAAGTCTGGAAGGAAATACTCCGACGCCGACTGCTTGTCTCGTGCCCCCGTCGACCCACAAACGCCCGACGACCAGGATGATGACAGCTTCTTGGGAGCCATAAGTACAGAAGACTTCGTCGAACGACAGCGAGCCGACCCGGAACTGAAGGGTCTAGTGGAATACCTGGAGGGCAGGACCATCGTTGTCCCAAAAGTATTCAGGCGAGGATTGGCATCATTTTCCTTGAAAAACAACGTCCTCGTAAAGAAGAACTTCACTCCGGCCTGAGCCAGCTACCTTATCGATGTACCTTCGGGACTGCGACCAGAAATTTTGCATGCCCTGCACGACGACCCAACGGCTGGACACCTCGGACTTTCCCGAACGCTCGCACGAGTACAAGAAAAGTACTACTGGCCGCACCTTGCCGCCGACGTCACTCGCTTCGTAAGAACGTGCCGAGACTGTCAGCGACGGAAGACACCGCCCACAAGGCCAGCAGGCTTCCTTCAGCCGATCGAGCCTCCTCGGCGACCATTCCAGCAGATCGGGATGGACCTCCTGGGGCCGTTCCCAACGTCGACTTGCGGAAATAAATGGATCGTCGTGGCTACCGACTACCTCACCCGCTACGCCGAAACAAAAGCCCTGCCCAGAGGCAGTGCCGCTGAGGTAGCCAAGTTCTTCGTTGAGAACATCGTCCTTCGACACGGCGCCCCAGAGGTTCTCATCACCGACAGAGGTACGGCGTTCACGGCTGACCTGACTCAGGCGATCTTGGAATACAGCCACACAAGCCACCGCCGCACCACCGCGTACCACCCACAGACAAACGGCCTCACCGAGCGTCTAAATGAGACCATCGCCGACATGCTGGCCATGTACGTCGACGTCGAACACAAGACGTGGGACGCCATCCTTCTGTACGTGACCTTCGCGTACAACACGGCCGTACAGGAAACGACGCAGATGACGCCATACAAGTTGGTCTACGGACGGAGCCCGGCAATGACGCTCGACGCCATGCTACCAAACGTGACCGACGAGGAAAACATCGACGTGACCACCTACCTACAGCGCGCCGAAGAAGCACGACAGCTCGCCCGCCTACGGATCAAGAACCAGCAGACGACTGACAGCCGCCGCTACAACCTTCGACGACGCCACATGGACTACCAACCCGGTGACCATGTATGGGTATGGACGCCAATACGCCGACGAGGACTTAGTGAGAAGCTTCTTCGACGATACTTCGTACCGTACAGGGTACTTCGACGCCTCGGCGCACTCGACTATGAGGTTGTCCCTGACGGCATTACGAACTCTCAGTGGCGCCGTGCGCGACCTGAAGTCGTCCATGTCGTGCGCCTTAAGCCGTTTTTTGCGCGTTAGCGAGCCTGGGGACTCTATTTTTTTTCCTTTGTTATTGTAATTTATTTGTGTATGCACTTGTTTTTTTTCTCTTCTATGTTCTTTCACAAGCATCGGGACGATGCGTTTTCAGAGGGGGGGCAATGCCACGCCCACTTCTTGTCTTGTTTTGATGTATTCGGGTTTGACCGGCAGGGACGGTTATCAACGCACGACGCTGTCCGCGAAGTAGTGTTCTAGAAGCGTCGCGATTGTAGTAGATCGATTTGTTAAGATTGCGCCCCGCACGCGAATGTTCCAGCTTTGTCTAGAGATTACGCCGCCACCAGCGATATTGCTGGAAAGTTCGATGGCGCCAGTATAAAAGCCGACGCGCGTGACCGCTTGTCAGTTTATCGACGGTCGACGCTCTGCTCGCCGCTATCAGTGCATACCGTGTGTATTGCTGTAAATCAACTTTCCGTTTCCCGGCCACATGTTCGGCCAAATAAACAGTTTCCTCTTGAAAACGCCGACTGCTGTCTTCGTCGACGTCACGACCACGTGACATAAGCTTGCGACTTCCTTTGATGTGGCGCAATTTCTTTTTGAGCGAGCGCAAGCATGTATTTTTTTCCTAGCTCGTTCTGCGTCTCCAGCTGACTCTCATTCACGTACTCCACAGTGGGTCCGCGCTTGGTATATTGATTACCTAACTTGCGTTGACGCTTCTTTTTTATCCTATACTGCACCATATTTGATCAAATACTATAACTTTCTGCTTGAAAAGCCAGAACTAAGTCCAAGAGCTGCAACCGGCATACAAACTTGCAGAGACAGCCGAGCGAAAACGCGCCCGACCTAAAGAGCAGACTGTAGCAACCATGTAGTGGAAATTTTGAAATAAATCGGAAACAACGTTTCCCACAAGCCTTGGAACGTACTTGGACAACTTCGAATTACGTAATATGTATATGGAAACGCATTTATGACGAAATGGCAGGTGTAGTCTAGCCGGAAACCTTCAGTTTAGGTTTCGGATGCGTCTAGAAGGGGCTGGAAAACTGGTCATAACATTCGAACGGCTCAAGAGAAATGCATAATTCTTTTTGCTAAGTGTCCTTGAATAGACAGGAATCTCGAAAATATTAAATTCCAAAAAATCAATTTTTTTCAGTAAATGCGTTTTTGAAGGTGCTGACCTACCATAAGTAATAAGATTGTATAAAAAACATCATGACTGCGTGGAACACTTAGCACAATCATAGCGAAAGCCAGAGAAGCGGCGTTTCTAGAGCGCGTTGAAACTCTCTTGGGACTACTAAGAATGCAGTTGCAAGGTACCCGCCACGCCAAAAGTCAAACTATTACAAGTAGGGAAGAATCCAATATGCCACTTGTCATCATTCTGCCGAGAAGCGAGGTACCCACTACATTAGAGAAGTCCTCATAATCCGTTGTGGCTCTGGGTGGACGTCCGCGAGGCGCATCCTTAATTCGTCCTTCTTTCTTGTACGCTTGCAGAATCCTATTGCCACGTGCGTTCCTTATCACTTTTGTTGTATTCCGTTTTCGCCCACAAAGACTGCCAGCGACGCTCAGCGCGAACCGCGCCTCAGTGTTCGAGAAGCTTCACGAGATTAGTAGATCGTTTTGTTAAGATTGTGCGCAAGACGCGAACGCTGGAGCTTATTCTGGAACATGCGCAGCAAGCAGCGATATCGCTGGAAAGTTCGATAGCGCCTGTATAAAAGCCGACGCGCCTCACCACTTGTGAGTTGATCGACGGACGACGCCCTGTTCGCCGCTATCATTGTACAGCGTGTATTGCTGTAGTGCTAGTTCTTATTTTCCGGCCACAAGTTCGGCCAAATAAACAGTTTCACCCTGTAAAGGCCGGCTCCTGTCTTCGTCGACGTCACGACCACGTGACATCTGGTGGAGGTGCTGCTTCATGATCCGGACGCCACCGCGAAGCGCTGACCCAAGCCCAAGCCGCGAGGAGGACGACGGCAAAGAAAACCCGGATCGTCGAACAAGCCGCAGGCAGAAGGGACTGCAGCCAGAGTACGGGCTCCTTCCTGAAAACACCAGGCAGCCCCAGGTCCCAACACCGACCGCAGCGACGATGACCGACCCCGTGCAGCCTGCGCCGATACTTCTCCGGCAGCCCAAGGAGCCGCCAACTTTCCGCGGGTCGTCATTCGAAGACCCGGAAACCTGGCTCGAGACCTTCGAAAGGGTCTCAACATTTAACAACTGGAACGCCGGCGACAAGCTGCGCCACGTGTACTTCTACCTGGAAGAAGCAGCAAGGACATGGCTCGAGAACCGGGAGTCCACGCTTCGAACCTGGGATCTCTTTCGCAGTGCTTTTCTGGAGACCTTCACGAGCGTCGTCCGAAAGGAAAGGGCCGCAACCTTGCTGGAGACACGGGTTCAGCTCCCGAACGAAAACGTGACCATCTTCGCGGAAGAAATGACCCGGCTGTTCCGCCATGCTGACCCCAACATGCCTGAAGAAAAGAAGGTTCGTTTCCTCATGCGAGGAGTAAAGGAACAGCTCTTCGCTGGCCTTATGAGGAATCCGCCGAATACCGTCCAAGAATTTGTCTCCGAAGCAACAACAATCGAGAAAACGCTTGAGATGCGAACAAGGCAATACGACCGCAGATTCTCGACCACAAGCGCCGACGTTCAAGCGCTAGGATCCGCCGACCTGCGTGAGACGATTCGAGCAATCATGCAAGAGGAGCTGCGAAAACTTCTACCTTCGTCGCAACCTTAAGTATATTCCATCGCCGACGTCGTGCGCCAGGAGATCCAGCATTCACTCGGCGCGCCTCAGCTAGTAGAGCCGCAGCCGCAAGCTATGAGCTATGCTGCTGCAGCCCGCCGTCATGCTCCTCCTCCACGTCCACGCCAAGACTACACACCGCCGCAGTACCGTCGCCAGGCGCCGCTGCCGCGACCGACGCCCTACCGTCCACCTGTCGGCCAGACGCCGCCGCCGCCACCGACGCCCTACCGCCCACCTGTCGGCCAGCGCTACACCCCGAGGAAGACCGATGTCTGGCGCGCCCCTGACAACCGCCCGCTCTGCTACCACTGCGGGGAGGCCGGCCACACGTACCGCCGCTGCCAGTACCGTCAGGTGGGGCTACGCGGATTCGCCGTCAACGCGCCGCGCCCGCAACCAGGCGAACGGCCTCGCGACATCGACGACTACCTCACAGGCACACAGTGGCAGGAACGACGACCTTCCCGCTCACCCTCGCCCGGCCGCTACATGTCACCGCACCGCCGGCAGTACACTGGCCCAAACCGTGGCCGGTCGCCTAGCCCATATCCGGAAAACTAAGGGCAGCAACCGGTGGAGGTGCGGTTGCTGAACGACGAAGTGCTGAAGATCCTCCGCCGTCGACGACGATACCGCGACGAAGTTCCGAGCCCCCGCCGCACGCCGAACGACGTCGACGTCCTGAAGACGGAACTTTGCGACCGGAAGCAGACCTGACGACGAAACGCGGAAGCAGCGGTGCAAACCGACATAGCCGTGACCCGACGCCGCGACGTAACCGCAACGCAAGACGGCGGACTAGCGACAGCGACGTTCTGATCGACGGCCACAACGTCACCGCTCTCGTCGATACCGGAGCCGACTATTCCGTCATCAGTGGGCCGTTCGCAGCAAAGTTGAAGAACGTTAGGACTGCTTCGGAAGGCCCCGAGATCCGGACCGCTGGAGGCCATCTAATAACGCCGATTGGTGTCTGCACGGCTAGAGTCAATATCAACAACCGGACTTATCCTGCGAAATTTGTAATCCTACAAAACTGCTCCAGGGATGTGATACTTGGAATGGACTTTCTAAGTGACCACGGCGCCGTCATCGACTTAAGAACCAAGTCGATAACCCTATCGTCGGAGAAAGCGACACCGCCGGATACGAACCCATCTCAACATGCCCTGAACGTGCTCGAGGATCAAGTCACCATTCCTCCTAGATCCAGCATCATAATTCCCGTCGGCACCGAAACGGCTGAATGCATCGAAGGTGTCATCGAGAGCGATCAGGGTTTGCTGCTAGACCGTGACATTTGCGTCGCAAGAGGCATTGCTCGGCTGTATGAAGGGAAAGGAAGCGTGATGCTAACGAATTTCAGCCAAGAATACAGACACCTGAGCAGGGGCACGACGATTGCGTACATCGAAGAAATCTTGGCTGTCAGCGATGCGTTTGCCTTTTCAGATTCTGACGAAGCTACAACGAAAACCGCAATGCCTGAGCCATCCTTCAAAGTAAATCCAAGCCTTCCCGCCCGCCAACACCAACAGCTGCGATGCCTTCTGAAGAAATACAAGGACTGTTTCTCATCGTCATCACGGGTCCGGCAAACGCGCCTTGCTAAACACCGTATCATAACGGAAGAAAATGCTCGACCACTCCGTCAGAGTCCCTACCGGGTTTCGACGCGAGAAAGGGACGCCGTTAAGAAGCAAGTCGACGAAATGCTACGCGACGACATCATCCAGCCGTCCAAGAGTCCGTGGTCGTCTCCCGTAGTGTTAGTGAGGAAGAAGGATGGAACCCTACGTTTCTGCGTCGATTATCGTCGCCTGAACAAAATCACGAAGAAGGACGTGTACCCCCTACCACGGATAGGATAGACGACGCCCTGGATCGACTCCACAACGCGAAGTACTTTTCGTCGATGGACTTCAAGACCGGCTACTGGCAAATCGAAGTCGACGAGAGAGACCGCGAAAAGACGGCCTTTATACCACCAGACGGCCTCTTCGAGTTCAAGGTCATGCCCTTCGGTCTTTGTTCGGCACCTGCGACATTCCAACGTGTTATGGACACAGTGCTGGCTGGCTTGAAGTGGCAGACGTGCCTCGATCGTGTACTTGGACGACGTCGTTGTGTTTGCCTCAAGCTTCGACGAACACCTCCGGCGCCTTGAAGCTGTACTTGAAACAATCAAGACCTCCGGCCTCACTTTGAAGCCTGAAAATTGCCGCTTCGCGTACGAGGAGCTCTTGTTTTTGGGTCATGTTATCAGCAGGGATGGTGTTCGCCCAGACCCGCGGAAAACAGCTGCCATCGCTGCCTTCCCGCCACCCAGCGACACCAAATCCGTGCGCCGTTTTCTCGGCTTGTGCGCCTACTACAGGCGCTTCGTCAAGGAATTTTCAGGAATCGCCGAGCCGCTAACTCACCTCACAAAGAGCGACGTGTCATTCAAGTGGGAAACGGCGCAAATCGAAGCATTTGAAGAACTGAAACGACGCCTTCAGATGCCTCCGATACTAGCGCATTTCGATGAATACGCCGATACGGAAATCCACAACGACGCAAGCAGCGTAGTCCTTGTGCAGAAGACTGCCGGGCAGGAAAGGGTCATCAGTTATGCTAGCCGGTCGCTATCAAAGGCAGACGCGAACTATTCCACAACGGAAAAGGAGTGCCTAGCGATCATCTGGGCTACATCCAAGTTTCGCCCCTACCTCTACGGCAGGCCTTTCAAAGTTGTGAGCGACCACCACGCATTGCGTTGGCTAGCTAACTTGAAGGACCCTTCAGGTCGGCTCGCACGGTGGAGCCTACGACTTCAAGAATTCGACATTACCGTCGTTTACAAGTCTGGAAAGAAACACTCCGACGCCGACTGCTTGTCTCGTGCCCCCGTCGACCCACCACCGCCCGACGACCACGATGATGACAGCTTCTTGGGAGCCATAAGTACCGACGACTTCGCCGAACAACAGCGAGCCGACCCGGAGCTGAAGAGTCTAGTTGAATACCTGGAGGGCAGGACCATCGTTGTCCCAGAAGTATTCAGGCGAGGGTTGGCATCATTTTCCTTGAAAAACAACGTCCTCGTAAAGAAGAACTTCTCTCCTGCCCGAGCCAGCTACCTTGTCGTTGTACCTTCGGGACTGCGACCAGAAATTCTGCATGCCCTGCACGAGGACCCGACGGCTGGACACCTCGGACTTTCCCGCACGCTCCAACGAGTACAGGAAAAGTACTACTGGCCGCGCCTTGCCGCCGACGTCACTCGCTACGTAAGGACGTGCCGAGACTGTCAGCGACGAAAGGCACCACCCACAAGACCAGCCGGCTTCCTTCAGCCGATCGAGCCTCCTCGGCGACCATTCCAGCAGATCGGGATGGGCCTCCTGGGGCCGTTCCCAACGTCGACTTGCGGAAATAAATGGATCGTCGTGGCCACCGACAGCTCACCCGCTACGCCGAAACAAAAGCCCTGCCCAAAGGCAGTGCCGCTGAGGTAGCCAAGTTCTTCGTTGAGAGCATCGTCCTTCGACACGGCGCCCCAGAGGTTCTCATCACCGACAGAGGTACGGCGTTTACGGCTGACCTAACTCAGGCGATCTTGGAATACAGCCACACAAGCCACCGCCGGACCACCGCGTACCACCCGCAGACCAACGGACTCACCGAGCGTCTAAATAAGACCATCGCCGACATGCTGGCCATGTACGTCGACGTCGAACACAAGACGTGGGATGCCATCCCAGGCAGCACGCCGGCATTGGACCAATCTCGGAACAATGTTGGTAAACATTGGCAGAAATATTGGTCCTGCGTTGGCTTTTGGGGGTTTGCTACACCTAAATGTGCATTGGTCCAATATTGGATGCCAATGATTTTCCAATAATGGCAAGGATGGCTGTAGCCAACATTGTCCGTCCAACATATCGCCAATAATGGCAAGGATGGCTGTAGCCAACATTGTTCGTCGTACGTATCGCCAACATTGTATAAATATTGGCAGCTCCAATATTTTTTGCCAGCCTTTATCGTTGGCTGCACCATCGCTCTTTTATTTCCAGCGTTTAACGCTGGAAATGAAAACATTTTCCACTGAATGTGTAGTTTAACGTGAGGTAGATTTTTGTGCACGTAAATAAATGCATGTTGCCCACGCTTTTCCTTTTAGGCAAGCAGCAGGGATAATCAGCGTACAAAAGCTGAGAGTACACACAAGTTTATTCTGCATGTATACATATGGCAAAGTTACTGCAAGTTTTGAAAATAATTTCGCATTTCGCGCTTTGTTCTGCTGACCGCTTGCTGGCAGATAACAGCTGCACAGAACCTACACTAATTACCTTCAATAACGTCCTTATATTAGAAATCGGGGAAACGGGACCACTCACAAACACACACAGCCTCCCTAGGTGTTAGCGCTTATTTGATTTGTCAGTTCACCGAAGGTTCAAAAGGAAGTCAGTGAAAAGCGAAGCGTGATAGAAAATGAAATAAATGAACATGTACACGTGAACAGACATTCGATACAGCCGAGATCCATAACCACCTTAAACTACCAGAATGTTCATCGCCTATTTATTAATTAAAAGGTGACTGCGGCAAGAGCTTGAAAGTCTGCGACAACTTCACAACTAATAAAAATTTGTGTGTTACAAATCCATCATTTCTTTGCGCGAATCCAGCGGCGAAGGGCAAATGAAAAAAGGGTGTTAAGCTGACGCACTACAACGCGAGAAAAGAACAAAATAGCACACGCAAATGCTGACAACATCGCTGAGGGCGAGAACTTAACCAACCTACTTCGAAGCGCACAATAAAGCCCCCCACATCGGTATTCACAAACTAGCAAATTTAAAAAAACTTACGCGGTAATGTAGACAATAATAAACGCAGCACACATTTCACTTACGAACAACACGGAAAGTAACATGCGACGAAGGAGAAAAACGACTTACTGAACGCGATACGAACACAAAAATCCGGCGGAAAGTTTGCGAGTTGTCAGAACACATCGGCGCTCATCTGCGGATCGCTCTTCAAAAGTCAAAACAGTCAGGTGCGATGAAGAACAGGGCAGCTGCCTTCTCACTGTGGCATCGCCGTCGAATCTCGGTATCCGTAGAATCGTGGCATCCTGTCTCGGTATCCGACTCCGTTTTTTCCCGATGACTCTCGACTGAATACTGAGGGGTGCGCGCCCGCCGATGCTGGGAGCCCGAACGAGGGAAAGTAACCGCCACTGACTGACGAAGAATAGCCGCAGGCCAGAAGGGGCCGAAACGCGTACGCATCTTCCGAGGTGCCGTCGTCTCCCGCCATCTCCCTCCACCCCCCCCCCCCCTATTGTCAAAGGCATTGAAAGCGAACCGTCGTGGGCGGAGCAGCCGTCAAGTGACAAGTGTTTTATGACCAGCGACCACCGCGCTGCCCCACTGCCGCGAGGAGAGGACGTGTCACGTGAAATTCCTGAGCAAAACATGGCGCCGCGCTGCTTCTCCGGCCTCCCGATCACCGAGAACATTTATTCAAAGTGAACACGTCTGGTTGTGTGAAGCGTTGAAAGTGCAAACATAACTCATCGATCATTTAAAGATTCCGTGGGCGATACCGTAGTCTTGGACAGCACGTCGCTGTAGCGCGCACACAAAGAAGTTATAATTCTGTAATCCAACCAGTCGCGTAGCAAACACGAAAATACACAGCGTGGTTGAAGTCACATGAAATGTTTTGATTGTTTGCCGCTAATAAAGCCGTGAGAATAATTTCGGTGCGTGTGCGGTGCGCAGAAGGCGCACCAGCGCAGAGGCCCATTGCGAAGCAGATGACTTCTATTCTACTCCATTAACTCGTCAACGCTATGTACAGCTTCAATCAATGTAAAAGTAGGGTTTTTTGGTTGTTTTATACAGTTGCGATGTATACGCTGGCTGTATCACACAATTAACGTTAACTTTCAACAAGCATTGCAAAGTGAGATTTTGTTTTGTGTTTCCTTTCTCATAGATGTATTTCCAACAGCGCGCAAAACTCAGTTGAGAACTTGGTACTTATTTTACATTGCTCAACATCTGTAAAACGAATTTTGTCCAACTATTTAGCTTATATTTTGTGCCACACCAAATGCCAACCTAAAAATCAAGACCCTGTGTGCGCCATTGTTCCCTTTCTTATAGACTGGAATTTGCAGTTTTGTTTGTTGGCTGACAACGATGGACTGTTTTTGCCATCTTTATACAGTAAAAGCTCGTTAATTCCACACTTATTAATTCGGAAAGTCGGATAATTAGGACGCGTTCTCTGGTCCCTGCAAGCATGTTTATTGTTTAACGGCATTACACTCTCGTTAATTCGGCCATACCTGTCCGCAACCAGGTTAATTCGGACGAACCTCTTAGTAGGGTGGGGGGCGCTGCGACGAACCTTTGCCCCCCCTAATGGGGAACCCTGCGCACGCCTATGGTGATAAGTAAACAGAAATCTTCTTTGAGGTGCGCTGGATGCCGGACAAAGTGATTTTCATAATAGCGTGCATGCAGGTGGTGGCTCGATTCGGGCTAACCTTCCCTCAGTGATGGTAAAAGGGAAAAAAAACATTCTTGCCGATTAATCATGCATATGCTTGCCAGTGTTTAAGACATTGGAGTGACAACGTGTAAGTCTGGACAATATTGTCCGGCGCGTAGCATTGGCCGTCCAATATTGTTTAACCAGTCAGATTGACTGGACAATATATCCGATCTACTGCCATTACTTAACCAACATTGTTTTACCAACGGATAAGCTGGCCCAATATTGCCATCCATACGGCCTGGTTCTGCCAATATCGTATTTACATCGGGAACCATGGGCCATTGTTGCCAACCTCAAACAATAGCACGACCAATATTGTATGTTGGCTGGCAAAGATGGACCATTATTGGCATCCTTGTAGGCTGGCTTGCCAACATTGGTTTTATAGTGGCTTGTATGGGCCATCATTGGGCCATCGTTTGCCAACGTATAAACAATATTGGACCAATGTGCTGTGCTGCCTGGGATCCTTCCGTACGTGACCTTCGCGTACACCACGGCCGTACAGGAAACGAAGCAGATGACGCCATACAAGTTGGTCTACGAACGGAGCCCGGCAACGACGCTCGACGCCATGTTACCAAACGTGACCGACGAGGAAAACATCGACGTGACGACCTACCTACAGCGCGCCGAAGGAGCACGGCAGCTCGCCCGCCTACGGATTAAGAACCAGCAGACGACTGACAGCCGCCGCTACAACCTTCGACGACGCCACATGGAATACCAACCCGGTGACCGTGTGTTGGTATGGACGCCAATACGCCGACGGGGACTTAGTGAGAAGCTTCTTCGACGATACTTCGGACCGTACAGGGTACTTCGACGCCTCGGCGCACTCGACTACGAGGTTGTCCCTGACGGCATGACGAACTCTCAGCGGCGCCGTGCACGACCTGAAGTCGTCCATGTCGTGCGCCTCAAGCCGTATTACGCGCGTTAGTGATCTGAAGGCTGTACTTTTCCTTCATTATTGTACTTCCTTGCTTGCGATTATTGTTTATTGTACTTTCTTTTTTTTGCTATTTATTGTTGCCTGCATTGACCATAAGCCCCCCCCCCCCCATGTTCTGTTTTAAGCATCGGGACGATGCTTTTTCAGAGGGGGGCATTGCCACGTGCGTTTCTTATTATCACTTTTGTTGTATTCCCTTTTCGCCCACAAAGACTGCCAGCGACGCTGAGCGCGAACCGCGCCTCAGTGTTCGAGAAGCTTCACGAGATTAGTAGATCGTTTTGTTAAGATTGCGCGCAAGACGCGAACGCTGGAGCTTATTCTAGAACATGCGCAACAAGCAGCGATATCGCTGGAAAGTTCGATAGCGCCTGTATAAAAGCCGACGCGCCTCACCACTTGTAGTTGATCGACGGACGACGCCCTGTTCGCCGCTATCATTGTACAGCGTGTATTGCTGTAGTGCTAGTTCTTATTTTCCGGCCACAAGTTCGGCCAAATAAACAGTTTCACCCTGCAAAGGCCGGCTGCTGTCTTCGTCGACGTCACGACCACGTGACACTATTGACCGCTTTAAGAGACCTTCCTGTCGTCTCTGCTATGCTTTTTTGAGTGCAGTTTCTAAAACATAGTTGAAAAGTCCTCAGTTGCTCTTTTTCTGGTATACGGGCCATGGCAAATTAGGCGAACAACGCAGGACTGCACTGTTCATACAAAAAAACTGGAATCAGGTAAGACAACGAGCCCCAGGTTTACTCAGACCAATTTGTATCCTGTAAACTTGCGTGTGTCTGCAGAGAGCCGCGCCATTTCACCAATGATCGAAGGAAAATGACATTGCATATTGGCTTCTCAAGATTAATGTTTTATCTTAAGGAGTTTAAAGAGCGCCAAATCACCGCCAAGGCCCCGTCGTTAACGAACGGCGCATGCTGCGATTGAACACATCGCTGACACTTCGCGCTCACTGGCGTGCAGAATGAGCGCTGTCATCGCTGCCGCTAAGGACATGACGACGTATTAAGTGAAGTTTGAAGCGTGACGCGTGCATTTCGGCACCGGTGAGCGAGTGCTGTCTGGTGTAATTAAATGTCGTCGAAAAGAAGTACCCCCAGTCGTTGTCTTAACCTAAAGCATTCTTGCCAATGTGTTGTATCGTGTCAGACCCGCATTGCCGCACGGCAGTTACTGTTGTCTTGTTCTTCTTTAGCGCCAAATAAAGACCGCGCGCAGGGCTCACTCACGTTGGTTCCTTTCTCGTCGCAGCGTATTGCGGTAGCACACAAAGTGAAGAAATATACGTGCACGCACTCAGTACGACGGTGCTTCGAAAGAGCAAACAAAGTATGCTGTCAAATAAAGTTTCTGGAACCCCATTATTGCCACTAAAGGCTGAGAGGTTGGTGTAGCACAACGTTCACTACAAAATATCGGCGAAGTTCCCGCAGTAACGAGCAAATCCGCGCGCTGCCCTCGCGCTACGCGACAATGCTACAATGCGGCCAGCGCGCGCCTCCGTAGCAGACGACGCGGTTCAACACTACGCACTCGAGCGTCTGCGCACGCGCGAGCTGCTGCCGGCGCGCGACTACAGCGCTCGCCGCATCGCGATGCCATGCACTCCGATATTTCGCCTAAATGTGTGACAGCCTGTACGCTACACTTCAGATAGCTTCTGATGAGCATACTCACGTGGAATGGCAAGATACTGTTCTGTGACGAAAGTGACAACTGGGAAAAGTGGACGTCTGAGTAGGCGAATTAGTACAAAGTGTGCGGCAACTTTTTGTTCTAGGAGTTCTTTTTCCTACCGCTATGCGTGTGGGCAACAAAACAACGAATAGAGATTAGATTACGTGAAAGATCGGAGTGGTTCACCATCTCGCAGTTAAAATCAAATTATCTACCATTTCTTTCTAATCACACTAGCACGACGCTTGTGGGGTCCCAATGAAGTATAAGATTTTCTTATTTCAGCTTTCTATAGGAGGTGGCAGTGATCGGTAGGAGGGAAGATGCTCTCTGAATCAATTTAGTTCCAAAGGCAGGCGCAGGAATTCACTTTAGGAGCGTTGTAATCTTAGCGAAGTGAAACGGGAGTGTCCCGCGTTTCTGCGCCTCTATTGAATCAGTGGACATGAAAGGCCACGACAGGCCTCTATGAGAATCAAATATTCTTTTGCCATTCCATGTTATCGTCTAGTTCTTCATACGCCGTAATTTCCTTACATATATTTATGCGTACAGTTGGGTACAGTTGTTAGACAGGACACTGGTAAGCTATCCCAAGAGACGAAAAACCTCATTAAGAAACGTCAAGCTATGAAAGCCTCAAATGCAACAGACAAAATAGAGCTGGCGGAGCTTTCGAAGTTAATCAATAGGCGTAAAGTAGCCGACATAAGAAAGTATATTATGGAGAGAATTGAGCATGCTCTAAAGAACGGAAGAAGCCTCAAAGCTATGAAGAGAAAACTGTGCATAGGCAAAAATCAGATGTATGCATTAAGGGATAAGGAAGGCAAGGCCACAAACAATATGGATAGAATAGTTGAGGTAGCGGAAGAGTTCTACAGAGATCTGTACAGCAGCCGAGCCATTCAGGATGATAACGTAAGAAGGAGTAATAGCGCAGAGGAATCTGACATCCCAGCAGTATTGACAGGAGAAGTAAAGAAAGCCCTAAAGGGAATGCAAAGAGGCAAAGCAGCTGGTGAGGATCAGGTAACATCAGACCTGTTGAAAGACGGTGGAGAGATTATGTTTGAGAAACTGGCCACCCTGTATACGAAGTGCCTCTCGACGGTGAGGATACCAGAATCTTGGAAGAATGCCAACATCATCTTGATCCATAAGAAAGGGGACGTCAAAGACCTGAAAAATTACAGGCCCATAAGCTTACTGTCGGTTGTCTACAAGCTATTTACAAAGGTAATTGCTAACAGAATTAATACGATATTGGAGTTCAATCAACCAAGGGACCAGGCAGAATTTCGTACAGGATTCTCAACAATAGACCATATTCATACTATCAATCAGGTGATAGAGAAATGCGCGGAATACAACCAACCCCTATACATAGCTTTCATAGATTACGAGAAGGCATTTGATTCTGTGGAGACAACAGCAGTCATGCAGGCACTGCGGAATCAAGGCATCGACGAAGCCTATATAAACATAATGGAAGAAATCTACAGCGGATCCACAGCCACTATAGTCCTCCATAAAGAAAGCGACAGAATCCCAATAAAGAAGGGCGTACGGCAGGGAGACACGATCTCTCCAATGTTAATCACCGCGTGTTTACAGGAGGTTTTCAGGGCCCTAGATTGGGAAGAGCTAGGGATAAGAGTTAATGGAGAGTACCTCAGTAACCTACGATTCGCTGATGACATTGCATTGATGAGTAACGCGGGAGACGAATTGCAGCTCATGATTACTGAACTGGATACGGAAAGTAGAAGAGTAGGTCTGAAAATTAATATGCATAAAACTAAAGTAATGTGGAACAATCTTGGTAGAGAACAGCGCTTTGCGATAGGTGGCGAGACACTGGAAGTTGTAAAGGAGTACGTCTACTTAGGACAGGTAGTAACCGCGGAGCCGAACCATGAGAGTGAAATAACTAGAAGAATAAGGATGGGTTGGAGCTCATTCGGCAAGCATTATCAAATCATGAATGGTAATCTACCACTATCCCTCAAGAGGAAGGTATATAACAGCTGCATCTTACCGGTACTTACCTACGGAGCAGAAACCTGGAGACTTACAAAGAGGGTTCAACTTAAATTGAGGACGACGCAGCGAGCGATGGAAAGGAAAATGATAGGTGTAATTTTAAGAGACAGGAAGAGAGCAGAGTGGGTCAGGGAACAAACGGGGGTTAATGACATCATAGTTGAAATCAAGAAGAAGAAATGGATATGGGCCGGGCACGTAGCACGTCGGCAGGATAACCGGTGGTCATTAAGGGTAACTGACTGGATTCCAAGAGATGGCAAACGCGTGAGGGGGAGACAGAAAATTAGGTGGGTAGATGAGATTAAGAAGTTTGCAGGTATTACGTGGCAGCAGAAAGCACAGGACCGGGTTGATTGGCGGAACATGGGAGAGGCCTTTGCCCTGCAGTGGGCGTAGACAGGCTGATGATGATGATGATGATGATGATGATTTATGCGTCAGATGGCAGACAGTCAAAAAGTGAAGGGGATCAAAACGCGACGAAATGCATTTTCTCAAGCTACCAGCTTTCTGGTAGTACCGGCAGTAAACACTATCCTACGTGATCTGTGAACCATCGAATGACTAAATACATAGCACGCTGTAAGCACTCTTAAATTGTCTTCATGCTTACAGAAATACTCGTCAAGAGCATTTGTGCAGCGGGCATCGGTTACTGCATAGTCGCAACATTCTCTTCACTATAAAATTCGGTGAGTCTAGTTCATTTTTTTAGAGAACATATGAATTTCAGGTTAATGTAACATGTGGGCTCATATTTCTAAACGTACGTATCCATATCAAACAATAAACGAACTCCGACTGCAAACATCTGTAGGAAATATTTTTTTTTAAAGGTGTTCAATTGTGGGGTCCTCTCTGATTTGACGGAGGGTAAGACGGCAGTTCTTGAAGAAATAAAGTTATTGAAGCCACAAAATGCCACCAAGTAAAAACAAGGCAGTACATAAAGCACAAAAGTAACGAAAGACTATTACTTCTCAGCACGGGCAAACAATAGGTACAAACACGCATAAAATCCGGATACTTGTACGCTCCATTGTTGATGGCAATCGTTGCGTGATAGTCGTTTGAACAATTCTTACCTCCACGGTAAAATAAAGAAAAAGAATGAGCGTCACAAACCATGTTGTCTGACCGAAGCCGACGTGCAACCTTTCGCCTGCATAGCGACGAGCCTTGGCAGCCGGCCGGGACACCAAAGAACGTTTCACGAGAAGCGCGAGTCCAGTGAGCCGTGCTATTGGTTTTCTCCTTGTGTGTCACTTCCTTGTTTACCATACGCGCTTCTGTGCAACATGTTCCCGCTCACTTGCCCGCATCACGTTGTCATGGTTACTTAGAATGTGATGGAAATCCAGACAAGCTTCGCAAATTGTATTTCAGGTGCAAATCTACATGTCCCCCACGCTCTGCTACATTGCAGTGCTGTATAGGAGCCGCCGCATGCAAAAAAAAAAGGTTACGTCCGGAAATCGTATTTGCGCTCTCGATGCATATACCACACGTGCGTAAGGCTTCGTGTGCAAATTACGGAACAAGTTTGAGTTTATAGCTACACTGCTTGCGATCACACGTGCCACTCTTTTTCTTCAGGCTTCCCTCGGTATATGTACGGTATAATAATCGCTGTATTACATCGCAGTACATTAAAAGCTAACTATACCCTGTGAAGCAATAGTAAGGTTATATGAGAAACGTCACGAGAGCATTGGTTAGTTATATGCGTTTACGGTAGCAACACAGATGAGTCGAGCCACCATTCCAACTTCCTTTTTAGAACGCGGCGACTTTGTCATTATTTAAGGAACCGAGCAGAGGGACGCCGCAACGGCTCATTAGCATGCATAGGTCTGAAAAAACGCCAGGCCTGCGCTGAAACCGCAGCACAGTCACAGCGAAAGCTGGAAGAGCGGCATTTCTAGAGACCGTTAAGCTCTCTTGGGGCTACAATACAAGTACACTAGCAGGTACCCACTACGCCATAAATCACAATTTTTGTGAAGTTGGGAAGCACCTACTCAGCCATTATTCTTGATTCTGCGGACAAGCGAGATACCAGCTACACGTCTGTAAGGCATTATGTGTACTTTGTTGACGCGACGACTGATGACGATGAAGAATTATGGCCCAGCCCTTTGTAATGGGTTGGAATCTTTAAACGGCCCACCAGCTATGTAATTTGCATTGGGTGACGCCCGGTCACTATTTCCCTCTCCCATCAAGCTGTATAACATACGTTGATGTGGGAGAGAGACGTGGGGGGGGGGGCGAAGAACCTTACTGAGACCCCGAGGAAGTGGATCATGCGCTTATGGGCTTCCTTGGCAACCAATACAAGTGCACTTGCGAGGAACCCACTACGCTATAAATCATTGTAATTTTTTTAGAAGTAGGGCAGCAGACACTGCGCCATTTTTCGTCATTCAACGGAAATCGTTGGTACCTGCTGAACGCATGTAAAGCATTATGCGCACTTTGTTGTGCTGTGCCTGATGACGATGAAGAATTATGGCAGAGCGCTTTGTAATGGGTTGGAAGCATTCAACAACCTACACGTTGCGCAATTCGCATTGTGTGACGCCTGGTTACAGAATTCGCGTTGTGCGACGCTTGGTGCTTATTTTACTCTTCTGCCACGCTATATTGCATGTGCTAATGTGGTTCCTTCCCGACATGAAGCCTGTATAGACCTTTTTGCAAAGCAATTTCCAGCACCGGCATGGCTCATAGGTTGAATACTGGGCTCCCACGCAGAGGGCCCAGGTTCGAACCTCGTTCCATCCTGGAATTTTTTTATTTCGTTTTTTTTCTTATTTCGAGCGATACTGGTTACGGACACCGGCGGCGGCGGCGGCGGACAACTACGGCGCTAAAACGGCCGGTGAAATGATCTCATAACAGCTTTCGCTGTAAAACTCTGTGCTAGAGGAACCTATGATGCAAAGCAACACTCACCTCTGAGTAAAGTACATAAAAAAAATCACAGCATATCCACGGAGTGAATGATAATGAGTGGGCGAAGCTGCGGAGGTTCATCGGTAAACCGTGAATCTTCCGTGAATTCTGCCCAGTACATCATCACCGACGTGAGATCGGGCGCGTTTATACTAAAGGTTCGATGAGTTATGACGACTTGCAGCTCACTTTAATTTTACATGTACGCTGTGAATTTTCATTGTTTAGAAAACCATTGCTTTAGAAAACATCTGGCGTGTTTCGTTAAGCAGCTGGCGTCTTTTCGTTTTGCTTTAGAAACATCTGGCGTTCTTTCGTTTTAACGCGATAGCGTTAGAGAGCTCGTGTCGCAGAAATTCCGGTGTCGGCATCGGCACCGTTGGTTGTGAGCGAAAAATCATCCGTGAGCGAAAAATCGAGAAACTAGCAAATAAATAAACGATAAAATCTTCGGTCCCAATGAGGGTCGAGGACGGGCCGTTCGTGTGGCAAGCAGGTGTCTTACCACAAAGCCACGATGTTACTTGCAGCTGCTTCGGAAAAAAACTACATAAATGTCATGTAGTGAAAGGAGTCTTAACGCATTTTGTTCGGCAGGTGTCACGACGAAAAGGAGCCCATACGGCGATTTGTAGGCGCAATCGCGAGGCCATCAAACTACATCGAAAAAGGCCGGGATAGTGCAGCCATCGCCGCTAAATACACACACGAACTTTCAAACAGCTCTAAAAATGGACAACTATGTCCATCTAGCGGAAAACATATCAAGCCAACGCAGCAAACGCTAGATAATGTGCTGCCATCTGTGAGGCATTGTGAGAAATATGTCTCGACTTTTCATGGCATCCGAGACGGCGGGCGCGCGGCGTATATCTTGGAGGCCATGCGACTCTGGCTTTAGATCGAAAGCCTGTACAATTCGCGCGCGTGCGTGCGTGTGTGTGTGTGTAACAATACACATTAATAAGTATGCACTTAATGGTTGAAGTGCGCACTGGGGGCCGGATTTCGCTATCGCGTTCAACTCTTAAAGGCAAAGCTTAAGGGTCCCCCAATTTTTTGCTTTTACAAAACATCTGGCGTCTTTCGTTGGTTTATTTCATCAATCAACGGCGTTTTGAACAAAATTTTTATTGTTTAATCACGCACAGGAGAAATCTCACCAGGCACTACCTTGGAGATAAACAATGGCTGCTAATGGGAATGAGAGACAGAAGAAGTCGGCTTTTAGCTAGCACTTACGCTTCTACTTCTACTAACGTTTCCTGCTGGAACATGCCAATGGCTGCTAATGGGGAATGAGAGAGAAGAATTCGGCTTTTAGTTAACGCGCACGCTGCGAATTTTTTATTGTTCAACAACGCACAGGAAAAATCTCCCACCGGCACCACCTTGGAGGTCAAAGCATAAGACTGGTTACACACTACGGCTACTACGACTACGACTACGAGGGACGAACGGGTGCCGCCTTAAGGAGCTTCGCCCCTAATATATCAGTAGGTGTTTGTAGTCATATGAGGCCATGTTAAGTACGTACAAGCCGTGGCTGCAAAACAAAGCTGGTCGACGATTACGATACTCCCCAATTTGAAGTTCAGGTGCATCTCTTCGGGTGTTTTGATATTGCGCTATATATATGAGGCGAACAATATGGGAGCGATATACTCGTATGTCTCGGCGGCGGGGATAATTTTCTGCTTCGGCATCGCGCATTGCAGGTACCTGTCGGCGACGGCCCTTAGTTACTGCTTCGATGGCGCTCACGAGTATATTGTTGCGTCGGCGTCGTTAAGCCTCTGCTAACACAGCTATAGCCGTTTAGAAGCAGCCGCAGACGCAGCACTTCCTCCTGTCGAGTCGCTCTTATGTACGGCAAAGAGCACGCTGACGCTATTTCGAATATGATTAACCTAACACTTTGAGTAGCGTGCATTTGGTGGGTGACGTGTTGTGTGACGCAATGCACTGATTCGTGGGCGCGTTTCATAGCAGTCGTCGCAGACAAATCTTCGCTCAAGCACCGCTTCTTTAGAGCGCAGCTCTAGGGCGCCTGTTCCTGCGTTGAGCGGCGTCGCCGTTGGCGTTGTCGTCGGCGTCGCCGATAGAGCAAACGAGCATGAAACAGAGCGAAGGCGGAGTCTGTCGATATCATGAGACACTGGCCTCTAACCTCGCTTTATTCCTCCTTCACAAGCGCTATCCCCGCAAGCGGAGCTGCTCGTGCGCATGCAGGGCTGGCACGTGTACTGCGGCTGACTTGCTTGTCGTAACGGGGCTCGCGGTATTTCGCTTGGTTCGCGACGCCGGCAATGCACAGGGTGCTGTGCGTAGCACTCGAGCGCTGGCAGTTACTGTGGCAATACGTAACGAATGTTACATTGCTACAACTACGGATAGCCAAAACTTCAAACACAATTGTCGTAGCCTCAACACGAAGCTGCGCTTAGAATTAGCATTAGGGAGTGTCGTAATCGGTAATTTTTAGATGCGAAACAGCTTATGGCGGGGGCTATGTTCGTCTCTACCGCGTCCCGCATCCGGCGCCCACTCCCCCACTGCGCATGCGCGTCCCCTCCCGCTCTCTCTCTTCTCCAGGGCCCCCCCCCCCCTTTCTCTCCTTTAGGAATCATCTACTCTACGGAGCGGCGGTAAGTATGCTGCTGGCGCACGACAGCATGGTGCAACAGCTGCATACTCCGCTGGTGGCGCCATGGTAGTTCCGCGGTATGAAAATGACGGAGCGCGCGCGCTTCATTCTCTCTTGCGCAACGGCGCGATGAGTGCCAGCGTCAACGCTGCCGCCAGTGTCAGCGTTAGCGCAAGAAGTACACGATCTCCCGCTCAAGCGAACCATCTCCCCGCTGCTTCGCATCCACAGTTGTTCCCTTTAGCGGGAGATGGTGTAATATTTTTTTTAATTATGGCATCGTCAGGGCACTCAGAACACAATTTATTGAATAATTTATTGGCAAAGAGATGACGGCATGGTATTAAAATGCCGCCTTTCCGTTTACGCATGCAGAGGCCTGGCTTATGCAGCGTTGTGTGTTCTCGGTTGATGTCGTCCTCCTCAACTTTCCTCCAGAATCCTAAACGTTACCTTCCTCCTCTGCTTTTCTCGTCTTGCTTTTTCACTATTGCTGCGTAAATTTGTTCAATGAGCTCCGCTTTTCCTCTTTCATTGTTTTCTGCGCCAATAGATTATTTTCTCGTTTGCCCAGACGACGCGGCGCATCTCTCAACGGGCTTTGAGAGATGCGCTCTAAGAACTTATGAAAATTTTGCTTTTGCATCATTTGACATCGCTGAGAGGAGCGTTCTTAGAGATCAATAATTAGACGTACGAGAGATGGATCAGGGAAATAGCCAACGAACGAGTGTGTTTCTGCAATTTAGCCCTGGGCTTATCTTTTTTTGCTCATAAAACACTATGTAACGTTTCGCTCCTCAAGTACGTTGAGGCAACATGAGTGTTGGATTCGGCTACAACTGGAAACCACGCCAAATAGAGGTATGACTGCATCTGAAAGATTTACGTAGGCTGTCGTCTAGGCTTCAAAAGCGTTTTTTCCTTTTTTTACATATTACTATACCTTCTCCCTTCATTAACTAATCCATCAATAACAAGAAGATGTGCTTTCCTAAACGAAAGAGTTGCCTTCCTCTTCAGCAACGGCGTCCTGCTTTCAGTCTCTCCTGATGCGAGAAAGTCCCTTCACATTTTACCAGCTTGCTAACAACTATACACAAGCGTCACCCCATCTCATATTTCCTCTTCTTTGCCGAGCGCGTATTTCCTTCGGTCTTGACGCTGAAAAATGGCAGAAACTAATTTCGGCATCCAACCGTCTTGCCAGTGATAAATGCAACCACGCCGGAGGCTGGCGTACGCTCGCTGAAGCCGACTGTGTAAGGGCCATCTTGGAAAGGGCCGCAGCAGACGCGGGGCTCCTTCTCCTTATATCGCTATATATGGGAGGGCGAGGTTGCAGACAGCACAGAAAGGCGAACGAGGATCCAGCAGCCGCCCGCGTCGCTTTATGAGTGGCGGTGGCCCTGAGTTCAGGCAGTCGCATCAATAATGCGCCAGATGCGTTGCCCTTGAAGCGCTTGCTTCGCCGCACCTTCTTTTAGCCATTTTGCTGAACTTCACTGGCCAGTGCTTGACGAACGCTACAGTACACGTACGAACCGACGAGAGAAGTATGGTGGCTACTGCTAGACGGCTTGATACATGAGCGTCGCTCAGAGAAGAAAGTGAGAGTTCTGCGCAGGTGGCGTATATAGCATTCATTTGTCCGTTTAACTGCGTAATAACGGGGTTTCCCGCATGATACCGAGAAGTCCGCTGAAAAACGCGCGCTACTGTCAATGTTACAGATACGTGCGAAACCATTTAGCCATGTAAAAATAATCATCGAGTCAGTGAGTTCATATAAGCAAACTCTTAAAATGCAGCATAACGCGAACGAGAAATGAGGTCAAGGCGAAATAATGTTACGGCCACAAAGAATTTGTAATTCAACTAGGGAATTCCCTTCATGGTATGTTGCGACGACTGATCCGACATTGCTGCAAAATTGTGAAGTCTAAATGGCTTTGCATATCATTTTATGGCTCTCACACTAAATTAAAATTGTTTATAACTTTATGTTTTAATGTGAAACGTAACGTAGTGCTGTCAGAAAATCTCCCAGTACGTCCCTTATATATTCGTCTAAGATAAGTCGCAGGCGAAAGCCATCTTTTTTTAAAAACGATAGTCTTTCTTGGGGAACTTAAACACAGAAATTTTGGTCTGTTTTTCTGTCTTTCTGTTTGTCTGCACGTCACCCGATTCAGCCAACCGGCCAAAGTTGAACCACTTGCTTACCGCCCACCCATCTTGAACTGGTACGGCTGTTCATACTTGTCAACGTTGTCGATCAAAAAGTAAATATTACGCATATCTGAGGCGTAACATCATTAGGTAAGTATTAGATGATGTGTTCCTTTAATGGAAAATACATAGATACGCAATTTTAAAGACATTGATGGTGTGCGTTTAACGTTGAGACAGTAACGCGTTTATTAAAAGCTTGCCACAGCTGAAGCGATCAGCGGTCCAAGCCGAGCAAGCGCGAGCGCCAACAACAACCATCTTCGTCTTCTTCTTTCGCAGGCATTCTTGTCTGCGCCCTACCATGTTACAAATCACTCCCCTGCGGAAAAGCAGCCATCCTGGCGACCTAAGGAACAGATACAACTGGTGGGTGTTCCTTGTGTTCATAGTGCGGCTTCAGTCGATCGACGTGAACAGTCTCGCAGCCGCGACGACGGCGGTCCGTAGATGATTGAACAGGCTCAATCATATGGTTAACTGGGGATGCTTGACGTAGGACGCGGTAGGGGCCTTCGTACTTAGAGTAGCTTTGTGGAAAGGCTAGGAGCGGAGGAGGGAACGCGAAGCCACACCAACGTTCCAGGCGAATACGATTGAGGAGGCAGGTTTTCGTCGTGACGTCCTTCTGGCCCTACTGGCCCTACAATGTTACAACCCTAGTTTCTTAAGGTGCGCTGAAAATGCGACCGCGCTGAAACTTGTCTTCCTCCGTGCCCTCTGCACAAGCTCATGTTGTGTTTCGGTTTCGGTTCAGCATTGCATTGTACGAATGACAGGGGGCGCCGCTCTGGCATTCCTGTTTTACCCAGGCGACGTGTAAGTAAGAGAGTTTGTGGAGAGTACTCGTTGAGTGCGGACGTTTCTTCTCCTTCGGCGCATCGCGCCAAACAGCGTGTTCGGGCTGGCCGGCGTCCCCACCGGTAGCGTTGGTCACCGCCGGTCTTCGCCTGCCGTTGCGCCGGGACTATCAGCCCGCAACACAGCACTCATGTTTCCCGACGTATTGCCAGATGGCGTCCATATCTCACGCAGCACCTATTCTATCTAGCGGTGTGCGAATATTCGAGTTTCGAATTCGAATCGAATAATACCTAACCGAATGGTTCGATTCGACTTTCGAATAGCTAGTATTCGAAGTTTCGAATAATTCGACAGGACGAATATCTAAAACGCGACAAAGGTCAATGGGGCTACTTTGCTGGGGTGGGGTGGCTAAAACTAACGCTAACATCGGTACAGTTGGCCTTTCGTTAAAACTTTCACAAATATCCTGGTACATAAGCGAGCGCATGTTCATCTTAAAGGCGAATATGTAATTTTCACACGTAAAAAAAATGGTAAAACTGCCAGGCTCTTCACAACTTCTCCTCTGAAGCGACGACAGGCGCCGTAAAACATCCCAACTTCGGCTCGCCAAACCCTCTGTGATTGGATTCACATATTAAAATTTCTTCGCGCTGTGCAGTCGTCACTCCGCCGCACCACACCACTCGTTCAAAAACTCCCATCGTTCCGGCGCGAAGATTTTTGGGCCCCGAGTACTTATGGAGATAAAGCACAGTTGCGCGACCATAGATGAAGCACAATTGAAGCCGTATTCCGCGACTATAGGGTGGAAAAAATTAGCTACCCTACCCCCTTCTTTTAGCCGTTAGGAGGTTACGAGTGCCCCTGCTAACTGGAGTGATGTCTCTTCTATCAGCAAGCCTGCGCAGTGCGTGCCCATGAAGGCAGAAGAAAAATACCCTTCCGAACAAGCGCGTAATAAAGCCGCCACCAAGCCGTAGCGTCCCTGATTTTACCTTTGTCTTGCTGTAACTGGCGGTACACGTTTCGTGTAAATATACGTACTATTCGATATTCGATTCGATATTCGACATTTCTGGCCACTATTCGGCACTATTCGATTCGAATTCGATTCGATATGAAATTTCACTATTCGCACACCCCTAAATTTCTATCGTCTTTAGACGACATTTGCAGCGAAGCACGCAGATACGCGGCCAATTTTTTTCTCAGCCGACTGTATCAATCTCCCCGTGTCCGAAAGATTTCTGCACCTAGCGTGGTTTCGCACTGCCTCCGAGATCGGAGGCATCGCGAGCTTTTTGCACATCACACGTCACCGCGATCGGGCCCAGCTGTCACCTAACGAAGATGTCATGCGATGACATCATCCTGCTGCATCGCTTCTGCGTCATGATGACGTCACAAATTTTCGCGATCTGCGACCTCATGATGACGCCCCAAGGTTATGTCATCCCATCAGGATGATTTTTTGCATTACTCGTATTGACGACGCCGGTCACTTTTCACTTTAGGATTGCGCTCTGGGAGTGCCTGCGATTAACATCATCACTACTAAGGCACTGCAGCATTTAACTTAGTAACCATTCCAGATGAATCGCCAGAGGAAGACCAGCAGGTTGCCATCAAAACGCAGTCACCGACAGACGCTCTTTGTATGCTTCTTAGTAAGATGACGACATCGCCTGCTCAAATTGCCTCCAAGGCAGTAAGCGGCCTGTTTCCACTGCTCGCATACCTTTGGTGCACGCATGGCAATCATTCTGAACAGAAGTACGCATCACTATGCCGGCGACATCTTAGATGGTACCATGTATCGATTTCATCCTTACGTCGGAACGTTTTCACAAACCAGCAGCCATCCTGAGCTATCAGTTTAATTAGATAGTTCGCTACAGGACAGTGAGAAAGGAAGGCAGGGATGTTAACTAGGTGACGCCCGCTTCGCTACCCTACACAGCAGGACGGAAGGGCTACAGAAAAAGACTAGAGAAGGTAGGAAGCAAAGAGAGGACAAACAATGAGCTCGCATGCATAGCAAAGTTCAAAACGCGTTCCCAGAGGTTCTCGAAACTGTGAATACTTAGAGTATGGTTCAACTGCGATTACCTTAGATGAATTATCCATGATCCATTACACTAACGAAGGCTTGCAAGGACTGCCTTCAAGATATCCAGAACTCGCAGTGCACTTCGAGCTGATGGAGTTATCAATCTGTCGAGATGTTTGCGTGTTGTGCTTGTCAGCAATCATATACCCGTACGTGCAATAACTGTTCAGCGCGCGGCCTCCATCGCAAAATGCTCATTCATGCCTTTGTACATTTTGGATGCATTGCGAAAGACATGCCCAGCGTGATGCTTATGATACACAGGCCAAGCCTGGAAACAGACTTTTGCAGATTTCACTGACTTACTGTGGTATCAATATGCACTGTCATATAAAGCGGCTCGTTTACTTTTTTCTCTCTGTTATCCCTTTTTCTCTTTCACAGAGTAGGGAAGCAAACGGCACACACGTTTGGCTAACCTCTCTGCTTTTTCTTTTCCCTCTTCTCTTGTGAGATGAGGACATTTAGGACAGAAACTTCAAATCGCCAGTGGGTAGCCCATGTCCAACGACAAGAACACCGGGCTCCAGCGAGAATGACACTAAGTTAAAAACTAACCACTGAGCAAACTTTGGTCACATGGTATGTGGAGCAGGAATTTGCAGCTTTTCAACGAACCTCTTTTACGTCCGTGTCAGTATGTGCAATAATATAAATGCCGCTATATATTCACTAAAATGTCACATATATCACTTTGGTGCTGGTGCGTATGAACTTGCGACTTGCAGTGTACTCAGACATACACGATATTTCCGACCTACAACGTTTCGAGCAACGCTTCAAACCGCGATAATTCCTCTGAAATTCGGCAGACTTTTTCATAAACTGTGGCCCAATGTCGGCCGCAATATGCGTTAATCTGATCTCTTTCGCCGTATAATTATACTATACGTGCTAGAGATGTTGGCATTGGACATTTACCTGCGAATGTCAAATCTCCTTGATGTCGTGCTCAAGTCCACTCTGAACAAAAATAGATCTTTCTTCCGTCAAGCAGTTTGTGCTACGCACGACACTTTAAACACAACACACGTGGCCTCTTTTATGAGTGCCACACGCGACAAGTCTACATACGTACACCAGCGAATCGAGAAGAACTACGGTAGTAGCATCTCCGTGAAAGAACGCTTGGCTTCCATATTATGCTCGCCAATTCACTTGGACAGCAGCTTATACTACACACGACTGGATTTAGTCGTTAAGGTGAGCTTCGGCACTCTATGTCTCGAATGAAGCTGTCGAATACGTGCGGACGACGAATATGCTTTGCACTTCAAACGCCCAGGTATTAAAAGAGACATGAAAAATAAATGCATTATGATTTCTCAACGTCCTAAAGCAGCATGTCGACCTCGATTGCGAAGCGCGTTAGGCAACGGGGTCTTGAAATTCTTAACCTTACTTATGCCTTGCGTACAGCGATAAGTTTGACGGCGAAGAGGAATGCTGGGACGCGGCCATGACAGGCACAAAAAAGAAATTGGTAGCTGTTGCAAGAAGAGCACGAGCAAATGCGCGGTGCTAGGGCTCATTTTAGGCGACTGAAAATGGCGAGGTATCGCGAGGCTAAAGAGAATGCGATCGGGATACAACGACAAGTGCAACCAAGCGATCTAGAGGGGAAAGTGTGGCAAGCATCGGGCAGTGATGTCATGGTATCTCATTAATCCTCGAGACAACATGTCGAACGCTAGCGGCTGTGCTGTTTTAGGTTAGCTATGTCCAGTGGACGCTAAATGGCGTTGCGATGGCAGTTTACGGAGTCAGTTAGACGGCTACAAATTATGGTAGTTCACTGATGCATGTTGGGTAAACCTCTTACTAGCGAAGTCATCGCTTCTGAGGTCCCACTGTTCACCGACAGCTCTTCTAGAGGCCTGATGTCTTTCATTTATTTCAAAACAAAAACTCCCATCTAATGTCCACGCGTTGAAATTCATCGCCGGAAAAAAACTGCGGACCACCGTACGCTCTATAGTACAGCTATACCAAGCGTGTTTTTATATGACTACGTTGTAGCTCTCCCGCGATTTCGAAAGCTTGAAAGTGAAATCTCCGAGCATTTCTGAACGTACGAGCACGGGCACTACGCATTTGCCTCGGCCTACCACGAAGCGCCTCAACAGCTCGAACAGTCAAGTTGGCTTGAGGTCATAAGGTCCCGACTTACGTCATAACCGACGCGCTTAGGGTGCATATGCGCCCCATTTCACGAAGGCGCCCAGCCATCTTCTGTACCTGCCAGAACACCGACCACAATAGTTGTCCTCCAGTTGAAGTCAGTTCTTATCGTACTTTCTTAGCACGACGTTTCACGCCCTCAGCTCGTTCCCCTCAGCCTTTTGGTACTCATGGCAACCCGAAGTGCGCCTTTCCATCCCAGGAATCCAAAGTGCACCTTTCCGTTTTGTGTGACGAAATCACAATAACAAGAAGTTTCTGTACGCGCGGCAGTGGCCGTAGCGGATATCAAGGCAGCCTGGTCATTTGTGCTCTTCTACGATATATTCGTCACGCGGATAGTGGCAGAGGATGTTTGCTGAGGAGAGAAAATGCACGCGGAATCCCCAGGAAAGTTGTTTAAGTTGTGCTTGAGCGTACAGTTTTTTGTAATAAAGTGCATGGCTGCACCCTTCCCTGGAACGTCATTGTCGGGCGGAATCGGCACGGCGCTTTTCATTGCCTTTCTGTCGTTTGTCAACGTCTGGAGCAGCCCCACAGAAGGCGCATAGCGCGATCACCGAAACGCGTGTTTGACACTAAATTTTCGCAAGGTCAGGATTTTTCTGATATGCACAGTCCTTGAAGTGGGCTTTATATCTTGCCCTAGATAGGATTTGAGCTCCAATACCACGAGAGTCTTCAGCAAAGCGTTCATGAAGAGTTGAATTCTTACGTTTCTTTTGTACAACCATTATACGCATCCAAGTGGTACTGGTATATCCAGATTATGCAATCGTGGACGTGAAGCCTAGGGAGTGAGACACTCGGCTTGCGAGCAGGGGCAATGAGCACATACGCAATGACGCCAGGTGTGTGCGTGTATGTATGTATGTATGTATGTATGTATGTATGTATGTATGTATGTATGTATGTATGTATGTATGTATGTGTCCGCTTAGGAACCGCTGACAAACGTCAAATACTGGCGAATTGGCAAGTATTGCTTCAGTATAATGAAACTCTGTGGCACAGTCGCGAATACTAGAAATGAGGAGCACCACAAGCTAACCCTCGGCTAACCTCACGCAAAAATTTGCGAGCGTTTTCAACGTGCGTTCGTAGTCAGTTATTGAGATAATAAAAAGAGAGAATAATAAGCAAATCTTCGAAATTTTTCTGTCACGAATTTATTCCGAAACGTCCTCCTAGAATAGTCATGTCACCCGAAAATATGAGGCTGCAAATCTCGTTCAACTGAGGCTGCGCTTCCAACTTCACTTGAAGATATTCCGGCCGCCAGGCACTCCCAGGTCATTCCAATAATTTAGCGTGCTTGCCACATTAAGCACTAGACGCACTAAGAAAGACGGCGGAGTAATTACTTGGCGAACAGCCTTAGTGTTACGACTGCCACCATTACTTTATAGCGTACTGCACGTTGCATTGGTTGCCACTCCGAATGTCCTTAACGCGAAGAGGCCCTCATACCGGCTCATAAACTGATATTTTTCAAGGCGGATATTTCGCAGCGCTCTGGTGAAACTGCTAAGTGGCAGCAGCGCAATAAACTGAGTATGCACGACACGAAACTCGTTTTCCTGTGTTAAACATTCAAAGTGTGCAAGCTTGATTTACATATGCGCACCAAAGTTATGTGCGCTCCAGACTGCTAATTTACATCTCGGTGGCCGACAGCAAACGAGAAAGAGGAGCAACGTGTTCAAACATTCACTGCGTATTAGAGCAAGCTTCCTAATGGCAATGCACACACTTGACAACCGACATCTATGGGTGCGAAGGCGAATGCCATGGCGCTGCCCAGCATGTACGCTTCAATATGCGGGACTTCGTCAAAGCGGTGTTCGGTTTTGCTCAAGCGTGTGTATATATATATATATATATATATATATATATATATATATATATATATATATATATATATATATATATATATATATATATATATATATATATATATATATATATATATATATATATATACACTTCTCGTAATTACTGCCCCTGCTGTCACCAATATCGCTGTGAATATAGCTGTCAGTATGGAACAAAACTTTTGCAACTTTGAAATCAGCACTAACCTCTACCATCTCCCGATAAGCAAAAGTCTGAAAGCGGCCTCGCCATTACAATCTGTTGTTTCCAAGGACTGTATCCCTAGCACAAACATGTAACCAATCAAGTTAACGAGAGAATGGCTGCCACGGTAGGTCAATGGAGCATCGAATGCTAACTGCTTGATATGTGGGTTCGGATAGCTAACGGAGAGGTGTGCTCACAGACCTCTCTGCTCGTTTTATAAATTTATATTCCTAGCTTTATTCATCGCTTCTTGGTGCTCAGGTCGCCTACCAGAAAAATGTTTAGGCTTGGAAAACGTGGACTCCATTCCGGGAAAATGTAATCGATGCCTTCTGAGTTCCGTCCGCGAACCTTTGTTTTGTGGTTACCATAAAACGAGTTAACTCAGAATATGCACGGCTTGTCAGAAGAGACAGAGAGAGAAAGAGAAAAAAATTGTTTACAGAAAGGCAGAGAGGTCGGCCTGAGCTATACTATGCTCTGGCCTACATCTCTACGCTGTAACGGGGACAGAAGAGCGAAAGAGTGATGAATGTCGATGGTAGGGTAGGGAGATGAGAATATGGTTCCCTTACGCTGGGACAATTCTACAGGCGTGCATCCAGTCCACTGGACTGCATGCACGTCTGTAGTTTATTAGAAAGAGGTAGGTTGGCTTGAGCTGGCATGCTCTCGACGGCTACTGTGCACTGGGGAGAAAAGAAAAGGAAAAAACATGGCTGATCCCTCCGTCATAGAAATCGGTATAACACGAAAGTTAAACGTGTCTTCACAGAAGTAGTGCTTATTGTGTAGTGATATATGACAGCTTGTACAATGTCTATTCGTGTTTGGCAGCTATAGCACCGTTTGACGTGGATGCACCCATGTTGACAGCATGTCTCTATCGCGACGACTAACGCTCATGATCATTATTAAACCGTTGTGGTAGCTGACGATGTGAACATATATTTGGACACAGCGAATCGTGAATCCCGCGTAAGGATGATATCAACAAGCTCATAATCAACACTGGTACCCGGTATGCGCTTCTTCAAAGCGTCGTCAATTAAGGAGAGAAACGGCACGGTGTGCGCTTACTAGTAATGGGTAGCCGACGCCTGTGCTCATGCATACATAACACACACTGCGCTTCAGCAACACGGGAGGTAGAGGTTCGTAGCCTGAGCCGCAAACGCGTGCGTCCCGCTGGCCTCTGTCTCGCAGGCGCGGCTCTCGCTCCACCAAGGCACGACATTCGCCCGTCGAAATCGCGTCCTTTCTGCAACGCATATTACAGCAGTTTTGTTAGTCGGTGCTCTCGCAATTGAAGCAGTCGGCCGCGGAGAAATCCCGTTGGTTCACGTGGAAGCTGCACTACTCCGATGAGCCGACGCACGCTAACACGAAGCCAAAGGCAAAGAACGTAACTGCGTCAAGCGTGCCTCGGCGACGCCAGCGCGGCCAGTCTACCTCTCTGGTATCGAGACGCTTTAACCATGACCTCCGATATCACGTGCAATCTCGGAGGAAGCGCTAGTAAGTGTCGATCGTGAAGCATTACTTCTTTTCACACCTCACAGACGGCGGCACCGCCCCGCTCCGCCCGCCGCGAAAGAGAATGTGTGAAAGATATAAGGCGCGTTCGCGTCGTGTCTAGCATATCCCGAGTTAGCTTACTCGGTAGGGCGTCGGGCGCTTGCCGTCGCGGCCGCATCGTCGTGGGTTCGATTCCCAGCGGGGCATATTTTTCTTGGTTTTTTTTTCTTTCTCACCCGTTGGCGTCCATTTTATCAACGTCACATCCGTGACGGATGTACTTGGTGGACCACGGCATAAAACACTTTCGTGTTAAAAGAGCGATATACTGTGATAAGGAAAAAAAATCACAGCATATCCACGGGGTGAATGATGATGAGTGGGGCGAAGCTACGGAGGGAATCATCTGTAAACCGTGAAACTCTTCCGTGAAATGCGCCCAGTACATAATATAAAGAGTGTGAAACATCGTGTATATATTAAACATCAAACTTTTATTGTACTGTTGGTTTACATGGTCCCTTCATTATCACTTGTGATCGGTGAAATGCAAGGAAGAAGTCCGCTCCCGAGCGGAAGAGCGCCAAGAGCGACCGCATTCCCCGCTCGCCCTGTGCGAATTAAAGGCAAGGCTAGAGGGAAGACAGGACGCGCGTTCCACGACGCAAGGTCGGTAGCATGCCTAACGAAAGCCAACGGAACGCGATCGTGCAAGTGCTCCGGCTTCGCATCGCCTCATGGTTCCATTTAGCGTCCCAAAACCAAATATATTGCTCAAGGTGTGCCTTGCGTTTTTCGTAGAAATAATTTCTTTATCATGTACATTAAGACGAAAAGTTGAAAGCTCACTAGAGTGTATCGCCCGCAAAGTATGTCTTTTAGTGTGATTTAACTCTCGTACGGCAGGGTCCTCGCACCGTTGTCGGTCCACCTCGCCCGTTGACGATCGGGCGAGGTGGCTACATACAACTACTACTACTACACTTTAAGAAAAAAATCACAGCATATCCACGGAGTGAATGATGATGAGTGGGCGAAGCTGCGGAGGTTCATCGGTAAACCGTGAATCTTACGTGAATTCTGCCCAGTACATCATCACCGACGTGAGATAGGGCGCGTTTATACTAAAGGTTCGATGAGTTATGACGACTTGCAGCTCACTTTAATTTTACATGTACGCTGTGAATTTTCATTGTTTAGAAAACCATTGCTTTAGAAAACATCTGGCGTCTTTCGTTAAGCAGCTGGCGTCTTTTCCTCTTGCTTTAGAAACATCTGGCGTTCTTCCGTTTTGCTTTTACAAAACATCTGGCGTCTTTCGTTGGTTTATTTCATCAATCAACAGCGTTTTGAACAAAATTGTTATTGATTAATCACGCACAGGAGAAATCTCACCAGGCACTACCTTGGAGGTAAAGAATGGCTGCTAATGGGAATGAGAGACAGAAGAAGTCGGCTTTTAGCTACCGCGGCGAATTTTTTATTGTTCAACAACGCAGAGGAAAAATCTCCCACCGGCACCACCATGGAGGTCAAAGCGTAAGACTAGTTACGGACTACGACTACGACTACGAGGGACGAACGGGTGCCGCCTTAAGGAGCTTCGCCCCTAAAACATCTGGCGTTCTTTCGTTCTGCTTTTACAAAACATCTGGCGTCTTTCGTTGGTTTATTTCATCAATCAACGGCGTTTTGAACAAAACTTTTATTGTTTAATCACGCACAGGAGAAATCTCACCAGGCACTACCTTGGAGGTAAACAATGGCTGCTAATGGGAATGAGAGACAGAAGAAGTCGGCTTTTAGCTAACACTTACACTTCTACTTCTACTAACGTTTCCTACTGGAACATGCCAATGGCTGCTAATGGGGAATGAGAGACAGAAGAATTCGGCTTTTAGTTAACGCGCACGCTGCGAATTTTTTATTGTTCAACAACGCACAGGAGAAATCTCTCACCGGCACCACCTTGGAGGTCAAAGCGTAAGACATGTTACGGACTACTACGATGACGACGATTACGAGGGACGAACGGGTGCCGCCTTAAGGAGCTTCGCCCCTAAAAAATCACAGCATATTCACGGGGTGAATGATCATGAATGAAGCTCAGGAGGGAATCATCGGTAAACCGTGAAACTATTCCGTGAAATTCGCCCAGTACATCACATAAAGAGTGTGAAACACCGTGTATGTAGTACACAACAAACATTTATTGCACTGTTGCTTTACGTGGTCCCTTCATTATCACCGCTCTGTGATCGGTTAAATGCAGGGAAAGTGTCCGCTCCCGAGCGAAAGAGAAAGCGCGCCAAGAGCGACCGCGTTCCCCGCTCGCCCTGTGAGAATTAACGGCAAGGCTAGAGGGAAGACACGACGCGCGTAGCGCTCCTCTTCGCGTTCCACGACGCGAGATCGGTAGCATGCCCAACAAAAGCCAACGGTACGCGATCGTGCAAGGTGCTCCGGCTTCGCGAACAATGCACAGCGTTTACTGCACATAAAGCGTCCCAAAACCAAACATCTTGCTCAAGGTGTGCTTTGCGTTTTTCGTAGAAATAATTTCTTCATCATCTACATTAAGACGAAAAGTTGAAAGCTCACTAGAGTATATCACCCGCAAAGTATGCCTTTTAGTGTGAATAAATCAATAATGAATTGCTCATCTATTGAGCAATTCATTAAACTAGAGCTGGCTACATACATACATACATACTACTACTACTACTACTACTACTACTACTACTACTACTACTACTACTACTACTACTACTACTACTACTACTACTACTACTACTACAGAGGAGGTAAAGAAGCACACCCTAAGGAGCTTCGCCCCTGAAAAGCATGCATGTATACAAAAATTGGCCGCGTATCGTCGCGCTTCGCAGCAAATGTCGCCTAAAGACGATAGAAGAGGCGCTGCGTGAGATATGGACGCCATCTGGCAATACGTCGGGAAACATGAGTGCTGTGTTGCGGGCTGGTAGTCCAAGCGCAGCAGCAGGCGAAGACCGGCGGTGACCAACGCGACCGGTGGGGACGCCAGCCAGCACGAACACGCGGTTTGGCGCGAAGCGCCGATGCAGAAGAAACGTCCGCACACAACGAGTACTCTCCACACACTCTCTTATTTACACGTCGCCTGGGTAGAACAGGAATGTCAGAGCGGAGCCCCATGGCATTCGTACAGTGCAATACAGAACCGAAACCGAAAAAAATTCGGCAGATCCCACGTACCGTGGGAGTCGATGTTATGCGAAGCATGCGGCGGGTAGGTGACTGTGGCGTAACTTTTTTTACTGAGCGGCACAATGACGCTAAAGATTTGTATAAATTTTATACGCACACATATATATGTGGAAGAGCCGCATATGTGTTATATAACCAGTTGTTTACGGTTGCGTAACGCTGCCACTGGCAAAGTGGGTATTACCAACACCAGAAGCGGTAAGCTGATATGTAGTGCTTATACGTGTCCCGAGAACTCACGCACGTTTTACGAACCGGTGTGCATGTGTGCAAGAAGTTCTTGACAGTTCTTGAACAAGGGCGTCATCACCGTGATCAGTGAGCACCAGCAGCTGGTCATGACTTGTTATAGGATCCGGTCGTTATCGTGGTGACGACGGGTCCATGTGTGGTGAAGTATGTGGTATAGTAGAGCTGTTGGAATTCGTGGATGCCTCGGTCATTTCATCGACAAATTGTCTGTCGACAGAGCCGGCGACATGTCGGAACCTGAAGCCACCCTTCGCGTTCGTGACGTATAGGCCGTCGAGGCTGGTAGGCCTGGATAGTGCTATGTAGACCAACATCAATGGATGGTGTTTGTCATATTCGTACACTACCTGAGCGTATGTGTCCTACTTAACCTAGTCTACAAAGCGGCTGTCAATCAATCTGACATCATCCTCGGTCAGCATGAGGCCATCGCCCAGCCTCGTTAGAAATAAAGGGGCCACTGCGTCGTTCTGGTGGACGAAGTGCATTTTACGGTGCGGTGATGTGGATATCATATGTAAATTTCGTTAATTTATTCCTCCGGGCTCGAGCAATGCTTCAATATAGCTTGCTGAATCATAGAATACAAAGGTAAAGTTTATTAGACTGCTATAAAAGCGGATCCAACACTGGAACTACAGACGTTAATCTGATATGACGCCTGTATCGTAGGAGTACACATCGCAGGAGCATCATGTAGTGTTTATTGCTTTCTTGTAAAATTAGATAGCCAGCACCACAACCACAAATGACTGTGACCGCTATTACGCCTGCGTAGGCTGTTTTACCAAACCAATTTATAGACCTGGCGTGGCTCAGTGGTAGAATACCTGATTGCCACGCAGAATGCTTGGGTTCGATTCCTACTGCGATCTTAATTTTCATTCTTTCCATTCGTTGAGTCAACGCTGCCGATGTTGATTTTCCTTAACGCTCTAGCATGTAAGTTACCAATGTTCTCGCCGTTCCTAGGTAGATATAAACTGTCAATCACCTGTGGCGCATACCCATACACCGCGGCCCGTGGTAAACGGGTATGTGCCACACGTGACTAGTGGAAAGTGTTTGACGACGTACGCGACAGGATTTTAACGTTATTCATGTGATGACCCTGCAATCATATTCGTCAAATCCTCTTACCCTCCCATGCAAATTTTGGTCTACACCAAGTTAAGGAGGCGATTACGAGAGCACCTAGACGTAGGCGGCTAGATAGATAGATAGATACGTAGATAGAAACGCTCAAAGTGGCAGAGGTTCGCTAAGAAATGCTTCGCATTTAAAAAACTCCGGGATTGACACCTTTCACCAGTTTCGGATTAAGCGTAGCGATAGCTTTATGTATGCATGAAAAGCGGGATGTCGCACACCGTATAACTTCAGGCTCGTGCATTGCCTAGTTACATACCCAGTACCTTTAGGTGTCGTCACATGAGTTCAGCATATCAGCCTCTATGCGCGTCGAATTTGAAGCACGCACGATGTTGGGACTAACGTCACCTGATCCCACTGGCTCCACCTTACCCATATTCCAAGCCGTGGGGTTCAACAGGGGAGGGCCGGACACGTATATACACTAGGTAAATTAAGGGAAACAATGTTAATTGGAATCGGGTCGGTCCTCTCTTATTAATACTCTATTACCACCGTTTTAATGTGGACGGGAAATGCGCATTTTTCAGCATTCCTCGGTCCCCAGGAAAATATTTGTGCGTGCGAGCCTAAACTCAAGTTATATTTTGGCGTGCATTTGGTAACTATACAGGTATACAGACATGCCCTCGTTCGGACCACATGGAGAAGAAGTTAGTGAACAAACTATAGTTTTATTTGAAAATATGCATAATGTATAGAAATCAACATATGAAACAATTTTTGCATACCGGGACGATAATTTCGTGATGGAAGTCAGTGTTCAGATAATTCGATGCGGTCAAAGGTAATCTCGGTGTGTAACACGCTTGATTAATGCTGCGAGGCGAGGAGAGACCCACGTACCCGGCAATCTAATTTCGCACCGCCACCTCCGAGACGTGATTCAACTTCAGCGGGCAAGTAAAAAAGTATTCTGAGATTAATGTAATTCAAATTCTATAACGACAATCTTTTACAACAAGCAGTAAAACACCGCGGCGCTTTTACATGCCTAATTGAAGAAAAGAGTTCTCGTAGGCATTGTATGGCATCGGTAATCAATGGAATGAAAGTGCCCTTTGACGCCGAGCTTTATCCTAGGTAACAGTAGACATGGCCCCGATGAGTAAAATGGTGCTCATAAGTTAAGAAGAATTCACAGCGTCCCTTACGCACTCGAATGAGACGACTCAAAGGCGAAAGCCATTTTCTTTTCTTCTCAGTGAATGCATTGATGCTGGCGCAGGCCCTTCCGAAAGCATTCTGCACCAAACGTGGTTTTTCATTGCCTCTGTTATCAGCCCACCTTTGACAAAGTGGCGATGTCATTTGATGACGTCATTAGGTGATGTCCCGTTATGTGGCATCATGATTGCGTCACGAATTCTGACATTTCTTTTGCATCGCTCCTGTTGGCGCCACGGACCGTCAATTTTCGCGTTTGATGAGGGATCTAAGGCTTTCGTGCTGAAAATCTGCTGAATACGAACACGCAGTTTTTCGAACCGCTGGTGTGTACAATCGTAATTTTGAAAGCTCTCCGCATTTCTTCCCGTACCAAACTCTGGGCAGCACCAGACGAAATGTTGAAGGGCCTGAGGCATTCACGAAATTAACTCTACCGCTGCTGATGGAACTTCTGCAATACACATGGCTGCCCGACACCCATTGACGCAATCTCACTAAAAAAACCTTCAGCAAGACCAAAACACACACCGTCTGATTAGGCGCACTTATAATCATCCCGTCTGGCATATGCAAAGTTTTCTTAGGGCATGAACTATTCATAAGAAGGCGTTTCAACCAGTCATTTCATGCAGTGGGTGACATATTTGAGCAAGAAAAAAAGACACTAGGGCATGAAAGCTCGAGACAGACCTCAGTGAATTTTCGAATGCGCCCAAGTGGCACTCTGGGTCAGAATAAGCCTGTACCTGTGAAATCTTTTCGGAGTTTTCTAGCTGGGAGTGATTCACGCTGAGCACCATTTGATTCATGGAACTGCAACTAAACCCTAAAGCAATTAGTTTTTTACGCGATAGCATTAAAGAGCTCGTTTCGCAGAACTTCCAGCGTCGGTGTTTGTGTCGGCGTCGTTAATTGTAAGCGAAAAATAATCATCTTGTCCGTGACCGAAAAATTGAGAAAGATGGAAATAAAATAAATAATAAAAAACTTTGATTCGAGTGAGAATCGAACCCAGGCCGTCTGCGTGGCATGCAGGTGTTATAGCACCGAGCCATGCTATGGCTCCTTTTCTTCTGTAATTCATAGAAATATTACCTTTAATAATTGTGAACCACTCGCTACATGATTTCTCCCACTAGGATTACCTTAAAATGCACAACACCCACATGGTTGCGCGCAACTCATGTAGCGATCTGGTGTTGAAAAACTTGAGCGTATCAACAATTTGTTTTAGGAATCCCGACAACTGCGATTCCTTAGCAATACTTCCCATGACATAAAGAAAATGAAACTGGTAACTCAGATGGTTTCGAAGAACAACCAAAAGAAAACGTTGACAGACGTCCTTAAGATAAAGAAATAGCAACACCACTGTCGCACAAACAAATTCACTAGAGTAAGGCCACCCTTCTCAACCGGATGAAAAAGTTTGTCTCTTCTCATGGGTTCCCATGCAGAGCACCAAATAAAACACGCAAATATCCTGTGAAATGCTTGAATGTGCGCACGAGAGCAGTGCGGCACCTCCAGATCATAGATAAGCTTTGATTCAAGAAATATATTGCATGCTTTACATCTCACAAAAATGGAAAATATCCTCTGTGACATGCTGACATCCAGGGCTGGGCAAAGATACTTTAAAATTGTATCGCGATACGATGCAATATACTCAGGCAAGAAGTATTGGAGATGCAGATACAAGATACTGCCGCAATAATTGTATCCGATACGATACTAGGGAATTGTATCTTAAGATACTTAGATACAATCTCAAATTTGTTAATATAGATCCATATAATGTAGCAGCAAACGCCTATGCACGAAAATGTCTGCTTGAAAATTTCTTAACTGTGACCTATTTTGTTTCACTTGATTGAAATGTCTGTTAGTATCTCAAAAGTTTTGCCCTTCTTGATCAAAGTACATCAGTTTCCATCTCCAAAACAACTTATTGCGGTTTGTTTTAGCTTCTTCACAGGACAACTCTTTATACACTTCACTGAGAGTGATTCTTGCTTGTCATTTTTGCAATTGGTGGGAGTCGCTGCCCAGCTTGCAGACCAACTAGCTGGTTGCCATATAATCACAATAAATCTAATAACAAGCCTTCGCACGACGGCGCAAATACCAATGTGGACTTTTACCTTGTCCATAAAAGACGGTTTGCGCAATACCGTATATCCGGACAGGTGCGCATCAGCAACAACGCTGGTAGCAACATATCTTTTGTTGAGGGGGGGGGGGCATGGTGTATTCTAGGGGTTTGAGACCTTTCGCTAGCGGCCCGGCCGGCACACATGACCGTCTCCGTCCCATTTGTTTTTATTTTCTTAATAAGTATGTTCGTGAGCTACACAGACATGACTGTTCTTAAGCATTTCTTTCGTAAGGAACGGTGGTCACCATGTGCTGAAACATAACCGTGGAACAAAAACTCTATATTTCAGAATCCACGTCCAGATTTCACTTGTTGTGTACATCGGTGTCGATGTTTCTCGAATGTTGATTCCAAATCCCCTTCAGAAATGACCTATATATGAGATATGAGAAAAGCTTCCTTTCAAATGGCGACGACATTTTGTTCAAGCTCTCTCCGACCCCCGATCCCACCATCTTCACTGTCTCGGCCCTTGGAACTAAATTTCGCGACTTCGACCCGCTGGCTATAAGCTGAGTTTGAGACCCCTGGTGTATACGTAGATGACGTAAAACTGCAATGAATTTTCATATTCTACTTATCCGCTGGCGTAAAGGATTCTTTGTTGGTATACTCACTAACGTGCAATTTTTTAGCAATTTTTCTTCAACGAGAGACACTTGTGCAACACAGCAAAGTCTCAGAAGTCTTTGTACAGTTGCACAAAGCGTCGTAGGACACCGCCTCTATTCGCGCTATTGCCGCTTATAGCTCCCGTTTCGTGGCGATTAGTGGTACAAAAAATATTTAGGAAGCCCTAAAAGAGGAAAACAAATATAAGTAAAACAGAGAGGTGGTTGCGTATCAAACATTCACATTGAATGAGTACAGAAACACAATACAGAGGGCGCCCTTAATAGCTATGAGCATGAAGTATCGTCAACTTACCTATTGAGACAATAGAAAATTCAGTGCCTATGGAAAAGTGCCTGAAACGGCTCATTGGGACGCTCACGAGTAAAACGGAGAATTCAGTAAAACAAGGTTTCTTGAATACCCTCCTAAAATTTATAAGATGGCTGCTAATGCTTTCCGTTGTTATAATGCGAACTCAATTTCGCTATTTTCCTAAGCGGTAAGCAGAATGTTTTGTACTGTATACTCAAGGCACGCCCGCATAACTATATATTTGTTTTCAAAATCGCCTTGGCAATGTGTAAATGTGTCAGCAGTAGTACAAATAAATCAGACAGAAGAATAAAGCAGAAATCCTATTTTGGTAGCGCGTTACAAAAGACATACTTCAGTGACCAGACCGAAAAACAGCACAGAGACCTAGGTAATGCATGGGATGCAAAATTACAGCTAAGAAAGCACTTGTGCTAATAATCAAGTTATGATTTCATAAATTCTTTGAATATATGTAACAGGAATTGAAAAATACGGTACGCCAAGATAGTTTCTGTTAGGTAAACGCTTGCTCTATTAGATCTAGTATCAGTACCAGCGGTGCTAAAGTTGTTAGAATCTTACTTGCATATAATTAAATTCATTGCATGCAGTCAAACTTACATCCACGAGATTCTTCAAATCGCTGATATGTAAAATCCACGAAACGCAAAGCACCCCATTCTCACACGCATCACATTTCGTAACGAATACGCAAGGAAATCTTCAATAACGACACTGTAGCAACATAGAATTTGCGCGATAGACGCCGCACGCAGTGGAGTACGCGGCACAGGATATTGAATAAGAGGAAGTGTCGCGACATCGGCGCAACCAAAAAGAAAAAAAATCGAGAAAACAAAAGGTACGCGGGCTCGGTATACGTCCGCGCGCTTGTCTTCCTCATATTCTGCCCTCATTGGATGACTCTGGCGTAAAAATAAAATAACGTCACTGCCCTTAGACTTATTCAGATGGCTTAGTGGCACCAGTACCAGCTTGAGAAGCGGAGCTTCGCCCGCGATGATTGTTTCGCACGGTTGTGTTGCGAGAGAAGTATCTTGTATCTTAAGATACACGATATATTATCGAATGTATCGGAAATACAGATACAGATACTTGTTTTGCGAGGCGTATCGCGATACAGATACAAGATACCCATAGAGTATCTAAGATAGTATCTAAGATACATGTATCTTCGATACTGCCCAGTACTGCTGACATCTTTCGACGGATAGTAGTTATCGCAGACGTGGAGTGTGAGCCGATGTTGCGATTGTTATCGAGAGGCACACCAATACGCCACATAGGTGTCGCATTCCAATGGATATTTGAGAACACTGAGGGAGCTTGAGCCCACATGCCCAGCCAGAATCATCTGGTTTTGCCGCAAATTTATGCTAGCACCAGCGATTTTACAAAAGCGCAAAGTAGTATTTACAGCTTCTTTAACACGGGTTTATCGATGAAAAAGAAGGCAATGTCGTCCGCATAAGGAAGAACTTTTAATTTCTTCAGGCTCATATCGGTATCCTCTAATCCTAGAATTTAGAAACAGACCTAAACATAGTGTTTCCAGGTATAATGCAAACAGCAAAGGCGAGAACGGACATCCCTGACGTGCGGATGAATTTAAAACTATATACCCGAAAGTGTGCGATTTACAATGAGCCTTGCAGTGCAATTTTTATAACAGAAAGAAATGCCATTCTACAGTACGTCATCCAGCTGCGGTTGTCTTAGGAGCCGGAACAGGAAAGCATGCTGTACCTTAGCGAAGGATTTAGCGAGGTATAATGGAAGAAGGGCTACTTGGTCCATACAACCATCGATACACCAAAAGGCTGACCGCTCTATAAGGTTTGTATAGAGCGGCCTCGGATTCGACATGTTTGCTGGTCACCTACACACCTAGTGATCACTGTCTCCAGCCGATTTGTGAGCAATTTAGCAAACATTTTGTTATTAACGTTACATAATGATATATACCTACATCCATTGACTCTCTTTAGAGCCTCAGTGTCAGGACGTTTTCGGATTAGTGTTGCATGGCCCGGATAGAAAGAAGGTGGAAGCTCACCACGTTTGTATGCCTCTTAAAAAAGTTGCTGGAGAAAAGGAATCAGAAGTTTTTGAAATTTTATGTAAAGTTCCCCACTAAGGCCACCTTGATCAGGAGTTTTGTTTTTCTGCAACGTGCCCATTGAAAACCTCATATCCTCTCTAGTGATGGGACCGTCAACAGTGAGTCTGTCATGCTCGTGTAAGGTTGGCACAATGGCAAAATGTATACTTCTGTATCATGTGCTATTCCTTGAAACTGCTTCGGAAAAACACGCTATGTGCGTGGCATGTATTGGAAGGAGTCTCCTTAACGCATGTATTATTGCGTGGCAGAAACGTAGAATCTGCCAGGCGTCAAAACATGTGAATCGCGCAACGTGTGGGTGTTCTAAAGGCGCACCCTTTACAAAACGCTCAGTCATATTTAACCATTATCATCAGCAAATACATCAACAATGTGAACAGCTGCGTAGGTTCGCGTGTTGTCTTAGGGACGCATGGTGGGCCCTTCCATGATTCGCAAAATGAATAATTATGGCGTAGTGGGCACATAACAACTGTACTTACAGTAAGCGTTCTAGGATACCATGAAATGGCCAATACCACGCGCAAAGTCGTTCGTTTCCTTACAGGACCGTTGAGGCATGCACCGAGAAGTGAAGCGAGGCTAGCAAATGAGAAGGCGATGCGCACTGGGCCCGATTACGCTACCGCGCTCTGTTCTTGAAGGCGAAGCTCAAGCGTCCTTCAAGTTTTTAAACGTTTTTGAGCGAGTCCAAGCAAGTTTTCTTTTCGTGTTTTTTGATTATTTATCCAAACAACACGGCCAAAGTCCGAGCAATGATGACTACGCGACGTGACTGATCAGCTTACATTACGCCTGAAAAGCCAGGTCACTGCCCAGTGAAGACGCTGTTAAATTATATAGTGCAGCCATAACGGTAAACGCGCTGCTCTGATAGTTGTCATCATCAACAAAGGAACTGTGTTCACTTTGTACAGCCAGAGAGGTCACCGTAGAACAAACGTCTTCTCATCGGCTTGACTGCCTGTTCGCATTGCTCTTCTTGGCACAAGCTCGTCGAGCAGTGGTTTACATTGTACATAGTGCCAGCTATCGTATTCCTTTAATTATACACCACTTTCTACAGCTTGACACCATTTTGTTTGTCGTCAGGCAAAAAGAAAAACTTGGAGGACTCTTGAGCTTCACCTCCATGATGAGAACCAGATAGCGTAATTTGGCACCGTGTTCCACCGCCTTCAACCATGCCGAAAGGAATGGAACGTTCGTGCGAGTAACATTGGCCGTTTCAAGCTATCCTAGAATGCTTACTGCAAGTACAGTTTTCGTGATCCCACTATGGCACAATTCTGCCATTTGTAAATTGGTCAAGTACCCACTGCGCGTCCGTAAGGCGCCCTGCGTATCTGTGCAGCTGCACACTTTGCAATGGATGGGCAGCTTTAAAGAACTCATTCCGCAATAGACGTGCTTTGACCCCTCGAGCAATTCTATGATTCTGCTACTCAATACTACATGCGTTAATGAGACTCCTCGCACAACATAACATCCTTGTGGCGTTTTTTTTTTACGAACCGCCTTCAAGCACTGGCGTCGCTCCGGGGTGGAACACTTGCTTGCCATGCAGAAGGCCTGGATTCGATGCTCACTCGAACCGAAAACTTTTTATTGTTTATTTATTTACATCTATGTCGACTTTTCGCTCACGGCCGATGTTGATTTTTCGTTCACAACCTACAACACCGCCGCCGACACCGACGCTAACACCGGAATTTCTGCGAAAACGAGCTCTTGAACGCTATCACGGTAAAACACCTTCCCGTTAAAAGTAAGCCGAAAGCGAAGGACAGTTCTCAAGGCCTAATTTGGGAACGTTCCTTGAAGGCCCAGTTGGCTTCTTATTGATTGTTGCTTTTCATGTTCATGTCACTTTGTGAATGTACATGTGAACTATTCTCTCTATTTTCAGCGCTTTGTATCACGTTTTTTTTTTTTTACATGACGTCATGTTATACTTTTAAACTGTATTTCCGTATTTTTCATGCATAATTGTCCGTCATCCTGCTGCTTTGCCGAAATGTAACGGGGTCGGGACCTCGTCAAGCTCTCGACCTTTTAGTCCTGTACTCCTCCTAATGAAAGGAAATAAATCGATTGATTGATTGATTGATTGATTGATTGAAAAAATACTGACCATGCGTTGTGCCCCCCCCCTCCTTGCTGAGTTTGAGAGAAGGAAAGTGGAATGCGCAGTCACCTTACAACAGCTAATTTTAAGGAACTTTTAGTCTCTAAAAAAGCTTTTCTTCTGGATTTTTTGTTTGCAATTGCGAATAGGGTAACTAAATACTGAAAACTCTTTTTGAACCTTAACTGCCACTTCGGATTAGAGCACTGCGCGGGCTTGATTTTGCGGGCCGGGCCCGGCCCGGGCCCTCTTTATGAAGCCCGAGCCCAGCCCGGGCCCGTGGTTCCAAGCCCAGGTCCGGCCCGGGCCCGGGCGTTCATTACTAAACTTATCCAAAGCGCGCGTGCTCATGACCAAGCCCGGCTCGGGCCCGCTAGAAGCTATTAGTTGTTGATGATGGTTATTAATGATGCCTAGCGCTTTGTAGCGGCCGATCGGGCGGAACATCCGGTGTGTACATGCATCGAAATGCTGCTTTGTCCGTGGTGGTAGCTCAGCGCTTAAGCTGTTTCGCTTTTGAGTCCTAGGACGCTGGTGTGCTTCTCGCAGCCTCGGCGTCCGCATGTTGATCGGGGCGAAATGCAAGGAACACCCGTGTGCTTATCTTTAGGTGCACGTTAAAGAAATCCAGTTGGTCGAAATTATTCCGGTCCTTACTGCGGCGTACCTCGTAATCACATCGTGGTCTTGGCACGTAATGCCAAGGAATATAAATGAAATGTTGCCTCTAGGCACATGGCAAGTCATTGCAATAACAGTATAGTTAAAATAAAACATAGCAACAAAATTTATTTAAAAGAAGTGTACAACTAACACGAAAAAGCGGATAGATGCAAACCAGGGACATTTTCTTGAATGATCTTCTCTACACTCGCGTTGGAAACATTAATTACACAATTTTTTAAAAGAGGCTCCTGAATATTAATTTGTTGCAGCAACATAAAATACGTTAGCGTTTTATTTGGTGCACAGCCACCAAAAGCAGATGAAATATAAATCGTTCATATCCTAACGTCGTCACGGAAACGTTATCGCCATGTATTATATAATTATATAATCAAGCTAATTGGCACAGAATGCCTTAGACCATGCAAGCCATAACGTTCGCGTGTGCTCGAAGGCCCGACTTAGGCCTTTTAATGAGCTGCCCCGAGTCCTGCCCAGCCGGCAGCCGCAAGCCCAGGCCCGCACATTCAAGCCCGAGCCCGGCCTGGGCCCGCCAGAAAGTGCTTCGGACGGGCTGGCCCGGCCCGCGGGCCGGGCCGGGCCCGGGTTTTTGGGTCGGCCCGGGCCCGTACAGAGCTCTACTTCGGATATCTTAATTTGGGATATGTACCGTCGTTGTGTCCCTGACATTTCTAGTTCATGTTTACACTTCGATTATTCGGGCCGTGAAACGCACTAGCTGCCACGTCTTATCAAATTTTCTTTCTGTGTCTAAAAGCCATCGTTTTGAATATTTGTCTAGTTGCCTTTCTTACACGACAAAGGATGGATACTCAGTGAAAATGATTCATGGGATATACCCAATCATCACGAGCACATTTCAAGACTTAGCGTAAACACTCTATTCTAGCGACGTGGTCTAGGTAATAAAGTAAAAAAATGAACGCTTTCCAACGAACGCTTTCCAAATCTGAATTTTTTTGGTATGCAGGTGTGCTTAGTATAACGATATTTATATATCTTATCGTAACAATGTAATTCATGGTGATATTGATATTCTAACACAAAAGTTTAATAGCTCTCCAGATGATACCACCAGGGTACTCGTAAAAAGCTTCTTCAAACTCCAAAACCAATCGCACAGAAGATAGTAAGCTTGTTGCGCTGCAGCACCGCACGCCCGCCGCAAGCCTATGTAGTGTGGTAGTCGAACGGCTGTGCAGGTAATCACGAGGTAGCATCAGGGCTGTTAAGGAGCAAGAATCCCCTGAGAAATGCATGGAAAGGCGTGATTAGTCTAACCAGGCACCCGATTTCGTTCTGCATGCAAATTATTCACCTTCGTTGGTAGCAACTAATTTTTCTCGACCTGTCTTAGCTCCTACGCACGCCCGCCATTCACACGACAGAAAAGTGAGAAAAAAAGGAAGGAAAAGGGAATCATCAATGAGAGAGACAACATTAAAATCGTCCAGAAGGAAAGGCCTATCGGAATTTATGGCTCACGGGCCAGACCCTAAATCTTCGTGCTAGTTTACTAGGCTGAGTTTGTTTGCGTTGTTTGTTTTTCGTTTTATTTCTTTGGATATTCCTTTCTCGCGCGCTTTGCTATCTTGCACTTTGCAGCTGAAGAAGAACCTACAACTTAGCAAAGAGACCGGGTTGCCAGCAAAAAGACATTGAGCTGCTTGGTTTGTACAGCATGTAAGAAAGAGAAAGAGCACCTAGGAGGCGAAGTGCAAAACAGTCGTACCGTGACCAGCAGGTTTCCCACACAGCGCCTACAGTCTTCTTTTCATGAAGTAAGATAGGCAGTTCTTGTACTCCAGTTTTCATACGTAGATTTGCTTCGAGGTCATTGACCTTTTTGTACTATGCAGATACATTTTTATAGCTTCTTCACTGCTCGCAGTATTTCACCCTTATTCCTGCACCGACGTCTTTCTTTGGGATTTCGGACGTGTCATACTTTTGCTCGAGAAGTAGTGACCTCTAAGCAAATAGCCAATGGCATTCGGTCTCTTCAGAACAATGAGCGATGAGAGAACGAAAGAGAGAGAGAGGCGGTGCAGCTAATGAAAAAGCAAATAATGTGCCAAACTAAAGTCAGGAGCTTAAAAAAACACAAACTCACAGGGTCCCGCATGCATCCGTTTCAGTCGACTCGAAGGCGTTGTGTTCATTTCACTTCCTGCGATATCATAAGCACTTGAATGTCAGTGCTTATAAACAGTCTCGCATCTTATTAAATGTATTGGGGTGTTCGTGCACCGTAGTTTTAACATTTTGAACAAAACGTAACAGCTGCCAAGACAAGATGAATCGGATATCAGAGAGAATAAAGTGCAGCTTATAATGAACGTACAGGACCCCACTGGAATCTGGAATGGCCTTCGTTAGCGAAAATATTTCAGTGCCCATATCTGTGCTTGAACGAGAAGTATAGGGGGGAAGAAAGTGCCTACGGATATGATTGTCTCTAGCGGGTAGTTTATTTTATTAAATGGGAAGCATTTTTTCCGACCCAAAGTACTTTGACTGTTTTTATCTATCTATCTATCTATCTATCTATCTATCTATCTATCTATCTATCTATCTATCTATCTATCTATCTATCTATCTATCTATCTATCTATCTATCTATCTATCTATCTATCTATCTATCTATCTATCTATCTATCTATCTATCTATCTATCTATCTATCATGTAGTGATCCACATCGCTAACGCCAGCAAGGAGGGGCCAAGGAAGAAGAAGAGGACGACGATGTTAAAAATGTCTCAATAAACCGATGCAGTCGCATGGTCTGCATAAAAACTTTACATTGGCGCAGCCGAGGTCAAGAACCTGCAAATGAAGATCAAGTTCGACTTCACTCGCCATCAGGAGCGGCCTCTCATCGTGGGATTCCAGGCAGATGGCCAGCGATACGTCGAGTTGCAGGAGGGCACTACAACTCTGAATCTTCTGCAGACGATTGCCAATCTCGCCGGAGCTACCGTTGATGGCCTCGTCACTCAAGGTAGTGTGACTGTGAGCATGCCTCTTGGATATTTGGCGCCTCACTTGCTAAATGAACCGCCTGCGTTTGAAATACGAACACCAACAAGCGGCACTCATTGCAACAATTCAGGTGTTATTAACGCATTACTCGAAATTCAGAAGCTATATATGACACAGCAGGAGCAGCTTTTAGGACTTCTTGTTGAAGCTGCAAATACGAGGGACAAGAAGGACGTTTATGTGAGACCTGAGGTGTTTGACGGCAATTCGTCAAGCGCCACTGTATGGCTGGATTTTTACGAATATGCATGTACCAGAAACCAGTGGACAAGCGATGAAGACCGCATATTTAATATCAGGCATTTTCTCTGTGGGAACGCACGGAAGTGGTTTGACTTGCAAATAATATCTCATGCAAGCACTTCTTGGGCAGCATGGAGGAACAGCTTTGCAAGTGCTTTCGAGATGAATCCTGTAGAGCTTTGGAATAGTGCCCTTATCTACAGACAGGGATGCACTAACATCAGGGAGTATGTTTTAGAAAAGTGGCGGTTACTTCGTGTAGCTGACCCAACATTGGCGTCTCGTCAATCGTTGCTCTTGTCATGCATGGTATGACAAGGTATTACCAAAGGCAGATGCAAGCAAGGTCGATCGTCTCTATGGACGAGCTACTCTTGGCCTTGAAATATACAACAGCCCCAGAATATAGCACAGCTGATAAGGCGACAAATATCAGCAGAGATGATTGCCGTGTCGAGAACACATCGTCATGGAAGGCAGCTGATAATGTCACTCAATGTAGCCATCATCCCAATATGGAATTATGTGAGCGGTGTCAAGACTTGACTCGAGAAAGGTGCACTGTTGAGGAAACAGTATTTCTCACGAAGACTGGAATACTGAGTGTCCCGATGTTAGTCAATGTCCGAATTCTATCAGTTTTGATTGACACTGGCGCTTCTGTCAGTTTAATCAACGAGAGCCTAGTCAAGGCTGGAAACATTGTGCATGGAAAATCTTTTCGTGTGTGCGGCTACGACGGCTCTTGTAGAGAATATTATAGATGCACAGAAGTTTACCTAGAGTACCTAGAGGCGAGAAATTCAAGCTTGAAGCTATTGTAGTTCCCAAAGTCAACTTTGATTTTATCTTATCAAGGCCTGATATGACACGGATGAAAGTTAATATCCTCTGGAACGATGTGGTGACGATTGGAACGGAGTGCGGTAAGCTTCATATCGCTCATAGGGCTGATCGTAAGCCATCTTCCGGAGAAGATGTACCGTTGATGTTTCCAGAACTTCTGTGCATTGGTTCTTACCCGGAAGCCACGGCGGTTATTGAGATACCCTTCTTATTACGCGACAGCAATCGTTGAGAGAAAGCCATATAGCCTCAGTGACGACAAGAAAGTCTGGTTGAAGCAGGAACTCCAAGGGATGCTGGAAGCGGGAATCATCACACCTTCAACTTCATCCTTTGCTTCGCCCATTACAATTGTCCCGAAAGAAGATGGGTCATTTCGTCTATGCACGGATTACAGACTAATAAATAAACAAACTGATCTTTTCCCCTATCCAATTCCAAGAATTGATGAAATCATTGACGAGACTGGGGGATGTCAATGGTTTTCCCGCATTGACTTGTGTAAAGGATACTGGCAGGTGCCGCTGAAAGAAGATACGAAAAAGTTTACTGCATTTGTCACCCCTTTCGATATCTATGAATACAACAGACTACCCTTCGGATGGAAAAACTCTGGAGCATGCTTTCAGAAGATGATGAATCGAGTCCTCAAGAACTTCATCGGTATATTTTGTAATGTGTATGTGGATGATATCATCGTATACTCAAAAACACGGGAAGATCATGGAGAGCACCTAGAGAAAGTCCTTGAGGCACTTAGCGCTGCTAGACTAAAAATCAACATAAAGAAGAGTGAGTTCTTTTGCAGGAAAGTAGTCTTTCTGTGAAGAAATTTTGACGGCCGAACCAAGGGCACAAAAGAGAGCGTGCAGCGTATCAAGAAGCTGACAAAGCCCTATGACGTGCATTCTTTACGAGTGTTTCTTGGACCCGCCGGTCACTTCCGCGCGTTCATAGAAAACTATGCAAGAAAAACAAGATGTTTGACCGCACTGACCCAGAAAAGAATTCCATTTGTCTGGTCCAACGAATGTGAGAAGAGCTACCTGGAACTTGTCAAAGCCATCTCATCCGACCCTGTATTGACACTGCCTGACTTTGATTTACCGTTCGAACTATACACTGACGCACCTCACTATGCTGCAGGCGCCATTCTTTATCAACGGGATGAAAACGAGCAACCTGGGAGAGAGCTTAAGGTCATCGGCTACTATTCCTATACGTTCACGAAAACGCAGGAAAACTACACGACGACAGAAAAGGAAGCTTTAGCCGTCGTAATGTCACTCAGGAGCTTCAGAAGTTGCCTGGAAGGTAAACATTTCAACCTGTTCACTGATAACCAGGCGTTGACGTACTTATTGCAACTTACACAGCCAAAAGGCAGAATAGCTCGATGGGTGAGCGAAATTCAGCAATTTAGTTTTGATATAATGCATAGACCAGGCTAGAAGCACCAGGATGCTGGCGCACTATCACGTCTCCACGTACCGCAAGAAATTCCTAAACAAAGCATTAACTTCATGAAGCTTTGGGAAGGTACTCAAGAAATGGAACTTCGAAATAGGAAGATGTGCGTCCCAGAAACAAAAGCACCACAAGTCCTGAAGTTATATCACAGCAGTCCACATTCAGGAGGTCACGATGGATTCTGAAAGACCTACCACAAGCTCACCCAGAGATTTACATGGAACAACATGAAGGCAGATGTTGCCAGTTATATCAAGACGTGTCATGAGTGTCAGATGGTGAAATCAAAATACAAACCACGCGGAAACAGAATGGTCATGCCAGAATACTCAGCTATACCATTCGAAGTCGTTCACCTTGATTTCGCTGAACTTAAAAAGAAAAGTGAAGGTGTCAAACGAACCCAAGCTTTCCTGGTCGCCGCGGATGAGTGCACGCGCTTTGCGGCCGCCAAAGCGGGGAGAGAAAACGCCAACGGCGTTATAGCACTTTTAGAGAGAGAAATCTTCACCAACACTGTTGCCGCGTTCTGAGTTCGCTGAATGAATATGTACCGACTAGTCCAATTATCGATAATTTAGTAGTTGTGTGCGCATCTTGTGCTTACCAGGCACGTCAACAACAGTGGCTTTTAAAGGGTAAGTTATGGTCTGACATGTCGTCAGCACTTGCGTTAGAGCACATACGTCAGTATTATCGAAATGAAGTGCATTTTATGGTGCGATGAGGCGAATATCATACGTAACTTTTGTTAGCGTATTCCTCCAAGGTGGCGCAACGCTTGAATATAGCTTGTTGAATACAATTGTAATGTTTGTTAGACTCCTATAAAAGCGGAGCCAACATAGGAGCCACAATTCACGTTAACCCAGCATTACGCCAGTATCATAGGATAACATGTATAATGTTTATTGCTTTGTTATAAAATAATTACCTAGCAGTGCAACCACATTTTGTCGTTGCACTGACATTACGCCTGCATAGGATTTTTTTCCAAAGCACTTTCAAGACGTGGGTGGCTCTGTGGTAGAATACCCGATTGCCACGCAGATTCCCTGGTTTCGATTCCGGCTGGGTGAATAATATTTATTATTTGCATTCATCGGGTCAACGCTGCCGATATTGGTATTTGTTTACGCTCTCGCATTTAAATTACCAATATATGTTCTTGCCGTTCCTGGGTAGATATAAACTGTCAATCACCTATGGCGCATACCCGCTTACCGTGGCCCGTGTACGGGTATGTGCAACACGTGTCTAGAGGAAAGGGTTTGACGACGTACGCGACAGGATTTTCACGTGATTATCGAAGTGACCCGACAGACATATTCTTCAAATCTTCTTACCGTCCCATGCCAAATAAGGTGTACACCAAGGTAAGGAGGCGATCATGAGAGCGCCCAGACGTAGGCGGCGAGATAGACAGATATATTGATACGTAGATAGGAACGTTCAAAATGCCAAAGATTCGATAAGAAATGCTTCGCATGTAAAATATGGCAGCTCCGCACTACTGGTGCCAAGCCTGAAAGAAGAGCGCAGCTGGGAGGCCTTTTTTGTTTATCTTTATTTTGCTCGTTTTTTTCTTCTTTTTCTTTCTTTTTCTCTTATTATACTTCTTTTTCTATCTATCTATCTATCTATCTATCTATCTATCTATCTATCTATCTATCTATCTATCTATCTATCTATCTATCTATCTATCTATCTATCTATCTATCTATCTATCTATCTATCTATCTATCTATCTCTCAGTTTATGCATCTTTATACCTCATTCTTCCGTTTCTTTCTCTAACTGTCTGCGTCTTTCTCTCCATTGCTTCGTTTCTCTTTATTTTTCTCTGTCTTCCTATTTCTCTCTCGCCCTGTTTCGTATCAATTTTCCTTGTCTATTTCTTTTCATGTCTTTCTCTGTGTTTCTAGTTTTGTGTCTTTCTTCCCTTCATTTCTCACCATTTTTCTATTTCTTTCGATTGATTTCTTTCTCTCTATTGTCTATCAATTCTTTTCGATCACTTTCTTTCTCTTTTTGACATGTTCGTTTCACACTTGCATCTGGTGTACGCGGTAGTGGGGCTTCCCCCAAATCCTGTGGCGCATAGCCACCTGAGGAGTTGTGCACGACGGAGCACAAGTTACCGGTAGCTTAAGTAGTTGCACTGTGAAAGGAATGAACAGAGCGCGTGTAGGTTCATGATGATATAGTTTTTTACGACAGAGCACAAGTTGCCGACAGCTTAAAAACCACTTCGCTGTTTAAGCAATCTAAGATGTGCGAAAGCAATTCGATTCGCCCCTCGAACTTTTCACAAACAACTGCCGGCAAGGTATGTTCAACTGGAACACGGCAAAAACAGCGCAGACTTTACGAGCAGAAGGATTAGAATAGAAGGATGAACTGACGGAACACAGTGCACAGGCGCTCTGCCCTGTGCTCGTAAAGGGTGCTTGTGTCCGTCGTCGTAAAGTGTGCGCTGTTTTTGCCTTGTGATGAACCAATTAACTCGAGATATGATACTGCAACTGTAACACTTCGCCTCTTATTTCCAGATGGGTGGAACTCACCGCGGAGCTCGGTGTCGTAGATCACCATGTTTCACGGCAAGTTTCGCTGCGGTCAAGCCACTCCGACCTCCTATGGAAGTTTTGTGATTAAAAGAAGGTGGAAGGACCAATAAAATGTCAACGTCGTGAACCTTGCATATATCGCACGCATCGAGATTCTGGCTTGCCAGAAAATCCATCGATTGCAGGAGGCTTTCTTCTTTTTTTATGCAGAAACGTTCTTCCATCGAACTTAAAACTTCCGTAGGCACGTTAGACTGTTGTGTCGGGCGCGCGTCGGTTGGAATGGCTGTTTGGAAAGTGACGCTACAGCACAGAAACGCCAAGCGATCGATGCCCCACATTCCATTTGAAAAAAAAAGTGTCCCCTTTTCCGGTCTATGGTTACGCCTCCTCGAACAGCTTGAGCGTCCGGTATGTAAAATATTGGCGCTCTTCCTTTAGTCACAGAGATTCGCATTCTGTCAAATTCCGCGGCACGCTTCTGTTCTATTCCCAGCAATGCGCTCAGTGTTTGCGACCATACACAGAAGTTAACTGAAAAATTATGAAACAAAAAAACGCCAGGTCTGCGCTGAAACCGCAGCACAGTCACAGCGAAAACTGGAAGAGCGGCGTTTCTAGAGCCCGTTGTATGCTCTCTTGGGGCTACTACGTACAAGTACACTAGTAAGGTACCCCCTACGCCATAAATCATAATTTTTGTGAAGTTGGGAAGCATCTACTAAGCCATTATTCGTCATTCAGCGGAGAAACGAGGCGCCAGCTACACGTCCGTTAGGCATTATGTGCACTTTGTTGACGATACGACTGATGATGAATAAATATGGCTCAGCCCTTTGTAATGAGTTGGAAGCTTTAAACGGCCCACCAGTTCTGTAATTTGCATTGGCCGGGTGTCGCCCGCTCGCTGTTTCACACTCCCGCCATCCTGTATAACATACGTTGACGTGGGAGAGAGAGGGAGAGGGGGGGGGTCGAAGAGCTTTATTGAGACCGAGGAGGTTAAACAAGAAATTGCTGGAGTGGCGACTATTACGTAAGAGTGAAGCCGTGCCCACCACAAGATGGCGGCTGCACCCGCCATCTTAGTAGGGGCACGATAACCCTAGGCGTTTGGCGAAGGAAAATGAGCGTTTTCCTCGCATGCCAGACGAGTTTAATATGGCAGCTTTTAGGGGTCAGATACCGCTCCAAGTGTGTCTTTGTGGTACTAGTTTTCGCACGTAGGCCCCAAAGTCATGGCAAACTTTAGAGATCAACCGTCAATACTCCTCCCGAAGGGTTACTTTTGTCGGTAGCAACGATCTTTTATTTTATAATGAACCTAGTATTCACACTAACCGATCAAAGCCATTTGATCTCTAAGTGGGCACCACCAGAAAAGAGCATGTTTCCGAGCTCTTTGGTGGGCAAAAGCTGACTTCACTTTTGCTGGCAAAGCGTTGCGAGAGCTTCCACTCCAGATTTTTTTTAAACCTCCTTGATTGAGACCCCGAGGACAGTGTCAGGTTCAGAATAGCACCCTTTGCCAGCATCGACCTGTCTCTTGGCAGCTAGAGAGACAAAGGAGAAACGTTTACTGATATTTGGGCTGTTTGTGGTTATCGTTGGTGGTGCCTCTCTACCAGGGCCCGACACGCCACAGCGGCTCGCCGGGCCTGGTCAAGGGTTGCCAGCTGGTTTCCCATTTCTAGTTCCTCGAGCCGCGCCTCCCAGGAGCAGCTTACGGAAGTGCTGTCTAGCAGAGGCAAGATGGCAGATACATTTATTGCGGTACATATGAGTGTACATTCTGCGCAATCTGTGCAAATGTGGGAAAATGTTGGTTTGCAGGCGACGCTAGTCCCTTTCTTGTCTTCTGTTTAGGTTCACATGAGGGAGTGCCTTAATTCGCCTACGTTCTTTTTGACATTCCATTATTCGTCTTATCGCGCCAGGTGTCGAGGTGTCTTCCTGGGCGGTTTGGTCCGCGGCTCAGCTTACCATGTCTCGAGCCAAATGGTCAGCCCGTTCGGTCCCCTCTGCTCCCAAGTGTGCCGTGCGCCAGGAAGAATCTGTGTCCAGCAAAAGAAGTAACGCTCACAGCGCAACGCTAGCGGCATGAAAAGACGTCGGACGGCGATAGTCTTGTCTTCGGGTGAACACGTCGGTTTTTATAGATGCATGGTCGTACATTTTAGTGTCATCGCTGGTGCGCCCGTCAGTTCTAGAACGAACTCAATCACACGTGCCGTGCGTAGAATTAGATTGAACGATGCGCCAACACTTAAGAAGTTCCCCCCGCGTTCAAGCGGCTCCTGAATGCAATGCCCCTAGCGATAACACGTGCCAGAGTTCTGAGAGTAAAAGGCGTTTGCAATAAAAATAAAGAAAAACAAGCACGCTTGTAAATATCATGCAATTACACATTTCGGCAACCTACGAGCTGAGGATGATCCAGGATAACGGTTCAAAGCCGTATAGATGCGTTATTTCCTTGCCGTCGATAACTAGCTAAACACAATGTTTAGAAACCAAATCAAAGGATTGCTTAATTGACATCATATGTTGCCCAACATAGCATATTGTGTGTTCACAAACTCGGGGGAGGAAGTCTTCGTATTAATTGTTACCACCTGATATTCTTTCACATGCATTCAGTGCATGATACACGGGCGTTTTTCCTATTACATCTTAACCCAAATGCGGCTGCTATGCCTGGCGTTGTGCCCTCGAGCTGACGCCGCAGCCACAATTGTAAAACATGTTAACGCTTTTATTTACATTCTTGACATTGTGAGGCACCTTCTCTTTTTGCTCCGCAGAACGTTACATGAAGCATTTTTCTTTTGATTTGATGGTCTTTCACACCTGCGGTATCGAGGGGAACAGCCCATTGCAGAAAATGCGACCTGCCCAGCGGAGTTACTCTCGCGGGCAGTCTAGTGAAAGCGCTTATGGATACAGCATTGCATCGGGGACACGTTTATGTTGGTGGCTATTTCGCCCATGCTGAGGTTAAAAGTAAGAGGGGAGGGAAACATTGGTACACACTGGCACTCGAAGAAAGAACCTCGCCGACTTGCAGAGAAAATGGTGTATGGCCAGGTTGTACGAACGAGAACTAGATAAAGCAAAAAGGACATACAAATCCAGGAGCAAACGACAGATTCACCAGCTAAGGGAGAAGAGGAAACCGCTAATGGCATCGCGTTTACGACTGACCGCTTTCGTTGGAAGGACTCCGCAGCCACGGCCAGTATCACTGCTTCAACTGGATGAGCCGACGAGCGAGGAAGTAAAACGGCGGACTGGCCACATTTTCCTTATCGGGTCGTGTGACCTCGGGGTTCGGCGGGAAGTATTTTTTGTTGACCCAATTTTGGCGATGACAGAATGGCAGTGAGGAACTTGCTGTTTGTTTTGGTGACCTTGTAAACAACTCGCGTGTAATGATGGTGCCCATTTTGTGGCCATCCTATTCGCTTATTTATAAGTTGCATTTTTGATCCCTTCCCTTTTACATTTTCTCCAGACAAACTGTGTTCGTCGCTAGTTTTGAGGGCTTCCGGAAATCTGAACCGTTTTCAGTGGACCTCACAGAGAATACTTGTCAGAAGAACCTGTGTTCTAGCTCCACTGTGAGCGTGGCGAGGCTGTTTTACTAAAAACCATATGCTGAATTCACTTTCAAGTACAAAAAACTGGCCGCGTATCTGCGTGCTTCGCTGCAAATGTCGTCTAAAGACGATAGAAGAGGCGCTGCTTTAGATATAGACGCCATCTGGCAATCGGTCGAGAAACATGAGTGCTGTGTTGCGGGCTGGTAGTCCCGGCGCAGCAGCAGGCGAAGACCGGCGGTGACCAACGTAACCGGCGGGGACACCAGCCAGCCCGAACACGCGGTTTGGCGCGAAGCGCTGAAGCAGAAGAAACGTCCGCACTCAACGAGTACTCTCCACGCACTCTTTTATTTACACGTCGCCTGGGTAAAACAGGAATGACAGAGTGGCGCCCCATGGCATTCGTACAGTGCAATACAGAACCGAAACCGAAACACAACAATGAGCTCATGCAGAGGGCACGGAGGAAGGCAAGTTTCAGCGCAGTCGCATTTTCAGCGCAGCTTAAGAAACTAGGGTCTTTAAAATTACGTATGTGTGCAATTTCTATTAAAGGAACACCACCTAATGCTTACCTAGTGATGTTGCGCCTCAGATATGCGTAATGTTTGCTTTTTGATCAACAATGCACACAAGTATGAACCTACTCAGCCGTTCAAGACGGCTGGCCCTTGGGCAAGTGGTTCAACTTTGGCCGAGTGGCTGAATCGAGTGACGTGCCGACAAATAGAAAGAGAGATAGACCAAAATTTCTCCGTTTAAATATCCCAAGAAAGACTATCGTCTTTAAAAAATCACAGCATATCCACGGAGTGAATGATGATGAGTGGGCGAAGCTGCGGAGGTTCATCGGTAAACCATGAATCTTCCGTGAATTCTGCCCAATACATCATCACCGACGTGAGATCGGGTGCGTTTATTCTAAAGGTTCGATGGGAGTTATGACGACTTGCAGCTCACTTTAATTTTACATGTACGCTGTGAATTTTCATTGTTTAGAAAGCCATTGCTTTAGAAAACTTCTGGCGTCTTTCGTTAAGCAGCTGGCGTCTTTTCGTTTTGCTTTAGAAACATCTGGCGTTCTTTCGTTTTGCTTTTAGAAAACATCTGGCGTCTTTCGTTGGTTAATTCATCAATCAACGGCGTTTTGAACAAAATTTTTATTGTTTAATCACGCACAGGAGAAATCTCACCAGGCACTACCTTGGAGGTAAACAATGGCTGCTAATGGGAATGAGAGACAGAAGAAGTCGGCTTTTAGCTAACACTTACACTTCTACTTCTATTAACGTTTCCTACTGGAACATGCCAATGGCTGCTAATGGGGAATGAGAGACAGAAGAATTCGGCTTTTTGTTAACGCGCACGCTGCGAACTTTTTTATTGTTCAACAACGCACAGGAAAAATCTCCCACCGGCACCACCTTGGAGTTCAAGATCTGGTACTAGCGTTACGACTGGTTACGCACTACTACGACTACGACTGCGAGGGACGAACGGGTGCCGCCTTAAGGAGCTTCGCCCCTAAAAACGGCGCTTCATCTTCTTTGAAGATAATTCCTTGGTGTAACATACAGACTTCCTAGCGAGCAGCTGGAAGTACACGCCAGGCTCACTACGTTATTTTATGACGCCACATATGCCGGATTCCTTATTAGGATAGTTTATCACACGTACATTTGCGTTGTTTCTTCGTGTTAAACGTTAAACCACCCGCCACTAGTGGTCTAATGGTTATGGTGTTCGACTGCTAACCCGCAGGTCGTGGGATCAAATCCCAGCCGCGGCGGCTGCATTTTCGATAGAGATAAAAATGGTGGAGGCCCGTGCACCCAGATTCAGGTGCGCGTTACAATGAAACAGTACACAATGTAAGCTGCATTGTGAAAAATGAAACTATACATAACTTAATGTGATGAAGAGGTAGCTATGTGGACACGAACGTATCGCATTTATGTATTTTCAGTTAGAGCCGTAACGGTCATTCCATAACATGCAAAATTGCTACTCACTGGATAGACACAAATTATCTTATTCGCGGGTTATCTTATTCAAACGACGGTAGTCCACGCAAAACCGGATAGATCCATCTTTCTTACGCACCAGTACGACAGGAGACGCCCAGGGACTGTGCGATGGTCGAATAACGTCTCTACGAAGCATGTCTTCGACTTGGTTGTTAATGACGCGGCGCTCTTCAGCGGAGACGCGGTATGGTCTTTGACGCAGCGGCTGGTGTAAACCGGTGTCGACGTAATGTTGTACTTGCGACGTGCGGCCCAGTTGAGGTTGCGACACATCGAAAGAATTCCGGAACTCGTGCAGAAGAGCAAGTAGGTCAGCGTGTTCGGCAGGGGTGAGGGTATCGGCGATGGCACTGGAAAATATATCACTGGATGACTCCCCGAGTGCCGACAGGGCATTTGGTGGGTCGCAGCAGTCATCCGGGACGTCAACCAAAGACGAAGAGTCGAGATCTTTCACGCGGCCGAGACATTCGCCTGCAAGCAGCGTGACAGGTGCAGAGAGCGGATTCAAGACGAATATATTGCTGCTGCCGGCGGCGATGTCAATCGTTGCGAAAGGTAGCGGCAGAGCTCTACGACTCGTGAAGACATCGGACGGCGTAAAAAAGACTGTAGCGTCGGTGTGGGCGTTGCAGGAAACAGGGACCAGTGAGAAAGTGCCAGGCGGAATGTCGGTATCCTCACGAACGAGCAGCTTGGGCGGCTGATGAAGAGCGTCAAGTAATGGGGCGTCACACAATGGGGAAAACTCAACTTCGGCGCGCGCGCAGTCGATGACGGCATTATGGCGGGATAGGAAGTCCCACCCGAGGATGACGTTATGCGAACAGGCAGAGAGGACAATGAACTCAACGATGTACAGATTGCCTTCAATGACCACTCTTGCAGTGCAGGCTGCGAGAGGCGTCACTTGCTGCGCGCTTGCGGTGTGGAGCGACAGTCCCGAAAGCGGCGTCGTTACCTTTCGTAATACACGGCAGAGATTAGCGGCTATGACAGAAACGGCGGCGCCGGTGTCCACAAGGGCAAAAGTACGAACACCTTCAACAGTTATGGCGACCACGTTACTTGGGGAGGAGTGAGGGCTTGGACAGTTCGGAGATGGCGCAGTTCTTGCCTCTTGAACTGCGGCGTTTAGTTTTCCTGGTCGGAGGGTCCGGGCCGGCGACGCATGGGGGACGGCGATCGCCGCCGAGGAGATGGTGAGCGCTGCGGCTGGAAGTCAGGGCGGTGAGTAGGGGCATCGCGCGGTGATGGGCCAGGAACGTATTGGAGGAAGGGCTGGCTTCCGGCTTGCGACGAGCGGGCACGGTCGCCGAAAGTTTGGGGGCGACGGCGGCAATAGCGGGCGACGTGTCCAGGAGTGTAGCAGGCGTAGCAAATCGGTCGATTATCAGGCGTCCTCCATGGATTGGCGATTGTCGGTGCTGCCCAAGTGGAAGGATAGACAGGCGGTTGCGTGGGCTGCGAGTGCGTAGTGTAAGGTGGTTGCGGAAGCCTACGCAGAACGTCAGCATACGTGAGGGGCGCGGCTACAGGCTGCACGGCTTGCGCATAGGCGACAGGAGCGGCCACAGGCTCCGATGCACGCGCGTAGTGAACAGGGCTGGATGGAGGCGGCTCGCGGCGCGCAAGGGGAACAGCGTGGGCAACCTCCTCCGAAATAACAGTGCGGAGCGGGGTGGGCAGACGGGTGGTAGGCTCGTGAGTAAAAGGCATTAAGGACAGTTGGCGGGCAACTTCCTCGCGGACGAAGTCTCGAACCTGCTGAAGCAACGTCGAATGGTCAGGCATGGTGTCGAGACTGCACAGCGACTCGCCACCCCGTGGAGGCTGCCTGTCAGAGCGCGCTGCTTCTTCAACTCGTCGTAGCTCTGACACAAGCTGACGACTTCTGAAACTGTGCCCGGATTCCTAGCCAAGAGCATTTGGAATGCGCCATCGTCAATGCCCTTCAGGATTTGTTTGATCCTGTCAGCTTCGGGCATGGTGTCGTTGACACGTCGACAAAGGTCGACGACGTCCTCAATATAGCTTGTGAAGCTTTCTCCAGTCTGCTGTGAGCGGACGCGCAAGCGTTGCTCTGCGCGCTGCTTGCGGACAGCTGGTCGACCGAATACTTCAGAGCAGGACGTCTTGAAGACGGTCCATGTGGGGATGTTCTGTTTGTGGTTGTTGTACCACAATTCGGCGACGCCAGTCAGATAAAATATGACGTAGCCTAGCTTGTCGGGGTCATCCCACTTATTATGCGCGCTCACCAGTTCGTAGTGGTCAAGCCAGTCTTCCACGTCGGTCTCATCTGCACCGCTGAAGACCTTTGGGTCCCGGAGCCGAGGAAGCCCGGTGCAGGTGACGGACAGGGACGAAGGCGCCGGTGGGTTTGCGTGGTCAGTCATGATCGGCGGTAGCGTCCGGCTACGCAGCTCCAGGGTGTAGCGACGGGGATGAACAGCACCCTCCACCAAATGTGAAGAGGTTTATTGGTCGTTGAAAGACGTAATGGTCGTCAGCGGCAAGCAAGCGAGAAGAAGCGTCCAGAGGCACAGCGGCGATCCGAAACAAGAGCCGAGCGAGCCGAGCGTTGGCGATGCTGCTGGATGGAGGCGCATCTTCTTCTTCACATGATGAACATCGGAGACGGCCGTTGCTGGAGTAATTCAAGACTTTGCGTTAGTGTCTGAGGCACAGCACTGAACAGTGAATGTTACAAAGAGGGAAATGATACTGAAGAATATACAGAATGTAAAACGCCACAGCCAGTGTCCAAGCGAGTTATACAAGGAAGGTCACTGAAATGTGACATGAAAATAAGTCAGTTTCACCCCCAGGTCGAAGCAACAAATTCCATAGCAACGAATTTCTATGTGTTGCCAAGAAAAGCCCGCAACTCACTGGTTTAGCGAACGCAGCCGCTGCAGCGAAGTGCCCTTCCTGCTTTCTGTGGCTTCAACGCAAACGTTACAATGAGAGCACAAAGCCTACAAAATTATGAGCAATCTCTCAATTCCCCTTCGTCATCACCGAACCAAATGACCGCATATGCCGCGCGCCGCCGACCGTAAACTTTCCCACATTATTGCGCCGAAAGCCTCCGTTGCGCTGAAACTACCGAGCACTCCCCGTCGGCATTGTTTGTGTCATGATGAGGTACTACACCGCTCCCAGACAGCGAAAACGCCCCGCCCATCATGAACATTGCAGGAGGCTGAAGGTGGGAGTGTTTAAAGTACGTTTATAAATCTTCGTCAGTGTACATCGCCGGCGCAGTGGGTAGGGCGTTTGGCTTCTGTAGTCGCGGACCAAGAGGGCTCTGGTTCAACTCCCAGGTCATTTGAAATAACGAAACATTTTTCTCCAATTCTACTTTGTGTTCTGTCTGTGTGCTTTATTTTCGAAGTCAATTCCGTGACGGAAATGACGTCAGTGAAGTCTTGGTGGACCCCAGCTTACAATGTTCTCGTGTCCTTGTTTTGTGCTTCTTAATATACGGCCGGGGCGATTCGCAATAGATATTGCGATAATAATGGGACGCTGTTGTTGAAAAGATGTTCAAGCATATTTCGTAAATTGCTTGCAACGATACACTATTGTCACCATACATATGTTTTTCACTTCGGGTTTGTTATTATGCGGAGCACAACTAAACGCAATGCCTTCCTTTTTACTTGATGCGGTTATTTGTACGGATACTTCGTCAAATGTGTGCTATTAGTGACTGGATAACAAAGCTTTACATAAATAATATGGCTGTCATACAATTATTTAATTAAATAATTATTTCATTTGTTTGTTTGTTTGTTTATCAGTAATTTCTTTCTGCCGTGCCAACCTGTTTGATTATTTGTAAAGCAAAAGAATATTTCGATATTTGCGAAAAGGGCGCAGCAATTTTCTCGAAGTAAGAGTTCATACAGAATGAGCTGGGGAGAAGAATAATTGTAGGTAACTATAAGAATTCCTTACTTCAGATATTGTCCCTATCGTTTATCATTTTTTACGCATCCCAATTTCTAAGCATTCTAAGACCTGGAAGTTATTCTGAGCATCATGCTTGTAAATGTAATCACAAGCGCCGAAGGATATTTCCGTCGTAAAAGTCTGCCGACCCAAAGTGACGCGCGACATTGCTCTATGTGCTTAAAGAACAAGCTTCCTCCATTTTTTTGGGGAGTTTGCTCGGTTTTTTCTTTTTTTTATGCTTCTTCCATTGCTGCTCAACTTGTTTTATGAAAGCGAGCCAGAGCAGTCGCTGTTTTAGCGGCCCCATTTCCAGTTCCTTCAATTTCAGCGCATTTCATGCGCTATATAAGAAACGTAGATGTGTGCTGACCTGTATTTGTGAAAAAAGGCCACGATCACTGTGTCATTGAAAACAACTCTCTTTCGCGCATATCACACTCACGCTCATTGAACTCAGAGCATTCAAAATTGCTCGGGATACGGTGGGCTGGGCTACAAAAGCAATAATTTGAAGATTCAGTTCTTCACAGAATGAAAAGGTACGGTATCACTCCCTACATCCTCTCATCTATATTTCTAACCTTTTTTTTTCTTTCACGGGGAACTGCATAATATACTGGGTGTTTCCCCGGACGCTGGCGCCAAGTTCTTGCGATCCGATCACAACGCTTGCGCCCAGAAGCGATCAGGCAATTCCAACAACCATCTCTGTAGTATCGTGAACAAATGCTTATTACCCTCTCTTGTCTAAATCGTTTTTATCGCGATAACGATTACATCGGCGGCCGAGACGCATTTATGCCATCGACATCGCCCCCATGTTCTGTATAAAGTCCAAATCGCTAACATTGTGCCGACAACGTCGTCGTGCGTCCTATGTGCGAGCGGAAGGTTGCAAACACTGCCGATATGCATGGCTAAATCAGAGACGAAACGAAACTACTGGCTTGTCGAGCGAAGGAGCATGAAGAGGAGATGGCGGTGGGCGGCATCTCTCGTGCCGCAATTGCGAACGTTGATCAAAAGGGTGCAGTCGTGCGTGCTGTCTCAAGAGAGGTATGTATATGGATCTTGCCCTTCTACGTGTTTTAAAGACGTTAATCTTTCTTGGGGAGCTTAAACGCAGAAATTTTGGTCTGTCTTTCTGTGTGTCTTTCTGTTTGTCGGCACGTCCCTCGATTCAGCCACTTGGCCAAAGTTGAACCCCTTGCATAAGGGCCACCCATCGTGAACGGCTCACTAGGTTCATACTTGTCTACATGGTTGATCAAAAAGCAAACATTACGCATATCTGAGGCGCAACATCACTAGATAACTATTAGGTGGTGTGTTCCTTTAATAGAAAATACATGGATACGTAATTCTAGAGACCCTAGTTTCTTAAGCTGCGCTGAAAATGCGACTGCGCCGAAACTTGGCTTCCACCGTGCCCTCTGCGCGAGATCATTGTTGTGTTTCGGTTTCAGTTCAGTATTGCACTGTACGAGTGCCATGGGTCGCCGCTCTGGCATTCCTGCTTTACCCAGGCGACGTGAATATAAAAGAGTGTGTGGAGAGTACTCGTTGAGAGCGGACGTTTCTTCTGCTTCGGCGCTTCGCGCCAAACCGCGTGTTCGTAGGGTGCCTTGATGCCCGCGCGCTCCGCTGAGGGTGAGGACAGGCGCGTCGTCTGCTACGACGGCCGCCATTGCGAATCCCGCCGCAGCTCGGCAGCATGCGAAACGCGCTACACAAAGCGCTTGCGGTGCGCGGATACGTCCGGAAATAAGTGCACACTAGTGAGCTTTCTCTTTTTCTTTTCTTTTTTGAAGCTTGGGCAGCTTTTATTGCTGTTGTTGCCTAAATGTTTATTAAGGAAGCATGTAATTCATGTAAGCTGACGGCCTGTGCATGTGTTATGCGATAGAGGTAGACGTAGACTCTGTTATGTTGAAACCGAAACCTCTTCCTTACGCCGGAAGCGACAAAGTCTAAAACCTTACTTAATTTTCTCGTAAGCTCCGCATTCCAAATTTGTATTTGTATACATGTCAGCAGCAGCAGTACGTGTATCTGAACACACACAATTTAGTGTTGCGAAGCTATCTAAGCGCAATTAAGGTGGCTCATTTTGCTAAGTTTGCGAACAATTTACTCGTTTATTATAAATGGCATCATAGATATTGTACACAGAATAAAGGGCCGAGTGGCAGTATGGTGGGAATATCCTGCTAAAATGAAACGAAAGCTTCTTGATCATTGTTATTGCTGACATTTCTTGCTCACAATCTGTAGCCGCTACTGTATCGGCACTCGAGTTGCACCTTGAGTCCTTATCAAAACGATGAATACGTTGTTGAGTAGTATGCCGCAAAACTTTGCATGAGCGCAGTATCAGAGCGTTTTTCCTTCTTGTGTCTGCAGTTTCTTTTTCTGTATCTGCAGGTTTTCTCGCATGCCCAATTGCATGCACATATTATTGAGTGTTTCCAATACTGTTTTACACTTTGTGCGGCAGATGCACGGCGTCGTTTATTTGTCTATTTTATTAATAATAATAATAATATATGGGGTTTTACTTGCCAGAACCCTGACATGATTATGAGGCACGCCGTAGTTGCAGGGCTCCATGAGTTTTGACCATCTGGTGTTCTTTAACCTGCACTGACTTCGCATAGTACACGGGCCTCTAGCATTTTGCCTCCACCTAAATGCGACCGCCGCGGCCGGGATCGAACCCGTGACTTTTGGGTCAGCAGCCGAGCTCCGTCACCACTATACCACCGTGGCGGACGTATTTTCTGCCTTACATGCCTCATCAAACGCGAAATTTGGCCGTCGGTGTCCCGCGTCTGCGGCATCAGCGTACCACGACGTCGGGGACGAGGGATACGAGAAATAACCGTCACGTGTTGACGTCATCATGAATTCAGAAATTTTGGCGTGACGTCATATGATGCCGTTATCACATGACATCGTAGCTTGGTGAAAAGTGGGCAGATCACGGAGGCAGTGCAAAACCAGGTGAGGTGCCTCCGATATTGGAGGCAATGCGAAACCGCGCTTTGTGCACAAAAAAAACTGAGAAGAAGATGGTTTTCGTTTTCGAGCCGTCTTAAGCGAACGCATAAGGCAGCCTGTGAGTTTTTATTATTGCGATAGCAATTATATGGACAGTCTCGGCTGGAAAATGTCCGTCCCCGTCGCCGTCAGTCACCGTATATGTATAAGTATGTATATATATATATATAGAAAAGTCACAAAGAAAAATAATTCAGAAATTCTTTCCGACGCGCGGAATCGAACGGGCGACCTCTCGCTTTGCAGCCCGCCGCGTTAGACGTTAGGCCACGACAGCACCGTCTTTCGGCCTGCTAACGGCGAGCTATTTATATACACCATGTAATTGAGCATGCTTTCTTAGTAGCCACATAGATGGCGCGACGTGCGCGCGTGTGGCGCGCTTTAAAGATCGTCGCCCCGCTCCTGCGAACGCCGTTGCTCTTCGCTCTACAGGGCGTGGTCGCTTTCGTGCGCTTATCTCGAGGAAAGAAGGGGCGGCCGATGGAGTGCTGAGAAGGGGCGGCCGGTGGGGACCGTAGGAGAGGAGAAAGAGGGGGAAGCGTAGAAGAGGAGAGGGCGATACATATCACGTACTGTCGCAGCGCATTGTCTTTAGGGAGCATTCATGTGTGCACGCCCCCGCCGTTTTTAAGACTGGTTACACACTACTACGACGGGGACGAACGGGTGCCGCTATAAGGAGCTTCGCCCCTAAAAACATTTAACTCCACACATACATACATGGGCATCAGACCAGCACAGAAGGCGTACTTGAAACACGGAAAGTAATATAAAAAATAAGAACCCGCCGTGGTTTTCGTTATGGTGCTTGACTGGTGACCCGTAGGTTGCGGGATGGAATCCCGGCAGCAGCGGGCCCATTTCGTTGGAGGTGAAATGACAGAGGTCCGCGTACTTAGATTTAGGTGCACGTTAAAGACCAGCAGATCGTAAAAATTTCGGGAGCCTTCCACTATATACGGCGCCTCTCATAATCATATCGGGGTTATTGGGACGTAAATTCTCACAAATAATTAGTATTAGGAAAAAAAGAAGGATCTGATCTGCAAACACGCATAATATATTCCATGATACATTTCAAATTACAAAAATAGCGAAAGCAAAAATCAAAGGCAGATACAGGACCATTCAAGTGCAGTAAATAATGTTTGCGGAGAAAAATGCAGGATTCATGCACACGTGAACCAAAGCATTTTAAGCATGTAGCTGATATCAGTGTGTCCATTTATTACGCAAGGTTAACACCGGCAGAAGTTATCCTTACATGTGCATTCGAAATACCGGCCGGAAACTTACGCTGCAAGTGCATAATGTGTTCTTCGGATGCCGCTTGTCACGTTTGATTTTTACTGTTCAAAGAAACCTCGTATCTTCTAAAACGATACAGCTCCCAGCGTTTTTGGAATGATTGGTGCACTGCGGCACGCAACACCCGGCCATGGTGACGGTAGCGAGCGCATAAAACTGGAGGGAAGCGAGCACCGACCTAAAAACAGCACGCGCGCCACGCACAAGTGACCGGGCGGGGGATTCAAAATGGCGGCCACGCTGCCGCCAAGGCCGCGGAGGCGGCACCTGCCCTTTCAAAAGCTGACACCACTCTAAGCGGGGGCGCGCGCATCGAGGCACTCTACGTGTTCGGGATGGCTGGCGCCCCCGCCGGTCGCTTTGGTCACCGCCGGTCTTGCCTGCTGCTGCGCCGGGACTACCAGCCCGCAACACAGCATTCACGTTTCCCGACGTATTGCCAGATGGCGTTCATATCTCACGCAGCGCCTCTTCTATCGTCTTCACACGACATTTGCAGCGAAGCACGCAGATACGCGGCCAATTTTTTTCTCTCACCACTTACTTTTCGTTGAAGTGAAAGACTACGGGAAAACCACTTCGCTCCGTGATATGGCCGTATTCCTTTACGGACGCGTTCTGTAATATGTTACGCGATTGACAGAGAGAGAGAGAGAGAGAATAACCTTGGTGTTAGAAGGATGAGTAATCTTCCTCGTTTGACTGGGCCCTTAGTGCAGTGCCCCGTTGGCTCATTCCACTCGACGTGTCCGCTGGAGTAGCCAACGCTGCTCCTGCTGCGCGAGATCGGATCGTAATGGAGTAAGCTGCTAGCATTACGTCGTATAACATTCTAATTTCTTGCTCTTGCATTCACTGCATCACCCTTGCGGCGAAACTGTGACTTTTAACAGCAGGGCGTCAGTCCGTAATATGTGACCAAAAACTATCATCATCATGAACCGGCACGCGATCTCTTCATCCTGTTCATCATATTCTGGTTCGCTCACAGAACCCGTGCGCCGATTTGTCCGGCGCACAATTCGGAAAACTCTAACTGGTCAGAGAACGAATGCAGAGAGAGAAGAAAGAGAGAGAAAGACACAGACAGAGAGAAATTCTTAGCGACGAAAACTCTTGACGAGGCTGAATTCAAACTGGCGTGCACAAAATCTGAACACGAGCATCGTAACCACTCGGCTTTCCAGCCAGGCTAGCAGAGGATAACGTAGCCGTGTATATTATAATACAGCAAGGGGGTAGAAAAGGGAAGTGAGCACGGGAAGGAAAGATTTGAGAATGAGGGAAAGAAGGAGGGGATAGAGTAAAACATAACATAGAAAGAAATGAAAGACAGAATGAAATAAAGAGAAAGAAAGAAGTAAAGACGGGGAGAGAGAAAGAAGAATGAAAATAAATAAAGAAAAGGAAAGAAAGATAGAGAAAGAAAAAGAGACAGGGGAGGAAGAAAGGAAGAGAACAATAGAAAGAAGGAAGGCCACCGAGCTCCGCTAATACTTCAGGCTTGGCACCAATAGTGCGAAGCTGTCATTATTATCTTTTTATTTTTTTACATGTAAATGAACCGTAGCAAACCTTCGATTGCTAGTTGCACTAGTACTGTCAGATGCGTGGTGGCACACGTGAATGGAGTTCGCGACTGACAGAAAGTGCCAGGTCCCTAATACCTTGAAAACTTTGGTTCAAGTTTTTTTGTAAAGTGGACAGCTGACACTGTACAGTTTACTCTCAACAAATATTTCTACGGGGACGATACTACTTGCACAGCGTCGCGTGGGCTGCGTCAGAAGGTCTGTAATTACGAAACCCGTCCTACAGACAAGCGACTCTTTCCCCTCTGCATTCTTGATCTGCTTCACACCCCGCCAAATACGCTCGAACGCAATAATCTGCAGATGTTTCATTGCAGTCTAGAAATGTACCACTGCAAAGATTACTGCAAGGTACCAGTCATCATGCAGCGCACATAAAAATGTTGCCTTTTAAAAAAGATGGATGGTTACAGCTTTCGCTAGAGATCTCACATGGAGAGCTGACGGCTTGGTTTCAATTACGAGAAAAAAATCACAGCATATCCACGGGTGAATGATGAAGAGCTTGGGCGAAGCTCCTGAAGCAATCATGGTTACACCATGAAATCTTCAGTGGTTGCGCCCAGCAGTAATCAAAGCGATAGCCCAGTACATCATCAAAGACGTGACAAACACTGTATATATTTATACAAGAAATTTTATTAATCGTAAGTGATAGCTAGACGTGGCTTCCGTTCCCCCTTCATTATAACGGCCTTATGGTCGGTGAAATGATGGATCGGTGATGGGTCGTATTGGGATGTTTGCAAAGACAAAGTAGTGGGCAGCTTTAAAAGGTGGTTACGCCGGACAACGGAGACGTGACAAGGTTAGAGTAAGAGGAGCTTCGCCCCTAAAATAACAACAGAGAGAAGAAAGGCAGGAATGTTAACCACTTTCGAATAACCGCTTCACCGGGGAAAGCGATGGTTCCACCACTGCACAAACGCTTCCCTAAAATGACAAGAGGCGGGACTATTTACAAGTGTATTTACAATTTGTTGCGCAGCATTGACTAAGATATTTTGGCACATATAGTGCGTGGGGCAGGTGTGCCGTCGTTTACAAGGGTTGATCTACGCAGCGGCCATGTGCCTCCCACTGGCATTGTCCCAACATGACTTCGCGTGATATGACTCACCAGTTTCTACTAATGATAACTGCTGCGGTTTTATGTTCCACAACCACAATATGATTATGTAAAACGCATTTTGCTTTCGGAGTGGAGTGGCGGGCGACTCACCGGTTTCTTATGATGAACAGGCCACAAGTGACATTTCCGCTCCTTCGAATGACCCCGGCGTTCCACGTTCGAGGAGAAAGCGATCGAGCCTTTCATGAAAAAGAAATTGAAACCCATATTCGTGCAAGACCACAGCAAGTATTCTCCATGCAATGTGGGCAGTCAGGACGCCGGTGCCTAAAAATCGAGTTTAGCAATCCTGCTTTGTAAACGACGACAGAAAACAATCCTGTTGAACGCATAACATGAAGTTATATTTAATTAAAACGTGTAACTGACTTGTCTGCGCAAAGTTCGTTCACATTTGTTGCTTCCATGTTCATTCGACATGCGTACTTCTCGTGCTGGCCCCTTTCCGTTGACGTTCTCATGAAGCATCGTCGCATTGTTTATGCGTAAAAGTCATGCGGACCTAAGAAATGATGCAGCTCAACAAAGATTGCTAGAAGGCTGGCGAAGTACATTTGGAGTCTACGTGCTATACGTGATCAGTTCTTGCATTCTTGCTGGCCATATCTAAAATGCAGGGAAAGTGACGCATATTGAAACGACCGCAGGAAGCGAGTAAGCAGTCACGTTCGACTCGCGGATGCCGAACAGGCCACCACGGGTCGCTGGAAGAACTTGGGGAGAACAATAACAAATCAAAGAATATACATTTTATTGTGGGAGAGGGAGAGAAACGACAGCGTATTGACGCACGCATCATCATGCTTATACTCCTGTGCCTACAAACACTTAAATGTATGGAATACAGCGCACGGTGGCTTCTCTTCCATATTGTGGCATTGATGCTGCTTTCCTATGTATATGTTTGTGTGCAGGTTTTATTCTCGGTTTCCTAGAAAAAATGGAACTACGGGGTGCCTACAGCGAGCACTGGTGGCGAGAGAAAAACCAAAAATCCAGAACGCTCGTTCGCATGCGGAGCACCAAGAATGCTTGAGGGGGAAAATTTTTAAAAACATAGAAGAAAGGATGGAGGAAATAATCGAGCACGTAGGGGCAACTGGACGACGGCTTCGAAGAGCATCGAGAGGGTCGTGGAAAATACAGATTCTCGGTTTGGTCACGGCCTATTTCCTCCATCTAGCATAGTGCTATATATATTGCCTGATGTGGGGCTCGCCGCATGCATTTTGGAAGTTGAAATGCGATCGATGTGTCTCCACTTCTGGTGGCCAAACCTTTTCGTACTTACTGTAGTTGTCATTTTCTTTTCTCCCGTTTATTTTTGTTGTTGATTAAAAGAGTGGGAAGGATGAGGTGAAGAGAGAACGAGACCTTAGAGTGAATGGAAGTTGAGCTACTCCTGACGAATACTGAGGTACTCGTCGTGAGAAGAAAAGTATGGCGTGCAAACAAGGACACAAGAGAACGATATTAGACAATATAATAAAACGCGGATGCTGCATGTGGAGTCACTTCAATCGACGAAATGTGGTGGAAATGAACAATGCTAACTTCATATATACATCTTAGCACCATTAGCCCGCGCGACAAGCAAACGGAGCAGGCGATTTGCTCTGTCGCCGAATGGATATAGTGAACACCGCCTTCCAAATTTGGTGTTATAGAGTAGCTGTGCACGAAATATTTTAGCACATAAGAAATTGTCCTCTGACTAACGCGTACGCAAAGAATAAGCTCTCGTCTTTTAGGTTTACAAGGACTGTCTTTGTAAAAAAAATTACACCATCTCCCGCTAAAGGGGACCATGAGGCGATGCGAAGCCGGAGCACTTGCACGATCGCGTTCCGTTGGCGTTCGTTGGGCATGCCACCGACCTCGGATCGTTATTAACGGTGTTATTAACGTTGCAGACGAAGGTGAAACGGTTCACGAAGGTCTTTATTGAGCAGCGTCTAGTACTTGAGGTGCGCGCTTTGCTTTGATGAGGATGGCTTTGTGGTCGCTGAAGTGAACTGTGAGGGGATCTTGGTGTAGCGGGCGGATCTTGAAATTGGTGAAGACGTGATCAATGCATGTGCTGTGAATGGTAGTCGCAGCCCTTCGCTACGCAGCTTTGCCTTGAGTGGACGCAATTGGGCTGATGCTGACGCGCGCTTGCGTCAGCCCACTCACTGACGGGACTGTTGCTTGTTGAAGCGGAGTCAACCAAAGCAAGCGCTGCACTGAACGCGAGCTGCGCTCTAACCGCTTAGAGGAGGAGAATAGCGCATGCGCCGCGGAAGCAAAAGCGAGAACGCAGGGGAAGCACAAGCAGGTGCTGGCAGAGAAGTAGAGGGAGTAACGCGCAGCTGTCGGAGAGAGGGAAGGAGGAGAGGCGCGCATGCGTAGTGTGAGTGCGGACTACCAGAGCGCGTGCTGATTACCACGCCGCCTTACATACCCCCGAGCAAGAGATGCGTCGCATCTAAAAGTCACAGTTTCGCCGCAAAGGCGAAGCAATGACTGCGATAGCGACAAATTACTAAGTCACAAGAAGAATACCAAGCGGCTCGATACTTGCAGCGCGCCCATCAACCGCAAAGGACTCACAAAAAGAATACGCACAGGATGACCACAAACTAACAACGGTGACACCTCTACACTTGCAGCGCGCTCCGCTGCTCAAACACAACGAAGGACGCTCGTAAATACGAGCGCGAACAACTGTCCCAGTTACTTATTCGTGTTTGAGCGGCGCGCTACAACCCAACGCTCATATAGTTGGTGACAAGCTAAGAATAAAAAGTAAACTGTACCGCTCTCAATTTGTATTATGCACGTCAAATTACGGCCGCTCTGTACCATGACGTAACGGTTAAGACAAACGAATGAAAAATGCAACACGGCGCCGTTCGCGATGACAGGCCAGGTACTGCTGCACCGACACCGAGATCCGTCAATTCGAATTTCCTGCGGTATTTGTTGCTTCCAGAAGAAGCTGTTTTCTACTGTGATCCGCACGTACCCAGCATCATACTCGCCGCTCGTCTTCCGATGCTGTAGAAGTTTGTGACTGTGCCGCGTTTGAAGTGCACCGAAGCGGCAGCAGCTCGGAGTGTTTTACAACGCTTTGGCGCGTTCCGCCGTTTCGGCAGCGTCAAGTTGCAACACGGTGTGTGTTTCCTCCATCGCTCGGATACACCCAGCATATCGCCTGAGGGTCACCACATCGGCGATTGCCGTCGCGTTCATTCGTGTGCGGTAAGGTGAAAGTGAAGTCCAAATGTGCGCGTCTGTGTACTACTTACCGCCCGCAAAAGCCATGGCATTAGCGTTGCCACATGTGCCTGTAATATGTATGTTACTTGGAGCTTGCAACTTGGGAATCTTGGTGATCTATTGCGATATACGCCGTGCTGTGCGCCTATATAAGTGACTTATGTGCGGACGAAGCGTGAGAGAAAGAAACCGACCAACATAGCCCATTAGCGCAACACACAGCGAAAGTAAACAAACCAGGTGTGGAGAATATGCAGTGGTGTGTGCATTATAAGAAGATAATTGTGGTCATCTGGTGTGTGTGTGATCATGTTACGTGCGCCTATTGGCGCAGTTGCGCCGTCTTAACGGAATTCATATCCACCAGCCCAGAATGATGTGCTAGGCTGAAGTGCCCGTCTCGTAAGTCTCGCGCTCGATGCACGAACGCCTTGCCGTGAGAATCGCCTTGAGATGTAATCGTTGTCTACAAACCTTGAAATGATGTGCTCGCTGTGACACGTCGATTGCCTGGGTCGTGATCTTAACTGAAGTAACGCCGCTAAAACTATTATTGAGTGAAAAAAAGCTTTTGTTTTTAATGGCGTTGAATTATACTTCACGATGTTATATTTAGAATTCTTGTTTTTGTGTAACGTGCGTTGTTTCTGCATTTCGCGTGTATTGTGTGCATGTATTACGCAGTGATAATTTGCTTACATGAAACTCGTGAAGCTTATAGTGCATAGACCCCTTTTTCAAGCGATTATCCCTTCTTGTGAAGCCTCACCCCCTCACTATGCTTCACGAACAAATGAGGAAGGGGGAGCCGAAGAGGTGGGGCTTGACAATGTAGGAAATAAATGTACTTACTCATTGTGTCCACCGAGATTATCTATACAGACATCTATTTTTTTTTTGTTCGAGGATGCACGTGCTTTTTCTATGTCCGAGTGTATACGCGTGGTCTTCTGGCCACTCATTTTTTTCATCTCTACATTTTTTATTGTTTAGTTTCTTTCTCGCTCTACCTGCATGCAGGACGATGCTATAAAAGCGCATGGAAGCCTCGTAAATTTTGCCTTGATCAAGATTGGTCTCAGACCGAAACGTTGACAAATAAAATGGCTTTTGAGAAGCGTGTATCCTTTTCCTATTTGACTTACGGCAACCGATTACAGCCTCTGCACAATCTACGTATATATATATATATATATATATATATATATATATATATATATATATATATATATATATATATATACACCTTCACACAGACACACCCATATGTAGAAGGTCGGGGCCCCTCTAAAAGCAAATGTAATGCCCACTGGGGCGACGCAGGTATGTAATGAATAAGTAATAAAATAATTAAAAACTTCAACGTTCAATGGCTTAAGGGAAAATGGAAGTGCCACTGCAAGTTGTCGGGGTGAGAAACAATCCCACGCAAAGCTTTTAGTCAGCGCCAATTTAGTCGCGTACATCTCCTTGGCGTGAACGTAACGGCAACGCATGCAATGACCCCCACAGTTAAACGCTATGTGTGCTACACGCTTTTATTTCGTTGAAACAAGACGGCAGTTGTAGCCTTGGCGTTTTCCTCAAACACGATGACAAGCACGGCGACTAGCGACGCAAATGCAGTATTTACGGCAACACAAGGGTCGAAATGCACGAAGGCAATCTCAGACCACTTCGCCATACTTCGCTTTGAGTAACAGATGCCATAGTTATTATATTATTATTATAGTTGTTATATTATGCGTGATTAATGTCCCTGTTTTGTTCTGTGAAACCGTAAAATAACGATTAAGGTTTATGTTAAATCTGGCATTCTTTGTTTTATTACCATAATAGATACTGCTCAGAAACATCACCTTTCAGATGTACATTACTTCTTCGAATAGACTCCGAGACGACCATGGCGGGAGGTGCGATTTAAACAACATATATATTGTTATGCTGACGCTGAACTCCGTGCCTTCACTGTTTATTTTATCTAGCTTTGCTTTCTTTATTTCAATATCAGTGCAGTATTGCGAAAGAAGGTTTATATGCGTGAAAATTATTGCCATTGTTTAGGAACTACTTCGTTTGTAGCGCGGAGGCATGCAAAATTTGAGCAATGCGGCCTCGTGAGACGAGCTTATATTTATTTTTAGGCTGTCACCGACTATCGATATTTTTGTTTTCTTGAAAACTGCGGCACGTGGAGTGACCCCTCCGCGTCTCCTGCCGCGCGGGAGCGTTCGACGCCTTGTTTACTCGGCGTTCCACATCGCGTGTGGGCACAGAAATGGGCCGCTTTTTAGTGCGTGTCTCAAGGGCAGCTTTCAAACAGAAGCAAAACCTAGGATCATTAGGGAGCCTTCATGTGCGTGAAGGCCTTCATGGGAGCCTTCACAAGAAGGCTCCTTAAGGATCATTGCTTTATAGCCCACCCTGCGGGCAATGTCGCGGGTAACACTGCACACGCGGAAGCACCGCCGTGGTCTGCATACCGTCAGCGTCAAATGGTGTACATAAATACCTCACCGTTATTAAAGGCAAAGCAGTTTATGGCGGAGTTCAATCCGGTGGTGGTGCGCGGCGTCACCACCCTTACTGCGCATGAGCAACCCCTTTCCACACACCTGCTCTCCACTCCCTCTCTGCACAAAACGCCTGCCGAGATCGCGGAAAAGCGGGTGAAGCACCGGAAGGATCGACGCGCCGAAGCGCAACGTAAGCGTCGGCATGCAGACCCCGAACTCCGGGCTAGGGAAGCCCAGCGCAAACGGCAAATGGGCGGGAAACTGCTGCAGATTAAACGCGGGCTCGACATGCCGAAACGCAACGGTAGCGTCGGCAAGCAAACCCCGCCGTACGCAAAACCAACCTGGAAGCCAAGAGTCAGCGTCGGCAAGCAAACCCCGCCGTACGCAAAACCAACCTGGAAGCCAAGAGTCAGCGTCGGCAAGCAAACCCCGCCGTACGCAACGCCGACATCGAAGCCAAGCGTCAGAGCCGAGCCAACGCGTCGGCTTCGGAGAGACGACGCGAGTCCAACTTTGGTTCGACAACAATCTGACCGAGGTCGGTAGCGTGCGCAACGAGCGCCAACGGAACGCGATTGCGCAAGTGCTCGGGCTTCGCATCGCCTCATGGTCCCCTTTAGCGGGAGATGGTGTGATTTTATTCCGTACAACTGGTGGCGCATGGCCGATCTTTAAAGCGGTGCTCTGAGGAGGGAGGCGTCGCAGGTTGGAAAATCCTGGTGGCGGACTTCGAAAACCTATTTCTTCTGATTTGTTGTTCTTTGATGGTTAATATATATATATATATATATATATATATATATATATATATACATATATTATTAATGGGAACTAACAGACAATAATGCCAAGGAAAGTATAGGGGTTGTTTTTAGTAATAAATGTAAGGTAATTGTGAAGAAAGAAAAGTGGACGAAAAGATAGCTTGCCGCGGGCAGGGACCGAACCTGCGACCTTCGAATAACGCGTCCGATGCTCTACCAACTGAGCTACCGCGGCGGCCATCCCCCCGTCCTCCACTTTATAGGGTATATGTGTGCATTTAAACGTGGGAGCGTCAGCCAGCGCCGCCAGTAGCCATGATGGCGAGTGTGGAACACTCTTTTTTCTGCCTGTTGGCGTCACGTAGCACGTGAACTTATTACGAGCTGGCAGCTGACCAATAATCCCTCGCGTACCACCTGAAAGCATCAAGTCTGCCAAAACGAGACCCTCGCTAAGAATGAAGGAAAGAAGTGTTAATTTCAAGGGCTCGTTTTCTTTGTTATACACAATATTAATGGGAACTAACAGACAATAATGCCAAGGAAAGTATAGGGGATGTTTTTAGTAATAAATGTAAGGTAATTGTGAAGAAAGAAAAGTGGACGAAAAGAGAGCTTGCCGCGGGCAGGGTCCGAACTTGCGACCTTCGAATAACGCGTCCGATGCTCTACCAACTGAGCTACCGCGGCGGCCATCCCCCCGTCCTCCACTTTATAGGGTATATGTGTGCATTCTTTCTTAACAATTACCTTACATTTATTACTAAAAATATCCCCTATACTTTCCTTGGCATTATTGTAGTATGCGAGGGATTATTGGTCAGCTGCTAGCTCGTAATAAGTTCACGTGCTACGCGACGCCAACAGGCAGAAAAAAAGAGTGTTCCACACTCGCCATCATGGCTACTGGCGGCGCTGACTGACGCTCCCACGTTTAAATGCACACATATACCCTATAAAGTGGAGGACGGGGGGATATCCGCCGCGGTAGCTCAGTTGGTAGAGCATCGGACGCGTTATTCGAAGGTCGCAAGTTCGGACCCTGCCCGCGGCAAGCTCTCTTTTCGTCCACTTTTCTTTCTTCACAATTACCTTACATTTTATTACTAAAAACATCCCCTATACTTTCCTTTGCATTATTGTCTGTTAGTTCCCATTAATATTGTGTATAACAAAGAAAACGAGCCCTTGAAATTAACACTTCTTTGCTTCACATATATATATATATATATATATATATATATATATATATATCGGGGCCATGACGACGACGGCAAAAACCAGCCGACAGTGCCCAGATATTTGCTATCGCAAGAAAAGAAAAAATAAATATTGCGGGTAATAGCGCACTGCTCGATCACAACTACGCCATCTTTTTCTCGATAATACAATTTGGATATTAAATGCGAAGCATTTTTTGCGAACCTCAGTAACTTTTGCCGTTTCTATCTCCGTATCTATCTATCGATCTATCTATCCAGCCGCCTACGTCTGGGCGCTCTCCTGGTCGTCTCCATAACTTTTAATATACCAAAATCGGCATAGCAGAGAATCAGTGCGTGACGAACACGATTCACTGATTATGACATGAATAACACAGAATACCTGTCGCGTACGTCGTGAAACCCTTTCTCTCAGTCACGTGTGGCACATACCCGTAAACATGAGGTAATGTTATGCGGGTATGTGCCACAGGTTATACAGAGTCTCAACCAACACAGTAACCGCGAACACACACATTGACACGCAAGGAAAGTGATAATATTAATAATTGTTGGAGTTTTATGTCCGAAAACCACAATATTATATGAGAGACGCCGTAGTGAAAAGCTCCGGAAAATTGACCATCGGGAATTCTCTAACGTGCACCGAGATCGCGCAGAACACGGGTGCCTCTGTCGAAATGCGACCGCCGTGGCCGGGATCGAATGCGCGGCATTCGGGTCAGCAGCCGAGCACCTTAACCGCTACACCACCGCGGCGGACGCAAGCAAAGTGAGGAACTGAAGACAGAACACTCCTGGAAGATGCTCAACTACCATCCACTCGTCTACATGGTCCGCAACGTGGACCACGTGGATTGCGCAAAAGCCGGCGTCAATGCTTCCTACAATAAATCTGCCAAGAGAACCGGGCCTCTCATGATTACGGGTGACTTCAAGATTGACTTCTCAAGACCCAGCTATGCTTGGCCCTTATACTGCGTGAAAGGCGGCTTGGATGTGGACAGGGCATCAAAGGACCTTGCTGCCACGTCCACGACAGGAGGCACCACATATAATAATATCGTTAGAGGCATCCAGGATTTCCAGCAGCTGCACTATACCTCGTACTTCACTACACTAGCCTCTTCATAGCGGTGATCACGAACGGATCCGATTAACAAGTCCGGTCCAGCAGCTGGTGCTCACTGATCACGGTGATGATGACCTTCTTCAAGGACCGTTGTTGCGACCGGTATTTACATCCGCCCCTCCTCGGAAACCAAGTTGTTGCTACGATAGGGCAGCGTCGTACCCGGACTCCGTTTGGTAGCGTAGTCGAGTCTCCGGGTTGAGGAACTGATGCTAGCAAGATGGGAAAACAATAACAAGTTTATGGCACATTTCGTACACTCAAATACATCGTGACAAGGTCAGAGTTCAGCGACGAGCGAATTGGATGAGCCTGTTACCGAAGGCTCAGAGCCTCATTTCTCACTTAGCACCGTCGTTTTAACCCCTCAGGCTGGCTCCTCCTTCTTGATGACCACCAATCACACACCCACCATGGCACAGTCCATTTCAGTGTCGCTGAGGGGTCGTTGCACTCTTGAAACAGGAAGGGTCCGGCGGTCGACGGCACGCTTGTGGGGGAAGCAGGGCAACAGGTTCCCCAGGCTTGTTCCTCGGACTCTTCCCCGAAGGCAGAAAAGGGTCTGCGGCGACTCCTGTCAAAACATACAGGTCAGGTCGTCTTGGCAGCACACCAATCCATATCCAGGTGGCCCATTGTGGAACTTGGCCGTGCCTCTATTAGGTCGAGATTCTTCCCATTGTCGATCGCTTGCCGTCCCGGGGATTCCGTTTCTAGAAATGGATGCAGGTGTTCTAGCAGTGTGAGGACGCATCGCCCATCCATTCTCATGATCAGCGCGTCACTACCGACTGCCAGTCATAACGCTGTCCAGAACCCCTTCTACACATACACACGAGTTCGCGAAACGCGCGTGCGTTCTCCGTCATAACAGACAAGTATAAGCATTACAACTGACTCTAACGTACGTGCAGTGCGCCTGCGCGTGCCACTCGGCTGTGTATATATTCAGGGAAACTTTACTGAGTGAAGCTTTGTTGCGAGTAACGCCTGTCCTGTGCATCTGTGTTCCTTCTTTGACCTGTTCCGATTCGCGCTATCCAGTATTGAAGAACATAAGCACTACATATGAGCTTTCCACGTCTGCTGTTGGTAACAGCCACGTTGCTGTTGCCATCGTTACGCAACTGTAAACAACTGCTTATGTAATAGATATGCGACTATTAAACATATGAATGTGCGTATACCACTTTCACATTTTCACTTTCACATAGCGTCATTCCGTAACGTTTCGCTCAATGTGGATAATTACGCCACAGTCATCATCCCGCGCATGCTTCGCACAACATCCATTCCCGCGGTACGTGGGATCTGCCAAATATTTCGATTGCTTGTTGTTCAACTATGGCGCCGTTTATAAGCAAGCTGTTAAAGGTGCAAACGATTTTCGCTGCTGAGTCAAGGCTGCTGCAAATGCTATGTTTATGAGGAACTCAAGCAAGTCCCTATCATTGTTGCACACAGTGCCAAGTTAACAACTCGTTTCGGGAAAGAGATGACTGGGCCATTGAAGCCGCAGTGATTATTCTACGGATAAGGACTGATTAGGACGCTGAATATTGCGAATGTTTCTATTCATGCAAATGATTATTGATAAATTGCAGATTTTTTTAGGCACTCTGGAAGTTGATATCGGCCTGTTTTTTTATATTATTCGACGGTCATTTATTATCTGAATGCAGCGGTACGTCCTAATCGTCAACCCATCATAGCATCACTATTGTTCGAAGTGAGGAATCAGTACGCCACATATCCATGCCAAAGGACACATGCGCATTTCCTTGAAAAAAAAAAAAACACTGTTCATTAGTCATTCATGCTTGACAATATATGGGCGTAAAATTCAACAAAATGTTCGTACAGTTGCAACCATGAAACATTCAGATAACAATTCGATAAATAGCATAAAATGAGCTCATTAAAAATATGTTTATATTGTCTACAAGGAGGCAAAGCAATGCTAACGCGTCGAAATCCCAAGGCACTTGGCGCGTATCTATCTATCTATCTATCTATCTATCTATCTATCTATCTATCTATCTATCTATCTATCTATCTATCTATCTATCTATCTATCTATCTATCTATCTATCTATCTATCTATCTATCTATCTAGCCGCCTACATCTGGGCGCTCTCGTGGTCGACTCCTCAACTTGACACATACTATAACTGGCATTTCCTTCTTAGAATGGCTGTCGCTTAGACTATGAATAGATTAATGAATGTGACCTATATTGAAATAAAAGGACGACTCATGGTCGCTGCTGGGGATAAGGTGGGAAATTTTAAGGGGATTAAAGGGTGATGAGCATCTTCACGTCATGCCTTTGCACGAGTCAGTCGACCTCTCCTACACCACTGAAAACAGGCCACTTTGACTACCGTAAGTTGCGAGAGCTTTTCGGGCTTCTTCGTCAGGCTTTATTAAGTTACGTAGAGCTGTCATGTCGGCGTAGAGCAGGTGTTCAATGTGCCGTCTGCCTTTTGAGAAAGCTGCGCATGTCCAAATGAGATGTTCTAAATCTGCTCGGCACAGTGTCTGACAGTATGTGCATCGCGTAGAAGTATTTTCACTCGAAGGTCGGGTAGCTTGCTGCCATTTGTCTAGTATGTGTGGTGTGTACATGCAGAGTTGACCAAAACCTTGTTTAAAAATTTCTTGTTGACGAGTAAACCCACCCTTGTCATTTAGTATGCGTGTTAGTGTAGCTACCGGTAGTCGGTTTTTGTTGTCTGATTTTCATTTTAGTGCGAACGCAAGTGCATCAGTGCTCTGCTAGGAGAGCCTCCTCCCCAGCTCTTAAAGATAGGGATATTGGTCTTCCGGGTGTGGACGAGGAACTGCGGTGTGGGGAATTGTATATGTGGTCAAACCCAGCCACTTGAGCGGTGACCGCATTAGCGGCGGCTGCGTTTCCCCCGTCCGTGCCAGTCTGCCCCGGTATCCAGAGAATTTGAACATTTGACCCGATGTCTTGAATTGTTTTTCGCTTCCTTCTGGCGTCGTTGGCTACAGCATCTTCAGCCGCTGGCGCCGTTAGTTCAGATACCGCTTCGTGATTTTCTTTACTATTGCTGACTCCCAAATAGAGGGGAATAGTACTGACGGCCCCCCATATTGCGAATAACTCTCGGTGCAGAGTTGCACCCCCGGGAAGCTGACAACTGTGACATCCATTGTGCTGTGGTCCAGATGTGCAAGCCCAGGCCGTGCTGGCTCTGTCATCGCTGATTGTGGCGTCAGTGTAGGTGTCAACGGCGTTGGGATGTCTGCTCTGTTCCAGTTTCTTCTCAAGTAGTTTGCTGGCTTTCACATCACGTGTGGCGATAGGACGTTGTTTCCTCCGAGTACCTAGCGGCATTTCCCATGGTGGCATTGTGTGTAGTTCCTCAGTGAAGCTTAGATTATAAAATCCGTTCACTCAGTCAAGAGTCATGTATATTCCCTTACCATGACCCTTGGAATGCGGGTATGTGGCACATGTGAGACGCGCAGAGAAGAGACTTTGGAAATCTTAACGCGATAGCGTTAACCAGCGCGTGTCGTAGAAAAGCCGGCTTTGGCAGCGTTGTCGGTCAGCAAAAATCAGATGGATCTTGCTAAGGGTTTCAATGCATAGCTTAATTGCAACATATCAATATACATGCAAACTTAGAAATGTTGAGTGCTGCAATATTCACTTCCATAATAACAGAGAACCCTTGCTTTGAGCGCTCCTTGCATGAGCTACCATTTACCTGAAAGAGGAGACCAGAACAAGCCAGCACCTTGCATTGTAGTGCATACAATTACACGACATATGTGAATATTGTATGTAGCTAGACTTGATCGCCATGAAAAAAAAAACTTATTTTGTTCATGCATGCAGCGTGTCCCTACACTTCATATAGGTTGTCATCGGCATTATAATCAAACTGCCTGGATCTACGCTAAGAAAAAGATATCAATATAGATGTGTCATTGCTACTGCGCCGGCTGCCACCAGCAAGCGTTACGTTTCACGGCACAAAGTGCACTTGAGCGATGAGGGCTGAGTTGAAATCGACTACACTTATGGAGGCGCACGTCTCACAAACTACCCTGCCAGATGAATGACAGTTACACCCTTTTGCTGCCACGCCACCTTGCATGCTCGAAGAAATACTTCAGTTAGAGTCAGCAGACAACCTAGATGTAGACGGCTTCACGCCCCTCGCAATTCCGCAACGCCATCGTTGCCCCAGCGGCGATGGCGGCTATTGCCTCGGCAACTATATAGGTCATTCCATCCATTCCCGGAGCTACGAGGGGGCGAATGAAACCTTTCCAGACCAGTCAGCTTGTTACGAGCTCCTACGCACAACCAGTTACCAGAAATGTTTCTTTCCGATGGAGAATTTCTTTCGCTTCTGCATTATCTCCCAGTAGTTGTCGCTCCAACGCAGCTCGTTTACTTTTTCTGTACGTAGTAGAGGCGTACTGGGAGTTAAAGAAACAGTGGGTGCTATACGAAACAAAAGCCGGACTAACGTGCACTAAGGGTTCACCATCCTGCCAGTGAAATATTACTTGCAGTAAGGTGGAGCAGTCGTGCCGACTGAGTTTAACGCTGCTCTTCGTATTGCTACGTAGAACAGCGATGACAATGGGTTCGGCTTCACTGTTCGCATGTTCTAGAACATAATGAGACCGAATGTCCTTAGTAATCGATGCACCAGTGAATGACAAAATAATAAATTGTTACGGCTCAAAGTTACCTGTGTTTTCCCCTCGTTTTTACTGTCAGTTCACGAATCATTGTACGTTTTGTCTTCTCATTTGTTTTCTTCATCATGAATTTGTCTGGCCTTTTCGAGAGAATAAAAAAATGCGAGGCCCGTCCAAGGCTACAATGTTTTTGCCAGTGCATGCGCTTCCTTCCAATATCTCACTTAAATTGCGAGCACCAGCCCCCCCCCCCCCCTCCCCCCAAAAAAGCATCACATCTTAGTTGGGACATTAACAGTGCGAAAACAGTATTGCAGGAACCGTGCACTAGCGTAGTTTTTGTATATTGTCATGTAAGCTGTCTCATATATGCACTGGTTGCTCACATGGTTTTTTGCACAGCTACGCTCTAAGACAACAAATTGCAAGTGAATATTTTGCGTGAAAAAAAATTGCTCTTCAATAGCGCAATCCACGTTATATACAATAGGCATTCATTCAGGGGATTCCGTTCTTGTGCGATTACTTGGTTGGTCTGTTATCAGTAAAATGTGTTCCAGTAGTACTACACTCTACCCAGGACCGGCTCAAGCTACACGGTGTGCGGATCCAGCGGATATTGTCGTGTGAAATAATGTGGGACAGTCAGAGAGAAAGCCTAAAAATTATTTGTTGCTTGAGCTAACGCTCACGAGACACTGTAAATTACTGACTCTTACTGAGGGCGTCGGCGTAGTGTTCAGTGCACCGACGCCAGATGCCAGATGTTTTACTCGTGGGCCACATAAGGCTTTTATTTTATCCTACCGTTTGTAATAGCCAGAGTATACTCGTTATGGAGTGGTAACAAAATAAGCAAAACGGTCTACATTACTGTGTACTCTACAGTGGAAGAGCTGTGTACAGCTTCCTCAACACTTTGACCCAACGGGAACTCAGCTCAAATTGTAGGCTATGGACATGGAATATATATGGCTTGAACTTCGTAAACACCACCAAGATGACCGTATGGTAACGAAGAAAGAGTTCGCACGATGATTGTCAATATCATCCTGTGAAACCTCTATTTCTTCGTTACCTTTTCATTTCAGACAGTAAAGCCGGATATAAAGTACGTGTGGCTTTTGAAGTACCCAATTCACGCAAATACATAGCTTGAAAGCTTATATTTTTTGGCCGTATTTATGCGACTTTCGAGACTTAGCATTTAGGAGCGGAAGGGCTTTGAGAGCCAAACAGCATCAGGAAGTGCACCCCAAAAGAAGTCACTCTTTTAATAAGCCGGGCATTTCTGACAAGACCCATCACACTAATGTATAAACATCCAATTAATCGCCTGGCCATTAAATTTTAGTTTAGGGTCCACTTAAGCTCCTCCGTGAAGCCGACTGGCACGAGCTTAAGTATTCCAACGACTAGCGTGAAAACACAATAAGTACACCTTCTGAGGAAACCAGCCCTGCCTCGTACGCGCGCTCGGACGCTTATCCTCAAGAAGCCTCATTATGCAGCAAAGCCGACCTCAGAGGCGCTCGGCCGCCTTTGTGAGCTTCAAATCGCAGGCAGCCCTGAGGGGCAAGAGACTACGCAGCCACCTTGCTACTTTGTTTTCAGAGACACGGGGAATCTTCGTGAAGCATCTCAATTATGCCTGCCAATTAGCCCGTGAGACACCCGGTTGAGGGGAGAGGGTAGTGAGCAAGCAGTGCACGGGCAAACGAAGCGCGCAGGTTTTGTACTATGGTCTTTTTCTGGGGTCCACACCTGCTTATTACCGAGAACACACGCAGCTGCTGAACACTTTTCTACTGAGCACGTTATCGGGTTTCTACCGCCTTACTGATAAACGCTGATAGAGACTCTCCCTTGCTCTGGCGAAGTTATCTAACGCCCTTTCTCATTATCCTTAGCCTTACCCGATTTCAGGAATGCTTTGTTACGGAAAAGTTTTCCGCGCGAACCGCCGTTCTAAAATAATGGAGCCCAGCATGACTTAACTAATGTACCACTTGCGTGCCTAGCATCATGTTGAAGTACAAGTGGGAAGTGTTATAACTACTGTAACATACCTTCTGGCCGTGCGTTCTTGCTCATTACACGATTTAGTCTTTGCAAGCTGTTCGGTCGTGGCACGCGTTATTGAACATATTTAATAAAGCTCATCGCTTATAAAAATTTATGTAAATCATATCGCTTCAATACGAAGATGGATCACGCGAATAATATCCATTGCTTATGTTAGCTTCTTTGCCTTAGATATATGCTTTGGCCTTATTGATAGGCTGAGATGTTCAAAATATGACACAAATTATCATAATGAAAGTCAAGTCATCAACGTGAACTACTGCGTATCCAACTTCCTGAAGAACACGTGCAGTGGGGAACACTTGCACCCGTGCTTCCCGACTGTCGCTCTAATGTCTAAACGCTGGGTCCACCAGTAACCTGCCTATTCAACGACTGTAATTTGGTGGGAGCTTATTTAGTGGCATGATTACACTGAGTGTGCCCTACGCTAAAAGACATTGGAGTGGCAACAAAAATACCTTGATAAAACCTCGACCATTAGGGCCTGGCCAAATATAACGAAAATAATTTCTATTTCTGTTGTCACTGTAGCTGTATGCCCCATGCTAGCAGCAAGCGCACGGTATACCTTTATACTGTTTTACAGATTGTTTTCTTCAGAAGAGTGGCTTGTTGGGCGAGTTATTTCAGCATCTTAGTAGATTTTAGGGCTAAAAACAGGGACGTAGAAAGGACCACACGAACACAGCGCAATCTATAAACTGAGTTTCATTGAAAAACACACACATATGTACTCGTGCAAAAGATTCACGTGGTCAACATCTAAACAAGGACAAATAAGATCTGATTGAGTCGCTGGCGATCAAGAAATACAATTCGATGGCATGCAAAATGATATACGGCCTCGCTACGCATGCCTCGCCAAATCTGTTAATGCTAAACGCATTTTTCATTTTCTCGCGCAACTTTCTCTTTTAAAAGCACCCCCGCATCTGCACAGCAAGGGTGCACAGCCGCACTTCCTACAATAAAATGACAGGTTCGAACAAGGTGGTCCCCTCAATGAAGCCTTATTACCTAATAATCTCTTATTTATTATACCAATATCCCGTGGGAATTCCTATGTCTGGCCGACCTAGCACTCCCCACGGGATAATGGTATATGATACACCACTCCCCGGCCGTATTCAGCCAATTTTCTGCGGTGCTTGATATCACACCCATGATGCCGCTTCCTCTGCCCTCATTTGTTAAAGGCCAGGAATTATGTAGCATCCAATCTGAAGCAAGTACGTTCTGCTCGAAGCTTATTGACTGACGCAAGGCGAACAGCTTTATGAATTGAATGAATTGAATGAAGCCAAAACTAAGTGTGTTTTATATCGTGCTCACGGAGCGCTTGCTGTAGTACCTGAGGAGCTTGTCTTAGGTCAGTTCATTGTTCACATTGAAAAATGCGTTAAAATACTGGCATCATCTTCAACGAGCACATGTCATCGAGTGACCAATTAAACGCGGTTACGTTGAAATTGGCAAAGTGTGTAGGACTAGTTAGCCGTCATCGACACATATTACCAGCTACAATAAAACGATTGCTTTACGACGCGCTATTTAATTCACACCTATGTTACTGCTTCCTGTTATGGGGTAAAACTACAGCCCATAATATGTGAAAACTGAGCGTGTTACAAAAGAAAATGGTTCGACTTATTTCAAATGATCCCTTTCTAGAACATACCGCCCCTCTTTTCAAAAAGCATGAAATCGTGAAAATATCATATCTACATACTTACAAATTGCTGTGCTACTACAAAAAGGCAGCACTCGGGAAATCGGACACATTTCTTAAACTCGCGAACAAAACGTAATTTTCTATCATGTCCGATATCAACCGCCTTAGCACGTTCCATTCTCACGCACACACTATGGAACGCAACGCATCCGAGACATCGTCCCAACAATATTAAACTATTTCGAAACGCAAGGAACGGATGTTTTATTCCACACAAAAAAAGAAATTAGAAGTCTGTTCATGTAACAATTCAAACGTGCCTTTTCCAGTATAGGAGTATACACGTTTTTCGCAAGTTAATTGTGTTTTCCTTATTCCTTCATCATTTATATGCTGTATGTATATACAGCGAAACTTTGGTCAAACGATCACGGCTTGTGCGATTTTCAGGGTGATACGAATTTTTCTGTGGTCCCGGCCAAGGCCCATTAGCCTGCAATGTATTGGAGTACGGTTGTTGCGAACCGATTTGCACCCTGCGAGGTTTGATACGGACGTATGGTAGCGCAAAAGTACGAAGAGGTGCTGCCCGCGCTGTCGCGGAAGACGCGGCAGTCACGCGCGGGCGCTGGCACGCGTGTTGCGTGACCATAAACGGTGCTTTGTTGCCTCCGAGATAGTGCGCACGAATCTTGGAGGCTTCTAGGCGCCTTCGCGTTGAGATCATAGATTACGTTGGCGCCGCGATCTTTTTTTTCTGACGCGTTGACGCGTGCTCCTGTGCTCGAGGCAGCAGCGTCTTTGTACTGTGTTAACACGTGCCTGCCACGTCGATGCAAGCCACGTCCCCACAATCAGACGTTATATGAAACAAGACTGAAACTTGGGATGCGGGTCCGTAATGAGGTCCCATTAAAGGTGGACGAAGACACCAAGAGACGAAGCGGACGGTCTTGGCGAAGGAGCTTGGCCTCTATCTATCGTACGCAAAGCGCTTCTTAAGTCACTTTCGGCGCAGTACTCTGGTGTCATGCAGAAGAGATTAGTAAGATTAGGAAGCGGCTAATAGCGGTCACGGGGCACAACACATCTGGTTCATTAATTAAAGACGCGCGTACGCACCGTATATTTAAAAGTGTAAGTATGATCGTTGACGTCTAAAAACTTTACTGGCGATCATTCAGAGCTGTTCATGACGTGGCTGCGGCCCTGAGAAACACTAAACCAAAACGTATACCAACTTTCTTTTGTCGCATACTAATTTTCCATGTTTTCTGTGATACGAATTTCGGACGACACGAATATATTTGGCAAACCTGCGAGAATTGTATCACCCAGGTTTTACTGTACATTTATCTATATCATGTGAGCCTGCATATCTCTACATAAATGCGCATTGTACATTTTAACGTACTTGAAGTGCTTAGTATATTTCTTTGCATTTTTTTTTCTTGTCTTGTCTTCCCTGGCTTTTTTGTTGTTTTTTTTCCTGTCTTCCTCTTTATTTATTTTTATAAAGTGTATATTCAGCATAATTAGCTATATTTGACCTTGTAAAACTAGTGCACCTGCGCCCCTAGAGAATGCACCACGGTAATAATGTGTAACTGCTGAGCAACTATTGATATGCATTTTTTTTTCACTTTTATCAAGTGCTGTACCCTGTCGTTTCACCTCCGATGGGTGGCTGGGGCTTTGTCAAGCTGTCAGTGGACAGCTTTTTTCCCGGTCACCTTTTTCACCGTAAATGTTTTGTTTTGGTGGGAAAAGTTCTTTGATTAAATAATTGATTAATTAATAATCAATAATCAATATGTATTATATTAATTAATAATTATTAATTAATTAATTGAATGATTGGTTGATTGGTTGACTGATTGATTGAATAACTTCTTATCCACAGCCACGCAAATCCGGCCAATCTTGTCCTCAGCGCAAAAAACCACACCGCATCTGAACCTAGTGCCCAGCTTTTTTTCACCGATGGCACAACCCCTGAAGGTACGAGATGCTTACAAAATTTGCCACGTCTTTACATTTAACTTGATTTATACAAAGTGCGTTGGCGGACTAGTTGGTTTATTATGCTAAGTTTGAACAGAGCGACTGAACAAGGAGAGAGTAACACAGTAGTGCGTGTGTATGTGTGCGTGTTCTACTCTGTCCGCGTTCAGTCGCGCTGTTCAAACTTAGCTTGATTTAGACCCATCGCTTCCATCTTCACCTTTTGCGAAATTTATTCGCCTAGGACGGCTAAATGGCTCTCAAAGAACCATGACTGCTTGAGCGTCTCAATTTTCTTGAAAAGGTTTCGTCCGTGCGATGAACGCAAGACTTCTGGAACGACGCATTCAGGCAGGACATCGCAACACCATCCTTCACAATTTTTGAGATACCCGAACGGAAATCGTCAGAAGGCTTGACGCTGTGGGGGGCGTACATTCAGCCTACATGGCTTCCACCAAACAATAAACATAGATCTAAGCACTGTATACACCCTTTCTTGGAAACCTCACAAGTAAACTCCAGCCCGGACCCAGTTTCCTCGAACTCTTTTAAAACACCTACCTTAGCGCTCACACACCGACTATCTCAACAAAAACCATGTAATCATCCACGCACCTGAAAGCTTTCACCACAACCGATTCCAACGCACTCGCTAAACCACGGTCAATCTCACTCAGAAAAATCTCACTTAAGACTGGTCCAACACTCGACCATATGCAAATCCGCGACCTCTGAGTATATACGCCCCCCCCCCTCCTTCCACCCAATAACAGCTGACCGTACATACACGGAAAGGAGTTCGAGGGAAGGCACATGTCGAAGCCCCACACCTTTGTTGGAACTCTTGTTCATCATTATCCTCTTGTATGCAATTTCTGGCATGCACCAGAAGTCTATCATGTGACAATGAATAGAATAGGTCTTCAATGTCCACACTGAACCGTGACAGTACGTTCGCAGATCCTTCCATCAAAAATTGAGCTACCTATTCTGAATTCTTTAATCGGAACGGGTCCACCACACACAAAGACGAAAGGCGCTTCTTATGAAATCCGGAAAGCTCGCGCAGCCAAGTGCCACGCTCAGACACAATAGGGCGAAAAGGGCATTAGGCTCATGCGTCTTCACGGTGAAAAACATCTGCAACACCGTGCCCTTCACTTCGCCGCTGAGCACAGGCGATGGAGATGCATCCTTTGCAGATGGGTGACCGCTTTCTTGTTAACGTCCGCCGGTCTTCCATCAAACGCCATTAGGTGCCTCCTAACCGCTTCTTCGGCGTTATCCCAGAACAGCCCCTCCAGCAGTAAAGCAAAGGGGCCCTCTTTATCGGTCACCAGAGATCTGATTTTTCGCTCGCTAAAGTAGTCGACTATGCCGCGTGTGTTCCTCAGGACACCACTCAACTTCACCTGTGCACTGTCCCTCACAGTCGAAATGACGCCTGCGCACTCTGCAATCCAGCGAGCCTTATCGACTTCCGGTACCCGACCAGTCACCGCTATTCCCATTGCCATGGCTTCAGCAGGTTTTAAGCGGGGATCAAAACAGGACTTCAGTCTGAGTTCCGTCGTCTTCTATACTTTATCATCCACCACGACCTTTCCCGGACTGGCCAACTTCTTCTTCCGTGGCAAAGTGGGGAAGACCACACTCCACAAGTATTCAGTGACACGAACCCTTGTTATACTCCATTCATCGTACAGTATGGGATGCCTTCCACTTCCCTTCCTTCCACAAACGGAACGAAGACAGTCGTCGTACAACATAGCTAGTCGCCACCATTCCGACGTTAGCATCCGACAAATCCGCTTCAAGTGGGAAGGCGACAACTGGAGCCATCCACAAAGTAATCTTACATCGGGCGGGCTTTATTGGTAACGGACATGCCATGAAGCCGTCCTAGCATGTCAGACGCACACCGCATAGATGGCTACCAGAAACGCCGGATTAGTTAACAAATGGTTAACACACTGAAAAGGACCCAGGTAACTAGTGATGAACTTCAGAAGGTTGGCTTGTTGGGCGAGTTGGTTCAGCATGTTAGTAGACTTTAGCGCAAAATAGGGTCGATAAGGAACCACACGAAAACACCAAAAACTATCAACTGAGTTTTATTGAAAAACACACACATATATTCTTATGCAAATATTAACGTGGTCATAATCAAAACAGGAACAAAGAAGATTTGAGATAGTGACTGGCGCTCAAGAAATCTAATTCGGTTGCATGCAACGTGATAGGGGGCATCGCTACGCATGTCTCGCCAGATATGTTAAGTGACAAAAAAAAAGCTTTTTGTATTTCTCGCGCAACTTTCTCTTTTAATCTTGAGAGTACCCTCTCATCCGACAGCAAGGGTGCGCCGCCGCACTCGCTACAATGTAACGATGGGTTCGAACAAGGGGGTCCCCTCAATGAAGCGTTATGGCCTAATAATCTGTTATTCAAACACCGGCCTGTCTGCGCGACATAACACTTAACGCCGTAACGGCGTAACGCCAGTGCAAAGCGACGTCAGACCACCATTTTCAAGAGCAGATTACTGAGCGCAAAAGCGCGCAAAATCTAAGCTCCTGTAGTCGCCACCGTCGTTCAGCAGCACGAATAACAAGGAGAAGGAGCATAACTTTATTTAAACACTTAGTGCATAGTCTTTGCGAAACCAAGCCAAACCACGGTAGGACTGGAAAGGACTCGCGCGCCTTTGCAGTGGGTCGTGGCCAAATATGCATTTCGCTCGTGATAAGTACGTTTATAGCACGCCGCCATTTCCCTAATTACAAAGGCTGTGTTTATTTCAGCACAAGTTTTAAATGTTTGCCGCTTCTGCTAAATCTATCTACGAAGATATATACATTTCGTGTCCCCAGTGGTACAGGTTAAACGCAGTATCACTTCCAGTAGGAATTGCAATAATCATTTACCTAACGAATAAAGATCTAATAACCTGTCACAAGTTGTGCTTTAGTGAGTGTCGGTTTGCTGCACAGTCAGCCTATACATTGACACATTTAATCGAAAATGTAATTTCGCTAGACATTGCAAAATAAAACGGCTGTGTAAACAATATGCGGGAAGGAAATATACAAAAGTTCATAAAAATTTGTGTATTAAAACAGCTGCTTCGAAAAGGAGCATCTACTTTTCTAGTACTCACCAACAACCAAATCAAAAAGAGTATTTAGCTCTCTCTCTATTCAACTCAATAACATTCTTACTTTCGCAAGCAAATCTTGAGTAGTGACCGCTTTATTTACGATGTCCTGATTCACATAGAAAAACACCCATGTAACGCTTAAGTGCTTCAGTCTGTTTAGAATTTTTTCGCTCATCTTCTCAAGATACCGTAAGAATAACAAAGGAGAGAGCACATTCAAGTTACAATATTTATTGATAGCGCCACGATGGTAATAATTGGAAGGCGAAGTAACGGAGAAGTGTTTTGAGACTAGAAGTCCATTGTTGTTCTGCGCTCTGCCTTTTCGACAAAGTGAAGCAATTGAAGGCACTGTTATTACGGCGCCACATATCACAAACACTTCCACACCACCGTCTCCTTTTCGGACACTTGCTTCAGAGCTAAGATGTCTTTCCATTTCGCTTAGAAGCGTCATTGTTCGTGTGAAAAACAGTACGCCGAGTGCTGGATGATTTTGCCGTCAGTGCCCCTTCCGTTCTCAATTTCCCACTGCTATTCTTCCACCACAGCTTCGCACACTGTTTATTTTTTATAAACCTATTACACGTTTGAGCCACCAACTCATCCGCGCCATCCTTTCAAGTTATTTGCACTGCGATCATTTGGAGAAGAGTCTACTCAATCTCTTTTTCCGAAAAAGAAAACTGGAAGCCTTAAACATAATACGGCCAACAAATGCCTTTCGTGACATACGTCTAGAGTGTTGCAGCCATTTCTTCGTACTCTTTCCTGGTATTGCACAGAATCTCCGGCTTTTGATTTGTCATAGCACTGCGCATCCGATTGTGTCTGGTCCATTTATTCGCTGACAAATGCTTGGTAAGACGGACTCGTTACTTCAATCGCTGGGGAGTATATTCCGTCTTTTTACTTGCCAAAACCACGACATCAAAATGAGGACGGACAGATGCGAGGAATTTGGATTATATAAACCCATCGAATCGCCTGACAATTGTCGGAAGCTAGGGGTGCAGGCGTTCTTGCATTTCGCCTTCGTCGCGATGCGGTCGCCATTGCGGGGAGTCGAGCACATGCCTCCATAATTTACGAGCATGAAAGCATGTCCCGTAAGCCGCCACATTCATGTTCTGCTCAAACTATAATACATTATGTTTTCATGATAAAGGAGCTTGAGATGCTACATCTTTAAAGGAGCTCCAAAAATCGCCAGGGCTGCGAGGAAAGCGCAGCACAGTCACAGCGAAAGCTGGAAAAGCGGCATTTCGAAATCAATACTTATGCCTAAGGGTGGTCTTTTGAAAAAAAAAAAGAGCCCTTTATAAACTCACTTGTGGCCACTGATACAAGTACAGCCGTCAGCACCTTTAACTCGAACACTCCGACGCGTGGCCTCGGCTCGCTTTGACTGAGGTCAGCGCCGCCAAGCGTTGAAAAAGCAGAGCACACGCACGTTCATGGCGTTTGTAAAAGTTGCACAACTGCTTTTTATACATGCGATTTTTATACAGGTGATTTTTTTTTCAGCAGGAGCTGCGAATTCAAACTCGAAAGGTGCGTAAGCTGTCGCACGCAATGGTTCATTGTCGAGATAAGCCTGTTTCACATGCAGCGATTTTGCTCCAAGAGCGGAGCGGCTGCCGTCGCGGAAGCCCAAAAACAGGTTTTTTCGAGCGACCAGTGGACGCGCGATCGAGATCGCCAGAGTTGGAAAAATTCGCGAGCGGCAGAGCGGCTGCCCAAGGTCAACCAATGGGGGAGCAGTGACGCGGGGAGCACGTGACCGTAGGGATGGAGACGAGAGCAGCCGCGCGCGCCGGGAGGAACTCGCTCCGACTCGGTTTCCTAGCAGACGACATTCGCTGCAACGAGCTGGCAGTGTAGAAAACGCCGTTCTTTTCCTTTTGTTGTTCTTTACTGCGCTTCCATCAAAGCAGACAAATCGTTTGCACGTGTCATTTTGTTCTTTTGTATTTTTATCGAATCGTGACACCAACATAGGTCCGGACAGGGGGAACCTACGACACTCCGCACTTGTTCGCAGTAGACGTTTCAGTTTTTTTTTTTTACTACTCTGGTGCAGCACGTTCGAACAGTTTACTGTTTCTTTTCCCTTTTTTTTTTAGTGGTCACGTACCCCGAAGACGACAAATGCCGCCGCCTCTTTACTGCAGAATGCCCATAGGCAAAAAAAAAAAAGAGAGACGAGCTCCTTCACAAACCCACAATGTCGTCGACTGGGCCGCTTGCATCCGGTTGCCGGCCCATACGGCGCACCAGCGCCTTGCGGCATTCGAGAGCAAAAGCCACCGAAAGCCCTGTGAAAGCTTAAAACCCCCAAACAAATTCTTTCTTTCGCTTTTCCATGGCCAAGTGTATGGGCGTGCAACATGACTTGCGTGGTAAAAAAAGAAGCTGGAACAGAAATAAACGTGACTACTGAAGTTGTTTAATTGCACTCTGATACACTGCACATTTTCATCATTCAAGGTTTAGGCGCGTGAAATTCGATCACCGAAGTAGAAGGCTCGTGAAACTTGCAACCCAAGCGCACCAAAGCAAGCGAGCCCGGAGAAAGGAAACCCGCGGATAACGGGCGCTTCCCACAACCATCACTGCGCATCGCAGAGGCGCGCGCCGCGCAAGAGCGGTGCATGTGAAACGAAGCCGCGTCCGAGCGTCCTGCTGCCGCTCGATCGCTGCGGGCCCCGCCGCTCGGTCGCTCGCATGTGAAACAGGCTATAAGCATACGACAACGAATGCCATGAGCGCGCGCGATAACGTAGCCGCGAGTGAAACGTGGCAAAAACGGGATGCCAAGTGAGTGCATTCGACCCGCCGGTCAGGCAGACTGGAAACAGAAATTTACTAGTGAAACCGACGCGCGCTCCATCTATCGTTAACTGCCGCAAGCATATCATTTTCAACGCTTGGCGGCGCTGACCTCAGTCCAAGCGAGCCACGACCACGTGTCGGAGCGTTCGAGTTAAAGGTGCTGACGGCTGTACACTAGAAACGTACCCACTACGCCACAAATCATAATTTTTGTGAAGTTGGGAAGCACCCACCACGAGATTATTCGTCATGTTGCGGAAAAGCGAGGTACCATCTGTAAGGCATTATGTGCACTTTGTTGATGCGATGGTTGATGACGGTGAAGCATTATGTCTGAGCACTTTGGAATGAGTTGGAAGCTTTAAATGACCAAGTAGTTACGTAATTCGCATTGTGTGATCCCCGGTCGTCATTTACCTCTCCCACCACGCTTTATAACATAAAGTGAGAAAGAGAGATGAGGGAATTAACTTTATTGGTACCCTGAGGAAATTGACAATGGGAGCCTTATGGGCTTCCTTGGCAACCAATAGAAGTGCACTTGCGAGGAACCCACTACGCTGTAAACCATCATAATTTTTGTGAAGTAGGGAAGCAGCCACTATGAAATTTTTCGTCATTCTGCGGAGAACCGTGGTACCCGCTAAACATTATGTGCTCTTTGTTGATGTGCCTGACGACAATGAAGAATTATGGCAGATTCCTTTGTAATGGGTTGGAAGCATTCAACAACCCACTCGTTGCGCAATTCGCATTGTGTGACGCCTGGTTATGGAATTCGCGTTGTGTGTCACCTGGTTGTTATTTTACGCTTCTACCACACTAAATTACATGTGTTAATGTGGTTACACATTAACATATGACATGAACCCGACATGAAGCCTGTATAGGGTCATTTTGCAAAGCAGTTTCAAGCACCGAATGGCTCTGAGGTAGACCTGGTTCGAACGTCCTTCCATCCTAGATAATTTTTCTTATTTCCTTTATTTTTCTTATTTCGCACGACAGCGGTTACGGATACCGGCGGCGGCGGCGGACAACTACAGCGCCAAAAACGGCCCTTGTTGTGATCGTATAAAAGATTTCGCTGTAAAACAGAGCACATATATATGCAACAAACCACTAAAGGGTATAAATATTTTAATGTTTCTTTTTGCGCAATTATAGTCCTAGTGATATCGCTCGTGGTGGTGCAGGTGCTGATGTTTCAGCAGGCGAGGTTAGACTGGAACACAATGGCAGGAAATGTTCCGCATGACTCTTCTATGAGGTGATACTAGGGACGCATCACCATGTATTGATCTGCCCCGTGTCTCCCAGGAAATCGCTCAGCAGACGTCGCACTTTCTTTCGGACTGAGACTGGGCCTCCCGGTGAAACAACATCTTCAGGTATACTGTGCGTAAGACCGCTCTTTATAGAGCAGCTGACCCTCACTTTTCTTGCTGTGTCGAGCGGCGGGTCACAGAGGAATGTAGCGTATATTGTTACCAATAACACCGCAGAAGATACAGAGCTGTGGTAAGACAACGTAGCTTCTTCGGGAATGTTTCTTCGGATCACTTAGGCGTCATTTAGAAGTTCTTGGATGTTGTTTTTTTAGTGTTGCGAAAAAATTTGTATCTCTCAATTTTGGGGCACATTTCAGTGCTTTGCGGGCAAAAGCACCAACCGTTTCATTTCCTTCTGTTGTTTTGTAAGATGGAATCAACTGAGGTTTCACGTTAAGTCCATTACTTTATAGGATTTTTTAACTCGAAAGCGTTTATTGCCGGGGTCCACCAAGGTTTTCATGACATATTCCCGTCCCGTAAATACGTCAGCCAAATGAACGCCATCAAATGGCAAAGAAAAAAAAGCTATAAGGAAGAGCTTCGTTGACGAGAGTCGAACCCATGACCTCTTGCCCGCGACGATGGCTGGCGGGCGTTTAGCCCACTGAGCTACCGCCAAACATATAACAAAGGCTACATGAATGCGCCTTTTATCTTTCACCCTTTTCTCTCAAAGTGCTCTTGCGTGGATGGATGGATGGATGGATGGATGGATGGAGGGATGGATGATGGATGCTATGGGCGTCCCGTTTATAGCGGGGTGGTGTCATGTGTGCCACCACGCCAGAAAAACAAAACACAAAAACGCGCCGTTGGTGCAACCGTCCCACTCAGCACGTTTTCAATAGAAGTGTAATTTCTCTTAACACACCCCGAGGTGGTGACTTCAGCTCAACCCTCGCTCATATCGTCCATTCATATCGAAAAATAGCTCTCCGACGCTCGCCTGGCTGTCGCACCGCGTTCCCCACTCGCCCTGTGAGAATTAACTGCCAGTCTAGAGGGAAGACACAGCGCCCGTAGCGTTTCTCTTCGCGTTTCACGACGCTTTGGATGAGTGCATATCGAGTATCAGTGTTTATTATATGCTTGTTGATGCCATATTTGCGCGGGACTCGCCATACGCGATGTCCACGTATATGTTAAGAAGTTCAGCTACCTCAACGGTTAAATCATGATCACGGGTGTTAGTCGTCGGTACGGAGATGTGTCACTAGGCGTCAACGTGAGCGCTTCCACATCAGGCGGTGCTGCATCTGCCATACAACAATAGACATTATACAAGCTATGATATACCAATGCACTAAAGCAGTCAACTACTTATGTGAAGACACGTTTCACTTTCGTGATATACCGATTCCTATGACAGAAGGATCAACCATCTTTTTTATTCTATGCCCCGCTGCCTAGTTAACACTACAAAGGACCGCACCAATGTATTTGTTGTAACATGGACATCCAGTCCTACTGTATGACCAAATCTCATGCAGAATAGGTCCGCTGCCTTTGCAAAGCCACGATAGTTACGGCGCTTTCCTATAATGTGGACGAGAGTAAGTGATCCAGGAGTGGAAACCATGGCACGTCAAAGGAAGGCACACAGAATGACACTGCGCAGCTGTTTGTACTTGCACACACACACACCATTGTTGAAGTAGTTGAGCACAACAAACTACTCTAACAGTTAGAATGGTGGATTTCGCTGGCAGCTGAAGTACACTGACGCTGCAAGTAACGTGTGCAAAAGACAATGGCTGGTCCAGGTACTAGTTAAGGCGATGCAAAACCTAACACTTGCAAGTTGCTAACCGCTACGTGTAAATGCGAGCGAATGCTTGCTCTTATTAGCTGAAGTAGCGCCGGGGTAGACGAGTGTGTTTTGCTGTTGTTTGGTTGTCCTGTGAAAAATTCTCGCTGCCTACATATTCATGTTTTTCCTAAATCACTTGATGACCAAACTTATCGCAACGCATATCTAGAGAATGAGTTGCGTAGTTAGTGGCACATAAATATTTAGGGGCCCTTAGCTGCGCCTAAAGGAACTTCGAGCTCTATTTGATGAAGACAAGGACCTACTAAGTGGAAAAGTTCTTAGTCAGGCGCATTTTTGAAGAGTTATAGCATAGAGGAAAAATACGCTTAGCAAGTAGTACGCCTAAAAATTACAAATACAAATGCGTGAAAGAGCTCTCTAGTTCATGCTGTCATCTCATCGGAAGTGGGCGTCATAGAACGACGTCTCCGTTCGAAGAATTACACTTCACCGATGACTTGCGGAGATCCCTCGAGAAATCAGCACGCGGGCGTCTTCTCAATGTCTTCTCACCTAGCGCTGATATTTGTTCGAGGCGAACGTCGAGGAAGACACGGCGCAGATGCTTGAACTTCTACCGTCGAGGAGCTTCTCGTTATATCTAGCGTTTTCTTCGTAAGACCGGAAAGTTGTAGTACCCTTCGATAGCCTTGTGTACGGAAGATTACTCTAAGAATGACAGGCATGGTGTCTCCTCCTAGTATACTTAGGTTGCTTTCAAAACTATATATGGCAGCTTCGCCAAGAATTGTTTAATTTTTCGGACTGGCAGGTCAGTCCGAAATTTTCCAAAACTTTGGCAGCAACTCACTCTACGAGAGACGAGCCGGCATGTATGAAAAATTGTAGATAGGGCTCATAGCTGTAAAACTGAAATAATAAATATGAGTTTTATTGCGATAGCAATTATATGGACACTATCCGCGAATTTTTTCCGTCGCCGTCATGTCTCAGATATTTATATGTATGTATATGTATATTTGTAGTACTTTCTGGCGGGCTAGTTGGTTCATTGCTGTTAGACGTTCTTAAACTGCGCGGAAAGACCAGGACACAAGCAAGAAAACACATGGAGCAATACGAGCGCAGTGCTGACAACTGTTTAATATCAGGTAAACAAGGAACAGATATTTGAACAATGCACCCAACGAATTACACCAAGTGTGATTGTGGGGTGGTGCATTCTGTTCACCTGACGTGCGACAGTATGCATAATGGACAGACGAGAAGTTGTTTCAACGAAAGGGCGCGGGCACACCAATTCCATGTAAGACCAAGGCAGGAGGCACTTTGGCTCAACATTTTAACAGGTGCATAGGAAGAGATGAGGGCGGAAGAAACACATCCTGCAAGTTTTTTCTTGAAATGATCAAGTTCTTGCTTGATCATTTCAAGGGAGATTGTCGAAGCCTTACATATCATGAAAACTGATGACAAGTTGCTTTCCTGGAGAGCGCCCTGTAAATGCATTTTTGACGTTTTTTTCTGCCTTTCCTAACGTTGTTTGTTTGTTGTTTTTATGCAAAAACTGCGGGCGACCGCCAGTTTTCCACAAGGTGTCTCACTGCTTTACTTTCTCATTTTTAATTCCTTCGTCTTCACCTTTCCTCCTCTTCAATGTTGATTTTCGTTGTGCCATATTTTTAGTTTTCATGTGGTTTTATTGCACATCCATTTTGTGGAACGATAAATCTTTTGTATACATCAAGCCATGTTACGTCCTCATTCTCTTCACCTTTGTTAAGGTTATGTGTCAAGCGGCAGCTCGCTTCTGGTCCTTTCACAGGCGCGAAGTTCAGAAAGATTTGTCACACGTGTTGTGGTGCTTGGTCGGCCGATATCTTGGGGTGCCCTCTGATCCAGCAATTTTCGTCTTTAGTCGGCACATGCGAGATTCACAGATTGGTCACGTGTGCGGGTTCTGGTAAGCAAGGAACATATCTGTTCCTTGCTTACCAGAAATTAAGCAGGTGGCACTTCTACGCTCGTGTTGTTCTCTGTGTTTCCTTGCTTGTGTCCTGGTCTTTTTGAGCAGAGAAAGCTTAATAAACAGGAAAGCTAGTTGAACTTAGGGGCTTGACGTGGCCTTCTTGGCTGATGCTAGGTCTTTCCTTGGCGTAGACAGAGTAGAGTTGAACCACAGCCTGTCAGAGACCTTGAAAGAACGTCTAAACTCCAGCGCCAGAACCTAACGTCCCAACCTAGCTGTGGCACCCCCGGTAGAACCGCGGACCTTTCGTCACCCGTACTCAGATCGCGCCACGCCGAGCAAACTCGGCATGGCGACTGCATAGACTGACTTCATCAGTGGGCGTGGCTTGGTGGCGGCTGCTAATCGGCGCATGCGCGTCAACGATCTTGAAAGAATCCACCATATGCAACGTACTTAAAGCACCGTTGTTATTTAGCACTGTCAGTGATGTAGCTCATTATATTGGGCAGAGTAAGAATGCTGAAGAGAAATAAGGTCTAGAAATGAGGCGCGGTTTTTATAGACTCTGTGGGATTGCGCGACTGAAGGAGGGCTGTTGTTGCGGCCCTATCGCTATCGGCGGGTGCGACAGTAGTGCATTAGTTTGATTATGATGCCGATCTGATTATATTCATTGGTATGCTTGACCTACTTGAAGCAGTCACTTACACGCCACGGCAAAAGTAGAACTTCTTGTACTCAAAGATCGTGAAAACACTTTCGCATTAAAACATTAGCAGCTAGCTGTTCGAATAATCCGCTCCATAAATAGGATAGCGAACGACATATTACTTCATTTTATTAGTCGCTCTTTATAAGTAAAACAAGGTGCGTTATGAAAAATTTGACGGATCTCATGCCTTGTGGGAATCTGTTTCGTGCGAAGCAGGCAGTCACAAACTTTATGCTGCATTATTTTGCCTGCAGCCAAGTTTTACGAGGTGGATCGACGTTTTGTTTTTGTAAATAAAGGAATTGTGTACCCATCGTAGGCTTACCAGGCACGATGATACAACTGACGTTTAAATGGTAACTGATGATCTGATGTAGCCACCAGCACTCACGTCAGAGCACAGGCGTCTGTGTTATCGAAATGTATTGCATGTTACGGCGCGATGATGTGAATATCATACGCAACTTTCGTTGGCATAATCATCCGGGCTCGAGCAACGCCTCTAAATAGCTTGCTGAATCATAGGAATAAACTGTAACGCTTATTAGACTGCTATAAAAGCTGAGCCAACACCGGAACTACAATTGAGGCTAACCCGACATGACGCTTGTAATATAGGAGTACATATGTAGTGTATATCACTTTCTTATAAAACTAGATAGCCAGCACTAAAAACACAATTGACGTTGCCCCGACTATACGCTTGCGTAGGGTCTTTTCTAAAGCAGTTTCTAGACCGCCGTGGCTCTGTGGAAGGATAGCTGACAACGCTTGCGTCCGAGGCCTGCTGGGATTTTTATTTTTAAGTGCTCCATGGGACAAGAGATTATCCATCTCAATGAGCTGGCCCACTCCAGGGCGCGAGGGTTAGCTATCCGTGAGTGTTCAGGAGCTCTGGGTCAACATGGAGGATGGGTAAATAGGAATCAACCGACCACGTACGATGAAATTACTCTACATTTCGCCGTGGGTAGGAGAGTCTTTCCGCCTCCAGCTCTGAAGTTAAACAGGGCACAGGCTTGGACATTGAAATTGCTGCAAACTGAAACGTATTCTAACCCTGCCTTTCTGCACAAGCTTTATCCTGATATTTATATAACTAATTCACGTATGAAATGAGGCGGCTTAGCCACCTTACACCACATGCTCTTGAAGTGCCACGTACCACATGCTTGGTACGTGGCACTGATACAGCATCGGCCAGCAAGTGGGGCTCCGCTCTGAGGAGTCCGGACATGCAGTCACCATTTTGGGCTGTCCAGAGGGTCCACGATTCGGCGGTAGGTCTCGGCCTGACTGTCCGGGCGTGGGAGCGGCCCGCCGTGTGCGACGGCACACGGCTCCGGACTTTGTTAATAAAGTTTTAAATGCGAATCATTCCTTAGCGAACCTCAGGCACTTTGGTCGTTTCTATCTATCCTTCTATCTATCTATCTATCTATCTATCTATCTATCTATCTATCTAGCCGCCTACGTCTGGGCGCTCTTCTCGTCGCGCCATAGGTTGCAATACACCAAAATTGGCATAGCGAAGCATCAATGTATGAACAACACGATTAACTGGTCGTGACATAAACACTGCAAAATACCTGCCGCGTAGTTCATGAAACCCTTTTTCTCAGTCACGTGTGGCACATACCCGAATACCAGAGGTCAGGTTATGCGGGTATGTGCCACACGTGATACAGAGTCTCAACAGTAACCGCGAACACACTTATTGACAGGCGAAGAAAGTGATAACCAAATTTAACCAGCGCTTAATCAGTGTTCTGTAACATGTACTGACATGGCACAGCACAGGGGCCTTTATTATTTCGCCTCCATCGAAATGCGACCGCCGCGGTCGGGATCGAACCAGCGACCTTAGGCTCATGAACCGAGCACCGTAACCGCTACACCACCCCGGCGGACGCAGTGAAATTGAGAGCGCTGAAGACAAAACGGCCCTGGAAGACGATCGACTACCATCCACTCGTTCAGGTGGTCCGCAACGTGGACCACGTGGATTTCGCAAAAATCGGCGTAAGGGCTTCCTACAATAACTCTGCCGAGGGGACCATGCCCCTCATCATTGCCGGTGACTTGAACATTGATTTATCAAAACCCAGCAACGACTGCTTCTTACACTGTATGAAAGAAGGCTTGGATGTGAACAGGGCATCACAAGACCTCGATGCCAGGTCCAGGACAGGAGGCATCATAGATCATTTCTTGATAAGAGGCATCCACGATTTCCACCAGCTGCACTTTACTACACTAAGACCCCTCGTAGCCTCGTAGCCACGATCACGAACGGATTCGATAACAAGTCCTGTCCAGTTGCTGGAGCTCACTGATCGCGGTGATGATGACCTTGTTCAAGAACTGCCAAAAACTCCTTCCACGCATGCACACGAGTTCGTGAAACGTGCGTGCGTTGTCCGTTATAAGGGACAAGTATAAGCATCACTGAAACACAACTGTAACAACTGTATCTGTGAGTGTAACGTACGCGCGGGGCACCTGCGTGCGACTCGGCTGTGCATATATCTAGAGAATTTTTTTCTGAAGAAAGCTTAGTTGCGCGTAGCGCCTGTCCTGTGCATCTGTTTCCTTCTATGCCCTGTTCGAATACATGCTATCCAATATTGAAGAATATAAGCACTACATATCAGCTTCCCGTGTTGCTGTTGGCATCGTTGCGCAACTGTAAACAGCTGGTTATATAACACACGAGTGACTCTTCAACACATCGGTGTTTGTGTATATACCATTTGCTCATTTCTCCAGCGTCATTCCTTCACGTTTTGCTCAACGTGAGAAATTGCGCCACAGTCACTTTCCCGCGCATGCTTCGCATACCATCGATTCCCACGGTACGTGGAATCTGCCGAATTTTTTTCCAATCCAGTCCAATCCAGTGCGAATCATTTCTTATCCAACCTTTCGCAGTTTGAGTGTATCTATCTATCTATCTATCTATCTATCTATCTATCTATCTATCTATCTATCTATCTATCTATCTATCTATCTATCTATCTATCTATCTATCTATCTATCTATCTATCTATCTATCTATGGTGTATAAAGAAGATTGGCATGGGAGGGTAAGAGGATTTCATGAATATAACTGTACGGTAATGACAGGAATAACGTTAAAAACCTCTCGCGTACGTAGTCAAACCATTTCCTCCAGACACGTGTGGCACATACCCGCTTACCACGTGCTGCGGTGTACGGATATGCGCCACATGTAATTGACAGTTTATATCTACCTAGCCAGGAACGGCGAGAACAGGCATAGGCAGTTTAAATGCGAGAGCGCTAAGAAAAACCCACATCGGCAGCGTTGACATGATGAATGAAAAGAAAATTGGGATTCGAACCCAGCAGGAATCGAACTGAAGCATTCTGCGTCGCAATCAGGTATTCTACCACAGAGCCACGCCAGGTCTATAAGCTGGTTTCGAAAAACAGCCTATGTAGGCGTAATGTTGGAGCAACGTTAATTGGGATTGTGGTGTTGGCTATCTAATTTTACAAGAAAGCAATAAACACTACATATGCACTCCTGTGATACAGGCGTCATATCAGATTAACGTCTGTTGTTCCAGTGTTGGCTCGCTCCGTTTTCATAGCAGTCTAATAAAGACTATACTTGTATTCCTATGATTCAGCAAGCTATATTGAAGCATTGCCAGATCAGAAGGAATACATTATCGAAAGTTCCATATGATTCTTTGTGTTAACAGACGATGGCCCAACTACACGACGCTATACCTCCAGGGGCGTTCCTCAAGGCGGAGTTCTCAGCCCGACGCTATTCAACCTCGCACTTATTGAGCTTGCTGACTACTTGCCAACTACCATCAAGGTTTCAATATACGCAGACGACATCTGTGTCTGGACTTCGGCAGTCACACGTCCTCAGATACGTGCGCGGCTTCAAAGAGCAGCAACTTTGACAGCTAGCTACTTGTGTAAACAAGGTCTCAGCATATCACCAGAAAAATGCGCACTGGTGGCATTCACTCGGAAACTAATGAAACCTTATGTCATCTCAATCAACGGGCGGCCCATTCCTTATGCCAGAACTCACAGGTTTCTTGGCGTAATCATCGACAGGGACCTACGTTGGAGCCCGCACGTGGCCTACCTGAAGCAGCGCCTGACAGCAATTTCCCAGTTATTCAAGTTCTTGGCAGGAAAGACGTGGGGGATGTCAGTAGACGCAATGCTGGAACTCTACAGAGCGCTCTTTCTCGGTTTTCTTAGATATAGCCTGCCCGTGCTGAGTAATACTTGTAAGACCAATATTCGTGTTCTGCAGGCAGTACAAGCTCAAGCACTCAGAGCGTGCCTTGGTTTGCCCAGATGTACGTCAGTAGAGGCAACTATTGCGATTGCTCGTGACCATCCAATGAAAACTCACATTACGGTGGAAGTCCTGAGAACGCACATCAGACATTTTGCACGGGCTCCCTGTCATCACCTTGCAACACTGCCTTCAGAGAGGCGCCACGCATCATTTTCTAAAACTATCGTCAAGTACAACGACAAACTTCCCTCGGGCTTCACCACTGCATCTAAACCACCGATGCCCCCTTGGCGTTTTATTCGACCCACAGTTCAACTCAGTGTACCAGGGATCGGGAAAAAATCTGAGCTGTCGTCCCCTGTGTTGAAACAACTGTCTCTGCTTCTTTTGTGCGAGAAGTATGCGGACAGTGTACATATATATACAGATGGTTCCAAAAACATCCAGTGTTCGTCCGGTGCGGTGGTTGTCCCAGCAAGAGCTATTACCATCAGCTTTAGGACCGACCACTCCACGACGTCGACTGCTGCGGAACTAGCTGCTCTGCGAACTGCACTTTGTTTGGTTAATCGGGAACCACCTCAACATTTGTTTATCTTCAGCGACTCAAAGGCAGCCCTACAATCTGTGCTATCTGCTCTGCGTCGCGGGCCATATGAACAGCTCGTATTTGAAATTCGAGGTCTTCTCCACGCTTCATATGAGAAAGGGCACCACGTGACGTTTCAATGGCTGCCAAGTCACTGCGGCATCATAGGGAACGAACAGGCCGATAATGCCGCTCGGACAGCTCATGAAAGCACACAGGAAGATACCATCCCACTTTCAAGGTCTGACGCTGCCAGCAGTCTTCGAGGCCTTGCACAGGAGATCACGCTCGCTCTATGGTGCCCACCAAGCAGCCAAACCAACCGCACTAATCGTCAACGCCACCTGCCCTCTTTGATGCATATCTGTATGCCAACTGGACTCCGCCGAAGAGAGGCCACACTGCTTTATCGCTTGTGGCTAGGGGTGGCATTTACGAAATCCTATTCCTTTCGAATTGGAATGGCCGACAACGCTCTCTGCGATGCCTGTCGTTGCGAGGAGACGCTACACCACTTCCTGTGCGACTGTCCGGTATATAATGCTCAGAGACAGTCATTGGCGTCCGTTCTAGCGCGCCTTGATAGTAGACCAATGTCTGTTCAAACAATACTTGCATGTTGTCAACAGAAGACATCACAACTGAAGGCGACGAAGGCACTGCTGAGGTTTTTGAGAGCGACGAACTTGGCCAAGCGCCTGTGACAGAAATGTCACGTACCACGCAGAAGTGACCAACTACCACGCAAGAGTGACCGACTGTTTCTATGTGTGCTATGCTACCACGCAAGAGTGACCGACTGATTCTATGTGTGCTATGCTACCACGCAATAGTGACCGACTGATTCTATGTGTGCTGTGTCATGTGCTATCTTTCTATCTTTCTCTCTCTCTTTCCTCTCCATCTTTAAATCTCCCCCACCCTGTCCCCATGTGTAGGGTAGCAAACCGGTAGTCCTATACTGGTTAACCTCCCTGCCTTTCCTTCTCTACTATTTCTTCTCTCTCTCCATATGATATTCACGACTGCACAATAAAGTACACTTAGTTTCGATAATACTTACGTATGTACTCTAACGTGAGGGCTGACGTTACGGCGCATCATAAGTTACCCTTTAAACGCCAGTGTTGTCGACGTGCCTGGTAAGCCTACCATGTGCGCACAGCTACTAAACTTACAAAAACACGTCGATCCACCTCGTAAGACTTGGTTCAAAGCCATAAAATACAGCATAGAAGTACTGGCTGCCTGCTTCGCATGAAACCTATTCCCACAAGGCATGGGATCTGCCGATTTTTTATTCCTTGCATTCATCGGCTCAATGCTGCCGGTGTCGGTTTTTCTTAGCGCTCTCGCATTTAAATTACCAGTGTCTGTTCTCGCCGTTCCTAGGTAGATCTTAACTATCAATCACGTGTGGTGCCTATCCGTGTACCACGGCTCGCGGTTTGAGGGTATTGGCCACACGCGTTTAGAGGAAAGAGTTTGACGTCGTACGCGACAGGATTTGCACGTTTTAAATGCGAAGCATTTCTTAGCGAACCTTTGGCACTTTGAGCGTTTCTATCTATCTATCTATCTATCTATCTATCTATCTATCTATCTATCTATCTATCTATCTATCTATCTATCTATCTATCTATCTATCTATCTATCTATCTATCTATCTATCTATCTATCTATCTATCTATCTATCTATCTATCTATCTGCGTACGTTTGGGTGCTCTCATGATCGCTTACTTAACTTGGTGTAGACCAAAATTGGCATGGGAGGGTAAGAGGATTTCATGAATATGACTCTCGGGTCATGACATGAATAACGCGAAAATAGTGTCGCGCACGTCGTCAAACCCTTTCCTCCAGACACGTGTGGCACATACCCGTTAGCAACGGGCTGCGGTATGCGGGTATACGCCACAGTTGATTGACAGTCTATATCTACCCAGGAAGGGCGTGAAGGGACATTGGTAATTTAATGCGAGAGCGTCGAGAAAAACCGACATCGGCAGCGTTGACGCGACGAATGCAAAGAACAAAAATTAGCATCACAGCAGGAATCGAACCTAAGCATTCTGTGCGGCAGTCGGCTATACTACCACAGAGCCACGCCAGGTCTGGAAACTGGTTTGGAAGAACAGCCTGTGCAGGCGTAACTCGGTGCCACGGCAATTGTAGTGAGTAGTGAGATTTGCCCATTTCTGTGACATATACCCATTGGCGATAATAGCTTTCTGATAGGCCAAACAAAACGGCTAGCTTATACAGCTTTGCTGTTAAAAGATGCCCAAAGCAAGGGAAATGTTAGCTTCATGTTAGCACAACGTACTTCAGCATAGTCACGTGAACCATGCTTTTGTACAGCCAACAAATCAATGCTGTTTTTGGTGCAGACTTACACCATGACAAACGAAAAAGCCCTAAGAGGCTACGGGTTGCGAAATTTGATTTGCAGCTGTGTTTGGACAAGAGCCATTAGCACAGGCAATCTAGGACAGATATACTCGCAATAGAGCGCCCTATAGTATTGAGGCATGACATGTACTGGCGTAGCCTATATTGTCTCATCAAGAACATGAAACAGGATTGACCCTGAGTTGTTGGAAATAAGACTACGTAACGCCTCCTGAACTTTTTTTTCTTTTGCACCAAAAGCTGTAGACATTAAGCTCCAAGCTATAACCATGTGCTCGCAGAGTACAACGCATGAATATTAAACCAAGCTGATTTCTGAATGCTACAGTATCTAAAACTGGCGATCCCATAAAATTGCACCCTTCTCTCAAAAGGGCGCGTCTTCTTTCTGCGAAAGTAATTTCTTACAACGTCTGACGCATTACAACGTGCGTCTTACGCCGAGACTAATGGCTCAGAGCTTGTGCATTTCGAATGCGCAACGGCTTGCGTAATGATTTCAAATAAGATGGCAAGAAAATAAGATTGTTATTCACGGCTGAATTTGCGCGCCTCAGAAAGCACTTTACGTTCTCTAACACTCTCGGTACTGTCTTGAGGGCATTCTCGCTGAGAAATGTGTTGAAATAAGCCTTCAATGGTAAACATTGAAGTCTTCTCTTGAGCACATCTTCGTCATCCCTTTTAAAAGCACCATTTTACCGGAGGGTCCTTTATCCTCTCACGAGAACAACAGTGACGAGTTCCCGTTTGAAGTAAGTCATGACGAAACACATATGCTGTCTTCGCGTAATGCATTACTTTCTTTCGTGCTGCGTAAACATCGATGTTGAAGACACTCTCGCGGCAGCAACCCTGAAGGATGTACGCGTAAATGATGTTGCTCCACACGCATTGCATCGCTAATGGTTGCACGCCGCCCAACAGACACTGGAATTAACCATGGCTCTTTACATTACCTCGATATCTCTTATATAGTTGATATATTGAGGCACGTTACCTTTAGTAACTGATTTTTCAGATAAGAAGCAGCTTACAACAGCTACTGAAACTAATTGCGTATGGGTAGCAAACCTATTTATAGATATCGAAGATCGCCGGTGCAATTGCTAGGATATCGTTTGTGTTGATGCAACCAAAAAAGAAGGAACAGCAAGTAAATCGGGCAGGTATGCTTCCTAATACCTAACTTCTGCATAAATAACGAAAGAAGGGGAATGGATTGAGGGGCTCGTTTCTCTGCTACACGCAACCTAATAAATCCAGCAGTTAATGAAATCAAGGCAGGCGTAGCAACGCATAAATAGTATCTTTTTTTCTACAAGGACGAACTGCTTCCAGGAAGCGCTTTTTCAGGATAATGCTACATTATCAATCGTAATACTTTCATATATTGGAACTAATTCATTGCTGTCGTACCAATTCATCATCATTCAAAAAGAGTCAAGCACGTGGCGATATTCCTGATACCCGAAGTTTGCTGTCAAAACATACGGTCACTCCAATTTCACTTGGCTAGCTGCTGCAAGCGCGGACGTTTCTTATAGTAAATATAAAATATCGAAGTGCGTGTTCTTCAAGCGCTTTAAACACAATGCATTTAAATGCATTGTGTTTAAAGGATCTGCTGTTCACTAATTCATTACGACTTCCGAATTTCTGGAAACCGCGAAAAAAAAACACGAAGTCAATAAGTATGTAGATATCAAAGAAATAATAATATCGCGACTTCCTTGTGAACGAAGGGTAATGTTCAAACGATAAAAAACAGCTAGTTTTGCTCTTTTAGCCCAATGAACCAAGAAATCGTCAAATAGCTTGGTCATACAGATCAATAAGAAAGTTGTGGTATATTCCGAATACGGCCGCACAACCCATGAAATTTCTAGAAGTGATGAAGAAATGTCGTGTATGCAGGCTGGGCAGAATTCAGCTACCAGCACAGAAATTGATACTTAAAGAAAAAACTGGGAGTATGTTAATTCGTGGGCTAAAGGGCGTTCATGGAATTCATTTGCTAAAGGAGCGACTCTAGCAAACGTAGCATAAGATCACGGAAGTCATTAACCAAGTACCTTGGCATGGAAGGCAACTTCGCTCTAAAAAAAAACAGTACAATGACTCTTTTTTGTGACCACTGAGTTGCCACGTATATGTTGCCACGTACATGATACTATTTAAAGAGACACGCAAAGTTTCTGTAGAGATCATTACGCTTTCGTTGGAGAATCTTGGGACCCGCAAGACAGTTAACGCGTCTCTTTAAAGAGATTCATATATGTGGCAAATCTGAACTTGCCGTGCTGATGCCATCACACTGCGTTAGATTGCACCCTTATCCACACGATAACCTCTCAATGATCAATGCACTTTCTTACAAGGCATTTGTATATGGCGAAATCGGTAGGCAAACTCTGGCGATCTCCATTTGTAAAATAAATCACATATACCAGCAACATATCACAATTCTGCGTTTTTCCACAGCGAAGCTGTTTATGCTAGTGTTAACTTAGGTTCCGTCGTGCAAAGCTCCACCGGTGGGTACGCGCCACAGGGCATGGGCAAGCCCCAATACCGATCATGACAGTAGTTGCGAGCGTTTACCAAAACCTCTGTTCGGCGAAGTGGAGCACGTGAAGTGCGTGAAACAGAGTGAGAGAGAGAGAAAGCGGTAGAAAGAAAGAGAAAAAAATAATAGAGAGAAATAAAAGGAATAAAGGCAACAACATAGAAAGATAGAGAAAGAAATGGAAAGATAGAAAGCGTGTTAGAAAGAATGAGACGCGAGAAACAGCTACAAAAAACAGACAGCAAAAAAATAGAGGAAGAAGCAGAGAGAGATTGAGAAAAAGAGAAAGACAGAGAACGAGATAGAAAGTGACAGAAAGAGGTGGGAAAAGGCATGAAAAAGAGATAGAAAAACAGAAAGCGAAGCAGGAAGATAAAGAAACGGAGAAATAAAGAGACAGAGAGAGAAAGGAAAAGAAGAAAAAGAAGTCACAGTTTCGCCGCAACGGCGAAGCAATGAATGCGATAGCAATAAATTGTAATGTAACGCGAAGAACGGAAAGCAGCTCGAAATTGCCAGCGCGTCGCTCGAGCCCAAAGGACGCACGAAAAGAACGCACACAGGACGAGCGCGAACTAATGCGTCACAGCTGGACACTTGAAGCGCACTGCTCAAAGATAAAGCAGGACGCACGAAACGAACGAACAGGTACACACAAGACGAGCGCGTACTAATTGTCACAGTTGTTACTTATTTCTGTTTGAACAGCACGCTCCTTTCGCAAACGCGGCCGCTGCAGCGAGCGAAGCGGAGCACCCCACCGGCCGCCCCTTCTTTCCTCGATATAAGCGCACGAAAGCGACTAAATCCTGTAGAGCGAAGAGCAACGGCGTTTGCAGGAGCGGGGCGACGATCTTTAAAGCACGCCGCACGCGCGTACGTCGCGCCATCTATGTGGCCACTAAGAAACAGGCTGAATTACATGGTGTATATAAATAGCTCGCCGTTAGCAGGTTGAAAGACGGTGCTGTCGTGGTCTAACGTCTAACGCGGCGGGCTGCAAAGCGAGAGGTCGCCCGTTCGATTCCGCGTGTCGGAAAGAATTTCTGAATTATTTTCTTTATGGCTTTTCTATACATATGCATACATATACATATACGGTGAATGACGGCGACGGGGACGGACATTTTCCAGCCGAGACTTCTCCATGTAATTGCTATCGCAATAAAATAAATAAAGATAGAAAGCGTGATAAAGAGAAGGAAATAGAGAAAGAAACAAAGAAAGAGGAAAAGAAGAAAGAAAGAGAAACAAGGAAGGCCACCCAGCTCCGCTCTTCCTTCAGGCTTGGTGAAAGCCAACGGCTCAGCGGACATAGGCTGAAGAACAGCAAAACTGACCTATATTTGCCGATTAAAGCCATTGGCTCAGCCGATCTAGGCGGGACGGCGGCAAACCAGGCCCAATATTGCCCGTGACAACCCAATATCGATGAAGGGCAGCAAAACCGGCCCAGCATTCCCGGCCAATTTCAAACGGCTCAGCCAGTATTGGCTCACTGCCGACAAAACTAGGCCGAGATTGGGCCTCGCATAGCCACCGTAAAACCGGTATCGGCCCTACGTTGTGTGCTGCCTGGGTACCTTTGTAGGCTACGCGATAACCGTGCGATGTTATGTTCCCTCACGCCTCCTCAACAGGCAGTTTATGCGCAATGATAAGAGGGGCACTTATGTTTTCATTTGTTCATCCGTGCTCTTTTAGGAAAGTACAGTATTATGCCACATCATCCTCAGGCAACTAGTTTGCCGCGTCTTGATGCTGGCGTAAACGCACACCACTACACCAGCTCTCCATACATTTCTCCAACTTCAATTCGATTGATTTCTAGCCTGATTTAACCATTTTATTGCGACAGCAACTATATCAACACTCTCGGCGGATTTGTGCCGTCGCTGTCGCCGTCACCATCGCCGTCGTGTCCCAGATATGCATATGTATGTATATATATTATTAAAGACACAAAGAAAAATAAAACAGAAGAAAACAATTCTCAAGTACCGCCCCGCCACAGTGGTCTAGTGGTTATGGCGCTCGACTGCTGACCCGAAGGTCACGGGATCAAATCTCGGCCGCGGAGGCTGCATTTTCGATGGAGGCGAAAATGTTTGAGACCCGTGTACTTAGATTTAGGTGCACGTTAAAGAACCCCAGGTGGTCTAAATTTCCGGAGCCCTCCACTACGGCGTCTCTCATAATGAAATCGTGGTTTTGGGACGTTAAACCCCAGATATTATTAATTCCCAAGTACCCGACTGGGTATTCAAACCAGCGTCCTCTCGCTCCACAGCGTGCTGCGTTATACAACTCAACCACACGCCAGTGTATGCTCCGGCGAAATAACGGCGAGGTATTAATGTGCATCGTTTACCGCTGGTGGTATGCAGACCTCGGAGGAGCTTCGGCGTGTTTTACATCATGCAACGCTGCAACATTTTCTTTCAATTTGAAAACTACCCTTGAGGGCGCCCGAAAAAGTTGGCCCCGTGTGGCAGGAGACGCAGAGGGGTCATTCCACGAGCGGCAGTTTAAGAGAAAAACAAATATATAAGAGCGCCTGATGCTCCATTGTCGACACGCGGTCTTTGCCGATTCCCCAGAGTGGGTATGTGCCTAATTTTGAGGAAGCAACATAACAAACCAACATTGTCACTTGCAGCCCGTTGCTCAAGCACAAGGACGTAACAATTGTGACAGTTGTTACTTCACGCTTGCCTTGTGTATACGTGTTCGTTCAGTTCGGGCGTCCTTTGTGCTTCAGCGGTGCGCTGCAAGTATCGATGTGCTTGTCGTTCTTCGTGTGACATTCCAATTTCTTGCTATAGCATTCATTGCTTCTTCCTTGCGGCGAAACTGCGACTTTTTATGTTATACCAACGCCGTTTACGTCGAGGTTAAATTTTAACAAAAAATGACGTATCGTTCCACTGATTTCGGATGGGACAGAGCCGTTATCTTTCGGGCACTTCGAGAGGAGCAGTCCGGCTCTTTAACGCGGTCCGCACATGTCGCCACCGATATAACTCTCAGCCATATCACATTCAAGGGTAGAGCTTGGCGGGTGAGTTGCCAAGTCATCTTGGCTGCGAGAGCGTCCTGATACGATAAGCGTTATGCCTTTTCCGGTTCGTACACTCTTGGAAATAGGGACTTTTAGCTTGTACGTATACTTTTTGACGTTACCGTGTTACCGGAATACCGGACTGCGTTTACCGTGTTACCGGAAAGCATGCTTTAGAAATCTTTTGTCTCCCCATACGTAAAGGTTTACGTACGTAGGCAAACGTATAACATTACGTTAGTGCAAGCCACTAAATGGTTACGGCAACTCCACTCACACTATATTTAATGTAGATAATGTTGAATTACCACCGCGGCAAAGTCGTATAAGAGGTTTTTAGCGTATGCAGTATCCCGGTGTACGCAAAGGGGTGTAGGAATGCCGGGTTACCGGATGATGGTGTCGACATCTTGTGACGCTTCGTGTAACCACATTCATGGACACGTTTGTTTTCGCCTAGTGTTTTTGAGGGAAAAATGAATTAAATGGTAACTCATTCGTAAATATGCCGCTGCAAGGCATTTACACTGGAAGTACAATGCACGATACTTCGGCAATAGAAATTTTCTGCTTGCCTGGTTCATCTTGGTCGCTAGATGGTGCCACCTATCCAGCCTGTCAGGGGCTTAAGGCCTTGCACGTTTACGGCTTCGGTATTCTAGATCGCTCTAGCTTCGGCATTCCAGCTGAAACAAGCTGATCGCAATTGGCGCTCGCACTTCGGCTCATTTTGACTCCGCGGCTGGAGTCTTCACAATGCGGATATCGAGAGTAGCCACAACCGAAGGCGAATTTGCGAGTTAGGGCCGTAAACGTAAAGCCTATCCGGCAAGCAGGTTGCGTTTCGTAAACGCCCGCGCATGCGCAGATCTCTTCAGGTATCCGGTAACACGGTAACGTAAAGAAGTATACGTAGAAGCTAAAAGCCCCTAATAACTCTATATCAGTCACAAGGCTTGCGACATTATCGAGGCATCATAAGAACAAATTTGATGCAGCGCAAAGCTACACACGGGCAAGAGAAGCCACATAATAGCACCATACTGCGCAACTAGCCATATCGTGTTTATTTCGAAAGCCACACCCACGATCCGACTAACGACTGTAAAAATAGGCATGTTGTTGCGAATAGCACTGTTTGGTGCTTCTGTGTGCTTCTTATGCCCGTCTGTAGTGTCACGCCAAGTAAAAGTTGTTCCAACATCAGTGCCCCGCTTTCGTTTTTGTCGCAGCACCAAACTTCCCTTTGTCTTCCCATCCCTTTCTCATTAATTTGTTTTCGTTCTTCTTTTTTAGGCGTGCCCTGAGGCACAGTGATTCGTGGTATCAAAAATACACTTGCGAAATTGCTTCGTGTGTAACGTTTATTAGCGAATGGTGGCGAGTCCGTGAATCGGGCGGTCGATGTCGCGCGGTCTGCCAGGCCTGAAGCTTTTTCCGGAGGTGGAAACGTCGGCTCACGTGTAGGCCTGTAAAAGTCCACAGCATGTGCGTCGCAATCACATCGCAGATTAGAGAGTCACGAAATGGGCACTATTTACCGTGTGGGCCGCGGTAATGTCGCGCCCAGAGAGTGGCCACAGGTGAGGTAAGCGCATCCTTTTTTACATTTTACAATTCCTTTTTATATTTTTCGCTGTACCTGAGCCAGTGTTATTCTCTTACCACTGGCTTACTCTCCTTCTGTGTGCTCATTGAAGGAGGGGTACATAGAAGTCCGCGTGCATAAAAGGCTGATGAGGCGAGCAGCAAATTTCCTCGCAAAGCGATGCCTCCGGCGATATTTACTGCTCCACAATTCCTCACACATACCATTGAATTGGCAGTAGGTCACACGGTCTCGAAGATAGTCGCGCCTCATATCTAATTCAATGATATCGATCAATTATATGAAATAACATCTCGTAATTATTTAAACATTAGATAGAGTTTCCATCTTCTTTTTTTTTCTTTTCCGAATCTCCTGCATTGAGTGAGTGCGGCTATCCCACGGGAAAAACAGGCCGACGAAAATAACATGATTGTTCGAGAATCGTAGCATGCGGCTGCAAGTAAAGACGTTCGTAGTTGAAGTTGTACCCGAAGACTACACCTGTTTATTCTTAATAATTGTTTGGCTGACCTTTATGATTACTCAGCTTACTCGATCATTCACCTCGATCTATTTAACCGATAGCCACGTGTCAATGCTGCTCGCCATGTCAGCCTGATATTTTTTTTCTCCAAACCTCGTTCAGCCCGGCGTTGCCATCTATAAACACCACGCTCATCGCGATGCTAAAACCCTCCAACGTCACCCGTACACTGTTTCCCGAATCTGAACATCTTATAAAGGAGGGCTACGAGTCAAGTGTGAAAGCTAGCGCAAAATAAACAGATGCTAACCAATTTACCACTGCCTTTCTTCTGAGAAAGGCAATCAGTGACCTCGTCAGAGATCTCGAAAACGCTTCCCTGTTATGCGAATAATTAGTTGACCGCACTTCCTTAGCCTACACTCTCGAGTTGCTTGGACAGTCTGTGCACAAATGGCTGCTACGCGGCTGCAGATTACTCTACCCGGGGCAAGAAAATATAGCCGGAGAGTGAGTGTGGTGCCGGGGGCCATGGCGCGTGTAATTTCGCTGGGGTAGTGCCAAGCGGCCCTTAACCGGCAGTCCTGAGCTGAGTTTATTTTTGTGTGCTAATGCCGGAGAGTGGCGTAAAAATGCGCTCGTAGTATATACTGTCCAGACGTAAACGCGTTGCAGTCAATTATCTGGAGTCGCTCTCGCGGAGCTCTGATACACGTCAAGATACTGAACGTTTCATACACTGGCCTAATGAGACCGGCGTACCCTGTGTTTCTTACGTCCTGTTAGAGGCACGCGCGCTTTGGATGACAAATCATTGCACTATGTTTTGCTAAAGCACCACGCTTCTGCACGCGCTCTAAATCAGGATGCAAGCCGAATACGTAAGCTTACGTGAAAGAAAAAAACTGCTTGCTTCGCCGGCAGCCAGCAATGGTATAAGTGAGTCGCTGGCGGCATTTAACAAGACATTCGCTACGCGAAAAAAAAGAATGTGCGAGAGGTATTTTACTGCACTGCAAGCGCAAACTAGCCGAATTGGGCGTTTTAAGGGCTACAATCCTCCTTAATACTACCTTCATCTGGACAGTACTACCTTAGGGTGTAATGAGGTGGGTGTAATAAAGTTCTGCGTCCTCAATTTCACTTCGTTAAGAAATTATGTGGAAGAAAGGAGGTAAATTCACTATCTGACACCATTCGTCGAATGGAGGAACAAAGAACTCCCATCTCATTTCCTCTGGCATGTTTTCTCTTTTCTTTTCCGAGGCTTTCCATAATGCCTTCAGTGCTGGCGGGCATGTATGCAGCTGTGCGGGGGAAAGAAAAGAAAGAGGCGGCATGCCTCAGCGCACCTAAAATCCCTTGCACAGATAGCCCAGAGAAAGAGATATACGAGACCCTCCGAACGGCTGGAGAGGAAGCGAGGAAGCCCTTTGGCCTTGGCGGCTGCAGCCTACGGCGGCCTGCCCCCGCCAGGTCAAAAGCAAGCCAGACGAGGCGCTACCGAAGCGAAATGGGACAAAGCTTCGCGCCGCATGCGCGCGCGAAGAAAAAAAAAACAGAAAAAAGAAATAAACGTAAGGAGGGAGTCGTTCCCGCGGCGGCGCGATCGTCATAGCTAGGCCGGCTAGGCCTTGTGAACGCCACTTCTCAAGTGATCAGCTCTGTCGGTCGTGTGTGCGCATTTTGTGCCCGCAGCCTCACTGTGTTCTCGCCGCTGGATGTGATATGCGTGGTTTGACGACAGTGCGACATGCTGCGCTGCGAGTGCGATAATCGCGACGACCTGTCGACTCAAGCGAGCATGCCGCTGTGCATTACCAAGCAGATGATGGGCACCCTGCGTGCTCGGCACAGTCAGGAACAAAAATGGTAAGTAATACTGATGTTCTCTCTCTTTCCGAGCCCTTATCGTCGCTTATGTACCTGTAGATGATCTTCTGCACATTGCGTCGCTTGAAAAGTGCAATGAAAAGCAAAAAAAAGAAAGAAAATAAAATCGGCATGTCAAGCTTGCGAAATGCCCGCCAGCGCACCATGAGCGTGCCATGTAACCCATGCCGTACATTACACGCATGTCATTCATTGTTTCCATGTTACCAGCTGTCATTTATGTACGTCATACAGTCACATCACGCTATACCAATCTTGGTATGATATCATGTTAGAGAACCGGACGCGAGTGCGCCAGGCTCCATGTCGTTATTTTCATGTTACTATATGTCATTTATGTTCGCCGCGCAATCACGTCACGCTATATCAATTTAGGTGTATGTCAAGCTAGCGAACCGGCCGCGAGCGCACCATGAGCGTGGCGTGTGTACATGACATGCATGTCATTATTTTCATGTTGCCAGCTGTCATTTATGTTGGACGTCAGTCACACTGCACAATACTAATTTTGGTGTATATGAAGCAGGCGAAACGGCCACTAGCGCCCCCGAGACCATGTTGTCAAAATAACGCCCATACATGACGAGCGTGTCATGATTTGCACGTTAGAAACTGTCGTTTATGTGCGTCATACACTCTTGTGACGCCATACGTATTTTGGTAAATATCAAGTTAACGAAACAGTCGCAAGAGAACCAAGAGAGTGACGTGTAAATCATGTCGGTAATGAAATGGATATCATGATTTTCAAGTTAAGACCCATCATTCATGTTCTTCATGCAGCCGTGTCATGCCACACGAATTTTGGCATACATCCCATTAACGAAACACCCACACGAGCTATGAGTCGTAGGCGGCTAGATAGATAGGTAGATAGATCCATTCAAAGTCGTAGAAGTGTTTAACAAATGCTTCGCATTTAAGTCGTTAAACTGGGATAGCAATGATGTGTGATGCATGTTTTGGAACTTCTGTGAATATCACTCATGCTTCATACGACCAGTCAATCAACCCAGGAGTGCGCCCTGATAAAGTTGTTTGCACGATATAATTTTCTTGCCTGCGATAAAGCATGAATGAGGAATGATGCTTTCAGGGAATATACATTAGAGCAAAAGGCCACGGTTATCACATTGTCACATGATGGAAGGTGCATAAAGGACAACTTTGTTTTCGATTTATTCTTTTCTCCAACTTCATTTGTTTGTTTTAATCCTTCGTCATCGTGTCAATTTGCGCACATTGACATGTGACAAGACCGTGCGCTCTCATTTTGCAGCATCTACCTTGAATGCAGTCAACTACCATGGACATCTTTCTCCCGCCATGCAACTGTGAGAACCCACCGAAGCACAGATTGTCAGGAAGTGAGAAGACTTTTCGGCAACAATTTTGCATTGTGCACTCTGCCCGTCATCCGAAATAGCATATTAAGGTACATAAGCACTGTACCTTTATACATATGCATCAAGGAACAGTGAAATAGCATATCAAGGTACATTAACATCATTAGCCTGTATTCATTTAGCTAGAACGAATAAATCTTGTTAAAGCTATACAATGACGGCCATATCATGTGACAGACATCTGCTAAGTGCAGTGTGTATTGTGAAGCACATGCGTTTTATGGTATTGAATGAATGGATAAATGTTTATTCCAGCAAAATACAAGGAAATGGGCCTCAAGTGAAAAGCGACAATGGTAGCTTGAGAAGTGCACAAGGCCCAGTAGAGCAAAAAGAGAGACAGAGCAGCAGAAACGTGTGCACGTTCAAAGGCAAAACATATACGCATACAAAAAGAAACAGGAAAGACAAAGCAGAAGAAACGTGCACATTCAAAGGCAACCACCTACGCCATCTGCAAAGTGACAAAATCAAAAAGGTTGAACATTTACGCTAGTGAAAACAATGAAAATCAGAAAACAGTGAAAACAGAAAAGAAGGAACGGCCATTCAACGGCACGGAAGGAATGCAACTTCATTGGTCACGTATCAACAGTGGAATTTGCCAAGGTTACATGTGCATATTCTTAGCCATTAGGAGATGTGCAAAGGCTAATTTAGTCGCATTGATATAAGTCAGCTGTTGAGTCTATTGAACCAGATTGTTGAATCATCTTGTTTATTCCCTCTCGTTAATTTGCTGTTTTGCATTATGTTGCCATAGTTTTCAAGGTGAAAACATAGTATCATGACTGTTGACACAATTTGACAAGGTGAAAGCGCTGTTATTGTGCCCAGGCCTTAGTTTATCCTCACTAGAAGTGCGCTGTTTATTTTTGCCATGGTTCAGTGCCAACGTTGCCCAATCTTCACTCCTAAAGAGAGTAGGTGCGGTTAATCAAGACCTTGCTAACATTCACAACCCTTTTAAAGTGTACTTATAATGATAACATTACCGACATCAAAAACTACCCACATAATAGTAAACATGGCAACAGTACACTTCTGGGGGTGTTTCGCATTCTTTTACATCCGTTTGTTTTTCACCCTGTGCACGCGAAGTGAAACGCTCACAAGGAAATACTTAGCAGCATCTCAATTTTCTATTTATTTCGCGGTTTGACAAAATGTCTGCAATAAGGATAGTCAAGTGCGAATCTTCGGTAAGACATTCATTTTTATGTATACAGAAATCTTAGTGGACTTCTCTTTTGTGTAATTTTCAGGAATACACTTCTGGCAAAGCAGCAAGTGTTGCTTGCGCACCAGTCTATGTTCAAGTCAAGTGTATTGTGGGCATGAGTGTCGGCAGGATTTTGTCTTGGGGGTGCAAGGCGGCGTAACGTGTCGGCCTGGTGAGCAGGAGAGCATTGGTGTAGCTTGGGTGGGGTCAAGTGCTGGTATGTTGTGATGGCGGCAGGTGCCCTTTGTGCAAACCCCTGCCGACACCCATGATTGTGGGAACACCCTGATGTGCCTCACTTTACACAATGTCGAACAGCTCGTACATCTTACCACATTTAGGCCAACACTGGTATTGATGCAGGGTGTTATGCGCAATACTGCGTGAAACCTTTCTGATATCGTGTGCATTTGAAAATTTCGCATTGTTTAAAAAGACGTGGAGTGGACCCAATGTTATTAAGCAAACATAAGTCTTAACAGGGGCAGTTGGGCGAGTTGGTGTATATTCATAGTTAAAGAGGGTGCAAAAAATCACAGCACAGAGAAATGAAGGGGACAGGATGACGCGCTACTAGCAACAGAAAGATGTAAACACACAGTACGAGAAAGTTACAAGACTAAACAATCACACATCCACAGAGGAATGAAGGGGGCAGACAGGACAATGCGCTACTAGTAACTGAAGGGTAATCAAAACCACAGAAAGATGGCGAAACCACAGAAAGATGGCAAAACCACAGAAAGACTAAAAAAGCCAAGCACATGTTCAACTTCAGTGGTTAGTAGTTTGTCGTTCCGTCCCCTTTGTTGCTATGTGTTCTGATTTCGTTTTCACGTTTTCCTTACCTATGAACTGAACTCCTGACTGTTTCACAGTCTCTATATATGTGTGGTCAATTGTTATTCATCCTCATGGCTTATCAAGTCCTAGGATCCAATGTGCAAAGCGACCAGTCACTATTTACAGGAATGTTTTTATTTAGTGCCTGTGATTGCCTAATTGCAAGTCGACGTTGCAGCCATGGTGCTTGGATTATTTTCAATGTGGTAATTATGCCTAAGCCATCAAGTGAGGAATTAAGGATGAACTTTTGAGTTACAGATGGCACTAGCTGGCATAAAAACATTGAAGCATGGCTGTACTTGTTATGCATATTAGAAGTATTGGTACATTGCAGTCATGTGATTATACCGACAAGTTCCCAAGCACACTTCCAGAAATTTACGATGGCTTCCAGGTATCTGTGAGTAAATATGTACAGCAACATATGAAGGCAACCTTGTAATTTTGTGGGCATTGCTGAATGCTTTTATGCACCTTGGTAAGTGGACCTACAGTCAACACCACAGGTCTATTTCGGGCTTTTTTGTAGGAAACTCAACTGCAAAATCATGTGCGACATGTTTTGATGCCATAGGGCAAACTAATGGAATAAAAAACTGTACAACTGCCTGTCTACACGGTTTCATATTTCCCAAAAGTGATGCTAGCCTTATTGTACTAATTAGTTGCCTTCGTGTGTAGGCTGACACCAAGTTCCTTGGGTAGCTTATTTTTTTGGATTGTACTGACATACTGGCACGGTGAAGTGCACACGTTAGTGCGCATCATGATGAAATTTTACACCCTACTTTCGTATTGCTTCACTGCTGTGAATTATGTATAGTGCTTAGGCTGTACTGTATATGTTGTTTCACGTGTTCAGTTTTGGGAGTAGGTTCTGTGCACGACGATGGAAATATATACCTATATCCTTACATTGACACGAGAACTGCTGCTGTTTTGATTCCAATAAAATGTTACAACCACTGGTTCTTGAATCAATTGAAGTATGACTACTTGTCGTGCATTCAAATTGAAGAAATGAATTTGTGCTTGCAAAACAAATCGCTGAAACACTGCCTGCTCAATGTAACTGCTTGTGTTTTATTACCAAACACCTTCAACAGATGATTCACAGATTATGACACATTGTAGAAGATAGGCAACAGAAAGACAGAAATTCATCACTGTGTTCTAACGTAGATTGGGTGATCTTTTATCAATAGTAGCATAATTGAAGGTTGCTGTTGTATAAATAAAGTTTAACGTAGTGTGCAGGTGGACGAGGGAGTACACATATGATAGTTTTTCCAGTTTTCTGCATATTTACTACACTCCTCGTGTTTCTGTGTTACGCTTGTGAAATTCTGAATTGGAAACAAGCCAACCTCTCTGCTGCTGTGGTGAAGCAATTCAACAGAACCATATTTTCTCAAGAACAGCTGTTCCATTGAGGAAGAGGGTAATGCTTTTTTTAAGGGTACTGCATCATCTGTCTGAGGGGAGGGCCAAGTACACATGGACGTTCACAAGAGAGAAGTGCAAGTAGATTAACTTTTTTGTTTTCTGGGAGACCTGTCACTGGTAAACTGGGGAGGTTGTCCTTGACCTTGGGGCACGCGTTAGGCATTCGCTTTAACGCGGTGGCGTGATGCTTACCAATAAAAGCTAATTAGTAAGAAAGGTAGGTAGTATCCGAGTATGAAAGCAAATAAATACTAAATATGCGTTATAGAGAATCACTGAATGCCGTGCTAAAGCGTGCATTGCGAATAAGCGCTAATTGCGGAAATAGATAAGCGTTCAGCTCGCGGCTGTACGGGCGCATTCAACGCACTTTATGTAGGCGCGTTACATAGTCCTTCTAACTCTGGAATTTTCTGCGTGTGTAATTTTCATATGCGAACGCAGGCGGTCCGCACTAAAGGGTGCATTGCGAATAAGCGCTAATTGCGGAAACAGATTTTTGTTCAGCTGCTCAGAGCGCGCTGCTGCCCCTGCGTGCAGCTCGCGGCAGTACGCGCGCATTAAATGCACTTAATGTAGGCCCGTTACAATGTTCTTCTAAGTCGGGCATCTGCGTGTGTAACTTTCATATGAGAACACAGGCGGTCTTAGAACCGCTCATAACACGCTGCCGCATCTGGACGCGCGCAGTTCGCGGCTGCAGAAATAACGAAAATTGCTCCACAGCATACGCTCATGGAATGCACATACGTTCGCTCATCTGAAGATACCTTTTCACGCTGGTATTCACGAATTTAGCGCGAGCGAAGAAGGCACACGTTTATAATTTTTCTAGCGGCACGACACGGGGAACCGGAGAATTCGGAGCCGAGGGTGTTTACGTCGATCGGCTCGGCCTGCATGACGCCCCACAAATTATGTATTGACCTTCCGCAAGAGCAAACACACGCCGATGGTACAAGAACAGAAGTTCGAAGTTGTGCCGACGGGTTACCAGCCGCTTTGTACATACATTGGTACATATATAAGCCCACGAAAAAAAGCAAGCTTGCAAGTGGTGGCGCTGTGGTGTAATGGTTATAGTGCTTGCTTTGAGTGCGTGTGGTCGCGAGTTCGATTCCTGTGTCGTGCGTACTTGTATGCAAATGTCATGTTTGTGCATAAACACTTTGATGACCATTTTCTATTTTGTCCTAGTGTTGAATAGTAGCGGAAATTCGCCGGTAAACGTAATATACTGCCTAAATTTTTTTTTCATTTCGCGACCGCTCTAGGGCCTCGTATAAATTAGGCTTGAACAGCTCTCAAAAGAAGCAGAAAAACTCTCAATGCGCTCTGTTCAAGCCCCCAAAATGGCTTACATAAAAACACGAACAATACCTCCAAAAGGAGGCTTTAAAAGCTCTCAAAATAACCAGAAAAACTTCCAATGCGCTCCGTTCAAGCCCTCAAAATGAGTTCAATAAAAACACAAATTTACCTCCTTAGTTCTGTCCAATCACTCCCTTAAAGGATGTAAATAAAACCTCCTTTTGAACCTCTTCTTGAAGGGGGTTTTGCGTAGTACCTTTTGGATGTACGTTATGCGTCGAGCCCGAAACTCCCTAAAAGGCTCAAACCCGTTTGCAGTGTGGACTGCCTCTATTCAGGACGTTGAAGCTAGATTTTCTAGGCAGCCTGCCGTAACAACGTAAAGGTATGCAACAACTGCGTTTGGCTGCCTATTGAAGAGCATACGGTGGTCAAATTAATCTGCAGGTTTCTGCCGCTGCGAAACGAAATGCATTCAACCGAATACGCAGTGCATAATGAAACGGCTGCGCAAATAAAATGACACACCATTTTATTATACGCAGATGACTTGCACGGACTACTAGAACGCGCATGTAATGCACCGAACCTTCTGAAGGGTTCATTAATGTCCACAGAGTCAATCAAACTTGATGGAGTTCCCATACGCCATTCCATAAAGCAGGCAGGGAATACAAAAGTAAAGGCCAGCGTTGAACAAGGCTCGTTGGTAAGCTTCGGAGCTTCACGATAACAGTAGTAAAGATAGTTGCGATGACCAGAGCATGCAAACAGGCACTTATGCTCTTTGGTGATCATTCCGCTTTAAGCGCAGATACCTACAAATTTCCAGGCATGCAATAGGCATAGATGAGAAAAAGCGTTTAGAACAAGGGTAAGTATTTATTGCTGCCATTCTTGATCAATTATTCACTACAATATGTTGATGTCCACTGCATTCAATATTCAATCGACACTTGCTGTTTGTACATTATCCGTGCTATAAGATTCGAAAAGGTGTGCACATACAACAACAGAGCTATCGCAGTGAAATTACTCAAACACGTGAAGTAAAAAAAAAAAAAAAACAATGCAAAAATGACGCCCTAATACTGCGAAAAAACGAGCAAGATGAGTATAATTTTTCCTTTTAAACAATGAACCTACCTGGCAACATCCTGTACAGTGCGAACTGCTCCCGTTCTTCTATAACCGAAAGTCTGTAAATATTTCTGCGCATTTTTCGCGTCTGTCCTGACTTCGGCTAGCGGCGCTTCTTGCATTTTCGCTCAGCATTTTGAAAGTGCCTGAAAGCCTAGGAAAACAAAGGGAGAAAACGAAAGAGAAATTGGAAGAGGTTATTGAAAGAGGGAGAGAGAGAGAGGTTTATTATGAGAGAGAAGCTGAAAGGAGGTTATTAAAAAGGACAGAGCATGGCCCTGCGGGGACGTGGTATCACGCATTCAGCTCGCGTCTAGATAATCCTGATTAGGGTTTCAGGTTTCTTTTCTGGAACCAATGTTTGCCAATGCTCATATACCTTCTTTAAACGCGTACAAAAGTAGAGAAAGAAGAGCGTGTTCGAACACGAACATCCATAAAAGCACGTTCGACAATATAAGCTGAAATGTGAGCGAAGGGTTGTGCCCATTTTTTATCGATTCCCTATTCTCCGTCTAGTCCTTTCAATCCAGCCACTTTATTACTGCTCACGTAACTTATATATTATGAACGGCACGCCGATAGAGAATTCAGTTCACAATGGCGCTTTTAGTGCTAAAAAATCTAAGTGACAATGTGAGTGCGCGGAATTATAAAACGAGCCAAAGTGGCAGCAGAGCCAGAGTGACACAGTCTGCATCATCACATAACAATGACGAGAATGCAGAAGCAGATATTCTATACAGATTAATATAAACAAAGCATTCCTGGCACCCATGCCGACCTTTTTCCAGCATTGTTTCTATGTTTATGCATGGTCCAAGTAATATTAAAGCTCACTGACATTTTCGAGTTGTTGCTTCTGACAGGAAGGCCGAGATGAACAGGAAGCGTAAATATACCAGCAGGAAGAATACTACATCAGTGAAAGGCTTTATTGCGCAGTTCAAAGGCTTTAGTAAGAACCCTAGCGGCCTTCATGAATATATTTCGCCATCGAAAAGCTTTTACGTAGCCTTCTCCAGAAGCTTTTACTTCTGTAGCCTGGAGAAACTTACAATAAATATCTTAGTCTCGTTTAGCATGCAAGGCAGCGTTCACAGCGTTTTTGCCGCATAAGGAGAAAGGAAATACACGGTAGGACGTGCCATTTGGTTTGAAACCCTACATGTGAAAATGGCCGACTGGGCTAGTTGGTGATTCATTCTGCTTGCTTGAAAACTACAAGCCTACAAACGTACATTTCAAACCTACATGTGAATAATGGGGCACTCCGACAACAGGAATGCAACTGTAACCGATGGAACACGTCTTAACATACCTAGACGCGGATGTCATGCCCCTAGCGCTGCTAAGTACATGCGCAGTCCCACCACGTGTTTGGTACTTGCGCGATTACATTGAACATTAGCTTTCGATTACCCATTTCTGTTGTTGCGCTGAAACATTATCTGCCCTTTTTGCAGTGTGCAAGGCAAGGCGGAGCTGAATACAGTCAATTATTTTTCTTGAAAAGTATTAGTTCTCCGTTCCAGTTACTATAGTGTTCTTTTGTGCTGAATTTTTTTCCTCTGGAAGCAGATTAGCAGCCATTCCGATATACGAGCAAAGTGTACTTCGAATGTTCGCTGGAAATGAAAACACTCTGGAAGCGACCCTTAAAGTGGGCTGAAATCGCATAACACACGGGCCCCTGCTATATCGCCTCCATTTAAGTACTACCACCGCGCACAAATGCAACAGGTGCAGGATCCTTCAACGTCGCATTAGGAAATGTAGAAGACCGTTCAAAATTTCCCACGAGTAAGCTAGCGCGTTTAGCCGCGTGACGCTTATTCAACAGCGCTGACAGTTTCCACAAGAATTTTTTTTCGCGCAAATCACGTGGTTGAGACGCCTGGTGTGTTTTCACATCGTTGATGGCGTGTTGCTGAGGCGCAGTTATAGTATTCTGAATAAAAATGATAAATGAAACCTGTACATGGACGAAGAAAACACAGCGCCGACGAAAGTAAAAATACATTCTTAAAAAGACGTTTTGGTTCCCGCATGGGGCCTTGTTCAAAATCTGTGCTTTCTTCGTCCGTTTGTTTCCCCGGCCAGGGGGGATTCCGCCGAACACTTCACTGCAGAAATCTGTGTATCTATGCTGTTAGTTACAACGCCGTGGATATTCGTGGTTTGGCGCTTTTATTTATTCTTTTTGTGACAAAATTATTATTATGGTACCGTCAGTGAACACTAGAACAAAGCAAGGGAGAGTAAAATTTCATTTACACCATGGTAGAGTGGTCAGCCTATTGTGTTCTACTCGACCACTTATCGCATTAGTGCTGACAAATCAAAGTGTAATTGCAGAGATTAACGTGCGGAAACAGTAGGAGTGAGTGGTTATACACATTATAGGGGTCCGTATCAAACCCGCTCCTGTTCTCCCGTGGCTAGGCACGTGTTTCAACGACACATACAGTATTTGTCTTGCAGCTGTTGTATCCGGCTATTGGCCGAGCATAAAGGAGCGCCCTGCGCCCTGTTGCCGCCTAACGCTCGACAACAATGTTTGCAGCTTCTTTCTTTAGGACGTTGAAGCTGTCTGGGTATGAGAGGCCTATTGAAATGTTCGCGGTGTCTGGGTGTGAGGGGCCTAGCTTCATTTACAAGTGAGATGCCCAGCTGCAGTGACACAGCACTGATGGTTTGAGCAATTGATCCGTATATGCGTTAAACAACATTTGCCTAAGATTTATTTGCTTCTAGAAGTTGTGGTGGTGGCGCGGAAGAAAATGATTTGGACCCTTTGAAACTGACCGGAAACCATGGTCTTTTTTATTCACGTTTTCTTTTCTTCTATATATTGTCACGGGGTCGTGACGTCGACGAAGAGAGCAGTCGGCGTGTTCAAGATGAAACTCTTTATTTGGCCGAACTTGTGGCCGGAAAATGAAAACTCAAACTACAGCAATACACGCTGTACACTCATAGCGGCGAACAGGGCGTCGGCCGTCGATAAAACTGCTCAGCGGCAAGGCGTGTCGGCGTTTATACATGCGGCATCGGAACAATCGAGCCTTATCGCTGGTGGCCGCGTTAGTTCCAGAATGAACTCAACAATATTATCTGGGGTTTAACGTCCCAAAACCACGATATGATTATGATAGACGCCTTAGTGGAGGGCTCCGGAAATTTCGACCACCTGGGGTTCTTTAGCGTGCACCTAAATCTAAGTACACGGGCCTCAAACATTTTCGCCTCCATCGAAAATGGAGCCGCCACGGCCGGGATGCGATCCCGCGACCTTCAGGTCCGCAGTCGAGCGCCATAACCAGTAGACCACCGTGGAGGGGCCAGAATGAACTCAACTGTTCGAGTTTGCGCGCTCAGGCCTATAAGAAGATTCTGAAATAATCCGGAAGGTTCCCAGACATTCGGGCGAGGTTTGCGCAAGACAGTGATTATACGCGTAACGGACCAGTTACATAAACATAGCAAAAGAAGCGCGCGTGGCAATATAGACGCCGAACGCCATTTCTTGCAAATGCTTCCCTCAATATCCCACTCGTTTTCTTCTTACAAAATATAAGCCTTTCACCATCTATTAAGTCATACATTGTAGACATGCATCACTGCCGACTAGACGTTCTTTTTATCTACTAGATATACAAACTAAGTGACGTGCTCTTGTTTCCCAGGCATATGTCTTGGTCTTTAGCACGTTTGTCCAGGGAGTCAATAATGAAAAAAAAAAAAGGATAATGCGTCAGAAAAATACTCCTTTTTTTTCTCGCATATTATTTTTGACCTCTCGAAACCGTCACATGGGCGTTGTCACTGAAAAACAGCCGCAGAAAATAGAGGATCGCAAAATATACAAGTCGAAGAAACTTTGTTGGTCCCTCACGTTTTCGCAAACATTTTTAAGCGCTTTATGTAGACTACCGGCTTTCCGGGAAAGGAGTCTACTTTTTTTCTTATGACAGTGAATTTTTGCTAATGAATATCTCAAAATGAAACTAATAAAATATTCGCACTTTGACTAATGCCAGTATGTTATATCAGTAGCAATGCGTGTCTATAATTTCCTAGAAATTAATATTCCCAAATAAATGAAGTGCCGTAAAATTCGAAGAGAAAGCCAATAATGGCCACTTTCACCGATATGGATGACGTACACTGTCCACGCTTGTTTAAGTTATCGCTAAGCATCAAGGCGAGAAATTAGGTCCTGCTCCGTCACTTAATGACGTTAAAAGCTGTAAATCATTGCTCAAGAAGTATCCTAAGTTGTAAAAATATCAGGCACTGATCTTTTGAACTTTTATTCGCACTAACTTTTTTTTTCTATGTGCTGCAGCTTAGTTGTCATGGTTATGTTATGTAGCTAGGGCAGAACTTCCGCAATATATGTAAGCGATGGAAGGAACGCATGAGCTGCGTTCTACGTCAGAAGTAATGATACATTTACACAATTCATGAACTCCTTAAAACGCAATGATAACAATATCGGAAATATCTGTTTAACGTCATGTAGTACTACATGCAGCACGTTTGGAGTGATATCAAGTGCAAGCGTACATGGCCCGGCTGCGACATCGTCGAGATTCTGTTTGAATCCGCGAATGAATTGGTTATACCGCCATGTGGAATTGACTGAGGCACAGACGCTTTTACCATCTCACGCCGAAGCGTGGATGCTCTCTACCTGTGAAATCGTCCGCCGCGATGGTGTAGTGGTTACGGTGCTCGGCTGCCGACCCGAAGGTCGCGGGTTCGATCCCGGCCGCGACGGTCGCAATTCGATGGAGGCGAAATGCTTGAGCGTACGTGTACTGTGCGATGTCAGTGCACGTTAAACACCAGATGGTCAACATTTCCGGAGCCCTCCACTACGGGGTGCCTCATAATCATATCGTGATTTCCGCACTTTAAACCCCATATATTACCATAATTACATGCCTGTGAAATCGGCGAGATTGGTCACGACTCAAGCGAGCGCCTGAGGAGAATGGCGAGCGGAGATGAGGAGGGAAAGCACACACCGAGGAAGACATACAGGAGCATGAGGCAGAGCCATGCGGCATACCACACTGAATATGGCGTGAGAGACAGAGAGAGAACGACTGTTCACTGGAAAAACAGAGATTTTTGCCGCCGTCTAAATACCGCTGGCATGCTACTCTGTATAGGGATGGCAATGAGATCAAATGATTCCAGGAGAGAGGAAGAATTACAATATAATTAAACGAAAGAATACTAACTACTGGCTAAAGACAAAGCGGAGCTGATCGGCACGTAGCTGGTCCTGGCGTTTTGAGGTTACACCAAGGTTGTGAATCGAAGATCTGCATTCGGCTGCTTCACGTCCCGGTTAAGCATATCAACGTGGCCCTCCGCAGCAGTTCTTTGTATTTAGCGTCCGCGGCGTGAAATAGTGCATCATTAGGGCTTTCCGAATAGGGCAATTTCTGGCAGATACTTGAATGTAACTATAAATTCTATAGTTGTTTTGAAGGGCCGGGCACAAGACCTAATATGCTGTGCAACCTTAACCAATCGTGTCAAATTATGTCCATTTGTCGCTCAAACACATGTCTCTCGTCGCGGTACAATGGGAATTAAAGCAATATTCGCTCCACTGTCTCCATACTGTGGTTCTCGTCCGATCACCGAACCTAACAGCATTGGGCTAAGCCAATACTCGACAGGGAGAACATCAGACAACATCGAGTGCTGATTGCACCATTCTTTAGTGCCACCGTGCACACTGCAGTATTTGTAATTGGGAGCGAGGTGCCGCAATGTAGCGCTCGCTGGAGCAGTTACAGGAATGGTGTGAAGATGGAAAGATGCTCATTTCTGATACCCGTATGAGAGCACGGTCGAGCGTCTATGTAAGAGGCGAAAGGGGAGTGAAAGAAAACAGCAGAAAGGGGGGCCATCTTCTCGAGATAGGAGTACCGACAACACGAGCACAAAGCGGGGATAACTCTCTCCCTACTAGAATAAAAAGACCGTGCCCGGCGCAATCGAAAGGATCCTACAGTGGAGGCGGATGCTCTAATCGCTTGACTATCGCTGCGCTTGGGTACTCATATTTCGAGAAAATGGCCTCTCCTTCCCGCAGTCTTCTTTCACTGCGATTCTTCCTCCCCCATTTCAATTATGCGTTGCGCTCCCTAATAGAATGCAGTCGTAAGCGACTCTTCCATCGTCACAATCAGCATCTCGAGCACGGCCAAGGATGCAGGGGGTCGCGGAGCGGAATTGCGTTCTTAGAACAAATGCTAGAGGATTTTTACTACTGTGTACTCACCAGTGGGAGAGCCCACGAATTTTCCGCTATGAATAATTGACATATACTATGCACTGCCGTAAGAATAACGCCCACGACTTTATCATGCATTTATACCAGTGACGTTATACTAGACCACACTAAGCGCCTTCCATTCTGGGTCAATTGATAGAGCATTGGAAGCGCAATCCGATGGTTGCGTGTTCGAATGCCACCGACGGAGTGGTTTTTTGTCAGCTTTAAATCTTCTAAATTTACGTCGTAATGAATTTACTACAACTATAAGGCTACAGTAAAACATCCCTGTGGTTTCCTTAGCCTGTTGAATTCATTTTCTTGTCTCTAAGAAAGAAACTAGCCGCTCAAAGAATTCCTTTTAGGCGAGGTCCTCCTCCCGGCAGACCTCGTCACTTTTGATACCACGCGATAATTTACTGGTCAGCAGCTACATCGTGCAAATATCACGTCCTACTTGACGCCCTCTGGCAAAAGAGTGTGCATACTCGAGGCCTTGGCTTCGAGTGGCGCTTGCTAACACTACCTGGTATTTGCACGTGCAGACCTACCCAACGCAGTGGGCGGGACGGGAAAGCGCTCTCCGCCGTACGCTCAAATGATACAGCTTCGGGCGCGTAACTCCAAGGTTGTGGGTTCGGATCCCAGCGGCGGAAAGGATGATTTTTCATCCACAATAATTGATATCAATTTACGTCGAAATTATACGCTACAGTTAGAACACAACAATTAAAGTCTACTATGCTTTCGTCGGCCTATGTGTATGGTGGATTCATTTGGTTTTCTCATATTGTGTGTAATATTTTGCGTCAAAACATGCCCACACAAGTGGTTGTAGGATAGCACGTGGGGCGGCGCATTCTTCCTTTCTACCCTGCATCTTCTTGAAGGCGATGTTTTTCGTGACTTGCACTGCCGCAGATATGATAGGGAATGAAAATGTCAGGCTACCCATTAAGCCATGCAGTCGATACAAGAATGCCCACATTCCGCATCTTCTATATAATCGATTAATAGGACTCGCTCTACCGTGAATGCATGTATTGAACTCTCACTTCAATATCTCTTTCTGTTTCAGTCTACTGCAGATGCAGCCAAACCTCAGTGCTCAACGGTTAAAACCTATGTTTACGAATACCAGGTTAAAGATGTAGAACCGAGTCAAGAAGGCAGACGAAAAAGCGCCTCAAGCTAGGCTATCACACAAAAATGCAAAGGCGCGTGCTGGGGAATAGCTTGAAGCGAGCAAAAGGAAAGAGAGAGAGACGGGCGATGTAGAAGAGAACGCTCGCAGCCGCTGATGCTGCAACGCGCATACCGGAAGAGAGATCCGGAAGAAAACGTTAGGAATTTCCTGCGTTCCTATGCCTCCCACCGCTTCTTGGAGAAATAGCTCGCATTCCGTCGAGTGATCCTAATGCAAGCTTTGCCTTTTATTGTTTTGTTTTCATGGAGACATATGTCCCTTTCAGGCGCTCTTTGTCGCTGCACGGCGTAGTCAGAGTTCTCCAGCATGAGAGCTCGCATGGACCAGTGCTAAAATAGGAGAGGGTCAGAAGGAAATAAATTAGAGCAGCTGCGCAATAGGGGTGCCAGGTCTGAAGTAAGTGCGCAGCTGGGCCGCCTTCTTTGTATGTCTTCGGTTTTCTCTTTGTTTCCTCCTCTCTTTCTTTCTTTTTCTATTTTTCCGTTTCTTTCTGTCGTTTTTTTCTCTTTATTACTATTTATTTAATTCTGTCTCTTTATCTATTTCTTTATCTTTCTTGCTCTTTCTATTTTTCTCTCTATTTTTTACCTATCTTTCTCTCTCTATTTCTCGCTTCCTTCCTCTCTTTCTTTATTTATCATCATCACGGCACTCGAAGAACAAGATGAAGCAGACTTCTCATTGGCGCGAGCACGCGCTCAATATGCTACAGATGATGGCTATGCTATTCGAGGTTTTGCTTGCAGTACACCAAGCCACGACAGCATAGGATGACAGCATACGACAGCCCGGCCCTATCAGGTGCTCCGAACCTAAAACTAAGCAAAGGCACAGTATTCAACGTAAAGGACGGGAGGTCGGGAGGTCGAGAACAGGCATGCAGAAAATGGAATGTTACGGTAGCTTCTTGGTTCAGCCTGTTTAATTTCACGATTTCTTATGTCAGCATTACCGCATACGACCATACCAACAGAAAAGAACATTCGCCGCATAGAATAATGCAATATGGTTCTCGTACATGAGCCGCAAATGTACGCGGTGTACGCTAAGGTAAAACAAGAGTCATTAGAAAAGAAGGCCTCTTTAGGGCTTCCTTGCTAAGGAGGCACTCCGCTTTCTGCATCATCGTAGCTACCGGTCACATTCAATTAGTATACTGCTCGACGTGCGTTATCGAGCTTGTGAGGTCTAAGCAGGATAGGTGTGTTTGGCAAGCATCTCTGCACTCTGTTTTCAAAGACGAAAATTCTTCGGGTAGCCATCAGTGTTGAGGCAAACGAGCAAACGTGTGAAAGTTCTTTCTTCCACGTGCAGCATTCTTGAAGGCGTTCTAGTAACTCTTAATCGGGCATGTGCCTGCGGCCTAATGACTGGAGCATCGAGTTCTCCATGGCAGGCTCCATGTTCAACTTAACACAGCGCACACACACGAACACAGCGCTCGTGTCGTCGGTTCTTTCCTTATTCTTCTGTGTTTGTGCGTGTGCACCGTGTTAAGATGTAGACTTATCAACTTGCCCAAATAGCCACCTTACCCATGTTCAAGTATAGCCATCGTACTATTTTCGGTATTGAGAAAGTTCTAGATGCCCTAGCGGACCAAGGACCCTGCATCGTCCACGCAGGATGTTACCCAAAGCCACGTGACCTAGTGATTACTCTTGCCATATGGAGCGTGATAATATCACGTGGTATGGTCGTCGGTGCAATAATAACTACCGCAAACGCGTTCTTGTCGCGTCCTATACAAGTAAGGAAAGGTAAGCGCTTCTATAACTTTTTATCGATTTATTGAGTAGTGTACCTAAATCTATAGCGAAGCGGTATTCCCATGTGCGCGTTGATAAGACCGTATGTATTATTGTGAACCCTAACTCATTGCGCTACAGACGAACCGATGGACGCACAATTTGCTGAGGGGAGTATTCGTAGCACGCTTACTCATTAAAAGCCAGTGTCGTGGCTCTTACTCATCAATTCGGCTCAAATCAGCACATGCACAAAGCAACTCGGCGGGAACGCCAATTTGGGTTTGTATTCCGCTTCGTACTGCTTTATTGTAAACTGCGGAAACCTACAGCACTGTCCTTTATTCGTCACAGAGGCAGTTAGCATTTAGGTTAATAAAGCGCTTATTTCGATTAGTTGGTTTAGGAGCCAAGAGCTCCAGCCTCGAAACTCTGTGACTTTTGGTGAACAAGCTGTGCACGCGCCATCAGCGGGACAGCACGACAACGGTGGCTGCAGTTGCCGAAGTGCTGCTTTAGTTTCAATTGAAAATTATGGAGTTAAAATAAAAAGCATCTCCTAACGTTGTCAAACCACAAAAATTATAACCTTTGTCCTGCCTTTCGTAAGCGAGGTCTAGAATCGCGCAACTAAAAACATGCTCACCGCAGATCCCATTAATGTCCCTGTGATTTGTATATGAAAAAGAAAGTGTATAATCAGGCACTGTCGCTTCGGCTCCACAAAATAACACACATTTTGGCATAGGCAAGGTTATGCCAAGAAAACTGTTTCATCATCCACACTGAACGCGTCACCATCGGCAGTATAACGGCAGCTTGGCAATGTCACTGCCTTTTGTTACAGCAGAGAAATCACTGTGCTAGATCTCTTGCACTCCTATTGAAATAAGTGTTCACGTTCTCATGAAGCTTACTGAAAGACCTTACTTCATAAAAACAAAGGGAACAAAATCACATACCTGAACTTATACAGTTACCTAACTATGCCTTACCAAAACGTGCATTTCTTCATTAGTCATCAGAAGAGAAAATTGATTATCATCAAACATGTTTCTTTCGACGAAGATAGTTACGAACGGGAACATCTCGAAGCGTTGCTTTTGTCACCGAACAAAATTATCTGCTTTGGCTGTGAGTTTTACCTTCTATTTGAATGTACTTGTGGCTAGCTGTGCTATCATGACGTAGAGCCGCTGTTAAAATTCCCCTTCACCGCACTGTACCATCGTCTAGTGCTCTTTCTATAGAATTTTCTTTCGTTATACTACTACCCATTTTGGTTATTCTTGAGTACGCACTATGTTCCAACATAAGATATTCAATCATCACACACCAGTAGTAAATAATAGCTGTTATCATTTTGTCGTGATATCACACGCAAGCAATGACACCTTGAAAGTGAAGGCTGGGAAAAAGCTCACTCGCGAAGAACTTTAAGAAGCAGACACTCGAACAGACGCTGGTCGGCGTGCCAATTATTCAAGTATTTTCCTTTTTTTAGGGGCGAAGCTCCTCTTAGTCTAACCTTGTCACGCGTCCGGCGTAAGGCGTAAGGCGTAACCGGCAGAATCGCCCGGCACTATCTCCCATCACCGGTCCTTTGCAAACTGCCCACTACTTCGTCTTTGCAAGCATCCCACAACGACCCATCACCGATCCATCACTTCACCGACCATAAAGCCGTCATAATGAAGGGGGAACGGAAGCCACGTCTAGCTACCACTTACGATTAATACAAATTCTTGTATAAATATATACAGTGTTTGTCACGTCTTTGATGATGTACTGGGCTATCGCTTTGATTACTGCTGGGCGAAACCACCGAAGATTTTACGGTGTAACCATGATTGCTTCAGGAGCTTCGCACAAGCTCTTCATCATTCACCCGTGTATATGCTGTGAATTTTTTTTCGCATTAAGAGAACAGACAGAGAGCCCAATGTTGGCTTCATAAGAAGAGTTCGCGGATTACGATTAACTAGCAGCCTACTAAAAATTATACCGCATTAGGTGACACCACTTCACATAATTTTAGCAGCTCTACAACCTTTCGGAATAATTGCTATCTCGTGCTAGATTCAATGATTACTATTACTTGTTTGCTCACTCGTGCTACAGGTACTGAATAATTATGAGCTGCAGCTTAGCATGACATGAATATTTCACAAGCCAAAGCTACAAATTTTGAATTCAGCCATCTTGCCTCGAGTCGCCAATATTTGAAGTTGCATCTTTCCACTTCTTCATTTTTCGTAGAAAGTGAATACCCGTCACCCTAGCTTTCAAAACGGAATTAAAAAAAAGAACTAGTAGAGCATAGACATTGAAGGGTACATTTACTGAGGTGAATTTACAGAGTGTACTTAGTGTTTCGAGGAGAGTCCAACTGGCATTAGTGTCTGCCCTTTTTTAGTTGGCTGCGAAGCACATACGTTAATATTGCAAACGACAGACGCTTTAGTAATCGCGCTTGAAAGCGTAAATTTGCAAATTGCGTTAGGCCTGCTTACTTAACGTCAACTAGAATGCGCGTCGCTTTCGTTACTGTTCGTTTTTTTTTTCCCTCGTATCTTCACACCTGTCAGAGATGAGGATGCCAATCAACTTACTCATTTTAATGCCAATAATAAGCATTCTGATCACAACCTAAAGAAAACACCCAGAGATCCTTAGCGCCACGAATGAAAAACGTGGAAAACATTTAAGAGTGTCCTCGCTGGCGACAAATATCAAGATGCCTTTGTATGTGGAACACGGAGGCATCTGTGCAATAGCGTCACCATCGTATTGAGTGCAAGCAACAAACACGCATGTTAGCTGAACGCGCTGCCCGAGTGTACCGGCGCATCTTGCCAATTCATTTCTTCGTCGCAGCAACAGGAAATCTCGCCCCGGAAAGACGACACAAAACTGATTGTTCTTTCTGGTGATTGCACGGTGGCTGTGCAGCTGAACAACACGCGGGTAACCTAAGCAGAAAAAAATGAGAGCTAACGACAGCAGGCAATGCATTCACAGGTGTTGTGTATGTGAGAGAGAAATATTAAAAAAAACTTTTTTTAGGCGAAGTGGTGGTGCCTTTAAACTCGCCTACGTGCTAGTCGAATAAAGCAGGAGAGTAGAGATAAAATATCTTCAAAAAGAGGTGAGTGAAAATTGAAAATTACAGAAAAGCATATGAACACTAGGTCGACGCTTGAGCTTCGCCTTCAAGAGTAGAGCGTGATAGCGCAATCGGGCCCCGTGCGCATCGCCTTCTCAAATGCTAGCCTGGCTTCGGTTCTGGATACATGCCTCAACCATGCCGTAAGGATACGAACGACTGTGCGTGTAACATTCGTCGTGTCAATCCATCCTAGAATTCCTACTGCAAGTACAGTTGTTAAGTGCTCACTACGCCATAATTATTTCGTTTACAAATCAGCGAAGGGTCCCCTTCCCGTCCGTACGCCAGAACGCGAACCAGCGCAGCTGCTCACTTTGTTGATTCTTTTGCTGCTGATGATGATTAAATGTGTCTGAGTGCTTCGTAAAGGGTGGGCTTTTAAAACACCCACTCGTTGCGCATTTCACATGTTTTGAAGCCTGAAGAGATTCTGCGCTTCTGCCACACAATATTTCATGCCTTAACGAGACTCCTTCCACTACATGACATTTGCATAGTGTTTTTGTTTTCTTTCCGAAGCAATTTCATGCAATATCGTGACTCTGTGGTGGAGGTGGTAGAGCGCATGCTTGCCACGCAGGCAGTCTCGGTTCGATTCACAGTCGAACCGAAGTTTTTTTTATTATTTATTTCATTTGCATCTTTTTCGATTTTTTGGACACGGGCGAGATGATAATTTTCGGTTCACGAGCAACGACACCGACGTCGGCAACGGAATTTCTGTCAAAGAGCCCTGTAACGCTTTCGCGATAAAATATTAGAGCAGTTTAAAACCAGGTTCGGCATGATGTGTTCCATTCAAAATAAGGGTGATGAAAACTTCCCCTTTGTGTTCGTAATGTAAAGCAAGAAGCAGCTTATAATGATCGAAATGGAAGCAGCCCAATATTCTGCAAAAGTAAAAAGAAAGAACAGTCGTTTCGTATTTCGTTGAATTACCGGCGGAAATTGTAAACAAACGTTTTCCAAAGATAAACAGACACCTAACGTGAAATAGATGCAGCACCAGAAGTGACAGGAAGAAAGGTTTTCAATGTGAAAGAGCCGATAGCTGTAGGAACAGCGGCAAGGAGCATTGAATGAGTGCTTTCCTTGGCTTGTTTATGCGCACGAATTAATAAAGTGGGCAATTTGAATTGGAAAAATGCAGAAGGCCTGACTGATTATTTCGTAACACTGTGGTGAGTGTGACTGGAGCCTTTTTATTGTTGTTCACGCAGTAAGTTGAAATGTATGTCGAGTGCACGTACATAAAGCACTCAATAATACACAAGAGTACGAAACTATGACAAGAGTACGCAATGAATAACTTGGATAAAGTTAATACGCTTTGTACTATAGGAGACGCATTATTGATTACTCCTTTCACAAACCACACTTTACCTGATCTGGTAATATTATTGCGGCCATCTAGCATAAAACGTAGTCCCTGTGTTTGGCTGTTACTATTAGTACCACTTTACCAATTTCTATTTAACTACCATTCCTAATACGACAATTTTTCTTCTATTAAAGTTGGTGACGTTAGAAATGTTTTGATATCTAAGAACTAAAGTTTTGTCTCTCGTTTTTCTAATTCCGAAAAGAAATCTAGACGTATTGATTCTTGGCGCGAGGTCGCGCCAAGAAGGCTAAGCTTCCGCTGATTGCTGTTACAGGCTGTCATTTCGAGGATGGTTCTTTCCGCACATCATCTGAGTCGTGACTTGCCGGCTGTCCCTTTTCAGTTTGCCTGCACCGGCGAACCGCACGACAATTACGGTGGGAACGAACTATTCCATCTGACAACCTGGAATCGCTGCACCAGGTGCCAGTTCGATTCAATTCGGTTGACCACAACACATTATCGGTACTTGGGCGTAATACTGACCTCGAATGTATCCTGGTGCGGCCACATTAGGGCAATTTCTGTACTAACGCTTTCAAATCAGTGGGATTCTTGAGACGTAACTTGAAAGCTGCACCTTCAAGCATTCGCGGATTATCTTGCGTAAAACTGGTTCGCGCTTAACTAGAATATTCAATTTGGTCTCCTCATCAAAAACTAGAATATTCAATTTGGTCTCCTCATCAAAAATACTTAATTGATTCATTGGAAAGAGCCCATAATAGAGCAAGCCGCTTCATTGCAAGCAAGTAGCCCCCAATCCAGTATGTCGCAAATAAAAATTGGGGGACGCTTAAGCTTCGCCTTTAAGAGTTGAACGCGATAGCGATATCCTGTCCCTAGTGCGCTCTTCGAACACTACGAGTGTTTAACAGAATGCACACACTAAGGTGTGTACCTTATGTAATGGGTAGCATGCTTTAAACCAGAAGCAATTATGCGCGAGAAACTTTTTCGAAGTTGCGATGCACCCACTACGTGGTCTTATAAGGGAATACGCGCCGTAATGTGTGTGCCTTCTGCAATGGGTGGCTGTCTTTAAACCACCAAGTCGTTATGATATTGGCATGGTGTGACGCCCGATGGCAATGTACGCGTGTACCACGCAATATTACTGCGATATTACATCTCGTACTGTGACACCTGTATACAGACGTGTATTTTTGGGAAGCATGAAAGTTACTTTCAGTGCCGCTCCAAGCAGAGGCGTGGCTGTGTGGTAGTACACCTGCTTGCCGCGTAGACGGCCTGGGTTCGATTCTCACTCGGACCCAACATTTTTATTATTTATTTTATTTACAGCTTTTTCGATTTTTCGGTCACGGACAAGATGGTGATTTTTCGCTCACAACCAACGGCGCCTACGCCGACGGCGGAATTTCTGCGATACGAGCTCTTTAACGCTATCGCGTTAAAACAGGAACTTTCAGTTCGAGACTTGAGCCTCGTCGCGACATTGCCTTGTTGTCATTCTTTCATGAAATTCTGATTCCTCCAGAATCAGAAAAAAAGGTCCACAAAAACCATATCTCACTGCACGCACACTACAAAATCATCTGCGACAGCATGCGAAAACTGAAGTTTGCCGGATTTTTAGGTACATCTTAAGGTACAGCTAAAGTTCCACCCATATTTGATGTGATCTACAAGGACACAGTGGACACATAAACCTCGAATGCACGTACGTTTGCGTCGAACTTCGCTCAGCATACCGGTGCCTGTAACACTCTTTCAATGTTAAGCGCCACACGTCGCATTATATCTTCTGTTATATGCTCAACCGAAAAAGCGAAGAATGAATCTACATCTAATGTGAATTCGCATGAGTTTTAGACCCCGACCTGTGCTCTTAATAAATTTTACATGGTATAACATGTTACAGATTACGAAAAAAAGCCTATGCTTAATAATAATGGCTCAGGTTTTACGTTCCTAAACCTTGACATGATTATGAGGGACACTGCAGGGGAGGGCTGTGGAATGTTGGAGGTCCTGTGGTTCTGCAACGTCCAAACAAAGCATGGCATCGCACTTAGATGTACAGCGTTTAATTATCTGCTTCATAAAAGTCTCGCTTTACATTGGTTCATGCATGTGTGTTAAGTTGAATTGGTACATTTTTCTTTTAAAGAGAAATCGCGTGACGGCGCACGCAACACGTTACTCAGGACAGCCAAGAAATGGCTGTCCTTAACAGTTAGAAGGAAACTTGAACTTGATGGCGAGAAGGAAACTATCGCATGAAGTTCAGTGGCCTATATGAAGATTTAGAACAAAACTTACGTTCAATATTGGCGTTACACAAAACCGTATTTCTTTCTTATCACCGAGACAGACAGAAGCCATTGCTTTAAAGGCATTTTCTTGTCCTAAATACTTATTCGAACAGCGTCGTCCAACATTGCTTGTTGGTGCAAACCTAACAATTATAGATATTGCTAGGTGGAAGTAGAGAAGTGACTGCATAGAAACAGCATAAAATACACGGGCATGTGGTGTGCATTCATAAATATGGTAGCGACTTCAAAATGCGGGGTATTGGAGGGCGAGCGCATGTACACATTCAGAACATCTATACCTAACAAGCACAGCATGAGATTACGTTCCTAATTTGTAACTAGAGAAATAGAGCACGAGTCATTGTTACCAATATCACTGCTTTCAACAACACCAACTCCGATTCTGGCGCTAGGCGAGAGAGTACTTGTAGCCACAACTTCCATCGGCGTAACTGACGGGTTATTTTCCGCGTTTACGATATTGGCAATGGGAATGATGTCCATTGAAGCATCAGTAGGTTGTAGTGTAGTTGCATTTTCCTTTCAATATGTCTTACCGTATAATCCGCTAAACTTCTTTTCTGATACCGTCTCATAAACGACATTCGTTCTAGGATGATATCAGGCATTGTCTCAGCTGACGCAATTAAATACAGTCATCTGTAATGTGCAGCATATACTTATATTGTTAGCGCCTGCTGGCTGTCCTGTCACCATTGTGGAAATTCGCAAAACGAAACAATAACAAAGACAGTAACGACAACTATACGGCAAAGTCTGGTGGTTATCGGCTTCACGCTTAATTCACCACGTGACAGGGCGACGTTGTTCGTGCTAAATGAAGTAACCTCTGGGCTTCGAGCGTCTGACAGTCGGCGATATCTTGTGTTGATTAACGTTACTGTCAAAGACAGCTGTGAGGTCATTTATCCTGGAATTTTTCGCACAGACCTTTAGAACACTAGAGAGCACTCAATTTCGCTGGTGTTCGTATTACCCCGAGCGCTTTCCGTTTTCATTTTTGTGGCTTTATGAAGGTACGGGGCCGTCGCGAGCTGAAAGTCCGTCTGCGTTCTCTACGAAAAGTCATTTGCGTTCTCAGCTAATGCGGTATGCACGTAGAGGGCTATCATTAGCAAAAGTTCACAGCCAACGAGAACTTTAGAAGCTGACCCCGGGTCACATAGTGTCATTTGGGACCGTTAATCAAGCGTTTGTGATCCTGACAGTCGCTCGGTTAACGCAGCGATTTGCTTTTGGCAATTAAGCGCCAATGCCGGCTCTTCGGGGGTCAAAGTTTACAACTGAACATTTAACGAGCTCCTTAGAGGCCGCTTGATACCACTGGGAGAAGAATAATTTGTTTCGCTCGTTCGTGATTTTCTCCGACCTCCGCGATTCCTTTAAGAATTAATCATGGGCGCTATTATACCATTCGTAATGCTATTATCCTAACTGCCAAATCACTTCTTAATCAGCTCGCTGTGGTTGACCCAATCACTCCGCGCATTACATCTTGCAGAACAGCAATTAGTGAATTTTTATGAGTTTTGCACAATTCATTTTTTAACCAACAATAATAAATGATCGCTTTTGTCGTCGTTTGGAGCTGCGTTCTATAATTATTTTTCTTTGTTTATTCACTATAAAAGTTCACGGCTTTTAACACGAAAGAGTTTTATGCCGGGGTCCACCAAGACCAGTGACGTATTTCCGTCACAGAAATGACGTCGAAAAAATTTACACAATCACATGGCAATGAAAAAAAAGTTCCGTCAACGGGCTTCGAACCCACGACCGCTCGGTCCGCAACAAGAGACGCCCGCCACGCTAACCACTGCGCCACGGTCACAGACAATAAGTGCTTTATAAACGCGCCTTTTATATTTTACTTTAATTTACCACTCCTCTGGGAGTGGTAAATTAAAGTAATTCGTCATTACTGTAGCCTCCGCGATTAGCACCCGCAACGCGTTACACGTCCGTCCCATTCGGCGCGTTTTCAATAGAAGTTCAATTTTGTCAATGCCTTAACACACCGCGAGGGGGCGATCTTAGCCCAAGCGTCGTAAAACCGTCGGCCTCGCTTATAGCATCACGCTAATCCAAACCAAAAAGATCAGATGGCAAGAGAAGTCATCGAAGCGTTCCACATCCAAAGGAAAGGAGAAAAATGTATCACTCTACCATCTATCGCACTAAGTGACGCGGAATTTCAATACCTAAGCGGAACCTGCAGATGATTACAAAGTTTATATGTTTCTGTTCTTTTTTTTTGTGTTGTTCTTCACCTTTATATTAGCATGTTCTTCCGAATAAAATCAGTTGCGAGTTAGCGCCCGTGTTGTGCACCTTCTTTTTCTCTGTCCTCGTCCGTCAGTGCGCTACTTAAATCATGATGAATCCGTACCAACTAGCTCAAGTTTCAATTCTCATGCACTTTGAGGCTTCCTCCGTTGAGGCTTCCTCTGAAAATTGATATGCATAAAACTAAAGTAATGTGGAACAATCTTGGAAGAGAACAGCGCTTTGCGATATGTGGCGAGACACTGGAAGTTGCAAAGGAGTACGTCTACTTAGGACAGGAAGTAACCGCGGAGTCGAACCATGAGAGTGAAATAACTAGAAGAATAAGGGCGGGTTGGGGCTCATTGGGCAAGCATTATCAAATCATGAATGGTAATCTACCACAATCCCCCAAGAGGAAGGTATATAACAGCTGCATCTTACCGGTACTTACCTACGGAGCAGAAACCTGGAGACTTACAAAGAGGGTTCAACTTAAATTGAGGACGACGCAGCGAGCGATGGAAAGGAAGCTGATAGGTGTAACCTTAAGAGACAGGAAGAGAGCAGAGTGGGTCAGGGAACAAACGGGGGTTAAGGACATCATAGTTGAAATCAAGAGGAAGAAAAGGATATGGGCCGGGCACGTAGCACGTCGGCAGGATAACCGGTGGTCATTAAGGGTAACTGACTGGATTCCAAGAGATGGCAAACGCGTGAGGGGGAGACAGAAAATTAGGTGGGTAGATGAGATTAAGAAGTTTGCAGGTATAACGTCGCAGCAGAAAGCACAGGACCGGGTTGATTGGCGGAACATGGGAGAAGCCTTTGCCCTGCAATAGGCGTAGACAGGCTGATGATGATGACGGTGATGATGATGAGATCAATGTACAATAGACATTCAGTTACTTCTGTAAGAGCGCGCTTTACTTTCGTGTTATTCCGATTCCTATGACGGAGGGATCAACCATCTTTTTCAGATCAATTCCCTATATAATCTGGCGAATGATCATCATCCATGTATGGAGCAGCGACACTGCAGGCCGTGCACTAGGCAACTGTGCTGCCACTAATGGTTATTTTGTTTTCTTCGGTTTGGTTTCTTTGCACTTTACTGTTGCATTCGGTGGTGTTCCCTAACAACGTTCTCTTGATTTCAATACAAATGTATCGCATTATGAAGCCACGAACGTTGCCATCGGTGAACATGAACTACAAGAATGTTCAAAAATATTAGGGAACGCTTAAGCTTCGCCTTTAAGAGTTGAACGCGATAGCGACATTATGACCCTAGTGCGTACTTTGACTACTACGTGTGTGCCTTATGTAATTGGTAGCATGCCTAAACCAGGAGCAATTATGCGCGAGAAACTTTTTCGAAGTTGCGATGCACCCACTACATGGCCTTAGTACACGCAGTAATGTGTGTGCCTTTTGTAATGGGTGGCTGGCTTTGCACCACCAAGTAGTTATGATATTCGCATGGTGTGATACCCGATGGTAACGTACGCTTGCACCACGCAATATTATTGCGATATCACATCTCGTACTGTGACACCTGTATACAGGACGCGTATGTTTGTGAAGCATCAAGGTTATTTTCAGTACAGTTCCAAGCAGAAGCAAGGCTGTGTGGTAGAACATCTGCTTGCCACGCAGACGGTCTGTGTTCGATTCTCACTCGGACCAAACTTTTTTATAACTTATTTTATTTTTCTCGATTTTAGGGGCGAAGCTACTTATAGCATCACCTGATCGGTCGTCGCTCCGTCCGGCGTTCCCCCGCCGTCGCGTCTCCCGTATCATTCAATAGATGGCGCTGTCCCATAGAGATGCATTCAGACTGCAGTTGGGTGACGATATACTAGATGGCACTGTCCCATAGAGATGTGTGCAATATGGCGGTTGGGTGAATGCACGCTAGATGGCGTTATAGGTGCCGCTGCTCTCATATTGGCTGCTTGGCGGACCATGGACGACGAGGAGCACCGGGTGCGGAAGGCCGCTGCGTCTCGTGCTCGTCGGCAGGATCCCGAGGTGCGAGCTCGAGAGGCTGCCGCCAAGCGAGCGCAGCAGTAATCAAAGCGGCGTATCGCTTTTATTACTGCTGGGCGAAACCACTGAACATTTCACGGTGTAGCCATGATTGCTTCAGGAGCTTCGCCCAAGCTCTTCATTATTCACCCGTGGATATGCTGTAATTTTTCTGTCACAGACAAGATGATGATTTTTCGCTCTCAACCAGCGACGCCAACTCCGACGCCGACTCCGACGCCGGCTACGGAATTTCTGCGAAACGAACTCTTTAACGCTATCGCGCTAACATGGCAAGGTACCACGCTACTGCTATTTTGTGGCAATAAATATCATTTGCGACGCCTATTGGCACGAGGAAGAAAAATTCACAGCTGAGTCCTCAGACAGTAAGGTTTCCTACTGGTATGTCTGCATTCGTCTTGAAACTATATAAGTGACGCCGTTCCTTGGTTGCACGCCTTGAAATATAAACACGGAAATGTTTTATGCCGGGGTCCATCAAGACTCCACGGACGTCATTTACGTCACGGAAGTGGCGTCGTTAAAATGCACTCGAACAAATGACAAAGAAAAACCAGAAGGAACACTTTATTGATTCAGATAAACTGGGAGTCGAACCCGCGACCTCTCGGACTGCGGCAGTAGGCCCCCGGGTGCTCTTTCTACTGCGCCACCAACTCACATACGCGAGGCTTCACAAACGCGCATTATATGATTGACACGTTGCTGTCGTTTGGCGGAGCCGATGTCGCCGTTTGGGAGCGGTGAAGCGCAGTACGGCATCATGATACTAACGAGCACCGACAGTGATCTCTTGGTAGTTTCACCGCAACGGAGGATTTCGGTGCAATATTGTAGGAAACTGCACGGTCGGCGCAATACGGCATATGCGGTGGTTCGGTGACGATACAGTTGCGTACTTTGCCTCTCGCGTCGTGTTAGCGTGCGAAACGTACTTGCTATAGCGCTGCTTCCACATGCACCAAAGCCGTTTCTCCAAAGCCAACAGCTTCAAGTGCGGAAGTATCATCCGATTAAACTGCTGCAATAAGCGCCACAGAAAGGAAATGACATCGAAGAGTGAATGTCGCATGCTTTTCGCAATGACAAAGGTTTTCTCAATGAAAGCGTTTGCAAAATTATGATAATATTACGAAATAGTAAGTTGATATACAATACTTACGAAATTCCTGTATTGCGGCATCAAATAACTTCAATTCTACATACTTCAAAAAAAGGCAGCGCAAAAGTACGAGGACAGTAGGAGGACACGTACAGCGGAAAGGCGTATTTATTTAAGTAAGTCACATCAATTCGCCCACACGAAGCTCCTGCTGCACCTATTTAGCATATTTTACGTGGAGGCGTCAAAGACAGCTAATTTGACTACGTGACCTCCAATAATGTATAAGAAGGCACGCGGCTTTGGAATAGTTCCCCTATACTACTGGACGGCAGGCCTCCCGAGCGGGGTGATGCTATGGCATGCACCCTCCGAACGACGGATATGGGCCCGCTCGTTTGATCTCTGCTTCGGCCGTGTTCGTCGCCCCCGCTCGCGCGCTTTTACCCGCGGTAGAACACACAATGCGCGGAGGGATCTTATCAATTTGGACTTCATACCGGAAGGACATGACGACGAAGGCAACGGGGAAAATCCGTCGAGATTGTCAACGTAATTGCTATCGCAATAAAACAACCACATGATTGGATACAGGCTTTCAGCGTGGATCTGACGCGCTGCTTGCACACGAGGAAGGATTGATGCATTGCCACTGTTACTTAAGGTTCTGCCTTGCCTCCACGCCATTCATAGGCCATCTTACTTTTAGTTGTTTTTTTTTCGCAGCTTCCCCACCTTTGTTTTTGGCGCTTTCAGGACGTACAACCTAACGTAGGTGGCCTTGTGGAGTAGCTTTTTTCTTTCTGTATTAGCTTCTTCTAGCTGTAGTTGACACTGTCCGCTCGGTGACATTGTTTACCCGCCACGCAATCAGCGAAACGCTCATTTTCTTTTATTGATATGACAACTTTCTATCGCCTTTCGAAAACTGGCGCCTGCTAACTGCAGCGAACAAACGTTGACAAACGGCGTCGTTTTTCCGCCGCTTTCTGGTGATGACCCTCGGCTTGGCGGCCCTGGATCTCCAACTTAGTGCTGCCCTTATTGCTCAAAACCAGCTCCACTGAAGTCCGAAAATAGAAGCAACCGAATTGAGTGCCCCTCCGAGGTAATGCGCATTATAACGAAGATTTGAGAAAAGAAAAAAAATCGGCAGATCCCACGCACTGTGGGAATCGATGTAATGCGAAGCAGCCAGCAAAGAGCTGCATACATCGCCTTGTTTGTCTTCGAGCCAAATGAAATCATTCATGCCATGTCATCTAGTCCACCATATATCGCATGTTTGCCATGCACGCATGCATACACAATCTAGTGTACACCATGGCAATGAAACGCGTATTCTGGTATATAAATGCATGACCTGTCGTTTATGTTCATCACGCACTCGTGTCATGCCATACCAATGGTATATATCACGTTAACAAAACAGCCGGAAGCGCACCATGACAGTGGCATGTAAATCATACTGTACTGACATGCATAACATGATTCGCATGTTAAGACCTCTCATTTATGTTCGTCATAGAGTCAGATCGCGCAATACAAATTTTGGTGTATATCAAAGGAACGAAATGGCCGCGAGTGCACCATGAGTAGGGCATGTAAATCATGTCATACATGACATGAATATTATGGTTTTCGTGTTACCACCTCTCACTAATGTTCATCATAGTCACATCGCGCAATACCAGTTTTGGTGTATAGCAAGCTATCGAAACGGCCGCGACTGCACCATGAGCGCGGCATGTAAGTCATGACATACATGGCATGCATGTAATAGTTTTCATGTTACCACCTGTTATTCATGGTCTTCATACAGTCACATCGCGCAATACCAATTTTGGTGCACATCAATCTAGCGAAACGGCCACGAGTGCGCCATGAGCATGGCATGTAAATCATGTCGTACATTTCATGCATGTCATGATTATCATGTTACCACCTTTCATTTACGTTCGTAATGTAGTGGCGTCGCGCAAAACCAATTTTGGTGTATACCAAGCTAGCGAAACGACCGGGAATGCAGAATGAGCGCGGCATGTAAATCATGACATACATAACCTGCATGTCATGATTTTCTGTTACCACCTCTCATTTACGTTCATCATGCAGTCACGTCGCGCAATACCAATTTTGGTTTGTCAAACAAGCGAAACGGCACGAGTGCGTCATGAGCATGACATGTAAATCATGTCGTGCATGTCATGCATGTCATGATTTTCATGTTACCACGTCTCATTTACCGCCGTCGTACAGTCGCTTCGCGCAATAGCAATTTTGGTGTACATCAAGCTAGCGAAGCGGCCGCGAGTGCATCATGAGCGTGGCAATTAAATCATGACATACATGACATGCATGTCATGCTTTTCATCTTACCAACAGTCATTCATGTTCTTCATACAGTGAAATCGCGCAATACCAATTTTGGTGTATATCAATCCACTGAAACTGCCGCTAGCGCATCATGAGCGTGGCATGTAAATCAGGTGGTACATGACTTGCATGTCATGATTTTCATGTTACCACGTCTCACTTACGTTCGTCATACAGTCGTGTCGCGTAACACCAATTTTGGTGTATATCACGCAAGCGAAACGGACGCGAACGCACCATGAGCGTGGCATGTAAATCATGACATACATGTCATGGATGTCATGGTTTTCGTGCTACCACCTGTTATTCATGTTCTTCATAAAGTCACATCGCACAATACCAATTTTGGTGTATATCAATCTAGCGAAACGGCCGCGAGTGCGCCGTGAGCGTGGCATGTAAATCATGTCATACATGACATGCATATCATGATTTTCATGCTACCACGTGTCAGTTATGTTCGCCATACAGAAATGCCTCGTCATACCAGTTTTCCTATGTATCCCTTCATTTAAACGGCCGCGAGCGCCCCGAGACCATGTCATGTAAATCATGCTGCACATGACATACGCGTCATGATTTGCATGTTAGGACCTGTCATTATTTTCGTCATGAACTCTTCTCACGCCGTACCAATTTTGGTATATATGAAAGTAACGGAACGGCCAGGGAGCCCAAAGGCCGTGGAATATAAATCATGCTGTTCATGACATGCGTGTCATGATTTTCATGATATGACCTGTCATTTATGTTCTTAATAAGGCCATATTATGACACACCAATTTTAGAACACATCCGATTAACGGAACGGCCAGGGAGGCCAAAGGCCGTGGAATGTAAATCATGCTGTTCATGACATGCGTGTCAAGATTTTCATGATATGACCTGTCATTTATGTTCGTGATAAGGCCATGTTATGACACACCAATTTTGGTACACACCCGATTAACGGAACGGCCAGAGAGCCCAAAGGCCGTGGAATGTAAATCATGCTGTTCATGAGATGCGTGTCGTGATTTTCATGATGTGACCTGTCATTTATATTCGTAATAAGGCCATGTTATGACACACCAGTGTTGGTATGCATCCGATTAACCAAACGGCCAGGAGAGCACAAAGTCGTAGACGGCTAGATAGATAGATAGATAGATAGATAGATAGATAGATAGATAGATAGATAGATAGATAGATAGATAGATAGATAGATAGATAGATAGATAGATAGATAGATAGATAGATAGATAGATAGATGATACGCTCAAAGTAGCAGAAGTTCGCTAAGAAATGCTTCGCATTTAATATCATTGTGGTGAAATGCGGTGCACAGACCTTTAAAGATAACTGATCTCCTGCTCCCTTTATGTCCAGCTGCTTCAACGTCAATGACAGGTGTAGTCAGTGGAGTCGGAAGAGCATGACGGTGGTCGAACGATTCTATCGCTCAAACACATTAACAATGTCTTTTAAAGCCATACGTGATTTCATGGCCTAATCTTGTATGTGGTTTATAGTACAGTATTTTATTTTATTCCACGCAAGGGGCTCGATAAATGTCGCAGTTAACTGGAGTTCACTGTGCAATGGAGATTAATCATCCCGGATGGCTGCCATTCACACATGCAGAGAAATATTAGGATGAAAAGCCGGAAGTAGACGAAGGTTGCGTTTGGTTAGCTACCGCATATCTAAAGAAAGAAGAAGAACAAAACTTTATTTTGAGGAAAAGGGTAGAAAAGGGGGTACTCAAGAGCATGTTGGTTGGGGCCCTAAGTCCAGGGCCCCACTGGCTTGCCTCGCTCGCCTAACTTGACTCAGAAGCGCTAATTCCACCTCTGGGTCCGAGCCGCCAAGTTGTGCCTCCCAGTGCTCGGACCTTTCTACAATGTTGCTGCCTAAAAATGAGTTTAAATTCGCTGGCTTTCGGTCACACTCCCAAAAGATGTGATATAAGGTTGGCAAACCGCCGAAAGAAAGGAAAATTGCAGAGAACGCTCCCAAAGAAGATGAAGAGTCAGTGTGCCCATACCATCACATAAATCTTGAGTGAGTGAGGCAATAATACTGAAAATTCTCCAAATTGATTGTCTGAGTATGAGCCGCACCGAGGAAATTCTTCACTCTGATACAAAGCCATGAGCACATCAATAACGGCAGTTTCGGCGGCAAGTCACTAGTAATTATAGGAAGATATGATACAAAGTTGCCAGTTGCACATTACAGAAAGGTTTTAACTGACTGCGTACGTTCGGGACTGAATAGTAAACCACCAAACTTACTCCGTTACCTTCTAGCTTAGTTGTAGGGCCACAAGTAAATATTTCTTAATGCGATAGCCTTAAAGAGCTCAGGTCGCAGAAATTCCGATGTGGGCGTCGCCGACGCTGATGTGAACGAAAAATCGGGGTTGTTAGTGAGCGCAAAATCGCGACAGATACTAATAAGTAATAAAAATTGTGCAATCCAGCAGCAATGAAACCCAAACCTTCCGCGCGATGGTCACGTGTTCTTGCACAGAGACACGCCAGTGCTCGAGGATACTTCCGAAAGAAATGCCCTTTACATGTGTCATGTAGCTGGATGAGTGCCATTAACACATGTAATATGGGTGGCAGAAGGCTAGACATTTAACCACTTGGATAGAATTCAACGAAGTTTAAAACAACCTTAGTCGAGTTGCACCAGGCCTCAAGCCATGTTAATTGCCCAACGAGGTCCATCCGTTTAAAGGGCTCAGATATAAACATCAGGAGCAGCGACAGCATCAAGAAAAGCTCCAGCTGCGAGTATTGCCTTACGGACGCGTAGTGGTTGCTTCACTAATTCGTAAAATCATGAAATATGGCGCAGTGGACGCTTCGCAACTGTATTTGCCGTACGCATGCCCTGCAGGAGAGTGTCGGGAACGTTACGTGCTAAAAAGTTCTTTTCCTCGCGGCACAGTTGAGGCGGCCACGGAGAAGCGATGTTATAATAATAATAAAAATTCGGCAGATCCCACGTATCGTGGGAGTCAATGTTATGCGAAGCATGCGGTGGGTAGGTGACTGTGGCGTAACTTCTTTTACTGAGCGACACGTTACAAAATGGCGCTAAAGATTTATATAAATTTTATATGCACACATATATATGCTGAAGAGCCGCATATGTGTTATATAGCCAGTTGTTTACGGTTGGGTAACGCTGCCAATGGAAACGTGGGTATTACCAACACCAGAAGCGGTAAGCTGATATGTACTGCTTATACGTGTCCCGAGAACGCACGCACGTTTCACGAACCCGTGTGCATGTGTGCAAGAAGTTCTTGATAGTTCTTGAACAAGAGCATCATCACCGTGATCAGTGAGCACCAGCAGCTGGTCATGACTTAATATAGGATCCTGTCGTGATCGTGGTGACGAGGGGTCCATGTGTAGTGAAGTATGTTGTATAGTAGAGCTGTTGGAATTCGTGGATGCCTCGGTCATTTCGTCGACAAATTGTCTGTCGACAGAGCCGGCGACATGTCGGAACCTGAAGCCACCCTTCGCGTTGGTGAGGTATAGGCCGTCGAGGGTAGTAGGCCTGGATAGTGCTACGTAGACAAACATCAGTGGATGGTGTTTGTCGTATTCGTAGACTACCTGGGCGTATGTGGCCTACGTAGCCTAGTCTACAAAGCGGCTGTCGATCAATCTGGCACCATCCTCGGTCAGCATGAGGCCATCGCCCAGCCTCGTAAGAAATGAAGAGGACACTGCGTCGTTCTGGTGGACGAAGTGCACATTACGGTGCGGTGATGTGGATATCATATGTAACTTTCGTTAATGTATTCCTCCGGGGTCGAGCAGTGCTTCAATATAGCTTGCTGAATCATAGGAATACAAACGTAATGTTTATTAGACTGCTATAAAAGCGGAGCCAACACTGGAACTGCAGACGTTAATCTCATATGACGCCTGTATCGTAGGAGTACACATCGTAGGAGTACCATGTAGTGTTTATTGCTTTCTTGTAAAATTAGATAGCCAGCACCACAACCACAATTGACGTTGCACCGATATTACGCCTGCGTAGGCTGTTTTTCCAAAACAGTTTATAAACCTGGCGTGGCTCAGTGGTAGAATACCTGATTGCCACGCAGAATGCTTGGGTTCGATTCCTGCTGGGATCCTCATTTTTATTCTTTCCATTCGTTGAGTCAACGCTGCCGAGGTTGGTTTTCCTGAACCCTCTAGCATTTAAAGGGGCCCTGCAACACCTTTCTTTGTTATATTGGAATAGCCCCATTATTGACGTATGACTCTTCACGAGCCATATGCCGCAAACATTTTTCGAATCCGTCAAGTCTAAGTGGTGTTACCAAATTATAGTGATCACGTTCCGCAGCTTTCTCTCTCAACTCAACGCAGCGAGCGCGCGGAAAGCTGCGCGCGGCGTGAGGGGAGGGAAGGAGGGCGGAGGTGCGAGGAGGCGACGTCAGCGCCGGCGGCATTTTTTTTCATTTTTTTCTCTCTGGCGTCTCGGCGCAACCACGTGGTCTGTGCCGCCACTTCCGGTCGGCTTGCGTCGTTCTCGTCGAGCGGAGTCGATCGCGCTGTGTATCGCGCGTGCTTGAAAACTGCGCGTCGGTTTGGTAATGTTGGGTGTGCACCTCGAACGCCGTAGTGTTTTCATCGCTCTGCCAACCATGGAAGCAAACGTGCGCGCTCGTTTGAAACGAATGACAGCTGAGATCGGTTTCGGCCCATACTCCGATACACCGCCTCGTAAGACGGCACTGGCAGACGACCCGAAGCGTCGCCATTACCGGACGCCAGCATTGTTATCGGAGACACGCTGCGCCCGTGCCTCGGTCGGTCGTGAGAACGTGCCGACGATGCAGTTCTCAGCTGACGAAGCAACACTCGAACGGCTGCCACTCTCAATGGCAACCGGCGATGGTCAAAAGCACAGAAATATTCACGTTTTCGGCACTGCGCATGGCGAAGAAAACGGAACCACGCAACTACGAGCAGACGAGCTGTCGGTGAGACCGGAAGTGCTAATATTAATGTTTGTTCGGTGTTTTTTAACGCGATAACATAATATAAACATGCATATTATCTACTTATTGAACTAAAAATTAAACAACGAAAGTAAAAATGAGGGTGCTATCGTGATTATAACATAAGCCAATGGTGGAACGGCCGACAATCGCGTCATATTTTGCGGACTAATACATCATTTGTCGAGAGAAGAGGGAGCGATTTTCAGCTGACTTTGAGAATTTATTGTAAATTCCAGGCCGTGCGCATCGCTATAATATTTGGCTCGCGTGTTCTCGGGAGCCTCGACTACCGATCGGCAGCGCTTTTTGAGCATGCTCGAAAAGTGTTGCAGGGCCCCTTTAAGTTACCAATGTCTGTTCTCGCCGTTCCTGGGTAGATATAAACTATCACCTGTGGCGCATACCCGTACACCGCGGCCCGTGGTCAACGGGTATGTGCCACACGTGTCTAGTGGAAAGTGTTTGACGACGTACGCGACAAGATTTTAACGTTATTCATGTCATGACCCGGCAGTCATATTCCTCAAATCCTCTTACCCTCCCATGCAAATTTTGGTCTACATCAAGTTAAGGAGGCCATCATGAGAGCACCCAGACGTAAGCGGCTAGATAGATAGATAGATAGATAGATAGATAGATAGATAGATAGATAGATAGATAGATAGATAGATAGATAGATAGATAGATAGATAGATACGTAGATAGAAACGCCCAAAGTGCCAGAGGTTCGCTAAGAAATGCTTCGCATTTAAAATATATAACACAGAAATCAGAAGTAGCATACCAATCCAACGTGCACACAAACCTTGCACACGTGTTGCTCTTGCATCCGTCGACAGCGCTGCGTTTCTTCGCGTAGCGTGGCGGACTCATCGTCCCGAAGGGCGACAGCACGCCGGCCGTGCGCTGGCAAAACACAATCACTGAAACGATTCCCGACGGCTGCGATGGGCTATATTACCTTTTTGCCAAGTACCATGACTAGAAAACAACGCTTATGCGAGGAAATCACCTACGGACGACAGGCACAAACCTACTGCGCAACAACGAGCGTCGCCATTTGCATCTGAAAATGCGCAAAACCGTTGGCCCATGTTACCAGACTGCCTGCATGTGCCCGCTGTTTCTGAAAATAAACGAAAAAATTGGCCACTCAACCACATACCCAAGACTAAAGTTTGATTAAAGTAATCTACTAATTTAATTCGTGACAAATAAAATTAAAACTAATGAAAATAAACGTTTAATTAATTTGTTTTGCTTTCATTATTTGTCCCCGGTAGCGCTTTAATCGTCACGCGGGTGTTGATGTTTGTCGCAATAGGTTTCCGACCACTTTTCGTTCCGACTTTCGCGACCTATTTAGATTGACCTTGGAGAGGCTCCGAGCCAACACAGCTGCGACGCCTTTGCGCGGCGCATCACGTGGCGTTACTTGGAGCGAGAAAGGCGCAGGGATGATAGAGCAGCAGCCGCGGCTGTAGCGTCCGAGCCTTAACTCATCCTCAACGCTGCCAACACCGGCACCGTATTTTCTCTGACTCGGCCTCCTAGACACTGCGGGGAGAATATTTCCAGAGTCTGGACTGATATAGACTGTGAATCACCGGCGCATAAACGCGCACTGCAGGCAGCGCCATCGCGGCTACGTGCCGCACGTGTCTGGTAGAAACGATTTCACGACAGGTGAGTTACATTAGTCATGTTATGACTTGCGAATAGTGTTCTTCATACATTCACCTCTTCCTGTGTCTAGAAGAAAATGCGAACGATTTAGATTGCAGTATGTACTCTACTATGGGAGGGCAGTAGGCCGTCCCAGTGCTGACGTCCTCTAAACGATGGGTTGCAGACGAGGTGTAGCGACATGAGAAACATTGAGCCCATCGTGTGTTTAGAAAAAGTCGACGATTTAGAATACTACGCACTCTACAATGGCGTGCTTCTCTTCTTTTTTCTTTAGAAGGCACAGCAGTCATGCCAACATACGGAAACAGCCACGAGAGCACCATGACTTAGGCGGCTAGATAGATAGATAGATAGATAGATAGATAGATAGATAGATAGATAGATAGATAGATAGATAGATAGATAGATAGATAGATAGATAGATAGATAGATAGATAGATAGATAGATAGATAGATAGATAGATAGATAGATAGATACCGCATTTACTCGGATCTAGGCCGGCGTCGATTCTAAGCCGACCCCCGAAATTCGCAATGCCAGAAAAGAAAAAAAAGCTTATCACTGTACTCGAATCTCGGCTTAGATTCGAATAAATACGGTGGATAGATAGAAATGGTTAAAGTACCCTGGTTCGCTAAGAAATGCTTCGCATTTGCCACTGGTACGGAATCATGCTATATTGCAATACAAGAACCCAACAATGCGGTGCGTCCTTCTAAGTGGACTTTTTATTTAACCTGGTAGCCCCTCACATAACCCACATACTTGTACTATGCGGATATTTAACTATATAGGATTAAATGGGTGATGAATTTCACGCTACGAGTACAGCCGCGGCCACGTCTGTGTATAGCGCGCGAGCAGCCGGCCGCGCTCTGCGGGGCGACACCTTGCGGCAGTTGCGGGCTCTGACGTGGTGTGCCTAGGAGCATGCGCGGCCTTACAGACATGCAGACCTGCTTTGCACGAGTGGAAACGTTGAAAAGTGCGCCTGTTTAACAGAAGATGCACGCTCCCTCAGGGCGCTTTCGGCACCTTGATTCCAAAGGATGATGCTTTGCGAATGATAACACGCGCCTGACACAATCGCAACGTGTTATCGAGGCGCGTGTTATCAGTCGCAACGCGTCTTCTTTTGGAATCAAGGTGCCGAAAGCACCCTGAGGGAGCGTGCATCTTCTGTTAAACAAGCGCACTTTTCAACGTTGCCACTCGTGCAAAGCAGGTCTGCATGTCTGTAAGGCCGCGCATGCCAGCGCATGCTCCTAGGCACACCACGTCAGAGCCCACAACTGCCGCAAGGTGTCGCCCTGCAGAGCGCGGCCGGCTGCTCGCGCGCTATACACAGACGTGGCCGCGGCTGTACAGTCATATTCTCGTTTTGTGTGATCGGCATTTGCCGCGATATTTATCCTAAGACTCAGTGCGAAAACTAAGTTCATGATGCCGTGGTGCTGCATCACTTAACACCCGTTAGTGCACAATACTGCATGTAGGGACCCCAACTAGTTCGCTTCAACAAGATCGTTTGAAGGCCGTGGTATCATGCTCGGAAGATGGTTTAGAGTTGGGTTCAAAGTGGGGCCCACTAAGGAAAACTTCAGCGATTCCTTCTTTCGAGCAATTTCGGAGACACGCAGGAAAGAACACATTCATGAAAAAAGTATTTCTCTCGAGTTCGCGGAAAAGAATGCTTCAGTCATATTCAGTCTACTGAACAAATTCCTTCAGACTGTTTTCTTTTTCTTAAAAAGATGGCCACCAACAATGGACCCCGTTGTAGGCATTGTGGTCTTCAGAAAAAAAACGCACTGTGAAAATGTCAATTACATTGCCGCGCGAATAGGATCTTGCACATATATGAGATGTATAGAACGCCTTCAACCGAAGAGAACACAAAAGAACGGAGATGGAACAGTAGACATTGTTCTTTCTGAGGCGGGCATTTTAAACTATGTTTAAAATGTTTTCTCACTAGTGACGCCCACTGAAGGGCTCGCAATGAAGCAGGCTAGAGAAATCTTTTCTAGACTGGTGGAAATGGGTGGTTTCGAATGATTTTTAATGCGAAACATTTCTCAGCGAAACTAGGCACTTGAGCGGTTCTGTTTCTATCCATTTATCCAGCGATCCATCCGTCCTCGCGTCCGTCCGTTCCCCTACGCCTGGGTGCTATCGTGATCGCGTCCTTAATTTAATGTAGACCAAAATTGGCATAGGAGGGTAGGAGGCTTTAACGAATATGACTGCGTGGTCATGACTCTGTCTTCCAGACACGTGTGGCACATCTCTGTAAAGCACGGGCCCTGTTATGCAGTCATGAGCCAAAGGTGATTGACACTTTATATCTACCCAGGAACGGCGAGATCAGACAGTGCCAGTTTAAATGCGAAAGCGTTAAGAAAAACCGACGCCGGCAGCGTTGACCCGATGATTGCAAACAATAAAGTATAAGATGCCAGCAAGAGTCGGGCCCAAGCATTCTGCGTGGCAGTCAAATACTCTACCGCAGGGCCACGCCATATGCAGGAATGATGTCGGAGCAACGTCAATTGTGGTTTTAGGGCTCGCTATATGAGTTTATAGCAAAGAAATAAGCACTACATATGTACCCTTAAAATGCAGACGTCATGTCCGGTTAATGTCAATTGTGGTTCCAGACTTAGCTCCGTTTTTGTAGCACTCTAATAAACACTTCACTTGTATTCCTACGATTCAGCAAGCTGTACGCATATTCAAGTGTTGATCGACACCGGAGAAATACGCTAACGATAGTTGCGTATAATATTCACGTCATCACACCATAGCGCGCACTTCATTTCGATAACACAGACGTCTGTGCTCTAGCGGGAGTGGTGATACTACAGTTGAAACCCGCAATAACGAAATCGGTGGGGAAAGCACAAAATTTCACTCTTGAGGGAATTTCGTTGACGCAAGAATGCGGCAGAAAAGACAAGGGATTTACAAAGAACACATTTTGTTTCCAAAAGTCAGTAAGTTTGCTTTGGCGGGCCTTACCGTGCAGCAGTTTTATGCCTCTCGACTCATGCACTGTGAAAAAATCCGTAAACAGGGGGTGGATGCTCGAGTGGGCGTTCGCTGGGGGTGGGTGCTCGGGTGGGCGTTCGCTGTGCTTGGCTTTGTCGCTATCGCTGTAGCGATAGCTATCGGCTACAGCGATAGTTATTGGCTTTGAAGCTATCGCTGTAGCGATAGTTTTGCACAATTCAAGTGTAGCATGAATGCATTTCAGCATTTTTCGAATGTAGGTAATGTTGCGAGAGTAAATTATTTGCACACTCGTGTTACAAAAGTTTCGTTAATGAGGGACTGCGGTATAAATACCTTTCGTAGTCGCGAGTTACGAAATGCATTGACTCCTATGGGCGTTCGCCGGTGCTGCGAAAATATTTCGTTGCGGTGAGAATTTCGTTCCCTCGTGATTTCGTTATCGCTGGTTTCGACTGTACGTCGGACCATAAGTTGCCATTTGAACGTCAGTGTAGTCGTTGCACCTGGTAAGCCCACATTGTGCACGCAACTCCTTTATTTACAAAAACACGTCGCTCCATCTGGTTACGCCTGGATCAAGGCCAAAAAATTCAGCATCGAGCTACTGGCTGCCTGCTTTGCATGAAACCGTTTCCCACAAGGCGTGGGATCTGCCGAATTTTTTTATTTGTCTTGATTGATTTCCTTGGCCTAATGTTGTATTCATTTGTTCTTGTCCAGCACAGAAGAGAGCCCCTCGAACAATTTCACTTCTTTTCTCATAAGATTCTGTTTCTGCGCTTTTTTTTCTCTCTTTTGCGGGGGAACGTTGCTACTGAGCGCACATTCTTCAACAGGTCCGCACTAATCGTAAACTACACATTCTCATTTATCTTTTTTTCATTTTGCGTTATTATTAATGTTTTATTTGTGGCTTTGTTCACCGAATACCAACCTGTTTTCTCCCCAAGGCGGACGCCAGGGTTACCTCCAAGATGCGCTCCATCCCATCAGTCTGGCTATGTCCGCCGCTAACGCTGCCGCAAGCTGGGCGAGTTGGTATGTATTCATATAATAAACTGCGCGAAAACTATAGACAAATGTGAAGAACAACACAGGACGAGCGCAGACTGCCAATTGTAACATTTATAACGCATAACCATGCTGAAGTAACAGAGCTGCATACCATGTGCGCCAGAGGGTCTGGTTAGAAAAACAAGATAGAACCTGTTAAGAAAATCACTTATAAAAAACAGCAAAATGATAACTATAGTCGGTGACAAGCTAAGAATAAAAAGTAAACTGTACCGCTGTCCATTTGTATTATGCGCGTCCAACTACGGCCGGTCTTTACCATGACGAACGGTTAAGACGAACCAATGAAAAATGCAACATGGCGCCGTTCGCGACGAGAGGCGAGGTACCGCTGCACCGAGACTGAGATCCGTCAATTCGAATTTCCTGCGGTGTTTGTTTCTCCCAGAAGAAGATAATTCCTACTGTTGTCCGCACGCACCTGCGATACATTAGTGGTGCAGGCTCTTCTCACATTCTGTTGTCCGCACGTACCCAGCATCATCCTCGCCGGTTGTCATCCGATGCAGTAGAAGCTTGTGACTCTGCCGCGTTTGAAGTGTACCGAAGTGGCAGCAGTTCGGAGTACAACGCTTTAGCGCGTTCCGTCGTTTCGGCAGCGTCAAGTTGCAACACGGCATGTGTTCCCTCCATCGCTCGGATACACCAAGCATATCGCCTGAGGGTCACCACATCGGCGATTTTCGTCGCGTTCATTCGTGTGCAGTGAGGTGAAAGTGATGTCGGAATGTGCGCGTCTGTGTACGATTTACCGCCCGCAAAAGCCATGGCATTACCGTTGCCACAAGTGCGTGTGTCTGTTACTTGGAGCTCGTAACGTGGGAATCTTGGTGATCTATTGTGATATGCGCCGTGCTGTGTGCCTATATGAGTGACGTATGTGCGGACGAAGCATGAGAGAAAGAAAGCGACCAACATAACCCGTTAGCGCAACACAATGCGAAAGTAAACAAACCAGGTGTGGAGAATATGCAGTGGTGTGTGCATTATAGGAAGATAATTGCGGTCGTCATCCGGTGCGTGTGTCGTTATGTGACGTGTGCCTATTGGTGTGCAGTAGCGTCGTCTTAACGGAATTCAGTTCCACCAGCCCCGAATGATGTGCTAGTTTGAAGTGCCCGTCGCGTAAGTATCGCACTCGATGCACGAACGCCTTGCAATGAGAAACGCCCTGCGAGGTAATCGTTGTCTACAAACCGTGAAATGATGCGCTCGTTGTGACACGTTGATTGCATGGATTGTGATTGCAACTGAAGTGACGCCGCTAAAACTATTGAGTAAAAAAGAAGCTTTTGTTTTTTAATGGCGTTGCATCATACTTCACGATATCATATATTTGGAATTCTTGTTTTTGTTAACGTGCCTTTTTTAGCATATCGCGTGTATTGTGTGCATGTGTTACGCAATGATAATTTGTTTATATTAAACTCGTGAAGCTTATAGTGCATAGACCCTTTTTTAAGCGCTTATCCCTTCTTGTGAAGCCTCACCCCCTCACTATGCATCACGAACAAATGAGGAGGGGGGAGCCGGAGAGGTGGGGCTTGACAATGTATGAAAGGAATGCACTTTCTGATTGTGTCCACCGAGATTATTTATATAGACATCTATATGTTTTCTTTTTTTTTCTTCGAGGATGCACGTGTTCTTTCCTATGTGCGAGTGTATACGTGTGGTCTTTTGGCTACTCATTTTTTCATTTCTACATTTTTTTCTTATTTATTTTTTTTTCGCTCTACCTGCACGGAGGACGGTGCTGTAAAAGCGCATGGAAGCCTCGTAAATTTTGCCTTGATAGATCGGTCTCTGATCGAAACGTTGACAAATAAACTGTCTTTTGAGAAGCGTTTATCCTTTTCCTATTTGTTTTACGGCAACCGATGACAGCCTCTTCACAATCTACGTATAGATATATATACCTTCGCACAGACACACATATATAAAAGGTAGGGGCCCCTTAAAGTGGGCGCCCCCTGCTTTAATGCCCACTGGGGCGACGCAGGTATGTAATAAATAAATAATAAATTAATTAGAAACTTTAACGTTTAAGGGCTTAAGGTGTAATGGCAGTGCCAGTGCAAGTTGTCAAAGCGAGAAACAATCCCACGTAAAACTTTCAGTCAATGCCAATTTAGCAGCGTACATCTCCTTGGCGTGAACGTAACGGAAACGCGTGCAATGGCCCCTACAGTTAAACGCCGTGCGTGCTACACGCTTTTATTTCGTCGAAACAAGACGTCAAATGAAGTCTTGACGTTTTCCTCAAACACGATAACAAGCACGGCGACAAGAGACGCAAATGCGGTATTTGCGGCAACACGAGAGTCGAAATTCACAAGGCAATCTCAGACCACTTCGTCATACTTCGCTTTGAGTCACAGTTGCCATGGTTACAGCAGACAGTGAAGAAAACTGGCGGCGAGAGTTTCGCAAAAGAATTACAAACGACCTTATTAAATGTGATTAATGTCCCTATTTTGTTCTGTGAAACCGTAAAATAACGAATACTTTATTTAGGTTTTATGTTAAATCTGGCATTCTTTGTTTTAATAGCATAATAGGTACTGCTCAGAAACATCACCTTTGAGATGTACATTACTTCTTCGTATAGACTCCGAGATGAACGCGGCGGGGGGTGCGATTTAAACAACACAAAAAATATTATGCTGACTCTGAACTCCGTGCCTTCCCAATTTATTTTATCTAGCTTTGCTTTCTTCATTTCAATATCAGTGCAGTATTGCAAAGTAAGGTTTATATGCGTGAAAATTATTGCCATTGTTTAGGAACTACTTCGTTTGTAGCGCGGACGCATGCAAAATATGAGCAATGCGGCCTCGTGGGCGGAGCTTATATTTTTTCTTAGGCTGTCACCGACTATATTTTCGTCTGTGTTGTGACAGCACGGACTGCGTCGTGACACGTCAGACAAGGCAAATGTCCCAGCGATATTCAAGCGTTGTGCGGTTGGCTGCAGCCGTTCGTGTGGCAATCCCGACGTTTCTGTCGCATTCTTTTGTTCGGAATGGCGGCTCCAGGTGAGCTTTCACAAGGAATGCCTTGGTGTCTGATGTGTCGATTTTTGTAAAGGAAGGACTCGGCCTGAAGTTCACATCTCAGCGCATGAGCAAGGGATGCATCCAGTTTTTCGACCTGTGTCATGTTCTCTCCCACACATTTGTGTTCAAAATACGCCCCAAGGCGTGTCAAACCGATGTTGAATTATACCTCGGGTCACACTAAACTGGCAAAAAATGGTAAAGTGACGTCATGTTTTCGCTCGACGCTGAGTAAATCCTGTCCTCACATGATGTGCGACAGCCTCAACTCGCAGAATTCGAAGCTGAGGATTGCTGGCTTTCCAGAGGAAAGACTTTCCTTCGCTGCATAAAAGCTGGCACAGGACATCAAGAAGGGCGGAAGAAGGGCAGAACAATGGTGCTAGCGAGACCAGCGTATAACCACGGCTCTCCTCCCCTGCGTGCATGGCTTAACCCATTGCACAAAGAAGGTCACCTCTCACTACAGTGATCATGTTTCCATTTCTGCCCCCAACAAGCTGGGTAAGCTTTGTGCTAAGGTCGACCGGCGTATCGCAAGCAGGTCGCCGACACAGGAACGTGCCTGTCTAATCCGACACGCCAATAAATACATCCCTTGATGTACGTCTGGGGTGTACTCGGTCCCACTTTCATGTGACCGTGTGTACGTTGGGCAGACGGGCCGCTGCATTAATGTGCGCCTGCGTGAGCGCAATTGTCTCAAAGGCCGAGCCATCTCGCACTTGTCGCTACACTGTCGGCAATGCGGTTGTGTTTTTTTGGAAACACCACCATTTTGTACCGTCCCATGGGGCAGATGCAGCGGGAAATTGTGGTTGCTGCCCACATCAATGCTCTGTCAGATACATGTGTCGCTCATGCCTAGTTGCCTTACTTAAAAAAAAGCTGGATTGTCTGAGCCTACGAAGATACATATCGTTTTGCTGTTTTTTGTACCTGGTTTCATCTTGATTTTCTAAAAGGACCCTACGGTGCACGTGGTATGCCGCTCTTTTCCTTAAGCATGATTATGCGTAATAGATATTTCAGCGCATTCCCGGCATTCAGCGTTCGTCCCGTGTTGCTATTCCCTTTTGTCTCTAGTTTTTCGCGCTGATTATTACTATGTTATTGTATCTTCGAGAAATTGTACCGGTACGCACCGGGAGGCCAAGTCGTCACGATGACTGGACAAATTGATTGGCGCAACGTCAAGAGAACGAAAGGCAGCAGAATAGTTCAGATGACAAACAGGGATGACCGACGTTCTGGTTAACATCAAGCGAGAGGAATGAACATAAACTGATCACTTAATGCGCATGACAGAGAACCGGGGTTCTGTTGAAGCAAAAATGTTGACGCCGAGGGATGGGAATCGCGGCAGAGGATGGTGGCGAGTTAGATTGAGCGACGAAGTTAAGACGGTCGCTAGAATAGAATCAAACCAATGGGAAAATTCTGGGTAAATTAGATGTCATTGGGAGAGTCCTTTGTCCCGCAGAGTGCATGAACTACGCTGACCATCGTGATTATTGAGTGCAGTCTTCGGTACTAACTATTAATGTAATAGCAATATATTTCTCATTATCATTAATACTTCTTCTTGGGCGAGTTGGTTCATATTGTAGATTAAGGGGGTAACAGCGCGAACACACACCCACAAGAGAGGCGACACGGACACAAAAGCGCTGACTGACAACTGGTTTTAATGGCAGAATGACACACCTTATATATGCCAAAGTGAAGCAAGAAAAAAAAATACAGAAATAGAGGGATGCATAACAAAGATTAGCCACGCGCAGCGCCAACAACGCAAAACAGCCAACCAACGAAAACCACAGGAAAACGTGGCCTAATACCCGACAGCAGCATCATCTAGAAGATAAAACTCACAGTCAAGGAAGGTAAGAGATGGGGCGCTAACGCACTTGTTATCAAGTTTCTTAATGTGATAGGCTTCTAAACTGACACGTGCAGTCTTGTCACCGCTCCTACCAAAAATCATTGTGCCTTCAAATCGGGCCACACATCCTGTGCATTTAATGATATGCGCAAATAAATGTGCGTATTTATCATCTAGCTTTAATAATTTTTCTGCCTTTTCCCCCAAACGGTCGTTGACACAGCGCCCCGTTTCGCCAACGTAGAACATCCCACATGACATGGCAATTTCCGTTTAGGACCATAGTTAGTGAAGTGGGATCGTGGCAGAGGAATGTTTGCCAGTTCTTGTTAAAAAAAGCTCAAAATGCTCGTGGTCGACAAGCCGTTTCTTGTAAAAAAATCTGCTGATGTCGTGAAGTTTGTAGAGGGTAATGACGATGTTTCTTATGGTTTTTCAGTAGACGTGCAGGATTTGTTTTATTCTGTTCCGCAGAAGCAACTGATGGTTTCAGTGCAAGACTGCATAGAGGATAACAGTGACGTGTCCTTCGAGTACTGGCAGTCGGCTTGTCCGTTGATAATTTCTTGACTTTATTGCAGTTATATTTAAACTCTACTTTTACAATGCTTGACGAACAGCCGTTTTTGCAGCGCGATGACTTTTGCATAGGCTTTTGCGTAGCCCCTATCTTGTGCGATATTTTTCTGGCTAAGGTTGACAATACTTAAGAACAGGTTTTTAATAGGGGCCTGGTTTAAGAATTTTCAGGTATGTTGACGATTTTTTAGTGGTTTTAAAGAAACAGCCTGCCTTCACCTACCCCTCTACAGTAGGTGAAGCTTTATCAGTTTTTAGTGCACCAGGACTTGGGCTGTGTTTTACCCATGAACTACCCGAACGTTCGGATTTACAGTTTTTAGACCTTAAAATAACGTTCTGCGATGGACACGCTTGCTGGGGCTACTACCCGAGGGCTAAGAAGGGATTTCTGCCCTTTGATTCCGCACATTCTAAGACGATTAAGAGAGATACAGCGTTGATGTGCCTAGAATTGGCTCTCGAAAAATCGTGCCCGCATCAAAGGATGCCTAGTTTCGACAATCAGGTAGGCCGTCTTTCGGCTGCAGGGTTCCCCAACTCGATCTTGACTGCTGTTTCTGAGACCCTTCTTCAAAAGTTGAAACGTGGAACGGGACGTACAACGGCTGAGGACCACCGGAAGGTCCTTAGGCCTGACGTTGTACCGTATGTTCACCAGCTGTCCCACAATCTAAAGAAGGTGGCAAGTAGGCACGGGGTCCCAATTTGTTTCTCTGCCCCCAATAAGCTGGGAAAGCTGTGCCCACGTATTTGCAACACCAGCAAACGTGGTTGCCAGAAGAACCACCAAAGGCCGTTCGTCAAGTGTTCCACTGGAGTGGTCTATTGCATTCCCATATCATGTGGGATGTTCTACGTTGGCAAAACTGGGCGCTGTGTCAACGACCGTTTGGGGGAACACGCACAAAAATTAAAAAAAGCTAAATGATAAGTACGCACATTTAGTTGCGCATGTCATTAGATGCACAGGATGTGTGGCCCGATTTTAAGGCACAATGGTTCTTGGTAAGAGCGAAGAGAAGACTGTACGTGTCAGTTTAGAAGCCTATCACATTAAGAAACTTGATAACAAGTGCGTTAGAGCCCCATCTCTCGCCCTCCTTGATTGTGAGTTTTATCTTCTATAGATGCGGCTGTCGGGTACTAGGTCACGTTTTCCTGCGGTTTTCTTTGGTTGGCTGTTTTGCGTTGTTGGCGCTGCGCGTTGTTAATCTTTGTTATCCATCCTTTTATTTCTTTTTCTTTTTCATGCTTCACTTTGGCATATATAAGGTGTGTCATTCTGCCATTAAAACCAGTTGTCAGTCAGCGCTTTTGTGTCCGTGTCGCCTCTCTTGTGGGTGTGTGTTCGCGCTGTTATCCCCTTAATCTACAATTTCTCATTATGTTTACCGCTACACGTATCACTAGGTTCGGTTGCGCCTATACACGCACTATTCCAGTAATGAAAACATGAGATTTTCGTTGCAGGCTTTAAAGACAGAACTTTAAGAGAACTCTAAACTTGTGCATTTGAACGAGCAGTTGCGCGCGCGTGAACGAAAGTACGTGTTATTTGTAAAAACCTCTCTAAGAATAAGCAGGAGGAAGGAAACAGAAAATCAGAAGTCAGGGAAGTTAAATAGGAAAACTTCCGGTTGGCTACTCTACACTGGAGGAAATTATTTTTTTCGTGGCATTTGTCCATGAATGCAGAACCTTCCATGACTCTGACATGAAAACAAACTGAGGACATAGCACTACCAGAAAACACGTCGTAAGATAATTATTCTCTTAAGTGTACCTATATGTGAAAGTTTAAAAGACATCGAATAACGCTGTGACGCCATGACGCCTACACAATCGGGCATATTGCATGTGCAACAAAGAGGGAAGGAAGTTTTAAATAATGGCTGTCATACGCATGTTACAATAGCCTTTTAGTTGCCACAATTGAAGCGGGCTCATCAAACCGCTCAATAGCTACTTTTCACCAACGAATCTACTTATTCTTCCGCCGGATGAATCGCCTTCTTAATTCTTAGTCTTCAATCGAGAGTGGCATATGTTACAATAATCGGACGCTGCCCCGAACTCATGCACTCAAGCGTGTTCTTCATAGAAGTACGGTCATGAGCTGCTCGGTTGCCTACATAAGTAGACGGGTATCCGCACAGCTGTACTCACGAATGCATATTATCCTCTGCTTGGTTCGCTGACGGCCATAATTTGGGGATGCGTTCCTGCCTTGTCGTTTTCTGGCGTTGCGCATGAAGCGTAGGCTTCAAATGATATTTCGGCCGTCAAGGCACGGCCGCTAAATAAAAAAGAGGTGCGGCCTGCCGAATGGGTGCGTTTTCAATAGGGGAACGCGTGACATGCAGAATTGTGAGACGCTACCGCGGGGGCGCTGCACATCGGTAAACCGCGGCCGCTAGTAGGCGAACGCTTGGGGCGTTGGCTCGGGCGAGCGCAAGCAAACGCTCTTGCTGGAAATGAGCAGCGGTACGCTTGCTTACGAGCTAGAAAAGGTGCGGGTTTTTGGTTGCGTTGGCTTTATCAGTGAGTGCTTAATGTGATGGGACATTTCATCATAACTGCGATGCCCAAGACCTGTCACCGTGGTGGAGATCGGTAACTGCGAAGAAGTCGCACATTCACTTCGTTCACTTCAAGCAGTACGACTTCAAGGTAGAGCGCAAGGTGCTGCGACCGACAGCCGTGCCGACCATATTTTCATCTTTTCCAGCTTACAAGCTACCCCGCGTCCTCATTGAAAGGTAGACCACTTGTTCGTGTTTTGCCTACTCCTTCCATATCGAACACAAACAATATTAACTAGACGAGTGCCAAAGCTCAAGAGAAGAAGTTGTCAATCCCTTGCGTGTAGACGTTGCTGAAACAGAAAGCGTGGTGAGTGGAATGATGTCGAACGCGGAACGATTCTCTGGACTGGACGGCCGCCTACACAGCCCTGGCATGGAAGACCGCTTTAAAACGCGAGAGTTAAAACCCAGTGAACCTCCAGTTTGGTGTGCAGCGCTGTGTGTCTTTCCGCCATTTCTTGTTTTCGTTTTTGCATCTGGGTTGTTTCCTCACGACGTGAGTACCCGCCAACTCGCCCAAATTGCCATTTTGTTACAGTATGTAGGCAAGGCGTATGCAGTTACTGTGTTTCAGTAATGTAGTTCAATGGTAACAACTCATGTTTGAATCGGATGTCATTTAAAAATGGCATTTATTAGTGCAATGCGAAGCAGATATAAACCAGATTTATCAAGTATATACGTCGGAGATATTCCATGTCACGCTAGCTTATTTTGAAGAGCAGAAATGAATCACGCATCTCTAAAAAGCCCCTGCAATGAGGAAGTCGTCCACGCAGATAACAAAAGCTAGAGCATTCAAACTACCGAGGACATCAACGAACAGCACTTTTGTTCCCAGTAGAAGAGAAAAAAAAGGACGATTGTTCAATGAAGTTTTGAATTCATCCATCTATCTTTCGGCAGCGGCTCTATGCAGCACGCTTATAGGTGTGTATTCATGGGAGCATGCCCTGCTGGCGTATAGTAGCAATAACCGCAAAGGACACCATACTGATACGTCACCTGGCGTGTCTTGCACGTAAATAGCCGAAATGCAATCACAGGTCAACGTGAGGCGACTTTAATGACCACTAAAACGAATGCACGCAGCCGGCTGGCCGCCTGTGCGAGCGGGTTTTCTTTACCGTTGTGCAGCGCTGCGGCGGTGGGAGCAAGAACTAGCGCTGTCACCGGCGCAAAAGAGCGTTCGGCAGGCCGCACCTCTTTTTTATTTAGCGGCCGTGGTCAAGGGATCGACGCACATGCACAGGTCGGTATCAATGCATGGACGCGCACATACAACCCGAAAAATTGTACGCTATTGGTGAACCTGTTGTATAGATGGTGTAGCATGACTTTTCGGCTCGGTAGAAGAGTCGCGCACAAGAAGCTCTTCACTGATAAAAAAAATCACAGCATATCCACGGAGTGAATGATGATGAGCGGGCGAAGCTGCGGAGGTTCATCGGTAAACCGTGAATCGTCCGTGAATTCTGCCCAGTACATCATCACCGACGAGAGATCGGGCGCGTTTATACTAAAGGTTCGATGAGTTATGATGACTTGCAGCTCACTTTAATTTTACATGTACGCTGTGAATTTTCATTGTTTAGAAAACCATTGCTTTAGAAAAATCTGGCGTCTTTCGTTAAGCAGCTGGCGTCTTTTCGTTTTGCTTTAGAAACATCTGGCGTTCTTTCGTTCTGCTTTTACAAAACATCTGGCGTCTTTCGTTGGTTTATTTCATCAATCAACGGCGTTTTGAACAAAATTTTTATTGTTTAATCACGCACAGGAGAAATCTCACCAGGCACTACCTTGGAGGTAAACAATGGCTGCTAATGGGAATGAGAGACAGAAGAAGTCGGCTTTTAGCTAACACTTACACTTCTACTTCTACTAACGTTTCCTACTGGAACGTGCCATGGCTGCTTATGGGGAATGAGAGACAGAAGAATTCGGCTTTTAGTTAACGCGCACGCTGCGAATTTTTTATTGTTCAACAACGCACAGGAAAAATCTCCCACCGGCACCACCTTTGAGGTCAAAGCGTAAGACTTGTTACGGACTACGACTACTACTACTACTACGAGGGACGAACGGGTGCCGCCTTAAGGAGCTTCGCCCCTAAAAACGAAATCCGGCTGAAATTCTGGGAAATTGTCGCAGCACGAATAACTGCGCGTCTCCGTGGCACTATGCACAGATGCGTGCCCAAATGGCGGAGCGCATGCGTCCGCCGCTAAATAATTAACTGAGTAGTTGGAGTGAATATTATCGCGTTTAATATACACCATAAGGGAACCTGTAGCCGCATGTCAGGATAGACCTTTAAGGGGCCACGGAATGGCTAGTTGACGTGGCCATCGAAGTGTGTCAGTCCTGGAGCTACTGAAATATCGAACTACACATTCTTGGAGAGACACCGACCGACCCTACACCAAAAAGCGCAAGCCTAGAGAATGCAGGTATACAGAGGCTTGTTTTAATAAATGAAATATACTTTTCGTCATGTGTATTTATATCGGCGTGGAGGCTTAGTTGTGGTGCGGCGTTTCACTGCGAAGTCAGCAGAGGGCAGACCGAGTAATCAGCGCATCTTTCGCGTTCATGAGACTAGGTAGAGTCGGATTCGAGTGCTCCAAATAGTGTCTTAAGCTTTCCTTTTTGTCACTTTAAACTCAATATTTGACGAGACCTGGTGGAAAAATTTCCTAATTTTCTAAGTGTTAAGGCACCCTGGTGTCACGTGCGCAGATCCTGTGGAATGATCCTATAAGAGTGTTCCGCGATAAAAGCAAAACACTAGAGCGTGGCCGATTGCGGCCTATTGAAATCTTAAATGCTGTCATGTGGTTCATGTACGGACGATGGCAAATTCACCAGCACGGTCTTGAGACACCAGAAAATAAAAGCGCAAGAAAAAAGAAGATTAGCGACGAAAGAAAGGCTCGTGGCGGGGTGACCTGGAAAAGAGAACAAGCGCAGGAACAGCGCGAGGAAGAGCAAATGGCGGAGGAAGCAGCCATGGGGACGAGGCACCCAGGCTTCTGCCTATGTCAGAAGTCCCTGACCTAGCTGCTACAAATGGTTGGCGAAAGTCGTTTGGCTGTTCAACACTGTATCTACTCCAGTCATCCTGTGGTGAATCGACGGCACCCATTCGTGACAAGCCGCCTGACCAGCTGAGTCCTAGTTCAACGTTGAGCATCGAGTCACCGACTGCGTAGCGTCGCTTCCTAAATGCTCCCAATTTCCAGACGGTGATAACAGGGATGTCGAGCGCAGCTGACGAGCGCAATGCATACACTGGGCGTTGATATTCACGTCTGCCAAAAATTTGCAACGCTACGCGCCGCCGAAATGGGTCTAATTTCAAGCTGAACGCTGCTTGCCTTTCTACTCGCGGGTGCGCGACAAGGAAATGAGGGGATGACGTACACGATGGAATGGCCCTACGCAGACGGTAGTGCTGTGACGTCGGTCCTCTACGTAGACGATTGCGCTCTGCCGTCGCCAACAGTAGCACGTGACACCGCGATAATTATTTTACGCGACATGTGTGGCTTCTGTAAATTCTTGCATGAATAGACAAATGCAAATTGGAGAGAAAAAATAAGACACACAAAAGGAATGCGTGCGTGTTTTTCTTTTCTTACTGCGGATCGAAGCGAGATGTGGTAATAATCTGCATTCGTTTCGCTAGAGTGTGCTAGTTTCGCATGCGTTAGTGTTCTCGCGGTTTGCCCGTCGAGCAGACGCCAGCCCTGACAACAAAATAAATATTATGGCACGTTCGAACACTCATTAGGCTCATTTAGGCTCCCGCGTCTATCTAAATGTTCATACGGCACTGGCTCTTGAGACCGCTAGTGTCGTACTTGCACAAATGTCGCAACTGTCATGCCCGTCCAGCAGTACTGGTTTCGATTCCCACTCGAAGCGAATATATATTATTTGGGTCTACCTCGAACTTTCGCTCAAGGACAACGCTGTTTTTTTCGCTCACAATCAAAGACACCGAGAGGGACGCCGATATCGACACCAAAATTTCTTTGAAACCTGCTTTTTAACGATATCGCATTAACCGGTTGTTGCGCTAGACAGAACCAGTGAAGATGATGTACATAGTTTTTGGACCGTCAAGGTTTTGTTTCATCGCCGTCTTCATCCTCGTCAGCTACAAATCCTCTCTCGTCTCTTTCCCACCCCTCCCCTTTCCTAACGTTGAGTAGCAGGACAGCAAATTATTTCAGCCCGACCTATCAACTTTTATGTCATGAGAAACATGTCTCTTTCTATTGCTTCGAAAGTAAACAGAAATGGCATGACGTTCGTTTCTTACGCAACCAGTCTTGCCTTTGAAGCAAAATTGCTCACATAATTATGCCACGCCCTCAAAAGCATGTATCTTTATGCTTGCTCTACGCCATGTACATTTTCTTACGCGAGAACGCTAGTCGAGTCAAACGGTTCACCGAAACTTGTTCTAAGCGCCTTTTCACCCCAGACGCGGTCTTCCAGAACCCAGCTATATACACTATCACTGTAAAACAAAAGCAAAAAGGACCAACGTGGCCGAAACGTGTCGGCCGCGCGAGAGCACAGAAAATCTAGTAAACACCTTAGCTGACACCGCAGAGCTTCAAAGAACGCTGGCCGCGCAAACGACGCCGCCACGTCATCCCTGTCACGCTATTGGAGAAAAGTCTCCCTTCTTCGCTCGCTGACCGGAAGTGTTTGCAGTTGTATTTTTTATTTACAAGTTTTCTTGCGGTCAGTTCGCTCCCGATTAGAAAAGAGCGAGCTCTACAGAGGCCAGCATCTAGTTAGTACTACGTGACACATCTGCCCCAGTCTCAGGCGAAACTTGCTGGGTGAGCCGAGGTAAAACGGCGTCCGATCAACTTCGTCCGCCATCGGGCGCCAACTGAGCCTTATTCGTTAGGGCCACTCAGAGAGGGTATCCTGGCTCTGCCATCGGAGGGAGCAGTGTCGGCTGCCATGGCAACAATTTTCTCCAAGGCTTTTGTACGGGGTGATGAGACTCGTGAAGAAGTCGCTGGCGCAGTCGTTTATTTATACCTATTTTATTCTCCACTCAGCGCACTACTCTCGCACCCTTTACCGGGCGCACTTGTTCTGCAAGAAATAGTCCTCCGCTTGGACATTTATTTCTACAGATTTTATTTCCGTCATTTACATATTTCATGCTGTATATCATGTAGGCTGTTGCTGGATTTCTCTCGCTGTACTTGCTTGCTTAAAGAAATCGTGGACATGGTGCTCTTCAAGAGCAATAATTGCCTGTCTCATTGTGCAGCACCCACTACAGTGAGTGATTTCAAAAACGTCGATTGTGCGGAAACGCCCGTAATAATTAAGCATTGGTCTTCATTTAAACTTAAAGTTGCTAAGCAGCGAAAGCAGACACAGTAACACAGGTGAAACGAGGACGAGGTGTTGCAGGGACTACTGTCGCCTTGCTGTAGACTGCAACGCTGCAGTACACTTATGGAAATCGCCCCACATAGCGTCAGAAATGTCGTTTATCTATTACAGAGCGATATGTTCGCTCTTTCGTACCTCCGACATTGAACAGGGGAAGACGTGGTGCATTTGTTTACTTAATAGAGCAGAAGGTCTTTAATTTGACAATCGTTAATTCGGAAAATCGAATAACTCGGACGTGTTCTCTGGTCCCGGCCAGCGTAGACATTGTTTATGGAATCAAAGTCTCGTCAATTCGGCCATATTTGGCCGCGACCCGATAAATTCGGATGAACCTCGGAGCGCGCCAAGCAAGAAGCGCCACAAATATGCGGCGCAAAGCAGCGAAAACGGCGTTCGCGGACAGTCTAAATGACCGCGGGCTTTCAGAAATGGGCGCTTGCCATCAATAATACATATGTTATGTAATAAGGTATGGGTTCAGAGCACGTTTCGGCGTAAGACATGGGGGTCTGGAGCCGCGTTCACATTGTGAACGAAGCCGCAAATAACCAAAATGACGGCTTTTGGACTGCTCTTATGGAGAATAATTACTGAATTTGCGTATTAATAAAAAAATGAATGTGGATTGATGTTATACAAATTAGTGATTTTTTCTTGATATTTTAGATAATTCGGTATTCGGTTAATTCGGACAGTTTTTCCGGTCCCATGAAATTCGAATTAAGGAACTTTTAATCTATCTTTACTTGTAATGTGGAGTTGTAGACGTTTCCTAATAACGACGCTCTTTCGAGAACCCCTCGAGGAGTCTCTGTGTCTCCATGGAGAGTTGTGTGGCTCCCACCTGAATAAGATATCACATAATGTTTAACTTTTTATCAAAAATGTTCCTCGTGAACTTGCAATGTTGTCCAGAAAAGTAGGGGCGATAATAAGCGCGGGCTAAGGTGAGCTTTTGGGATATGTATATCCGGAATAACGATTTGTAAGGATGACTAATATTTCGGCTGCCCAACCATATTTAGAGAGTTATGATAATGCACATTACGTGCACCGAGGTCCACCGCACACTTTTTATACTTCCGGACGACCATCTCACTAAAGTTAGCGGTCACGCACAGAGGCACGAATACACAATTTATTGCTATATATATATATATATATATATATATATATATATATATATATATATATATATATATATACAGCGAAAGAAGCAACAGATGTGACGCGTTATACAGCCTTACGCTTACATGGCTTCCATTTATTGTGTGCTAAAAGGCAGTTTACATGCATTTCGACTGCGAAACACTGGAACATCCACGGTCTTCCTAAAGCGTTTATGTCCTCGTGATCTACACAAGAAAGCAAAACTTACAAGCTATAATCAGGCACAAGGAGGCACGGGAGGTTGGCAGCAAGGGATAACGCTGCCGTGAGTGTTTCAAATAAGCAAGCAAGAACTCTTAATAAGTGATAAAAATCCAGCAAGGGTCCGTGGAGGAAATACAACGCTGGGTCACGGAAGAGTGTCGTTAAAAACTCATTAGTGCCTCTTATGAGAGCTTTTATAGAATGAAAGAAAAAGGAGGTTGCTTCTTTACTTTCAGCAAATAAGCGAAGTAAAGCAGGAATATGCATTGCAACAACGTGGCCGGCGAGAGAGATAGGAAAAGCAAGAAGTGCTTGAGAGGAAACACCTCCCAGGGGAAGTCTTTAGTGCGTGCCCTCTCTCCGAAACGTATTGAAAGGATATGGTAACCACACATGTTGTACCTACTTCGAAGAAGAGTAGAAACAAGCCACAAACGCGAAAATGCGTGTATGAACCGATCTGGAAAGCAAAATAATAAACGGGAATATAAAAGAGAAGATGTACCGGTGGATATCAGAGTCGAGCGTTTCGGCCCTTATATCTTAGACGAAACATAAATGAAGAAGCAAGTAGTCCTGTATTGTTCCATGAGGCGGTGAAACAAGGAAGGATTGGAGAGGGAGTGAGAGAGAGGGAAGAGGGATGGCGTGAACCGACTGCTAACACTTGGGCAACGACGAAACGGCGAGTTCTCTTACCACAGTGGAGTCAGAGGAAGCGCCCGTCGTCACCTAATTACCTGCAGCGATTACGTTTCTTCTAGCCCTTGTCATCCTCCTGGCTCTCATACCGACTGCGGCGCTATCCGCACCGGTGGATCGTACCACTCGACCAAACAGAAAGCCGAATCCGAGCGAAACCTCGTTTTTTTTTGCGCTCTCGTGCTTGCATCGTGCATTCATTTTTGTTATTGTCCTTCCGTGTGCAAGACGTTGTCAATAGATGGCGTAGTAGGCTGAACACTGGAGCGTATAGAATCAACACTAGAAATGGAGTGCGTGACAGACTATGTAAACATAGGCTCCGCTGAACACACTATGAGCGCAACGGGGTTTCACACGCTCTTTCCCTTTGAGTTGTTGCCACCGCCGCAATGATATCATCGATGCTCTACGTTTCGTTTCTGCATTGAGAATCCGAATGAGAATCGCTCTGTCTATGTAAATTCGCTCCTCGGAGAGGTTTCCCATTCGTGCATTCAGTATATGGCACGCAGGATTCTCACTAATATCACTTGCACTTCACTTAAAAATCAGCAAAATCTCCTTTTCGAGCTACGGCAAAGTCCCATTTGGATGTAAATAGCGTTTTTAGCATTCCATTCCCAGAAAGATTGGCCCACGCTGATACAACTTGAATAAATAATCGTGAGAAGAACGGGAGACGCAGTCGATATAATGAAATTTTAAAAAGAAGAACGGCAAAGTGCGAAAGTTTCTTGTGTGTCTTGTGGGTGAACATTGTTGTCGACACGTTGACATTATGCATGACGTGAGAACATTCCTTTAAAAGGACAGTGCATTGCCGTGAGTGAGTTTTACACTACTGTACTTTTCTTTATAAGTTCTTCCGCTAATTAATAAGTAAGGGAAGAGGAGTAGCCGGAGCCATGTATAGGCACCAACCTCTCCTTAAACACATTTAATAAAAAAAGTATAAAAATTGAAAATGGTGCTCAGAAGGAGGCGAAGAAGATTAGAGGCTTGTGAGTGTGTACTTCGCCGAGGTTCCAGATTTCAATAAATAGTCTGGCAGCACGTTAGTAGATCGTATAGCAAAATATTTGAGTACTGCCGGTATAGTGCATTTCTTTTCAATGACGCTTGAAGCTGCAGGATTGTAGATTATTCGGAGTCCTCAGCAAAGTAGTGGTGCGCTATTTTACATTGTCAGCATATTGGGCAGTACGAAGGAACGCTAAGCTTTACAGCGGCATGAACCACAGATAATAGCCGAATTCTGCGATATCCTTCCAAAAGGTGTTGATACAAATATGGGATGTCTTTCAGTGTGGCGTCTTGGGAACAAGTCGGAGACACTGCGCAACATTGTAATATTGGCGCTATTTCTGTCCTTTCAATTTTTTTTTTCTTTTAACCATTGAGAAACAGCGCTCAAAAGCAGTGGCTCTTCGTTACTATAACCGTCAACTTTTTCTAAGTTACACAGCGTGTTCCGGCAAGGCAGATATTCAGGAGAAGGTGGAGGGTTCAAGTGGCGACAAGTTGTTCAGCGGGTAATATCCCTGGAACCAGTGTTTCGGGAAATGGAATTGTCTTCGTGAGGGCAGCAACTGCATGCCTTAATTCCTCAGCGGCGTGATTATGTGCGATTTGCTTGCTTTCCCCCTTCTTGAAATGAGAAGAAGAAGATCATGCTCGGTCGCAAAGAAGCTTGCCCAAGTTTGTTCTCCTAAGTGGCTTTTATCTGGGCTAGTTAGTGATCTTGCATGTTTGTCGGCCGCGGTGGTGTAGCGGTTACGGTGCTCGACTGCTGGCCCGAAGGTCGCGGGCTCGATCCCGGCCGCGGCGGTCGCATTTTGATGGAGGTGAAACGATAGAGGCCCGTGTACTGTACAATGTCCGTGAACGTTAAAGAACACCACATGGTCAAAATTTCCGAAGCGCTCCACTTCGGCGTGCCTCGTAATCACATAGTGGTTTTGGCCCGTAAAACCACAGTTATTATTATAATTATCTTGCGTGTCGAGTGGTTGCAGCAAGCGTTACACGGACGGAAATGACAAAAAAAAAATACACGAGGACACTGATCCATGTTCTCCTCGACATTTGAGGTTGTCAAATCAACAACCGGGTTCACCCTGCTCAACGATCTCTCCTGCACAGTGCGTGTCGCTTGACACACCTCAACATGAATATACTCCTAAAGTATTGCGACGAAGGCGAGATGTTGATTTAATGAATACTTGCAGCAGTGTAGCGGCGACCGGACGAGACGACTGGAGAGCCTCACGAGCAAGCACTTCACGCCCATTTGTCATCTTCATCTTCGGAGGGCACCGCACTAGATCATGTCCATGACGTATCATAACAATATCACCAAGTCGCCGTGTCGCTGGACCGGGCCTGCTATATCCACTTTTTCATGAGGTGACTCATAGCTGAACTCATTATGAGTTTAAGCAGTGAAAGGCAATGTCGGGGGTATCAGTGCTCATCATCATTCGCTTGTTTTACGTGAACTGCAAACTGCAGGATGAATACCTCATCCAACGACCTCGAACCCGCCCTGTCCAGCGCGAGTTGCTTCCACTTTATGCCAGCGAATTTCTTAATTTCGTCACTCCGCCTGACCTTTGCCCGTTCCTGTCCGCACTTCCCCTCTTAACCAGTGCACCTTACTTTGAGTCGAGGCCTGCACTGTGGACGCGTACACCTTACATTGCGCGCCAGTAAGGTTGTTGACTTGGTTCTATGGATCGCACTGTCACTTTCTCGGTTTTCCGCCAACTGTCGCAATATAAATGTTGCCAGAACGCACGTCAGCTGCGCCAGAATATACAGAGATGACAGCTTTGGAGTATGGTTTTCCGCTAATGCGGTTTTCCGCAATGGGATGCATGTATGTGGCAAGCAGCGTCACGCAAATAACTTATGGACCAAGAGCACTGAGAGTGTAAGCGTGTTGTGAACGTGTGCAATATCGCCCGCGAGATTGCCCGAAGGGCGCGCTTCAAAACAACGCTCCTACACGCATAGAGTTTCTTACAATACTTACTAGAGGGAACTCTGGCGCTAGTGTCTATGGGAGCTGCAATGCATCGCGCTTCAGCCAGCATGGGAATCATGGGTAGTACACGGATTTGTCTAAACTTCGTTCTTTCGGCTCCGTTTGGCTCCGCGTCGCCGTCATCCGCTTTGTCGCAAAACGAAGTTCAGCAAAAATCAGCAGTTTCACTTCACCACTTTAACTTCTTTAGGCTTACCGATTCAAATCTGGTCACGAAGTTCACAACGATCCATTCTTTTATCCGAAAAAAAACCAAAACATAGCAATAAACAAAGCCACAAGTGCGTTCGAAGCCCACAAGCACGAAGACTAGGCAAATCCGTGTACTACCCATCATTCCCATGGTGGCTGAACGATCGCAGCGCCAGAGTTCCCTCTAGGTCATTTTAGGAAACTCTATGCCTACACGCACATTAAAGATGGCCCATATATGTACCCACTCTCGATGTGGAACGCCGGGAAAACAATGCGTCGAACGCCACCGCGCGGCAGGAGACGCAGAGGAGTCACTCGACGCACCGCATTTTCCAAGAAAAAAAATCTAAGAGCGCTGCCTTATAGCGCGCTGCTCAAACACGAAGTAACAACTGTGAGACTGTTAGTTCGCGCTGGTCCTTTGTATACCTGTGCGTTTTTTTCGAGCGTCCTTCTTTGTGTTCCAGTAGCGCGATGCAAGTGTCGAGCTGTGACCGTTGTTAGTTCGCAGTCGTCTTGTGTGTGTTCTATTTCGTGAGTCATTTGGATTTCAGCGGCGCGCTGCAATTACTGAGCTGCTTGCCGTTCTTCGTGTGACATACTAATTTGTTCCAATCGCATTACTTGCTTCGCCATTGCGGCGAAAATGTGACTTTTCATTTCTTTTCCTCTCTTCTTGCAATGCTCCTGTTCAAACCATGACCACTGATCAATACCGGTGTTATCGGTTGGATCACTTCCATGAAGGAAGGTGTCCTGCATAATTTGGCAGTAAAAGGCTGATTCAGTCAGAAAAACCGCCATTATGTTGAGATAACAAGTCTGTGTCCTGCAAACTGAGCTCCATTACTATGCGAAAACCAGATGTGATCAATGAGCACGTGACTAGAGATGCCATCAGGCCCGCAGCAAGGGGGGGGGGTTGTATGGGGCTAGGCGCCCCCCCCCCCCTCTGAAATTTGGCGGAGAGGGGCGTTTCACCGAATTTAAATAATGAAAATAGGCGTTTTCGCAAATAGTCAGGGCCCTCGGCAATGCTCCCCCCCCCCGAAAAAAATTCTTGGTTACGGGATTCGATATTATATATTCACATGGCCCCAGTCTTAAAACATAGTAGAATATCTTAAGTAAAAAAATGCAAAAACAAAAAGGCAAAAAATAGAGGACGATTCGTCTTTTTTCAAGAAAGTAGCAGTTTGAAACGGAAGGAAAAGTGCGTCACTACAACAGGAATGTATTAGTCGACTACACAAAGCAAAGTTGGTGGTTTCGCCAGGAGTACACGCTGCAGGAAAGGCCGACTTGTTAGAAGAATTGACTAAATGGCATCACATGGCCATAGGAAGCACAAACCTGACCCACTAAACGACTCTTGACACTCCCTGCCACTATCCTGGAGCATAGCGCAGGCAGAGGGAACCAGAGCTTCGGGTTGCATGTCGCTCCAACGAATATCCAACACTGTGAGATAACGCGACTTGCTTCCGATGCTAGGTGAGAGGGTAGACGGCGTTCACGATACTTTCAATGCATCTTCATTCGCCTGGCTTTTGTACTCACCGGAGATTATACGTAGCACAAGGCGCAAAGGTCCCTTGTACAACAATGTTGAGAGTTGGGCGAGTAGTGCCAGCTTTGTACTATCGCCTTCTTTGTCTGTACCCGCCGCGGCGGTGGTTATGGTGCTCGACTGCTGACCCAAACGTCACGGTATGGAATCGTGGCCGCGGCGGCCGCATTTAGATGGAAGCGAAGTGATAGATACTCGTGTTCTTAGATTTACGTGGCCGTTAAAGAAACCTACGTGGTCGAAATTTCCGGAACCCCACACCAGCGCCTGACATTACCATATTGTGGTTTTTGGACGTAAAACTCCAGAAAATATTTATTGTTTTTATGTGTCCATTTTTTCTTTGCTGTTTTTCAACTACAAAGCCTGTAGGCTCAAGTGAATAGCACCGCAGCCACTTCGACCAGCAGGTATAGCAGTAGTAGGTGACGCGCGCTCATTTGCAACTCCAACCTCACCCTTTCCCCTGCTGGAAGCTATGGAAAATGCGGGCGTCGCGCTAGCATGGTCCTTGTTTCCTCTTCGCGCACTTATCATCGGAACTACGTAAGCCTCACTTAGCGCGAGATTATCTCATCCCATTTTTAATTTATGTGGAACATCACGTCGATGTGAGAATTCGCCAAGAGTGCGCCAACGAAAAAAAATCGGGAGGGGCGAATCATGTAGGGAAGGGTGTTTCAGGTCCACTAACGTGAAACCTGTGGAGGGGCGAGGCATGCAGTGGACGCCTGTGTTTCCCACAGCAAAATCACTGCTAGTGGGCAATGAGAGACAGAAGAAAGATTAGACACAGAGACCCGCAGTTCGTCGTTAGTTAACGTGCATGCTGCGAATCTTTATCTTTCAACTACGCACAAGAGAATTCTCCCACCGGCACTACCTTGCAGGTTAAGATCCAGTGCCCATATATACGCGGCGGCCGGTGAATGGTTGTGCAGTGCGAGCAGTCAGTTTTTTCACTCAGGAAACTCGCTAGCAGACGCTACCTGCGTCAGCGTTGTCTCTCGCGGGTGAGGGCGCGTTCTCGTTCTTTCAGAGCTTGGTAGTTCAGCGTTCATCGCAAATAGAGCGTTTCCATAGTGAACGCGCGCCGTTCGCTCTCTCTCGCCACATGGTAACCGCTGAGGCGGTGGGGCTTTCTATTGCGCTCAAGCAAATGGATCACACGACGATATACACGCGACCGCAGACGACGATGCGCGATACACGCCAACCCTAATGTGGAGCAGTTAAAAAAATCACAGCCTATCCACGGAGTGAATGATGATGAGTGGGCGAAGCTGCGGAGGTTCATCGGTAAACCGTGAATCTTCCGTGAATTCTGCCCAGTACATCATCACCGACGTGAGATCGGGCGCGTTTCTACTAAAGGTTCGATGAGTTATGACGACTTGCAGCTCACTTTAATTTTACATGTACGCTGTGAATTTTCATTGTTTATAAAACCATTGCTTTAGAAAACATCTGGCGTCTTTCGTTAAGCAGCTGGCGTCTTTTCGTTTTGCTTTAGAAACATCTGGCGTTCTTTCGTTTTGCTTTTACAAAACATCTGGCGTCTTTCGTTGGTTTATTTCATCAATCAACGGCGTTTTGAACAAAATTTTTATTGTTTAATCACGCACAGGAGAAATCTCACCAGGCACTACATTGGAGGTAAAGAATGGCTGCTAATGGGAATGAGAGACAGAAGAAGTCGGCTTTTAGCTAACGCTGCGAATTTTTTATTGTTCAACAACGCACAGGAAAAATCTCCCACCGGCACCACCTTGGAGGTCAAAGCGTTAGACTGGTTACGCACTACGACTACGACTACGAGGGACGAACGGGTGCCGCCTTAAGCAGCTTCGCCCTTAAAAATCATGTCAGCTTCCAAAGCGTGCACCACTGCGCACATGGTTAGTGTGCGGCAAAGCCAAGCAAACAAACGAAAGGATTGGTTGAATGATTCAAATTTATACCCCCTACATGAAGCAGAGATTTGCCTTACTTATGATTAGTATTAAAAACAAACGGGATTATTTCGTTTATATCAAGTGATAATCAAAAAAGGTAGTTATCACTCACAGATGAATCGGTCATTATATCAAAGTGAATAGTGTGTTCGTAGAAGTAGAGAGGAGGAGGAGAATACAACGCTGATTATTGAGAAGAAAAAAGAAAAATAAATAAAAATAAAAGGAGGGGGCAATTTTAAGGGTGGGTTCCCCATTCCAGGACACCACTGGCCGCCGCTGCTCGCCCAGCTTGATACAGGAGATCCCTTTGGGTCTTCAGGTCAGTTCGGGCAATGGGGCAGGCGGTTATGTGTTGTCGTGTTTCCATAGCCATAGTAGTAATGTTCTCCTTGCAGTGTTGGGGTCTAGTAGGGTATCCCAAGCGAATGAGGGTTTCTCTGCCTACCTTTGTCAGGCATAGTCGTTCTTTCTGCGACAGAAGCGTTGCTGCCACAAGCTCTTCGAACATGTTGTATACACCTAGCTCTTCTACTTTTTGATTTGATGCATTAAGCGGTATACATAGGGCACCTTTGTATGCTCCCCGTATGAGTAAGTCGAGTTCCTTAATTTCCGTTGCTGTGAGATCCTGATATGGTAGTCCATATGTGACTCTACTAAGGATGAAAGCTTGTACCAAGCGCAGGGTCTCCCCTTCGTTCAGACCTTTGCCCTTCCTTGTTATCCTATGAATCATTCGAGATATAATTTTCACTGTACATTAAATGACTTTAATTGTATAACTTGCTCTTTTGTTGCTTTGCAACCATAAGCCTAATATTCTCATCGTCTGTCTCTCCGGCCGCATCCGATCTCCTATGCTAAGTTGTACCGCTGGTTTGTTTCTGTCATATTTACCGTGGACGCGGATAAACTCTAATTTATCTGGTTCACATGCCATGCCATTCCCTTCGGCAAACTCCTGGACTATGTTTATCGCTTCTTGAAAGATTTCCTCCTTCTTTCCTAGTGAGCCTCTATTGACTCATAGAGTGATGTCATCTGCATATAGGGCAGAATTGGAGTTCATGAATTCGCTCCAGCTTGTTTGCTAGCCAAATTATTGCTATATTAAAGAGGCGTGGGCAAAAGAACTGCGCCTTGCGGCGTGCCTTTATTTGGCATTGGAAATGTTTGGCAGCGTATGTTCTCCATGCCAATGGTTGCTGTACGGTTTGAAAGAAATGATTTGATATGGTGAAATGTTCGAGCACCGCAATTCAAAGATTGCAGTTCTTCCATTATAAGCCTGTGAGAGATTCTATCGAATGCCTGCCTCAAGTATAGTGCTGCGACGACGTTCTCGCCTCCAGTAGTTACATTCTGAAGCACTTCTTCTTTTAGGGATAGGAATATATCTTGCGTAGATAAATGTTGTCTAAACACATACATGTTGTGAGACAAGTACTTGCCTTTTTCTATGTAATCTGAAAGCCTGGTGTGCACAACAGTCTCAAAGAGTTTGCCAAAGCATGATGTCAAATATATTGGCCGAAGATTATGAAGCGTTTTATCCTTTCCGGGTTTTGGAATAAGCAATATGTTGACCTCCTTTCATTGGCTAGGTATTTCTCCCCATCCCAGATTTTTCATTAAAGTACTGGGTAATTTTTCTAAGTTGCTGATCATTCATGTTTCGCAGCATCGCATTAGTTATGCCGTCCTCTCCCGGAGCCGAATGCCTTTCAAGCGACATTGCACCCGCGAAGACTTCCCGCTCACTTATAGGGGCATCTAGGTCTTCATTTTCCGAGCCTTTATAATCGAGGACTTGTATAGTTTCCCCACCGCCGCCAATGTATTTGTCCCGAAGGATGCGCAGCAATGCATCATCATCCCCTTTGAATTCTCCAGCTAAAGCTTGCAACGTTCTAGTTCTAGTAATATTTGTGTTCATGGGGTCTAACATACTTTTTAGAATTGCCCAAGTTTTAGCGGTAGAGAGTGTTCCTCGCGATGATTCACAAAAGTTGACCCAGTTGCTAGCCTGAAGCTCTCAGGCGTATTCATCCGCTTTTTCTGAGAGTTCTGCGATTTGGCTTTTAGTTCTTTATTTATTCTCTGTCTTTTTCACCTTTTGATGACGATACGCCGGCTTTCCCACAAGTGCCTGAGATGTGGCTTACCTGCCGGAGTTCTGTCATTTATTTTGATGTGCTTGGTGTGTAATCTGTACGCCTCCTTTGTATATGACACCCATTTTTCTAGCATTTCTAGCGGCTGCTCTGCCACTGGATACTTCCTGTAGGCCACCCAATCAGTTATTTTAGCAGTCCCAAACGTTCTTTTCAACTTGGGAGTAACGGTAGAAAAACTGATTATAAAGTGATCACTCCCCATATTTTCATTAGGATTTTGCCAGGATCCTTCTTTTACATTGTATGTAAAGGTGAGATCTGAGTATGTGTCTATGCAAACGCTATTACCGAGTCTAGTTTGTATCCTCTGATACTCTGGGTGAGATGTTATAGGGGTCGCCCCTCGTGCCTTCCCAGCTGCCCTGCTCACCTGCTGCTGGGTTGAGGGCCCGGATGCTCAGGCCGCCCTGTTTGGGGTAGGCGATCGGGATTGAGGACGGGAGTTAGGTTCCGACTTTGAAGTGCCTTATTCTCGATATTTTCTCCCTTTGTCCCTTCATCTTGGTCGCGGCTTTTGTTCGTGCCTTTTCCTTTCGGGTATGTCTGCCTGGTTCTTCAGCTGGGGCCATTCTTCATCGTCGGCATCCTCCGATGAATACCACCTTGGTTTTGGCGGCGATGAAAATTCTGCTCTCTGTACCTGTTTGTTTGTCTTCTGGTCGTGTAGTTTCGGCTGCTGCTGCCTTACTGGCTGCTTGAAGCGCTGTTTGTATTCTTTTTTTCTCGTCAAGTGGCCTTCTCCACACGTGGAACATACAGGATTGCAGGGGCGGTACGGTTGAGGCTCCTTCATTCCACATCTGTGACACACGGCGCTGTGGGGCGTCGGGCAACCGTCCGTTATGTGCCCCGTCTGCTCGCAGGCATAGCAGAACTGTATCGTACATTTGAATGGGTAACAGGGTACCTCGCCGCCCATATAGTACACAAATCTTGGTGTTATAGCACCGAGAAATGTGATCGCCGCTGTCCTAGTCTCTCCAAGCGTTCTGGTTCTGAGGATGTCGACTCCTTGTGTTCGTATGCGCAGGTTTGCTAGCAGAGTGTCCGTGCTTGTGTTGGGAGTGTTGTCATTTATTACTCCTTTTCGCGTGCCGTTTCCCACTGCTGCATAGGCCTTGACAGCATGCAGTCTTCCGTTGAGAGTGAGGTCCGTCATTTTTCTGCTGATATCTGCCACCTCCTGGTCGGGAGTGTAGGTGATGAAAACGTTGGACCTGGCTTCAGCCGGAGCAGGAATAGACCTTTTTCAAGCAATCCCAGAACCCCCCGCAGGCGCGCAAAGCACTATGGGAAAAGTGTGTACGGTGAACCCGCCGGCTGTTCCGTCGCTCGCTGCTTGTTGGCACCATGGGAGCACCAAATGAAAAAAACGCGTCGCCGCTGGTTGACTATTATTAAATCCTAAATACTACACATGCCTGAACGTACTTGCATGTATCTCTACGCACGAAATGCGAAAGGAATGATGCAATCAGTGTAGGTATTACCGAGCGGATGTATACCGGATGTAGCAGTTAAGCGGCATGCGACTTATCGACATGCAGTCAAATGCTATCGTGAGCAATGTGTGCTGGAACACCGAATTCGTATTTATTTAAGAATTACTTGTTCACAAGCCGTTATGGCACTTAATGCCATCTAGTGGCCCGTGATCGGGTTTAACCAAACTGTAGAAAGGTGCTACAGTGTTCAGGTATACAGACGATTATTTGATTTTAAATGACAAGTCACGCGCTGTACAAAGAAGTGAGCACATCCTAAACGTGTTTAAAAAAAGGGATGGGACTAGAATTCACTTGCGACAGGCCTTGCTCTAATAATTTGGAGTTTCTTGACACATGCTTTTGAGTTTCACTGCAGAGCACGTTTGCGGGCAATATATATACATATAGGCCGCGTTCAGTGAAATAGGTGTTTATTTTCGCGTCGGCGCATTCGAATATTGTTAAACGAGGAATTGTGATATCATGATTACGCACGGCATTGGAAAAAGACTGGCGCACATAAAATGAGCAGTACTTTGCAGCTGCAAAGAGGCGGAATATCCTGTGTATCGTTGTATTGGTTTGCGAAAATCTGTCCGCATGGCAAAGAAAGATGAACACGGACGTCCTCCATCCGTAACTAATGAAAAAAACTAGAAATATTGCAGTTATTCCACATATGTATAGGAAGTCGCGTGACCAGAAGAACGTAGGGAAGCGATGTGGGAGTGAAGGTTGTGTTTGCCGCCTCAAATAAGCTTAGTCGCATTAAGGTCGCGGGGGTCTGCGGTGGGCAAAGAAAAATGCGGTCAGAGGCATGACAATTGTTTTGTAAATTGTCTAGGAGTTAATCGCAAATTTTTCATGTGTCCACACATCGGCCAGACTGGTCGAGATATAAATACGGGCCTCAGCGAGCATCGAAATTCATTGAATGGAGCCGTCTCATCTCGCATCGCTATGTCAGTCATAAAAATGTAATCCCATCTTCGAAAGCACAGTAATTTTGCACCATCAACCTAATCAGACAACGGGAGAAATTTCGGAGGCATATCATGTCACAAATAACGCCACACTTTGTGTCAGTCAACCTTCTCAGTTGTTACAAGACAAGGAATTCAACTTTATTAATCGACTGTAAGCATGCGCCTTGGTTGTTTGACTTTTTGTGTCTCATTATGACACGCGCCACGCACTTCGATTTTTGTATAATACTATATATGCTTTTTTTACGCGTGCAATAAAATTGCAGTTGTGTGTGAGCGCTGGTTTGTGCATTTCCTTCCTTGTACTCCTCCTTTCTTTTTCACTCTAAGTATTATTCCAACCTGTAGTTATAGCACCAACGATAGTTGGTGGGCACCTATCGTTCGTTACATATATGGTGCGAGCGACGCAATGAATGTACCTCATTTCCCCGAATGCCGACTACACTTTCAAGCGTACTCTTAAAATATCAGAACCTCACACTGTACTCGTCGACAATGTCGATGGACGTTGATTCCATTCGCATCCGCCAATCATAGACCGCTCCTGCACTTGATAGGCAACCGGGTTGTACTTTTTTTTTCGTTTATGCCGTAAGGCGCACTGAAAAAAAATAAAAGGAAACACTTCTGAGCCGCTCAACTGGTTCAACAGTGGGACAGATGGAAATCGTCGAGAGACCGTTGCAGCTAAACACTGAAGTTTGTGACTGAATTGCGCAGTAACATGTTGCACCTTGGCAATTTCACTGTGTCTAAGAAGTCCTGGCACTGCGCAAGTGGAAATCTACAGCGCGAGGCCCGCGCGCTCGTCGTGGCGGCTGGTGCGGCGTACACACATTTCCGATGAGCGCTTGCGCACCCGTTGGTGGCGCTCGTGTGCTTGAAAAAAGTCTATTGGCTGCTGGTTGTTTTGCTTTGACACGCGTTCACTACTGCTTCTGCAATTTGTGGCGCCGTTAGTTCTCTTATAGGTAGTCCTTGGCATGGTCTTACGATGACTTTGAAGTCTTCCTTGGGGAGCGGTGGTAGCTTCCGCTTATGCGGTCTTCTTTGCGGCGTAGGTTGCGCAAGTGAGTTGGATGGTGGACTCGAGAAGTCACAATCTCCCTCAGTTGTGAGTTGTTTTCCCGCCCTCGCGAGAGCTTTCTTTTTACGACTGGTAAGGACCGTCTGCCAGCCTCCATCGTCGTCGCATACCTTGCCTCTAGATATTCCGTCGTTCCATTCCTTGTCTTGGTGGGTGATGCCATCTCCCGCTTCGCTATCTTGGCATTCCATTTCAGCGTGGTCCAAGTTCGAGGTATCAGGTTGTGCCTTGTGGTCTGTCTTTGCGCTTTCGGCCGGGCATGGGACGCCGCGGATGCTCTCGTAGGAGCCACCGAAGTTTTCGCCATATAGAGCTGCCGCGCCGTCGACGCTCCCTGCGCCTCAGGCGTAGGCGTCTCGCCACCGCTGCTTTTCTCACATGGGCATAGCGGTCATGTCCTCGTCCAAAAAAGATGTGAAAAGGCTGCTCACCGGGAAAAATTGGTTATCCAAGGGTGGTCTTGATGTTCCCTGCGCACAGTGTACCGGCACAGTCCAGGTAAGTTACAATGGAATCACATAAAATTAGCAAAACTCGTGGAGCACTTGTGAGCGGTACTTCACTCGTCGGCGGCAAGTAGCCTAGAAGTATACAAGTCGTCAGGCTGAGGAAGAAGAAGTGATCACAGGGAACAGCTTCGGCTTCGACCTCTGTGAGTTTTCTAAATATTTCCGTGATTTTACAATCAGCGACAAGAACTGTGAGGGAAGTTGTCCCTTAGAATGCGGGACGGAAACCCCATCCAGCAACTGGGCCCCGGACGGCCACATCATTGTGCCTGCCACGCGCGTGACAACTTCGGCCCCAGTGTGAGCCACATTGATACTTCCGATGGCTCTTCCGCAGAAAATATGGCCTCGGACAGGGACTTCACCATCGTATCAAGCCGCCGCCTGAAGAGAAAAATCAGAGGAACATCACCGATTGGTCGACAGGCACCGAAAAAGGCTAGTAGCACGCGGTTATACACGATCTCGTATGCGCCGACATCGACGACAGAGATCGTGAACTCGCTGAACAGGCAGAGCCTGTCGGGGTACTTTGAGCTTGTCGCCCCTGGCCAAGTTGCAGAAATACGCATAAGTGCTCGAAAGGAACATCCTGCCTGTGAAGGTCACTACGAAGAGCATACTGGGCACACTGAAAGCGATTGTTCCGTTGGGAAACATTCCGGTTCCCACATTGTCTGCGTACGACAGGGAAACGACCTCAGCAGTTATGTACGACGTGGACGAAGACATCACACTCTAGCCTTGAGAAACTGCTGTTATCATCGTCTCCCGTTGTTGGTTTTCATCGCTTCGGGCGGTCCCTATGTGTGAAAGTAGTGTTTCAGTCGAAGACATTGCCTACCCAAATAAACGTCGGATACGTGAGGCATTCGGTGCGCCCTTACGGGCCTAGGCCTCTGCAATGTTATAAATACGGCAAATTTGAGCACGTCAGTGCTCAAATTTCACGTATTTATAACAACCTCTAACCTCTAAGATCTGGCGGGTGGTACGAAGTTTGCAGACAATTCCACACCAACTCAACCATTCCGAACCGTGGATCTACATCAAGGTCGGGCAGAAATTGACATAGGCCATGACTACTGTAGCCTTATCGCGGCCGCCACTTATACTATGATTGAGTCTCTTACCACCATTGAGGCCCCATCGTCTGATGGACGCCTGGATGTGATTTTCGCAATGCAAGAGCTTGACTCTGCAATTTCTGTTTCCCGACGCTCATCGGCACCAGGACCTCACGGAATCACATACGCTGCACTCCGCCATCTTGATGCAGGAGCACGACATATCCTGCTGTCCCACTATAACCCCTCATGGCAGTCGGGAAATGTCCCAGCTGAATGGAAATGCAGTCGCATGCTTGCATTGCTCAAACCAGAGAAGTGTCCTCATGCCTTTTCTTCTTAGACGCTGATCGCCTTAGCCAGCTGGGTCGGGAAAGTAATGGAAAGGATGGTATTGTCAAGATTAGAGTGGTTTCTAGAAAGCAGTAATTGCTTTCCTGCATTTATGAACGGCCTTAGAAGAGCACGATCTGCAGTCGACGGTGTGGTCGACTTGATCTCAAATGTTGAAGAGGAAAGAAGCCGACGCAGCCTAGTAGCGGCCGCCTTGCTAGACATTAAGGGTGCCTACGATAATGCGCTGCATTATGCGATCCTTGAGCACTGGAATACTTAAACGTCGGCGGACGACTGTACGCCTGGGTTGTAAGTTACCTTACTGGCCGTAAGATATACATGATGACAAGCGACGGAGGCACCGATCGGTATATTATTCACCTTGGTGTGTCCCAAGGGGGAGTTCTCAGCCCAATTCTGTTCAACGTTACTACGATTGGACAAGCAGCAGAACTTCCCAGCACGGCAAAGGGCAGCGCATATGCGGATGACATATGTATATGGGCGTCCGGAGCTACTGGTCCGCAATTGCGTGCTCGGCTTCAACGTGCAGTGATGGTAACAGCCAAATATCTACGCCGCCAGGGTCTCACTCTCGACATTGACAAATGCGCAGTGCGTGCATTCACGCGCAAATCTATGTCAAGATATTCTATAGCTAATAATGGAGCCGCGATACCAACTGTAACGCACCACAAGTTCCTTGGGGTAATCATAGACACGGATCTATCGTGGTCGAGACACGTCGCAGCACTGATATATAAAAATTGAAAAAACTTTTTTTCTCGTTCTCCGGACAGTGACAGGAGCAAGATGGGGCCCTGCAGAACCGTCACTTCTTAAACTATACAGTGCGCTGTTCGTAGTATATATACGGTACAGCATGCCGGTGCTGTCAAACATGAGACCGAGTTTGTGAACACGCTAGAGAGTATAGAAGCTCAGCGATTGGGAACATGCTTGGACCTACCACGCCGCACGTCAACGAATGGAACCATCGAGGAAGCTCGGGCTTGTCCCATCAGTGTATACATGCGCTGCGAGCCACTTCGAGTGTATCTTCGCCTTAATCCAACACAGGCAGCACCCGCTATCAGCCCTCCGCGCCACCCGCCCAGACTGCAGTTGTTCAAGAGCCATATCACGGCATGAAAATATTTTACCATCGCGGTTTTCTTCCCCGAGATTTCCTGGCGCACCTCCGTGGGTCCTACCTAAACCGCTTAATAGCAGTGTGATTCCTGGGATTACGAAGATATTGTTACGGAAAAAGACACCAGCTCAGAGGGATACGTATCCCTGTATTGTTTACAGCAATAGGCGAGCAGCGCAACCGACGCGAACAGCACGCGCCAGTCCGTCTGTTTCGTCCTTCTCTTCGTCTCCTTGGCCACGATGCCGCTGGTACGTAGCATTACCCCCGGCGGCCGAAGCACCGTCCCGGAGCTTTAAAGGTCGTTTTCGGAAGCGGTGTTGTAGGGCTTGGGCCGTGAAACGTGAACAATATCGCTGAACAGAACAGATGGCGATGGACAGATGGGGCCAATCTCATAGGTAACAGGTGTTACCTGACGCATTACACGGTAAGGCCCCGTGTAACGAGACAAAAGTTTTTCGGATAGGCCCACCCGACGATGAGGGGGACCAGAGTAGCACAAGGGCACCGGGAACGAAATGTGCGTCTCGATGAGTCCGGCGTCGTTGTTTGGTTTGCGACGCCATCAGCCGAGCGCGGGCGAGCTGTCGGGCTTCGTCGGCTCGCGCGATTGCGTCTCGGGCATACTCGCTGGTGGACGAGGTGGAGGTAGGAATGATCGTGTCCAGCGTTAAAGTCGGCTCTCTTCCGTACAGGAGATAAAAAGGGGAAAAGCCTGCCGTGTCGTGACGCGATGAATTGTACGCAAAAGTTGCGTAGGGTAGGGCAACCGCTGGTACGTAGCAATATCTCTAGTTTCATCAATTGGCCTCAAACAACTTACCCTACATCATATTTATACAGACACGAATGCCCTGCTTCGGTACGTAGTAATGCGTAACCTCACACTTGACCACTGTACCAAACCTGAGCGACGACACCGGCGATTGCACAAATGGGACACGGAAATGAGGTTCTGCATGGGTTCTGCATGCCTCGTAAATTAAAACGACACAACGCAAGTATGATTCACTGAATTCGTCTTAGTGTGGCCTTCACAAGACGTTATGCACATATCATTGGCTGCAGTGACACCGGTCCCTGCTGTGATCACTGTCAAGTGCTGCCAGAAACACTTGTGCACATATTTTGTACCTGCCCAGGATACGCACGTGAACGACAGAATTTGATTTCCTCTACTGAAGGATTCCATATTAGGTCATTAACTGATGAGGTTGTGTTGGGCCCTTGGCCTGACGCCAACAGCACAACTGTGGTCATAAGAGCGGTCACAGCTTTCCTACAAGCCACTGTACTGGATGAGCGGCTATAGCACTGCGCCGCCTTCACGCGACTGTACATACTCACCTCCCTTATTTACCATCGTCATCCTACACTCTTTCTTCTCAACTTTTCCCTCCCCCGGTGTAGAGTAGCAAGCTAGAACATCCTATTGCTCAGGCCGACCTCTGCCTTTCTGTAAATAAACCTCTCTTTCTCACTCTCATAGAAGTAGTTGGAGCTTTGTTGGACCTTAGGAAGTAGAATATAAAGAATTTAGAGAGTGTGTTACATAATTTAATTGTATAGAATTTTCTTATTATTCACCGTATGCCTAGAGCAAACTTCCTTATATAAAAAATTGGCAGCTATCCCGCCATGCGATCCTGAATGTCCAGCGAAGCTGTATCAATCATCATCACACATGCTGATGGGGGAGGGGAGGGGGCGTATGTTTCATTATTACATTAGAGCAGTGTTTCTCAGCATTCGATGTTTCAGGGAACCCTTGTGAACCGGTGGAAGGCATAAGGGATGAGTGACCCCTAGCAGTGAGAGAAAGAAGGGAGACAATAAGTGAGCTCCGGCACAATTCAACGGTGTTATGTAGTGAAGCACACCAAAATTCAAACGGGGTTGTTGTCACGGGACATAGTGGGCCCCCAAGAAACGCGTTTTATTGCAATAACAATTATGTGGACATTCTCGACGGCTTTTTGCCGTCGCCTTCATCTTTCGTATAAAGTCCAAATCTACAATAGCTCCCCCAACCCTTATCGTATGTTCTACTTGTGGGTAAAAGCTTGCGAGTGGGGGCGACGAACGCGGATGAAGGAGAGATCAAACGAGCCGGCCCGCCTGCATCGCTCGGAGGGCGCATGCTGTAACATCACTCCGCTCGCGAGGCTTGCCGTCGAAGCAGACAGAAAACGCCCCGCTTGTCTTGAACGAGCATGAAAAGACGTGAGGGGGGGGGGGCGAGGGTGTGCTGTCACTGAAGCAGCGACTTTGACTTTTAAATATCAGTATTCGTTTCTTTAGTGAAACGAATACTGAGCCCTATGCTGTATTCCTGATTGCAAAGAAAGATATGCAGTTTAGCTTCAATTGTTAAAAGGCCCCTAAGCTACCCAAAGGTTGAAATTTAGTTGTGGTGTTGTAGTTGTGCACGAATATGCAGCGAACGCGTTCACCGGCTTGTGTGTCCACCCATCCGAATAAACGAAAAGAACGCACGCAACTGCCAGCGGATGAGCGTCTGATTGTGGTTTAGGGGCATGGCGTTTCGTTTTTAGGCTACGGAGACAAAACCACTCGATTGTAGAGGTATACAGCTTTGATACAATACTCACCCGAAACCTCTAGCACTGGGACCGCGTATTCAGAAGGCCTCTCAGCGTTAAGCTTGCCAAACTTTTCAATCCAGCGATATATTTATTTGCTTTCCGTTCTGACACACAGAAAACTCTTAGATAAAACCGGTGCGCGTCAGCCTAAACGTTTCTAAGAGAGCTTGTTGAACATGAAATCAATAAAGTCAATAAAGCTATGACAATTCAGATCGGTATGTAGACTGGCATGTGAAAGATACGTGCTATATTGTTCATGACCTCAAAAGCAATGCAGGAAACATCTTAGCGCGAACTTCATTAGCGACAGCTTACCGCTGTAAGTCGTAAGTTTCGTAAGTTTCCAATGTCCCTGGGAGCGAGCACAGCTATAAATCGTCATCCATGGCTTTGTAGTAGCCCCTGGTGACATGATGTTTGAGGGGCTTGCTCCTTTTTGCTGGGGTGTTGTCTAGAGCACTGCACGGGCCGGGCCGGGCTGGGTAAAGTAGTTTTCACGGCGGGCCCGGGCCGGGCTCGGGTCTGAAGCTCCGGGCTTAAGGCCGGGCCCGGGTTTGAGGTGGCGGGCTTGGGTCGGGCCGGGCTTGGACTTTGCTCAGTCCTTAAAGGGGCACTAAAGAGATGCAATGAATTGGTTGAGACTGATAAAGTGTACTCTGTGAATTCGAATGTAATTAGTTTCACCATCATAAGGAGAAAATCAAGGGCAAAGTTCAATTTTTAAATTTCGCGGCGAAATCCCCGCGCGTGACGTCTCGGATTTCAAACTGTATTTGTCGCATTTTGGGGACATTGGTTCAGCGAAACTTCATGAAACTTGGTATGTCAAGTTTATGGTCCTCTCAGTGGTCAATGTACTTAAATTTTACCGATCAGGAACTACGTAGATCCCAGTAGACGCCGTCAGAATCTATGACGTCACGGTGCTTGTTGCGCGATTTTCAAGGTGGCGTCGGCAATCGCATTTTTTTTTTGCTCGTGTTTCTGGCTTACTAAGACTCTTGTCGCAGCGAGCGTGGTGATTATAAAATTTCAAGAGTAATTTACTTATAATAGAAGAATTGTTTTTTTAGTGTCTGTCCCTTTCAAGTGTGTTCCTCATACGTTGCGCGTACATATGCGTTTCACATTTTATCTGGATAAAACGATTTTTTTATGTGGGGCAAGCTATTTGAAGAAGTTTTATGAGCGACAGGTACCGATCATTCGCTTTTTGCATATGGAGCTATTTGATTTATCTGAAACGGGCGAGCTGAAAGTAAGTAGACCAGGCGCTTATACAGCTAACATCTCGCTATTCCGTGCTTTATTTGCATTCATGATTACTTTATATTCAAAATATTAGTCTGTAATCGCAGTAATAAATGCAACATCATAAATTTATACCTATAACTTATCATCGCAAGTGCGGTCACGGAGCTCCAAAGCGGGGAAACGTTCTTTCAAGTTCCAGCCCTCCACTAAAACGAAAAGACTGCGCGCAGTCTCCTTGCATAAAATCTCTATAAAGACATTTTTTCCGTGGCTCCGTCTAGGCTCCCAGTGGTCATGTGAGGCGAGATGGACATGCACAGCCTGCTTTGTTTGCCCACATTGTTAACGTCTGAACGTTCATATTGTTCTGCTATATCAGCGGTCTCAAACTCGCCTCAGCTAACGGGCCGCATTCACGAAAATTTACTTCCGCAAGGGCCAGGACAGTGACGAAGGTAGGAGTGAAGGAAGGGGGGAGGGGGGGGGATATGCTCTACCTGATGTCAGCTAACGTTGCTATATTAAAGACCTCTTTAAGATTTCATATATGGGTCATTTCTGAAGGGTATTTGGCGGCAAGTTTCCACCAATATATTGATACCTATCTCCAAAATGACTAAAATCTGGACCCCATTTATACAATATACAGTTTTGTTTCACGGTTATGTATCAACACGTGGTGAATGCAGGCGGTGCCTCAAGAAAAAAATTTTTTAACCTGTCATGCCTGTGTAGCTCAAGAACGTACTTATAAATAAAAAAAAATTGGACAAGGACAGTCACAGTCATGTGCGGGGTGCAGGCCGCTAGTGAGAGGTCCACGGGCCGTGCACATGTGTTTCAGACCCCGGCACTATATAATGCGAGAGCTAAATGATACTGCCACCACAGCGTTGGAATGTGCAGGAATAGCATAAGTCTATTAAACATGTATATTCATGTTTAAAGGCAAGGCATATTAGCTTGACAAAATATCTGGCTTCAAATAAGAATCACGAATTCCATGCCGGGGGATGTCCCCTTATCTCGAATCATATGCATCCAATGAGTAAGCGTCTCGAATCATATGCATCCAATGAGTAAGTCATGTGCGGGGTGCAGGCCGCTAGTGAGAGGTCCACGGGCCGTGCACATGTGTTTCAGACCCCGGCACTATATAATGCGAGAGCTAAATGATACTGCCACCACAGCGTTGGAATGTGCAGGAATAGCATAAGTCTATTAAACATGTATATTCATGTTTAAAGGCAAGGCATATTAGCTTGACAAAATATCTGGCTTCAAATAAGAATCACGAATTCCATGCCGGGGGATGTCCCCTTATCTCGAATCATATGCATCCAATGAGTAAGCGTCGGTAAGCTTATTTGCACCTTTGCCCCGCCACGGTGGTCTAGTGGATATGGCGCTCGACTGCTGACCCGAAGGTCACGGGATCGAATCCCGGCCGCGGCGGCTGCATTTTCGATGGAGGCGAAAATGTTTGAGGCCCGTGTACCTATAGATTTAGGTGCACGTTAGAGAACCCCAGGTGGTCGAAATTTCCGGAGCCCTACACTACGGCGTCTCTCATAATCATATCGTGGTTTCGGGACGTTAAACCCCAGATAATATTATTATTCGCACCTTTATTACCAAACTGGAATGAATTCCGAAAATAGATCGCATTCACTTCGTCCGCCTACTGCCAGTCCTATACCAATGTAGTCCAGCGCAGGCCACCTTCTACCGGTACAACATCGTTAGGAAGGCATACACCATTATAATATGGAGAGAAAAGAGCCCTGTGCAAGCCTTGCATAACAAACACTGCTGAAAATTTCAAGAAGCCCTCAGATGCATTTATAGATTATATTGAAGAGTGGCACAACGTCCGGGAACGAGAGAAATGAAGGGATTAGCTAGACAGTTATTTTCATTCTGCAGAGGTCCAAAGAGACATCCTCAATTAGCTCCAGTGGTGGAAGTTAAGAACTACGACTGCCAACGCCTTCACATTTCTCAAGGCAGATGTGCGCCTCTGCGGCTAGCGCAAGCAGTGCAAGAAACTTCAGCGTGGTAGAACATGTGATGGAACAGCGCATGGTGTGCTTATAGTGGAATCTATTTATAATTTGATTTTTTGTACAATAACATGCGAACAAATAAGCTATAAACAATGCCACAAAAGCTTATAGACTGTACATAATAGCAGTGGTGTGATATATGAGAACACTGCCATGACAAATAGTGGCTTTTTTTTTCCATTCGACCTATACGTATTTTCAAAGTGCACGTGGTGCGCGAGGTTCGTTATAATTTTTATCTGGGTTAGAGTATTTACAACAAATGTAATACATTTGACTTTTTACCTCTATTTCTCTTGATGTGGCAAGGTGCTACTGTGATGAAGATAGGTGCTACATATCCAGGGTGCACGGTTGGCTTTCTCGTTACAGCATGCTTTAAAGGGACACTAAAGGGGAAAAAACGATTTTTGGCGTGTTAGTAAATTACTCTTTCATAATTCCAAAATCACCACAGCTGCCGAGAGAAGACGCATGGGAAGCGCGAAAACGCGCAAAAAGAAATGACGGCTGGTGATGCCTCCTTGAAATTCGCGCATCAAACTCATCATAGATTTTGTTGGTGTCTGCTAGGTACTACGCAGTTCCTAATCGGTGAAAATGAAGTGCATTCTCTTCCGAGGGGGGGCCATACACTTGACATACGAAGCTTCAAGAAATTTCGACAAGACAAAGTCGCCAAAATACGAAAAATATGCTTTGAAATCCGTGTTGTCACGCGTGTAGAGTTGGCGCGAAATTTACAAATGAAACCCTGACCTTGGTTTTCTCCTTTATTAATGTATCTGTGTTGGCGAAACCAACGACATTAGATTTCTCAGAGCGCAATTTATCAATTTAAGTCAATTCATTGTTTCACTTTCGTGTTCATTTAGATTTCAATAGAGAGCGCAATAAAAACTAAGTGAAGAGAGCGTTCTGTTCTCTGTCCCCTCTGTTTTTATTGCGCTCCTTATCAAAACCGGACTCATGCTGCAAATCACTTTTCTTCCTACAATATCTGCTACAAAACGCTATTGATGATCCCGATTGTATTCCTAGAAAATTAGGTACAGTATACACCACTGCCGAACAGACATTCATCGTACCCAGTATGTCCGGCAACTGTTTCCACGGTGAGCCAGCCCCTTTTTACAAGAAAATACCGTAGATTAAAGTATACTTGCTAGCGAAGTATGCGCCAAGGATGCGTAGGTATGTGCCACTTAAAACGCCCTTGCGGTCGATTCGATCTTCGGGCAAAACCAATTAGATTATTGGCTCGGGCCCGGTCGGGCCCGATCTGTTGTCGGGCCGGGCGGGGCCGGGTAGGCGAAATTTTTTCTCGGGTTCGGGCCGGGCCCGGGTCTCGCTTTGAGTCGCCGGGCCGGGCTCGGGCGGGTAAATATGAACAATTCCCGGGCCCGGGCCGGGGCCGGGCCGAGATTCGCGGCCCGTGCAGTGCCCTAGTGTTGTCTCTCGTCCCTCCTGCCGTGTACGCTGCGCGTGCTCCTCCGAGAGCGGAGCTCGCACTTCAGTGCACTATTCAAGGACGCGTAGTCCACTCTTGGCGGAGCGCGCCGAGAAGTCAAGGCAGCAGCGCGGAGCGCTCGCAGTGCAGCAGCAGCTTTGGCTCAGCGCCAAGACCTTGAGGTGAGAGATCGCGAGGCCGACGAGAGACGCCAGTGCCGACAGCAAGCACAAGCCACTACCTGCGCCGAGGCGGCTGCTGCAGCGAGGGCTCCCGATGCCGAAGCTGAAAGGGCTCGTCGACAAGCGGATCCGGAGATTTTTTTTTGTGTGTGGCCTCTGCAATTCGTTTCGATAACGCGACGGCGCGCTGCCAGAGTCGAGTACGGAGACGTCGCAGAGGGAAGCACAGCTCCACTCGTCGAGTGCTCTTAAAAAAATTAACGAGTACATTGAACATGCCGAGTTTACTTGTGGGTAGGTGCCATCATTCTCTAGTGCGTGCGTGCCATCAAGATGGCAAATACTCTACAGAAAATTCGTCCTTTGCTCGAAAGTCTGTACAAGTGAACCAAAAGTTTACAAAGTGGTAGGGGCAAGTGCTAATAAAGACGCCTAAGTGGAACAACAGGGCCGCCTAAAGATTTTTATCTTCTGAACAGTACATGTCCTAAGCCTACATGCGCATTATGTGCGCGTAAAGTCTAAATGTACTGTATCGCATGTTTTAAGGCCACTTACTTAGATGCCTCATCGAACGCGAAAATTCACTGTGGGCGTCAACATGACTGGCGCAAAAAATCAGCATCACCTGTAGACGTCACAGATCGCCAAAATTTGTGAGGCGATTAGAACGTGCTTATAAAGCATATCGTGACAACGTCATCACATGGCATCGTCGCTTCATCAAAGGTGGGCACATCACGGAGACAGTGCAAAATCGCGTTAGGTGCTCAAAATTTTGGAGGGGGCGGGGGAAAATCAAAACAGGAGGATCGAAAGGTGGGCCAGTTGGTAATTCATTTTCTTCGTTCAGCGAACTGGGAGCGCGGAAAATACACAAAGGACGAAGCGAGGAACCACATAAGACGAACGCTCGTCTTATGTGGTTCCTCGCTTCGTCCTTTGTGTATTTTCCGCGCTCCCAGTTCGCTGAACGAAGAAAATCAAAACATTGAGCGAGAAGAAACAGAAAAAAAACTTTCGCCTCCAATTGGCCTTAGGCGAATGCGTAAGGTACCTTGTGAGCTTTTCCTTTTTTTTTTTTTTTTGGGGGGGGGGGGGAGGCGGAGGCTAGGCGGATTACCGCTTTCTAATAGCAAAGTACCAAATGTTTTAAACTGAGCCTATTTTTGCAAAGAACTCCCCCCCTCCCCCCCCCCCCCCCTCCAGAAACACGCATGTCTTTACTTTTGTACCTTCTCTGTATCTTCGATCCTGTAGTATTTCGCCTCCTTCAAAATGCGATCGCCGCCGCCGGGATTGGTCCCGCAACTTTCGGGTCAGTAGCCAACCACCGTTTTCATCGAGCCACCCCAGCGGCTGGCAATCGTCATGCGAATGCCTGACTCACAATGCCCAACTGTCCTACGTCGTTTTAGCCCGATTCACAACGTGCGCTTGCGCCGTATTTATTACACATGTTCAAAATGCGCCGCAATAGAGATAAAATCTCTCTGTGGAGAAGCGCGAAACCGCAGTGTTTACCAGGAAGAGACGAAAAAAAATGGTTGATCCCTCCGTCATAGGAATCGGAATAACACGAAAGTAAAGCGTGCCCTTACAGAAGTAACTGAATGTTTACTGTACGTTTATATAAGAGAGTTTGCACAATGCATAATGATGTCTGGCAACTATAGCAGCATTTAACGTGGATGCACTCACTTTGATCATTGGTGGTACATCTCCATCCCGACGACTAACATCTATGTCAAAAGATTAAACAAACCCTTGTGGTAGCTGTAGTAGTTAACGGTGAAAGCGTAATCAAAGAAGGAGATGTGATAGCCAGAAGAGCGTCGCATATTGGACGCAGAACTTGGTTGGCATCCCGCGGCATTTTAAAATGTGACCGAACACCACGGCCGGACTAGAGGGAAACGAAAAGTGCATCGTGCCGCCCCGGTATCCCGGCCGCGACTTTTCTCGAGGCGAGCGCGTGAGCGGGGAACGCGGTGTTACAGCCAGGTGAGGCAGGCGCGCGTCGCAGAGCTATTTTTGGTTTACATTAGCGTCATGCTATGAGCGAAGCCGACGCTTTTAGGACGCTTGCGCTAAGGTCGCCACCTCGCGGTGTGTTCAGGCATTGACAAAATTGAACTGCTATTGAAAACGCGCCGAATGGGATGGACGTGTAACGTGTTGCAGGTGCTATTCGTGGACGCCAAAGTAATGACGAATTACTTTACCGCTCCGAGAGGGCAACACCACCCCGCCGACCGAGAGAGTGGCAGATAAAAAAGGCGCGTTTGTAAAGCATCTAGAGTCTGTGTCCGTGGCCCAGTGGATAGCGTGCCCGGCATGTGTTCTTGCGGACCGAGCGGTCGTAGGTTCGACGACCGTTGACGGAACTTTCTTTCTTTGCCATCGGGTCGTTTAAATTTCTTCAACGTCATTTCCGTGACGGAAATACATCACTTAAGTCTTGGTGAACCCCGCCATAAAACACTTTCGTGTTGGAAAAAAAAGGCGGCTGTGTCATAACTAATTAGGACTGAGGTGGCTGAAGGGAAATTTTCTTCTGGCTCTTTCAGCGTGCCCGAATGCATGCGTAGGCCAAGCGCAGTTGCTTTCCAGCTACTGCCTTTGTGGGGAACAGCGCTCATCTGATGATTACACTTAGTGGCACAGGCTGGCTCTTAAGAGAGAGAGAGAGAGAGAGAATATTGCTTTGTAGTACGGCCTTTCCCCGTTATTGCAGTGTGTCGCAGTTGTGCGTACTTCCTTGGCAGACACCTGCTCTGGATCCACTCGGGAAATCCATGATCTCGGTTCACCTGTAGTCGTACGCGAGCCTACGCTTTATGAGAGGCGACGTTCCTGCACACGGGTCTGAATTCATAATCACGTTGCATATCGTCACTTGCGTTCCTCGTTGTTAGTGCTCTTGTGGTTACTGTTCACCGGGCACAGGTGTCTGAACGCTAATACATGCGGAGTATTCACTTAAACGAAAGGCTACTACCGGAAAGTTTAGGCTTTGTAAGTGTTGGCAGTGCTAGAGTACGGCGTGATAAACATCAGTATATCTTGCTGCTGGCCATAAGTGCATTGCTTCATTTTTAAGGACGAATGATATCTTCAACTATCTTTCATCGTGCGATGAAAGCTGTTACGCTCACATAACAACATTCGTAGCGCTGTGTCCTGTCTCCTTGCTGAGTCTCCGTTTTAGCAGCCCATTTCTTATTGTGGACTTATGTCAACGCTAGAGTTGCCAGATGTAGCTACGTTGCGCCAAACTGGCTAGTTTTTCAGGCTGTCGGCCAAAAAATTTTGTTCTTTGCTACGTGGCTACTTTTTATTGCGATAGCAATTATATGGAAAGTCTCGGCTGGTTTTTGCTGTCGCCGTCGCCGCCGTCATGCACCGTATATGTACATGTGTATATATATATATATATATATATATATATATATATATATATATATATATATATATATATATATGCCACAAAGAAAAGTAATTCCGAAATACATTCCGACGCGCGGAACCGAGCGGCCGACCACTCGCTCCAAAACGCGCGGCGATCGACGGCTAAGCCACGGAGAGTAGCGTCCTTCAGCATGCTAACTGCGAGCTATTTATATACGCCATTTACATCAGCGTGCTTTCTTACTCACCAGCGAGATGGCGCGATGTGCGCGCTGGGCGCTGGGCGCGCTTTCAACGTCGTCGCCCCGCTCCTGCGAACGCCGAGGCTCTTCGCCCTACAGGGCGTGGTCGCCTTTGTGCGCTTATCTCAAGGAAAGAAGGGGGCGGGTGGGAGGGGGGTAGAGCAGGAGGTTGTATTTCACGTGCTTTCCCCGCGATATCCGCGCTGAAGTCAGAGAGCGTACGAAGGTCACTTCGCTTGCTGCAGCGGCCGCGTTTGCGAAAGGAGCGCGCTGTTCAGACAGAAGTAACAAGTGCGACATTTAGTTCGCGCTCATTCTGTGTGTACCTGTTCCTTCGTTTCGTGCGTCCTGCTTTATGTCTCACCAGTGCGCTTCTAGTATCGAGCTGTGACGCATGATAGTTCGCGCTCGTCTTGTGTGCGTTCTTTTCATGCGTCCTTTGGGCTCGAGCGACGCGCTGGCAATTTCGAGTTGCTTTCCGTTCTTCGCGTTACATTCTAATTTGTTGCTGTCACATTCATTGGTTCGCCGTTGGGGCGAAACTGAGACTTTTTTTCTTACCTATTATAGCCGAACAATCGTACAATTTAGAGAGAAATACGTGGTGCTCATATTTTACAGCAATTTTAGCAAACGTTTATGGCACTGAATGACTACGGCACTTCAAATCTTTGCAATAATGTTAATCATCATCGCCAATCCAACTTGGACGATTCATTCAAAAGACCAAAAACCTTTTATATGGGACGCTTCAGCGGATATGGGAGCTGCGGTGACTACAAGCGGAAGGATCAGCGTCTGTAAAGCAGTCATAGATTTATGGACAGAGACACAAAACTTCAAACTGGTGCAGCAAAAATTTGACGGCACATATTGTAGAGGGCGCAGTAATGCTGCTTGCCCTGACGAGATGAAACACACAGACCATGCGAATTTTCTGAGTTAAAAGTTTGTTTAGCTATGTTTATCCATATGTTTAGCCATATGTTTAGCCTGTTTGGCCATATGTTTGAATAGAAATAGCGCAAACAACATGAATAAGTAAACTATGCAGGTGTTCCTGCATGATTACCACGTATTGAAGACAATAATGGTAGCCCGCTTGTTCGCCGCAGCCTATGCGGGCAGGCGAGCATCTGATTGAAAAGCAATGGCGTGTTTTGAAAGCAGGAACGAAACCTTCACGACCAAATCAGGATTACACAAAGAGATACGGATTCTACGATATACATGTTGCGCAGCAGCAAAATAATGCTTCTCTTTAGATACCATGGTGTTTAAATTTGGGAAATACGCGTCATTGTTTTTGTTGCTTTAAAAAAACTGTGACTGCCAAAATATTAATATGAGTAACCGCTTAGCTATAGTCATGGCAAAATACCTATGCGAAACATTCATCGCTTACATTGTATTGCCTAATAGCGAAATGTTTATAATTTACTATGGTGCGAAGCTTCGATTCATTTTAAGCTAATTGCTTATTTCACCATACGAATAAATTTATGGTTGATCAGACAAAAGGAAGAGAAATAATATAACATGCGCACAATAATTTCCCGGGTGTTACGCACAAGCTCAATTCTGTTCGCTGCGTGTCACGCTCATGTATTTACTTCTGCAAACCCTCTTTGTTCAACCACTGATAAGGTGCAAGGTATGTGCTCTGTGCGTGCTGATTATTTGCAAAATACAGGACGTTTCCGTCCACATTCAGGGATGCATTAAGCGTTGCTCAGGGCCATTTTGCTTTTCCTTCGTATGTAGGAAGATTTGTCATGACACGACCCATGCAAATACGCACCGTATTCTGAATACCAACGAAGTGCTTCCTAATGAAACTCGACGGGCCCATAATTCGACACCACCGAAGTAATCTAGGCGTACGCCACGCCTAACGATTCAGAGGAACCAATCAATGCGAGGCAAGTCTTTTTTTTTTTACTTTAACAAGTTTTCCCCGAGAACATGGCACTCGTAGCACGAAACACCATCCAATCTGTCTTCACAGTTCGAGTGAGAGGCCTTGGGTACCGTCTGCGGTTCAATTGCGTAATTAGGCACAGAAACGTGTTAAACAGCGGTGCAGTGTACCTAATTACTTCAAAGCTACGCGTGCTTTAACGCACAAAATGCAGGCTTCCGGAAATAATATATCTATTTAAACCGATACTTTCTCGGGCCATCTAACCGCGTTTGGTGTGGTAAATGGTAAGTTTACTGCGCCAGGTGTACTCCAATTCTGCTGCGGCATGTTCTTTTTTTGTCGAAATAATGAAAGATAAAGAAATGACCATATAGGTATTGAAAGAAAATTACATCTCCTTAAGGAAAAGACCACGACACAACACGGAGACGCAGATGGCTCAATAATGGTTGATGCGACATGTATTTAATGAAATTGCTGTCATTACCGGCCATAAAGGTGTCTCGTACACTCCTGTTATGCCATGTAAATTTTTGTGTATATATTAAGGTAACCGTACAATCTTGCGATCATAAAGATGTAGGCTGCTTGAGTCTAGACGATTTTCCGCCGCAGCGCACGGGCGCTACCATATTTGATCACGTGATCGTAACTGGTCTACATCCAGCCAGTTGCCCCAGCCAACGCATAGGGCCTGCGAAGCTGCCGTGGCCGTAACACTCTAGCTGGTCCAGCAGGGTGTAGGCAAGCCGCATACGTGCGCAGCAAAACATAGTTCTACATATAATCGTCTCAAAGTTGGTAACGTTGAGACATTTGCGTTTGTTTGGTGGGTACTACGCCACAGCGATAAGTTATATAATTAATCTACTTCGCACTTACGGCGTATTCCTTTAATTGCTGTATTAGCAACCGCCAGTAGCTGGGGTTACTGCCCTCTTCGATCCGAAATCGCGCTTGCTACTCGCCCACTGCCCTCACAGCAATAAATAAATGGTGAAAGCGGCCGTCGCTTTGGTCAGCTCACGTTGGCGAAAAAAGTGTCAGGTATGCTTTGCCTTCATTATTGCGATCAGCTGTGCTGATATAGCAATGCCCGCTAAGCCTTGTGTCCGTGAATATGAGAAGAAATCTTGGAAACACTGCAAAATGCGAACGATTAAATTGCTCTCGGAGCTTCAGGACGTGAATATAAAGCATATCCATGCGTAACTTTTCAACTTACAGGCCCCACAGCGCAGGAGAACGACGTGATAAATTCGAGGCGGAAGGAAACCGCATCCACAGGTGCCGCCATGTTGACAGTTCCGGCGCTGCCGCCAGCTCCCTCTTACTCGCGTGCGCACAGACGTTATGGGTACGCCGAGGAGACGACGCGACGCGCATGGAGACATCTGGAGCAGCGCTGCCAAAGGCCACGGCAGGCGGACGGCCATGGTGCGGTGGCGCCACCTAGTTTTGATTACAAACCAGTCGTACTACTGACTGAAAATAGCATTCCTCTACATACCAAAGAAGAAATTGAACAACACATAACTAAACATTTTGAAAATATGCAAACAAATCCAGTAGATCAATCAACCCAGATCAGAAGTAGAACAAAGGACAAGACCAGCACACCTGAAGAAGAAAAGCTGACAGGCCCAATTTCTAAACTAGAACTTAAAAGACGCATAAATGATCTAAAAAACCAGAAGGCATCAGGATTAGATGATATACCCAATGAATTCCTGAAAGCATTCAAAACAGAGGCAAAGGAAACGCTACGCGGCTGCCTCAATGATATTCTGGCAAGCAGAGAAATACCAAGAACTTGGAAAGAAAGCCGAGTAAAGCTGATCCACAAGGGAAAGGGAAAGGAAACAAGTGACATTGGGGCTTATCGCCCCATAACAATACTGAGTAACATTCTAAAACTCTTCAATACAGTCCTCAAGCGCAGGCTCCAGAACCACTGTGAAAAAACCTCAATCTTGTCAGAATCGCAAAATGGATTTCGCCCAAACCGACGGACAAGTGACCATATTTTTACCCTAACCCAGGCAATAGAAATGAAAAACAGGGACAAATCTCAACTATACCTGGCGTACCTGGATTTACAACGAGCATATGACTCAGTGCCGCATTCACGACTGTGGGAGAAGCTAGAAAAAATTAATATCGAGGAAGACTTCATCAAATTACTAAAAGCACTATATGCAGAGTGTACGGCAGTGTATGAAGTGGGCAAATATAAATCTGGACAGGTGAAACAAAATATTGGACTCAAGCAAGGGTGCCCACTATCGCCAACACTATTCAATATTTACATTAACAGCCTACTAGAACAAATAAATAGAGAAGGACCAGGGCTACGTCTTTCCACCATTACAACTGAGCGCCAAGAAATATACACAAAAATTTCATGCTTGGCATTCGCTGACGACATAGTATTATTGGCCGAATCCCCAGCGGACCTGCAGCACCTCCTCGACATCTGTTCTCGCGTAGCCCACGAAGATTGCCTCAGATTCAACACTGACAAAACACAATGGATGGGCATAAATATTGATGACAAAGACATAACATTCTCCATTCAAGGCAACGCCATCAAGAAAACAGCAACATACAGATACCTGGGCATAACAATATCAGACCAAAAGAATTACCTTGACAAACACCAAGAAATACTACTAAAACAATCCAACCGCCTAAAAGGAAGGGTGTGGCACTTGTCACGGCATTCCTACAACTCCTACAGGGTAGGCCGCACGCTTTGGAAGACCCTTGCTGTGCCTGCAATAACCTACGCAGGCGACGCACTGGCGTACTCTACCCAAACAGTGAGATGTATGGACCGCCACCAAAATGAACTGGGGCGCTGGCTACTGGGAGGCAGCTTTGCAACAGCAAACGCAGCAGTAACAGGGGAGTTGGCCTGGTCAACTTTCGAAGTACGCGAAGCAAGGTCAAAAATACAATATGCGGGCAGGCTAAAGTTCCTGCCAGAAACAAATTACAGCCAGAGCATATACCTGCACCTTCGATACAGGGGCATAAAAACACAGTGGATGAAACGACTGGCTTCCCTGGAAAACAAATTCGGCCATAACACGAAATTAGAAGAAGCAAAATCTGAACGAGAATGGCGTCAAATAACACAAAAAACTATCACCGAAGCCAGCACAGAGAGGTGGCGCACGTCGGCGGCAAAGAAACGGAGCCTGCTGTTATACCTCAAATACAAGCTGGCTCCAGACTGTGAGCCATTTTACAGGGGCGACCGGGAAAGCGCCCTTCTGTTCCAAGCGAGGACGGGGTCACTGACCACGCAGCAGCGGCGTTGGGAACTGTTTGACGCGGACCCGTCGTGCCGCCTATGCGGGGCCACGGAGGAAACCATCCAACATATCATGATGGACTGCCCGCGACTCGGAGCAAGGGCGCACCCCACGCTAAGCCTGGCGGAATATCTGAGTCTCTCAGACGATTCCGTCGACACCCGAGTCGAGCACACCGAGAGCGCCAAGCGACGCCTAAAACTCTGGGACAGACTGTGCCGGCAAGTGGACAAACACCCCGACAGAGTCCAGCGCAGCGACGGTTTGGTGACGGGCCGACAGCACGTCGGTAACGACGACACCAACGACACCGACGCCACTGGATAGACTTGGCTTGACTTGGCCGGGGGCACGTTTCCCCTGGTGGCGAAACTGGCGGTGCAATACCAGGCCCAAATTTTTCAACAGTAGGGCTGAAAACGTGTGCGTGTGGAGCGCGAAGTTTTGTCTGGTGGCGCTGCGAGCGCCTGCCTTGTGTGTGCGTGTGTGTGTGTGTGTGAGTGCGTGTTGGAGCGCACAACATTTTGTCCTGTGGCGCTGCGAGCGCCTGCCCTGTGCCAAAAGGGATTAGGAACACCTACTTACTTACTTACTTACTTACTTACCAGCTGCGGAAAATCGTCTATAGTTTACATGAGCTATGTGTCATGAAATTATTGTCACGACCTGCCATTCAGTTTCCTGAAACATTGATCTCCTGCCATGCAAATTTCAGTATATATTGAATGAACGGAATGACCTCTAGAGCACCCACACTTAGGCGGATGGATAGATAGATAGATAGATAGATAGATAGATAGATAGATAGATAGATAGATAGATAGATAGATAGATAGATAGATAGATAGATAGATAGATAGATAGATAGATAGATAGATAGATAGATAGATAGATAGATAGATAGATAGATACGCGCCAAGTGCCTTGGGATTCAGTTAAGCTGCATAAAAAGCACATACACGAGCACCTGTTCATTCTGCCTAATCGCAAAGCCTTCGCAATATCTGAGAATCAAACGAGCATCCTGGAACTCATATGCCCGCGTAAAGCTTTAATCGATTACATATAAGCCATACCAATATTTCAGTTTTCCTGGACGTTGTCTATAACAGAAATAACACTGCTGTGAGACAGTGAAGCAAACAATTTAACGCCGCAAACGATCGACTATTGTTGCGTACGTTTCCGGGGGACCGGGTTCCGACGACATACCCGAGATTACAACTTCCAATGTCACACCGAGACTGTTTCACAATGATCGTGTGGTCAGCGACAGAAAGGAACTTACAAAAAAAAGAAGAGCGCAGCCTGCAGCAACTACTCATAAAAAGTAAATCTGAGAAAAGAGCTAGGCTAGCGGTGCTTACAGATTGGGTCGGCCATGGCCAACGTTCGGCCTCGAAAAATAAAAATAAATGAATAATGGAAAGAAGGTCGTCTTAGCAGTGCGCGGAAGAAGTAGCTCCTGCGAGCGAATCAGAAGAAAGAATGTGGACAAAGCGGTGTGATAAGTCTACTGTGCGAAGCGCCAATTGCCGTTCGTCTTATGCGGACACGATGGCAGCAGAAATACAGCGGCATGGCTAGCAGTGCGAAGTAAGAGAGAAGGAGCGAAATAAGAGGGATGTCTGGCGGGGCGAAATTCAGTCGGAAGCGGGCGGCGGGAAAGAAGAGGAACAAGCGATGAGTGTTCTATGAGGCGACATGTGCCTGGCAAGTATCGTACTCTCACCCCTTCTAGAGACAATATACGTAAGAAAACAATTTTCCGGAATGACATCTAGAATGAAAGCAACAAAATGTAAAACAAAATAGTAATAGCTTTTACACAATGCAGATAATGTAGGGCGGGCCGAAGAAAAAAGCTGCGGATGAACTCCATGACAAGAGCATGAAAGACAAACACAACGACATTGGAGAAGAGAAAGGCCGAGGGAATCCGCAAGGCGATCGATTACGCCAAACCCGCGCGTAAGGTTGGCGTTAGCTTAACGCGACCTTCACGGCCTGGTTTGATGGCCTGCATTCAAGGACACGCTCAATCACATCACGTGCTCCCCTGTGGGGCATCTTTCTTTCTTTCTTTCTTTCTTTCTTTCTTTCTTTCTTTCTTTCTTTCTTTCTTTCTTTCTTTCTTTCTTTCTTTCTTTCTTTCTTTCTTTCTTTCTTTCCTTCTTTCTTTCTTTCTCTCTTTCTTTCTTTCTTTCTTTCTTTCCAGGAAACGCCTGCCTGTATCTTCCCACACGATGTGTGAGGCAAAAACGGACCCATCTCTTTTTGCCCTCGCCAAACGACACCTCTAAGACAGCTTCTCATTGCCTTGCTGAAAGCAGCCAGTATAAGAAGGTGTTTGGTAATATTTTTTTTTTAAATCTGTGGCCTCGAGTATCTATATAACCAACTTTTAGCTTTCTCGCACTGCCTTACACCATAATCTGGCTTTCCGTCATTTCTTTAGCTCTCTGTAGATTTTGCGGACGCCTTTGGAGGTATTTCTTGGTAGAATCATTAACAAAAACTATTTGAAGCCCTGCAATCCCGAATTTATCGGCAGTGTTCTTGACATATTTGAAACTAAACTAAAGTCCTTGTTTGTTGACACCCGCTTCTACACCTTGAAGATGCAATTTTTTGACGCAATGTTGTTGTTTTTAGGGCGTAAAACCACGCCAAATAAGAATCTATGTGCATCTATTTTTCCTGGCAACATCCTTGTTCAGCAGTGAAGATGTTAGCAATAATAACCAAAAACCACACATCCATTACTTCTTCAAGCAGAATATTTAAACTAGAAATAACTTCCCAGAATACATCGTTCTCGTTCAATTGATGTCCACAGTCATATTCGCACAGTGAACAGCTGTCGCTGAAATCCGTCCGAGTAGTAATTCTGAGTACCACTCAATATATCTTTGGATGCTTCAAAGGTTGCCAATCTGTGACTTGCCTTCTGTGACTTGACGTGACTAGCCGTAAAACCGACCACTAACCTACTTACGATTTCATTGCGTAGAAAGGTAACGAAATAAAAGCGACCTCAAATGTACGTGGATGCTATGTTTTCGTGGAAGTCTTACCTGAGCTAACGAACTCTCGACAACTGCTCTAAGGCAACATTGTTGCCTCGACGGTGGCACTAACTCATGCGTCAATCGCTGCCATACTAACTACATCAGTGTGCACCATTCTCGGGAATTGCATGTATTCTTTACATAAGCTTAGTGGCAGATCCATAGGTATTCGCGCTCTGCTATTCAAAAGTTCTAGGCATCTTTAGTCCTTTGTGACTCTTCCGTTTTGTCGTCTTCTGCGTCGTTTCCCACAGCCGCCACCATCGATTCCGATCAGCCGATGGCCTTATCGGACTAATGGGAAAAGAAGTTCCGAACCTGTTCATTTCAGTAGTATTCTTTTAGCATGCCAGGATGTTTCTTTTCTTTTTTTTCTTTTTTCTTTATTAGACGTTACTACTTAACTATTTTCCCACTATTGCGCAACATCAGAGAAAACTTCGCGAATAATGCGTAATAGGAAAGGTTACCTGGCAAGCAGCAGAAAAGTGGAGCTTGTGAGAATTCGTATTTCTTTACAGCAGCCTTGTTATACCCGTGAGTCGTACATAGAAAATTATGATAACCAATAACATATACGCACTCTCTCCGTCCTCTTGTGCATCGTCGTCTTCTTCTTCCTCTTCTGTTCACTCCCAGAGCACGTGCGCCGGTTTGCCTGAGGTGGGATGGATTAACTTGATGGGGGAGAGAACGAGTGCGAAGAGAGAGAAAACATGAAAGAGATGGAAAGAAAGATAGCGAGAGAAATTCTTGGGAAAAAACTTCTTGGCGAGGCGAGATTCGAACTCGAGTACCCCCTATCTGAAGGCGAGCGTCTTCACTACTCAGCTGTACAGACAGCCACGCAAGCAGAGCATAGGATAACCTTTTATAGTATAGTATAGTATAGTATAGTATAGTATAGTATAGTATAGTATAGTATAGTACAGTATAGTAAAGTATAGTATAGTATAGTATAGTACAGTACAGTATGGTATAGTAAGGGAGTGGCAAAAGCAAATGAGGCGGAAGGAGGGAAGAACGACTGGAGAGGGAGAGAGAGACAGAGAAAGAAAAATGAACAGAAAGAAAAAGAAACGAAAAAAGAGAAAAATAAAGATGAAAGAGAAAGAAATAGAGAGAGAATGATATAGAAAGAAACAGCCGCAGAAAAATATAGAAAAACATTAAGGCAGCTTCCCACGAGCCGTGGCAAGCATGAAGAAAGGGCGGATCATGGTGGCCTCCTTGTTTCTCTAGTAACACGAAAGTGTTTATGCCAGGGTTCATAAAGACTTCACTGACGTATTTCCGTCACGGAAATACGTCAGTGAAATGCAGATGACAAAGAAAAACGGAAAAAAATTCGGGAATTTGGATGACCTGGGAGTCGAACCTACGACATCTCGGTCCGTGATGATCAGAGTCGGGCGCCTTACTGCCTGCTCTAGCGAAGCTCACGTACGAGCTTCTACAAATGCGCCTTATATATATTATCCTCCCCTTTCGCAGTGACCTTGCTGGCGTGAGGCGATGTCGCTGTCTTCGAGAGGAGAATTGAAGTACGGCATCATGTCCCTAACGAGCACCGCAACAGGGCGTGCTTCGGTAGTCTCAGCGTCTGGGCACCTCGAAGTCAGCGTTCCGTCGTTCAACGCTGGCTACAAGGCGCCCTTGACCACGCCGCTGCGACTGGCTGCCTGATTTCCACTTCATTTTGTTTCGATACATATTGAGTGAGTGCTTTGTCGCAGTGAGACACGCTAGCGAGAAGCGCGGCGCCTTCATGTGCTCACCTGCATTGCCTCACCTACACTGCCTCACGAGCACTGCCTCTCGCATTCCAGAAGCTCTGTGCGGTAGTGTATGCATGAGCAGAAGTGTAGGTTGCACAGTTACTGGAGAGCACACACCTTGCCATCTCACTCCTGAAATGCAGACGCTTTCTATGAGCTCATATCGAACACTAGTATTCATCATGAGCTTGTTGGTGCCACCTTTGCGCGGGATCCAGCGTTGGCTGTGTCCGGCTTATATTAAACTACATCCCTCATGAAAGTGTTGTCTTGATCATTGACGCTAGTCGTCGCGATGGAGATGTTGCACCAGACGTCAACATAGGTGCATCCACATCAAACAGTGCTATAGCCACCAAGCAGCAGCAGACATTGTGCAAGCTTTCGTTTATCAATGTACAATGAATATCGAAGTGCTTTTGTAAAGACGTATTTCACTGTCGTGTTATACTGATTCCTATGACGCAGGGGTCAACTATTGTTTTGTTTCCTTTCTTCTCTTTCGTTCTCTTTCTGTCTGTTTCTTGGGGGTGTGTTTTGTACCTGTGGCTTTGGATTTTTCATTCATCCTCGCTCTATCTATTTCTTTCTCTTTCTCGCTCTTTCAACCTTTAGTTCTCCTTCATCTTTCTCTCTGCGTCTTTCTCTCTCTTTCTTTCTTCTTCGCTTTCTTTTTACGTTTTCCTCTTTGTTTTCTATCTTTTTCGTGTCTATCTTTCTATGTCTTTCTCTGCCTTTCTAACTCTTTAAGTCTTTATTATCTCTTCATTAGTCTTTCGTTCTCTTTATATCGGTTCCTTTCTATCTTTCAGTCTCTCTCTCTCTTTCATGTGTTTCAAGTGCTCCACTTCGCCGAGCAGAGTTTTTGTTTAACGCTCGCGCCTGCCGTACTCGGTAGTGGGGCTTGCCCAATTCCTGTGGCACATACCCACATGTGGTTTTCTGCGGACACCTAAGTTCTTACGGCCGGCTTAAACAGCTCCGCCGTTAGAAAGAGAACAAGCACAGCCATCTATAGTATAGTACAGCTAGGGGTGAGAAAGAGAAAGGTGAGAGGGTGAAAGCCGAGACAATCCAGGACCAGATAGGTTCCCAGCAGCTCTGCTGTGACCCAGCATTGCGAGTTCATTTTTTCCTTCGAACCCCGAATCAAAGAAACAGGCTCAAAGCCTTGAGGAGAACAACAGATGGAACAGTTTGGTTTAGCCACATACTGCTGCCTGGATAGCTCTTCGTAGTTTTCCTAGCAGAGGTGCGCGATGAAACGAGCATATTCAATCAAACTGCATTCTCCATGTCAAGGCACCGCAACTCGGCTTAACGACTCGTTTTATTTCCTGGCGGCTGGATATCAAGCGGAAGTAACGTTCTCCGTGTGGATGTATTACAGTTACCTCTGAGCCGTCTAATGCAGTCGTTACGCCTGAAAATCTCGAGCTACAGAAAAAGCTACGGTACAGATAAAAAGACACCGGTTTTATATAAGAATAATAGTTTTTCGAGGCAGGTGAACCACAAGCAACGCGTGCACCTTTTCATTCATACATTTCTGAATTGCGCACCTGTAAAATTTTGACGGTTGCTGGGACACTTTTGGTTATTTTCTACCACTATCGACATCATTCATTCATTCACTGCCGACATCGTAAACGCAAGTAATAGCGAATCCTTATATTTTAACCCGGTTGCTGCCGTCTTAGTGAGCACGGGGTCGCGCGGGGACCCAGGGGGCCTGGGCGGTCCTGAATTCCCTTGCAATAAAGTTTTTTCGACTCGACTCGACTCGGTATATGCCCAAAAAAACAAAACAAAAATAACGAAGACAAATGGCAGATATGAAGAACAAAGGAGGAGGAGGAAAACGAAAACGGAAGGACAGGGAGGTTAGCCAGTTCTCAGACCGGCTGGCTACCCGCGCTGGGTATCATACAAGATGATAGAGATGTTAAAAGAACGAAGATAGAGAGAGAGAGAGAGAGAGAGAGAGAAAGGACAGTAATGCAGTAAACGATACTACGTAAAGTCTGTCTCTGAGACCAGTTGTCCGCAAGAAGTGCAACAACGCTCTCAAAACTTTCCTTGCCGAGGACGGTTTCGGCCAGTGTCCTAAGACCTTTTCCTCCGAGAATGGGCAATTGTCAAGTCTATCTAACATTATTACCAGTTCTTTTCTTGGTGCACTGAAGCGAGGACACTCACAGAGAAGATGGGCGATTGAAGAACAAAGAGTAAATACAAAGCGAGGGAGACTGTTTCGATAGCTAAATGGTAGAACAGTGGAGATCGAACGCGCATAGGTGGCAGTACTTCAAATAACAATACGCGTTCAGTGCTTTATTTTCTCGTCATTAGCTTCTGATTATTGAAACGGGTCATTAGTGCTGTAGGCGCCTTTTACGTACGCTGTTCACTGCCGACATACAGTGCGTCAACACGTACATTTGTTACTGCTTTGGGAGAGTATCTATTTCCTCGTGGGAGGCGTTTCCGCTTGTAGTATCGGTTGGCAGTCGTCAGGCACGAAAGTTGCCATTGCGAGTTTTTTTAACACGAAAGTTTTTTATGCCCGGGTCCAACTAGACTTCAGTGGCGTATTTCCGTTACGGAAATTCAATCTGCAAAAATTCAGTCAATCGGCAAAAATTCAGTCAGAGGGCACATAAAAACTTTTAAAAAGTATCATGAACGGGAGTCGAACCCCCTACCTCTCGGGCATGCTATCCACCCTGCCACCGTCAGATATTCTGGAGGTTTTACAACCGCGCCTTTCATATATCACATTTTTCTCTCACAGTGCTCTTGATCGGCTGGGTTGTGCCAGAATAGCCCAGGTGGGCTAGTTGGTATCACATTATGATATAAAACTTTCAGCGCAAATAAACTTCCTCGTCCTCCGTCGTTCATTAAATGCGAAGAATTTCTTTCTGAACTGCTACTTTGAGCGTGTATCTATCTATCTATCTATCTATCTATCTATCTATCTATCTATCTATCTATCTATCTATCTATCTATCTATCTATCTATCTATCTATCTATCTATCTATCTGTCTATCTGTCTGTCTGTCTGTCTGTCTATCTATCTATCTATCTATCTATCTATCTATCTATCTATCTATCTATCTATCTATCTATCTATCTATCTATCTATCTATCTATCTATCTATCTATCTATCTATCTATCTATCTATCTATCCCATACGACTTTGTGCGCACCTGGCTGTTTCGTTAATGGGATGTACGCCAAAATTGGTAGGGCATAACAAGACTATGACTAACATAAACGACAGGTCATAAAATGAAAATTATGACAAGCATGTCATGAATTGCATGCTTTACATGCCACGGTCTTAGTGCTGTTGCGGCCGTTTCGTTAACTTCACATTTAGAAAAATTGGTATGGCTTGACAAGAGAGTAAGACAAGCTTAAGTGACAGGTCCTATAATGTCATGTACGCATGTCATGTACTGCATGATTTACACGACATTACATGTTCTAGGGACGTTCGTGGCCATTTAATTACATAGATATAGACCAAAATTTGTACTACAAGACATTTCTCAATGGCGGTAACATGAAAGGCGGTAACATGAAAATCATGACATGCATTGTCATGTACGCCATGACATACATGCCCCGCTCCTGGCGCGCTTGCGATCGATTTGCTACCTTGACATGTACCCTATTTCGTATTGTGTGAGCTGACCGTATGAAGAACATAAACGACAGCTGGTAACATGAAAGTCCTGACATGCTCGCCGTGGGCTTGATTTACATGCCACACTCATGGTCTGCTCGGGGCCGTTTCGCGAGCTTGACATACACCAATATTGGTAATGCGCGACGCGACTGTATGATGAACACTAATTTACAGGTGCTGACATGACGGTCATGACATGCATTTCATGTACAGCATGATTTACGTGTCACGCTCAATGTGCGCCCACAGCCGTTTACTTAGCTTGATATACACCAAAACTGGTATTGCGTGACGTGCCTGTATGACGAACGTAATGACAGGTCCTAACGCGCTAATCAAAACACGAATATCTGTACGCCATTATTTACATGACACTGTCTTGGTGCGTTTGCGGCCCTTTTGTTAACTGGATATACACCAGAATTGGTATGGCACGACATGAGTGCATGAATGACAGATCATGCATTTTATGACCAGAATATACGTGTCATTGTATAAAAGACTGTGCACGCATGCATACCAACATGTGATATATAAGGAACTAGACCTCATGACATGAATGACTTCATTTGCCTCATAAATAAACAAGGTGATGTATGCAGCTATTTGCTGGCTGCTTCGCATTAAAATACCGCGGAATGGCGACCTTAGTTGACGCTCTTCTGGCTGTCACACAGCTTTCTCTGATTACGCTCTCAATGTTACCTACTACAGCTACCACAAATGTTTGTCTAAACGTAGTAGAGGTGTGCACGGGCTCCGGGTAGCCCGAAAGCCCGAGCCCGACCCGGCCCGCGGGCCGGGCTCGGGTGGGCCGATGTATTTTCACCTCGGGCCCGGGCCGGGCTCGGCCTACTTGGAGTTTTATCGGGCCGGGCTCGGGCTCGGCGCAAAGCCCGACTCAAGCCCGAAATATAGAGAATGAGCGGGAATTGTTTTCCAGCACGCATACAGCGCCTTTTCCGCGACCGCACTTTACCGCTTTTCCTTTCCATTCGCTAATTTAAACAAAAGGGGATCAGGTAAAGCACTGCCTCTGTTTCACTCCGACAGACAGAGAAGTAACACCACCTGAGCTAGTGACGACGCCACGCGACTGTTCGCGTTAGACTTAAGGCCAAATCCCATATGAGTGAAAATGCACGCGACAGCGACGAGCGACCGGACGTAGATCTCCTTCGTGCAAGCTGACGCTTGCATGGGCATACCCCCGCTTGCATGGGCATACCCCATACACGTGACGGCTTTGGTGAGCGAACTCCATTGTTGCTGGCATGAGGCCGTCTACTTGTATAGCAAAAGCGGCGCACTTCGTTGAAGCCGGAATCGTTGAACTGCTTGCTGTTTTTGCACGGCAATTTGTAATCTGTGTGTAATAGAGACTGTTCGTCGTGTGTCCTTTCATCATATTCGATATGCTGAATAAAATGCCAAATTACCGGAAAACCATGTTTTGTTTTCGCAGCGAACCTTCAAAAAGCCGGGCCGGGCCGGGCCCGGGACTGTGTTTTCGTACATCGGGCCGGGCCGAGCGGGCTCGCAGCCCTTTGCCGTCGGGCTCGGGCGGGCCTTCGATAAAGTCAGTGGGCCCGGGCCGGGCTCGGGCTCGGAAATACGGCCCGCGCACAGCTCTAAAACGGAGATCATGGACGTTAGTCGTCGAGATAGAGATGTGTCACCAAGCGTCAACTTGAGTGCATCCATTTTAAACCGTGCTATGACTGCCAAACACCAAGAGACATTGAGCCAGCTCTGTTATACCCATGTACACCAAAGATTCAACTACTTCTGTAAGGGCACGTTTTACTTTCGTGCAATAGCAATTCCTATGACGGAGAAATCAACCATGTTTTTTTGTTTTATTTCAGCTGAAACTTTTATAGAATTGCAGCGCTATGCTTCAATATCGTCGATATTACGAAGATGTTACTAAGGCAGGAGCTGTTTCTGCCAGGACCATTATTTTCGTGAGGAAGAACGGAGTTCAGCGAAATAGAGCTAAGGCGAAGTTGTGATTTACAAAGATTGGGTCTCCGACATCAGATTTTGTCACTTCTGTGATGTGAAAAGAAAATTGGGGAGCTACGCAATAGTGGTGTAAATACTGAGCAAACACCGGCGCTGGTGGACTTGTCTTGCATGTCTGAAACCTCCAACTCACCTCTGCTAAACTGTAATGCAAGTTCCCGCCTTCTTTCCTTCCTCCGGCCGAACTAGCCTGCCTTCGTCGCTGCCAGATTTACTTGAAGCGAGATAGACGCGGGACGGAACAGCTGCAGCTGCGGCAGTAGCGTCCGAGGTGGCAAATATCCAATAGCGTTCTACTATATCCAAGGGAGCAGACTTTTGGGCTAGTTGGCATGGTAAATTCAACGAAGGTATAGGGTTGAAACACAGGGACCAAGGAAGAGGACATGGCGAGCGCTACTCACAACTTGTGAGTAACGCACGCCCTGCTTCATTGAATTCTCCAATACCTCTAGAGAGGTTGGCGCCTCGAGCCGTGCCGCTCTTCTGCTTTCGCCAAGGCCAGCCAGACACGCCTTACATTGCGGTCGTGGTTTCGCGTTCACCCTCTTTGCCACGGAAAGAGCGAGGACGACATTCGCGCGCTTCTCTTCAACAGGCTTGATCGTAGTGGTGGCGCTGCAGTCGATAACGCCGCATGCAGCCTCTTTTCCGTTGCTCACTGCCGTTAGGAGGAAAGAGTTCTGCTCGCACATTTCCGCTCGTAGTCAAGTTTCTTAGCATAAAGCTTATGAGAATTTGAGGTTTCAAAAATGAAGACGAGGAGACACATGAATCTTGTGCATTGGAAAGGATACCAGCCATTGCTAAGGCGAAAGCGTCGGATGCCTCATTAAACGCGAAAAGTAGCCGTCAGCAGCATCGGAGCTAACACGAATGTTTCGAAACGGCACATGATTAGAGGTGACGCTACCTTGTGACGGCATTATGGCGTCACAGATCACCAATATTCGTGACGTCGTCATGACGTTGATTTCTTTGCGCCGATCCCGGAGGCTGCGCAAAAGCACGCGAGCTGCAAAATGCTTCAGGGGGAATGGGGGTGGTGCAATTAATACAATAGACTGCGGAGAAACAGAACAAGAAAATAGCCTCACCTTGGAGTAGTGTTAGGCGAATACCTAAGGCGGCGTGGGACTTTTCGTAATCCAAATATCTCAAGAGGTGCCTTCATATATAACTCGCATAATACCAATATATCGTTTTCTGGTTCTTCTTCGACTAGTCAATATTTTTTGATATGATCAATGGCTACAGCATGTCATCATCGTTAAGCATGCCGAGCGGCTGGAGTTCAAATTTCAAATTGCCTCGGAGCATTGACTCCTTCATTCCGAACTGCCTCTTGAAAGACATTTAGAAACCATTTAGAAAACAGTAAGCGCGCGTGCAGGTTTTACCCGACGCTTCCATCCTGAATTCCTTTACGTTTCTTGCCGGCTCTCACATCTTAGTGTTCGGTTTCCACCCGTAAGGCAGTGTTGCGCCGGCGTAGTTGCAACGAGAGATTGTGCCAACTGATGCTCATGCCGAAAAAAAAGCACCGTACACAACTAAGCGCCAAGCTCCAAGACAAGAGCGTGAGCCCTCCCATTCACTCGCGTCTTGGGCCTTTGGAGGAAGACCAAGGAGTTTTAAAATACTCCTTTTCTCAAACCTCTTTGAGTATGACATTATTGTTATTCACTGCGTCTTGGGAGCAGTAAGACCCCCTAAGCCACGCCCGTAGCAAGTACAGATACGCCCCAACCACGGCGTAGCGCGGAGTACTTTCTCGGGATGTGGATGGCTCTCAGGGTGCGTCGCCCGGGTCGTTCATCAATAAAGCTTCAGCGCCAGTGAGAATGGCGGGCGTTAAGAGCCAAAAGAAAGGCGTATGCTGAGGCGACCGGGTTAGAAGAAACAGCGCAGGAGGTGGAAGGAGGCTATCAACTTTGCCGTTAGTTCCAGCGATGCCAGGAACCCAGCCACGAATCTGACAAACACAAGCATTAAACAGCGGTAGGGCGGCACGCCGCAGTCATGAAAAATAAAAACTAATCTGCGCAGACGAGATGTGGGGCCATATTTCAAGCGAGAATCCTTCGAAAAACAATGAAATATGCACCGCAAAAACATTAAATACGGAAACGTAAACTTAGGCTGCAACCTCAGGGATGCTTCGTTGCGTTCCACAAAACTCGGTGGCAGAAATAGGATAAAACTGAAATTGGTGCAAATGGAGAGTAGTGGATTATTGGACAATGAATATAGCGGTGGTGTTCTGTAAAATGCGCCTTTGCATTGTTTGAGTACCGTGAACTGGTGCTGCTTGCTGAAATCGGGACTCGCCCTCTCGTTGTGTTGCCCATTTTAGCTTCTACTGCTTAATAAAGATAAATTCGCTGCATACACCAAGAATAATCAGGCGATCCGTTAGCTCCTCTTTCTGTCTCGCATGCACGCAGTCACAATTATCGCAGTTAGGACAGTCTATTGCCTGGCGACCGAAAATAGTGAACGATAACCTTCACAGCAGCATACAACGCCTTGAAGACAGACAGACAATGAACTTTATTAAGATGGTCCTGAGGAGCACCGCAGCCGTTCAGGGCGGCAGCGCCGCGGGCCGCTCCCATGTGAGGACGGGGATGCCAAGGCTCACCGCCGCGTCGTGGGCCCTATGGACGGCGCTTAACTGGAGTAGTGGATTCGAGCTCTTTATCTCGGAGCACCACTCTTCTTCAGTGAGGCGTTGAGGGCCCACTACGCCTTGAAGAAATGCGTTTGTTTAATATCCTTATCCTGGTGTTACATAACCTTTCATTATTCGCATTACCTTCTGTCACTGGCAATTGCTGCTAAGAAGCATCGGAATGCGTCATGGTCGAATACGTGGACAGCGAAGTAAATGAAGCCTCAGAAGAAATGGAAAAGAACAGTACGCAAGCGTTAATATATGTAGTACCTGTTTTCACGAAGTTGGAGTGCAGATACTCGACAAAGTATTCAATTAGCTTTTACTCTGTGTGTCGACAGTATGGCAGTCACGGTCATGGTTGCCAGGTCGAAAAGACAAAAAGCAACCATGAAATTGGGAAAACTAGCCAAAAAGTAGCAAACTTATGCCAGGCGTAGCAAAAGTAGCCAAAAGTAGCCACGTGTGTGTGAAAACAGCTGTGAAGGTTTTATTGAAATGACTAAATCCAAAAGCCTTTTGGGGAAAATGTAAATAAGTACAGCGAGACTACATAAAATAAATATTGTTGAGATTCAAGCACAAGTTATATCCCGCAGCAATCATTTCCTGCAGGATAATGAAGTTTCTTGCGCTGCTGCAAAAACCAGACTCTCTTCTCGCTTCTTGCATGAGTATTCTTAAAACGACTACACACTAAACATTTTTACACCCTTAAGGGTGTAAAAAAGGTGTTAATGACATTAACACCCTTTTTCGCATTGTACAACACCCTTTTTGCTCTATGTACACCCTAAGAGAAGGGTGTGCGCGGAAAAAGGGTGTTAATGTCTTTCATAAGGGTGTTAATGGAAGAACGTAAGGGTGCACATTGAAGCATTAAGCTGCATCCATGCATGCATATTAATATCGCGTGCATTGCGCAATGCGTCTGTTGTTGTACTGCCTTTTCTAAGGTTACGATGTCAGTGACATTAGAGAAACAAGGAAATGGTGGAGCTATTGGCACAATGTTAGTTCTCGTGATATTTTATTTTCACATAGAGAAATGACGAAGTATCATTGCTTCACAAAATACTACAAGACTCGAGAAAATGTACAAGAAAATCAGCAAACACTTCTTTTGCACAGGCTCGAGGTGTGCCCTACCGTTTCATATTTTCCACAATATATGCCAACCGCATGAACATTTATACGAGCTATTGCCAGCGATTATACAAATGTAGAAGCAATTTAAAACAAATGTTGAATTTATACAAAGCCTTTCTGGGTATAAAGCTGTAAGTGGGACAGAAAACTTCCCGCCGGCATGAACACTGTTTACAAGTTGCGGTATGAACGCTTTTAATTACCTGTTCACTTATCCAATAAGACAGACAAAAAAGAATTACTTTGAACAGACCAAGATATAGGATAATATAGTACAATTGTACATGTGGAATGTATACAACATAGAGCACGCAATTCTGACATACATAAATATATACATACATTACACACTGATGCATAAAGTTTCACGACTCACTTGTTTAAGCGCGTGCATTGGGAAATGTATCTGCGCTATGAATTTTTCTTCCACAAACATTAGAGTAAGCCGAGGCCTCACTGAGGTTCATTAAACAAGATGGGACACAATGACACTAGCCTTGCGGTATTATTAGCCAGCTAACGTAAACATTATGGAAGCTAACTTTTCGACACCCGAATTCGTACCACTCATCCATGCAAGGGAAACCTGCAGGGAAATCATTATCGGTTACATATACCATGCCAAGAACTGGCCGCACAATTCCTCCACGTTAATGATTTCCGCACAGAAGCACTTGGAAAAGGAAAGCAAAGATTCGGAAGGAATTCAATGTCACTTTAAGGGGACCCACATGAGTAGCAATAATGTTAGCACCTCGCTACCGAACGAGGAAGATGAGAACATAGGCGTGCTCAGAGTTCTCCATCAGTGGGGGGGGGGGGGGAGGCATGTCTCACCGCAGCAACCTCTTTGTCGAGTCCTAAAAGAACAAAACAAGCTCAACCATGGATGCAAAAATGAAAATGAAGCGATGGCGTGCTTCTCCCGACGGCCTCCGGGGATAACGGTAGGAAGTAAATTGTGCTTCGAATTCAACGTCGAAGGTCCTCGGTTGCCATTATTGTCGAAGAGCATACGCAGCCGTAACCCTGCGCGTTAAAGATGACGTGAGAGGTTCGACAGAGTAAATGTATGGGGCAGAATTGGCGTCCGCTTACGGATTACTTTGGAAAGCTGCTGTCCCCCCCCCCCCCCCCTTCCTCCCTGCTGCCATCGTGCGCAAACCTTTGGTAAGAGAGTTTCTAGGACACCGCGAACTCCATGCATGTATACATGTCGCCTCACATGCTGCACCGATTAAGCGTAGCGCGCGCATGACCGCGCATGCTCGTAAAACTTACGGCATGAGAGTAAGTGCAAGTCATATGCTGTAAACCCAATGATGCCTGAATGCACGGCACGACGAACGCACTGCCAACTCCCATCCCACCGCTCAAGAGGGAGAAAAGACGACGGCAACTACGGGAGAGAGCGAGACCTACGCACGCTATGACATCGTATTTGAAGTGAAGCTACACACACAGAGCGCCACTTTCAACAATGTTCATTTCGAAAACATCACAGTTTATATGCCCATCATGCGCTGTCACAAGTGTGTGTGTACTGTCCGTTGTCGTTGCCGCGCCTTACACTTCAAATTTGCTAAACCAACAAGCCCAGTCTGCCATTCTTACAAACTATGCCATCGCCTCCGTGATAGCGCACCGTCCATCTCGGAAGCCAAGGCTGTGCCGCTGTGCTAGCTGTGCGCTCCCTTCTTTGCTCCTAGCGCTCCTGGCGATGAAAACGATCGGCAGTCACGTGACGGCGCGTAGAATCACGTGGGTGTTTTAGCCTGGAAGCAGCGCGCCGCTCCGGCCGCGCTATGCTCCGGCTTCGTTCGCGCTTGGCTGTGGTTGTGCGTCGCCGTGCGGTATAGTTTGGTTTTCGTTCGTGTGCAGCGATGTGTTAATTTATATGTTGCGCAGCTGTGATTGATATGCGCGTGGTGTGGTCTAAGCTGTTTCCCCTACGTTGTGCGTTAGCCATGCGTCTTCTCAGTGAAAGTGGCTGTACGCTGTCGAAAATGGATACGTCGAGATTCAGCCGTGCCATTGTGACGCCATTGTTGGCGGTATGGGATCTTGTCATTTCGAATGTTCCAGGCGAGTACCTGTTTCTTCTTTTATGTTGGTGCTTAGCGTTTGTGTCAGGTGTCATTGTATGTATTGAGCGGTTCACTGCTAAATGGAACATGGAAGCTCGGCGGCCGCTGCCGCCTGCGACGAACATAGCGCAGGCGCAGCACGCGCTGTTCTGAACTCTTTCGTCCTTTCGTTGTTTGCTGTCGCGCCGGCCGCGCTTCGATTCCGCGCCTTGTTCTCTGCCTTCGTGAAGCGAAACGTTTCAGCGTCGAAAGTGCGCCGTCCGCGGTGTCGGGAAGCGGCTGTTAGGCGCTTCCTGTTACATTTGGCTGTGGACCGCTGCGCACAACCATTTTGTCACTATCACAAAGTGCGTGTGTAATACTCGGATGTAAGTGAATGTGTGCCTGAGCTCGCACAATGCGGCGGGACACCTACCTAGGTTTTATAATGCAACAGGGTCTACAGCTGGGCTGCTTGGTGACTCATAACGCCTGTGTTAAGCTGCACACTTAACAGGAAAAATTTGTAAAGAAAACTTAAATAAACGAAACACTCGCTGCCGCTACTTGTTCGTGTTTTCTCCGCGTTGGGCTGTTTCGGGTGTTCGCTTCCCGCACACACACATCATGATCTTTGACACGTGCAGTTTCACGTTTTCCAACCGGTTGATCCTCCCCTTTCGGCCTGTGCAAGACCGGCAACTTATTTTGACGGCCCATGTACTCAGCTTTATGGACGTTTGCAGTCAAAGCGAAGGAATTCATGGAACGAACAATGATTTATAAAACGAATAAAATTCACGTTTGTGTTTAGCACGCATCTCCTAAGGTTTCAATTTACAAACAATCGTTGTAATGCCAACTGCAAGCAAGTTTTGTTCTTGTCTAACCCCATTTGTGGTCAAAACTGCCATGTCGGCCCTTAGATAGGTGGTGAAAAGAGGAGGGGGGAAGAGATCCTGACCTTGTGTCGGGGGCCACATAATACTGCCCCGCAGGCCTCAGGTTGTCAACCCCATGTTGTAGAATATTCTTCGTACCCGCTCCTCTCCTATCAGAGCGCAGGTGCCGCGGGTGTGGAAAGTATCTTGTTGGGTCGACGCCGCGAGAGCCAGCTGTTTTAGTTTCCGCGACGGACGCGCACTTCGCGGTTCATCACAAGGAACGAAGGTGGCAGCCAATGGCGGTCAGGTGCATTTGGCTCGTCACCTATTTAAGCCGTGCAGCACGCATACAACAGCGCTGTGGCAGATGGCTTCATTTTCTGATGGTGATAGGGCTGTGCCGTACTGGCAAGTTCATAGATGGCCGTAATCGTGTTTTTCGTGCTTTCCGGTGTTTATCTGTAACGGTGTTGCCGCGTGCATTGGCGCTGAAGTCACACTTAGTGATAGTCCTTTCGCTTTCCCAAAGGACGAAAGACCTTTTCCGTGGCGTCGGCTATATCACGAGTTGAGGGGCGCGGTTAATCTTTCCGCGACAAATCGTGATCGCGGCATGCGCCCAACGGTATGCATACGGCCAGCCACTACGACAGGGTATAGTCTTGGTTGGCGATTCGTCGCAATTACGTTTTAACCTTAGTAGGCTTAGAACGATTACGTGTTAGTGATGTCTTACTTCAAGAACAAAAATGCGTAGCACTGAAATGTCTTCATTTGTCCCGGAAAAGCGCTATTTCGCATTTTTTTAGTCCATTATGCTAATAATTAATATATAACGGAAATATTCGACTCGTATCCGAGATTTTGAATACTTGCACACACCTATGCTACCGATCAAGCACACAACTATAATTGTTATTAAAGGAGAGTAGTTGTTCGAGGGCTAGTTTCTTTGTTAGACAGAACCAAATGAAACTAACAGCCAATTAAATCAACCTTCCTTCGCTTAATAAAGAAGTTATTACTTAATAATTGTCTGTTGGTTTCATTTGTTGCGTATATGAAAGTTATTACAGCACAATAGCTCGCCTAGGTAGATCACATAGCTAGTAGGTGCTCCATATAAACAATTTTTTCCAGCTCGTAAAACAAAAGCAGCTGTAGAAAAGCTTCACCACTGTGTGCTCCTTCTTTTTCTAATGCACAGGGAGACCAGTAGCGCCCATAGCATCAGCTTTGTTCCCTTTGCCGTTTGTTCCCTGCGCAACTGATTATGCATGCCATCACACTGCCACACAATTTTCTGCCGTGTACATGGACATTAATGAGCGATATACTGTAGTGAACGGGTCTGAGGAAGTTTCGTGAGTATTCACGTTGTATTAGTGCGCGAACACACAAGGACACAATAAATAGCGAACACATGTTTACCATTGTGTTTGCGCTGTAGTACGAGGTGCATATGCAGTACACACTCACTATGCCTTTTATTTTTCAATGCAGGGTGACATTCTTGCAATCCCTTGTGCTCCATCTACTGACAGTGGTATTTCAGAGGTGTCATGTGCTGCATCAACTAGACAGTGGTGTTCCAATGAGTCCAAGTGCATCTACGTGCGGTTTTGCGGATTTCCCCTATCTCGAGGTCAAATATGAACATTTTCTGTTAAGGACGATGAAACCGCTTGCTGTATGAAAACGCCTGTTTCAGTTTTACAATTTTTAGTACAACGGGCGATTTTCAGCATCTGTTTGCTTGGATTATATTTTTAGTGCTTATATCATGCGAAGGTCTGTTGTTAGTTTTCGAGCACAGTAAGAATGGTTTAGATTTTTTTGCTATTCAAGACATCTTAATAACGAATTCATTATTTTAATTGCTGGGTAAATTTTGTGCTGGTGAATTTTAATTCTGATGTTCAACTTGCACTCTGTGGTGAAACTGTTTCTCTTGAAAATTATGTGCAACATTTACGACAAGAAGTTCTGCTTTAAGAACCGTAATGATGCTGCACTAGTATCACTGCAAATCATAGCACAGAATGTGATGTATGCACTGATACACTTATGGACAGAGCAGCAGAGCGCTGTTATGTATTTCTGTGCCTCTGTGTATAGGTTTTCGTTAAAAGCAGCGCAGTACCAAGAAACACAAGCTTCAACTCCTGTCACCTCTAGTAATGTTCGCCCAATAATTTCAGTATTTTGTACCACTTGAAAGAGGCGTTAAACTTGCATTACTGCAACTTTATGCAAGAAATTTAAAGTTTGGTGATTTATATTCACTGGGGCTATAGTGCAGTTGTGCTCTTGGTTGATTTTGGGTTGATTTTTCACTTCATCAAGAGCAGAATACAGGGTGTTCAGAAGTCAGCTTTATTGCTTTTTTTTATTTCAGCACCGGGAGGTACGTTATAATCACCTTTGCTGATAAGTTATGTATCCATGGAGTCACAGTGAGACAATAATTATCGCTGTCAGCCGCCCAGTTAACTATGATTGAATGAAGTACTTCTTAGTGACTGCAGCATGCGGGCATTTTTGTATTGAAAAGTTGGAGGCGGTCGCTTTTCTACGCAGTTCCACTTAGAAGAATTCTTCTAGCATGTCTGTGCTGCGAGATATCTTGCTGCAAATTTTCATTGCGATTTGTATTATTACACATGCAAGATGGTGAGCGCTGGCGCTAAGCCCCTCCTCCTCCCCCCACGCTGTTACTACCGACTGGCGATAGCAAGCAATTACTGCTCGTCACATCACGGAGGAAGATTGCGCCGGTCCACACCGCCCTGCATGCGTGATTATGCAATCCGCCATCAAACTTTGCAGCGAGATATCTCGAGCACAGACATGCTGGAATTCTTTCTAGTGGAACCGTGTAGAAAAGAGACTGGTTCCAACTTTTCAGTACAAACGTGCCCGCTTGCTGCAGTCACTAAAATGTTCAGTATTGAATCTTAGCTAATTTGGTGGCTGACAGCAATTACAATTGTCTCACTTTGTGTGCCCCTGGATACATGTCTGCAAAGGTGGTTTTCACATTCTTTCCAGCGCTGAACTTTAAGAAAACCATAAACCATAACTTTGAACACTGGTATAGTAACGTAAAGCTGTCGTTTTACTGTACAACTCCCCACAGTTGACGTGATTTTTTTTATATTGTAGTTGTGCGTTGATATTAGAAAACATTTTAGAAGTATATAGTACTGAAATGCTGGTGCAGAGATTTCCATTGATGGGATCAACCTACTGAACAAAATATTTACAATGCAATGAAGCTACTGGCTCGAAAACTATTTAGCAAAGTTGTATTCTTGGAATACTATTTCGTCCTCTCCATTATATTCAGTATCGAAGCATCACATATACTTTGTACAAGGCCCGTATATAGCCAGGAGGCAGAGGGGGCCACACCTCCCCCCCCTCCTGAAATTCTGACGGAGGGGGATGTTTTACCGAAAAAAATATGAAAATGAGTGTTTTTCAGGGCTTTCAGCAAATGCCTCCTCCCCCCCCTCCCCCCCTCGAAAAAAATTTCTGACTATGGGCCTGCTTTTCACAATGGCTTTTTAATACAATGCTATGTAAAAAAATGCATAGTAGGATTCAGTTACTGTATTAGAATTCGAGTTTTGGTATCGCCTTCGTTAAAGTTTCCATTGTGGTTTTTTTTTGCAAGGCCATAAAAACTGAAGTTTACATTCTTTCAAATTTATTTTTCATACACAAACAAATTGTTTTCAAGTGTCAGGCACCCTCATTGGCAGGTTCGGTCAGTCTATGTTTGTTTGTTGTCAAAGTGCACACAACATGCAAATTTTGTTGTACGTAAAAGAAGTTTGATAATTACCCATGTCTGTTTTTTTTTTCCAATTTTTCATACCTTTCTCTATCACAGCAGACAATAAATATTTTACTTTTTTTTTTGAAAATCAAGCGTTATGTCTGGCAGACCAGTGTGACTGGATGTGCAAGCCATATTAGGCATTCCTTTGTACATATGCTCGTACATGATGTTGTATATACATATGTATATGTGTGTGCTACTTCTGATTTCATTTCATGATCCTTAATATGCAGCACAAGTGGGTGATGACCGAATTTGAAGCTTCAGATGGACACACGAGGCTTATGCATGGACCACTGCAGATTTCACTAATTCGGGGTGTCTCTCCAACCAAGCCTTCCGTATGCGAACACGACCTTTGCCAAACCAATATGAAGACGCGTTTGTGCAAAGGAAACAGACTCGGTAGTACACCCCGAATTAATGATATCCGCAGGAACACATGCATGACGCCCTTTGTGACCACCTGAAGCTTCTGTTTCGGCCATTAAACATCACGCGAAATGAATAGTGTACACCCTTCCAACACCCATACGAAAGGGTGTTAATACGAGCTAACACCCTAACACCCCACAAAATTTTTGCTGAACACCCTTTCTCTAGGGTGTTAAATTAACACCCTAATTGAAGGGTGTTGCCAATAACACCCTAAGGGTGTCCGTCTGGCGACAAGCCGATTTACACCCTTAAGGGTGTAAAAATGTTTAGTGTGTAGAAGCAGCAGCCTTGTGGCGCTCATAAAAAACTCAGTTTCACTGCAAGGGCGAAGCAATGACTGCAATAGCAACAAAATGGAATGACCTATGCAGAAAGGCTAGCAACTCGACACTTGCAGTGTGCCAAAAACACAGAGCGGACCAAGAGTACACAAAACTGTGACAGTTGGTAGTTCGTCCTCGTCCTGTGCCTACATGTGCGTTTTTTTTTCCTCCGTCCTTTAGGTTTGAGCAGCACGCTGCAACTTTCGAAAGTGCACAACCAAACAGCCCTTACTTTGGTTCTTCTAGGTAACAGCTCGTTCTTTTCGCAAACTCGGCCACTGCAGCGAGTGAAGTAACCTTCCTGCGGTCTGTTGCTTCAACGCAAACTCTCCGGTGAAAGCACAACACGTGCAAACTTCCCCCTTCAAAAGGCAAGCACGCGAGCGCAGGTGACCATGCTTTCTAGGTCAAAGTACAGGGCGCAGGCGCGCATCTGAACTCTGGCGAAAGGCAACCGCGGCAACGCCCTTTAAACGTTGCACCATCTCGCGGGTAATAGTCAACAAGCCGCTGCCGCACTGAAGCACCTAAGAGCTCTGCGTACCACCAGCGGTGAATAGTGTATATGAATAGATGGCCGTTAGTGTGATGTAGAACGTATGCTGCGCTGCAGAGTTCTGTAACGCGTCGCGCTGCGAAGCGACGGGTCGCAGTTTCGAATCGCCGGTGGCGCCCTTCGCAAAGTTTTATTCTGAACCACCTTTATTTTGTCTATATAATTGCTATCGAGATAAAATGGGTACCGCCTAAGTGTGCTCAAATTCACAATTGCTGGAATTTTCGCAATAATTTTTTGATGACGAAGTCCGCACAGTTCATATTCCTTAGTTGCAGTTGACTCGTGTTCCTAAGAAATGACACAAGCACTTTGCCACATATCCAATCACTAATATAAATGAGTACGGAGCGCCGTGGATGTGGAGCGCTTACAATTGTACCATTCACTTCCAATCACGGTTTAATGTCGCGTTCAGCAATAGCTGGTCTGCAAAGTAAGTAAGACCCCTGCAAAGTAAGTAAGTAAGATACCCAGCCATGTATTCAAAAGCCATTCCTTTTGTGTTATATAAGCACCAAATGCAATTAAACACGCCTTCGCCATCATGTATTTACATCGTATACTCAAACGCCAGCGGCTGCCACATCACCAGATATAGATGATTTAGTTGAAATCGGAGCAACAAGAGTGTAGCCAAAATGTAGCCAAGGAGCCAAGCCACTTTTTCTACCGCCACCAGCCTCAAAAAGTATGCAAATTGGCGCAAAGCAGTCAAACCTTGCAGCCCTGGTCATGGTGGCTTAGACACTGTACGCGTTGGATTGAGTTTCCTGCAGAACCTTCGTTTAATATTTAACTACCTTTTCCCAGCGTGTGAACATTTGTGTTTCCAGATGGGGTATCAAATCGTTAGACATTTTCTGCCTTTTAAGTGTACTATTGCTGATATTTTGCGAATACCACAGAAACAAGAAGTACTCGTTCGGATCACTGGAGCCTTGCCTGTGATGAGTGCTGCTCAGTTTTCTATGAATTCAGCAAGAAAGATTCTCGAAGCATGGAAATCGCGTCAGTAGTTCAATGGTAAAATCAGAGAAAGTTCGTAAAATATTGAGCATTTTGTGAAATCGCTTCGGGAAGCTATATATGACAGAACCAGCCTGAACGGCGAATCTGAATAAAGTAGTCTGCACGGTTCGCTTTTATGCCCGCCACTAAATATCTTAGTTGAACTTGATTATCTGTTGCGTTGCTGAACGACTAAAGTGCCTTAAGTGCTCATAGTAAACATGTTATTGAGCTCTACATGACATAGCTCACTGCCACTGTCTATAGGCGAGCAACAGTTGTATCATGCACCCGAACCACATTGTCAAGGATGGCAGTGGAGGACACGCTGATATAGAGGCATTGTTCAGGCCTGCCATGAAAAAAAAACAGCAAAATGGAGAGCAGGGAACAAAGGAAGTTAAGAGCAGAGCAACCAAGTATAAGTTGCTGCTACTGCGAGAGAATTGTGGACAATCACTGTTTGCAAGGCATGAAAGAAAACCACAAAGGACAATGACGTTGGCGCTATTTCTATAGCTAGAAGAGAGAGCTTGGTGCCGGATATGTGGACATTTCTATTCTGTGAAACCTTTTTCTAGAATAACAACATTCGCTATGACTGCGAAGGCCACTCTAATGGTATTAGGCTAAGCTGCGTTCGTAAAACAAGTTCCTGAAAAAAAATCGTAGTTTTCGGCGGAGACACAGTCTGCGAAACTAATAGTTCAAACTTGCGAGAGTTTCGTTCACTCAGACTGGCATTGTTACAATGGTCTAGCTTCTCTTTCCAAGTCATTCGATGTAAAAGCTCTCCTTTAAGTAACTGGTGGACCTAAGTTATACTGGGGCATCAAGACGCCTTTCCGCAACTTTTAAAGACTAAATGTGAAAAACAAAACAAAACAAAACAAACAACAAGATTGATCGGTAGTGGGTGGCCAATAAAATGATTGTCTGTTCACTTGTTTCTGTGTGTTATGCGGCGAAGAAATCAGACGAGTACATTTGTGTTTCCCAGAGGAAAAGGGAATAGAGAGTGTCGCAGATAAATGCTTAGCCTTCAGAATTTTATTACCAAAGGCTGGAAAAACAGAGATCTTCGTAATGCTTGTTTCCTCCTGCGCAGTTGCGCGTGTTTTATGCGCTTTTTCCACAAAGCTCGAGTGTATTCCCTGATATATATGCGTCCTTCGACTGGTGTCCTTCTCCGTTTAGGTGTAGAGACTTTGTATTTCGTTTTACTTCTGCAATCCTATATTGAGTGTAGGCTTTAGCGCCAAGTGCATCTCCATACCCAAGTTGTTCGCGCAGTGTGGAAAAGCGGCAGTCATTCATGAACAGTACTGTTTACGTGTCTCCTTTTTTTGTTTATTGCGAACTAAGCATCGGCCGGCTATCAGCTTAGCGAATGCTTCACTATTTTGGTATAAACTGCATCGAGAGGACTTGTAAGGCTAACGAGAATAGCCTGCGCTAAACCACGCAGCTCGATTTAACGTGCATTACCGGAGTCCTTGTTTTCGCGATGTCCCGTCTACTTTGTTTTTCCTGAGAGCGTGCCGGGTTGTGCCGCTGCAACGTTACATGCGTGAAAAATAATCTGCTTAACTTGCGCTAAAATCGCACGCGTGAAATGACTCCCGCTGTCTCCAAAAGATGTTCCCGTGAAACTTGAACAATACTCTTATAAAATGCACTTGCAGTTTAGCACGGGGACGGCCGAGTTTCTGGCGCTGAGTGCCATAGCTAAAGATGGTTTACCAGGTATTAGAGACGGAACGCAACGCTCCGCGAGATCGAGCTCGTTTTCAGGCAAATGCACTCAAATGGATGACAGAATTTCGAATATCGTACGGTTCTCTACGAAAGAAGCTTAGGGGACCGGTCAGTTGCGTGGGATAGCATTCCGAGCAAGAAAAAAAATACTGGAATGGAGCCAGGTTAGAGGATTGCGCTATTAATACAAATGTACGCGGGGTGTGAGCGAGCTGATTGGCAAACATTGCTGGTAATGGAAAAATATTCAAAGCCCTTCCGTTACTGCGAAGACGGAAGCCAGCAAAGTCAGCTGATGGGGCTCCATGCTCGGGTGTAGGGGCTTCACGTCCTTTTCGTGTCCATTCAAGCTTTGGTGCGCACTGGAGCTCCTTCAATTCCCGCTCTTCCTTTTCCGAGCGATCAACACGCGCTCGTCCCATAGCGAATTCAAAGTGCAAATGCTGACAACAGCGTGCAAATGCTGACAACAACTGGGAACTGGCGCCGGGTATCGCAACACTTGTGAAAGAGGCACAAGTGGGGCCTAGGGGATGAGGGATGCCTAAATTTTTGCCCTTCGCGTCGTTTTGCCCACGGACACGATCCGCAACACCCTATTTATATACAGCTTCGCTTTAATTAGGAGATAGTTGGTATGTTCCATTGCATTCACTATGTATTAAGGCTAGGTGGCGTGAGCTGCCACCCCATAGAAAAGGTACAGCCTTATCCATCCATACATTCATCCATCCAACTTGTCGATTGGTTCTGCTTTCCGGCGTTTCCGTTTGTCTCACCGATCCTCACAATACATGTGTTCATCTCCCACACGAACACGTTCTAATCTCTCGATTCGTATGGTGCGCACACTTCCGTCTTTAGTGCACCGAAATTTATCCAGTGTTCCACTTAGAAGACTTACTCTGGCACCGCCCCACTTACGGTGCATGATCCACTCAATATCTCTCACTTCTGTTGCCATAAACGCACCCTAGTCACAGGGAACGGAAATACAAGCCGTGCAGGAGGAGCGGGAAAAAGGCGTTCAACGTCGTCACGAAGTCATGCCGTCTCATGCAGGCATCGGTGGCGCGTTCCGTTCGGTACAGCTGAAGGTACCGAGTGTGATCTAACTTCTAAGCCTCGGGAAGACTCGCTGTTTGCTCTTTAATGCCGGGGACATAGTCTTAGAAGTCAACAGAGCGGTGACGAAGTATGTTGCGCTATATAGGCAGCCTGGATCAGATGAAAGAGCGAATGCGTGTTGCCGAAAAAGCGGGCTCTGGCACGGCTTATTCAGTGAATTTCCGCTAGCTGCGAAATGAATACACGAGAGGGTCCTTTCTTACACCAGATGTTCAGGACGCTATGCCAGCCAGATCCTTTCGCTTAGCCATGGCCGGCTTCTTTCAGTATTCACAGGGACAGCCGCGGAGAGGCAGTATAGAAGACCCAAGACGGCCGAGCCGAGCCGCAACGGCACCGAGGGAGGCATTCTGTTTTGCTGCATTCTCCTTAAAGGAAACATTGAATATTTCTTCAGCGCTGTCCTTTACATATTTTTTGTTTTCTAACACCGCCTTTAGTTACTGAGACTTCGCGTTTCCCTCGGGATGAATAGCTTTACTTGCTTCTGGATCAAAGCCTGAAAGCAACCGTGCCGAATTTATGCGGTGCGGCGCGTTTTACGAGGGCGCGAAATTGAGACATGGCGTCAGTCAATGATGCAATAAATATGGCGAAAATAGAAAACGCGCCAGCACGAAATTCAATATTTCAAATATGTTTACGTCTTTTTTCCTTCTATTTGAAGAATACTGAAAGATAACGTAGGACCCAGGCAGGAATGAACAATTTATGATAAACTTTCTAGATAAAAGAGAACACTAATCAAAACATAAGAAGGAAGACGTGAAATTAGAGTGCCTGGTGCAGTAAACGGTGTAGTAGATATCATAGTGGAGGGTACTGTGCACATTTCATTAGAGACAAAAATGTCTTTTTATAAGTATATCATGCTAGCAGTATAACGCCACCTTTGTGTCCTCATTGCCTAACTCCTCTTTGTTTTTAATTTTCCTGTCATGGCCAACGCCTGCACGGGAAAACAAGTTTAAAGGAATCGGGAAAAACACCACAGAGCTGGCGAGATAACTTCCCCAAGCGTTGCGATTGTTGTCACGGGTATTTGTTCATTCGCTATCGAACACATCTGCAACCTTACCACCTGGCCTTCTACGATTTGTTTAGATTTCTATATTCGCCATGTTTGTGGGTTTGTTTTCGCGCGCCTACTCTTCTCTACGCTCTTCTTTCTATGTTTCTGTACCATTCCCTTTCCCACTTGTATAGGGTAAAAAAATTGGATAGCATAACTCTGGTTGGCCTTGTTATTTCTCTATTTTTATCTGTCTCCATCTTAGCACAGTCTTTTTCTTGTCTCTACATATCTTTCGCTTTAGCTTCTGAAGCACGCATAACCAACGCTGACTACCCAGTGTAAAAGCGATAATGCCTTGCATTTTGGATAGCACCGTAATTTTACCTGTTATCAATCCCGCTGCATTCTATAAGCGAATCTCCTGCACCTCATCATTTTGTTTCGAAACGCTGACAAATGTAAAATATTAAAATTATGGCTTCGGCAAACGTAAAGCACGCAAGAGGAACGAGCAACATGCCGTTGTGGAAAGCGGTTACACCATAACAGCAACTACCGCACACATGATGCCACAGTGAGGTGTTCCGCGATTTGGCGCGCGATGCTGTACCTGGTAGTAATGGAACACTTGAATTGTACAATCACTGTAACTTTACAATCTCTGGTTACGGCCAACACTGTAGTGAGGTGGCTGACACCTACCACATAGTGTGGGCCTGCCGCCAAAATACAGCTGTCACCACCCCCCCGAACCCTACCAGAGAGAACTGGGAAGCAGTCCTGATCGTTTGCTCAGACCTTCAGGCCCAGAAGGCCTTGATCAAGAGGGCCAGACTGGAGGCTTCGAACAATGGGGTCCCGGACTAGGGACTCCAACCAGTATGTAGGGCTCCTGCGTAAGTCCACACCTCTCTCGTTTAATAAATGCTTTTCACCACCACCGCCACCTCCGCCCGAAGAGTAGCGGCATGTAGTCAACATTTTAAAGACGATAGTCTTTCTTGGGGAACTTAAACGCAGAAATTTTGGTCTGTCTTTCGGTTTGTCGGCACGTCCCTCGATTCAGCCACTCGGCCAAAGTTGAACCCCTTGCACAAGGGCCAGCCATCGTGAACGGCTCACTAGGTTCATACTTGTCTACATGGTTGATCAAAAAGCAAACATTACGCATATCTGAGGCGCAACATCACTAGCTAAGTATTAGGTGGTGTGTTCCTTTAATAGAAAATACATAGATACGTAATTCTAGAGACCCTAGTTTCTTAAGCTGCGCTGAAAATGCGACTGCGCCGAAACTTGGCTTCCACCGTGCCCTTTGCGCGAGCTCATTGTTGTGTGTCGGTTTCAGTTCAGTATTGCACTGTACGAGTGCCATGGGGCGCCGCTCTGGCATTCCTGCTTTACCCAGGCGACGTGAATATAAAAGAGTGTGTGGAGAGTACTCGTTGAGTGCGGACGTTTCTTCTGCTTCGGCGCTTCGCGCCAAACCGCGTGTTCGGGCTGGCTGGCGTCCCCGCCGGTCGCGTTGGTCACCGCCGGTCTTGCCTGCTGCTGCGCCGGGACTACCAGCCCGCAACACAGCATTCACGTTTCCCGACGTATTGCCAGATGGCGTTCATATCTCACGCAGCGCCTCTTCTATCGTCTTTACACGACATTTGCAGCGAAGCACGCAGATACGCGGCCAATTTTTTCTTCTCATTTCCTGCACTGTAGTCACGTGACGGGTTGAGGTCTCGAGGCGCGCGCGCCCACCCATCGGCTCGCGGCTTGAGCCGACCCACGCAGAAGAGGGTGCAGGAGAGGAGAAGAAACTAACTCTGCGCATGCCTGTTACCTGTGTGAGCGAGGAGAAAGATGAAATTGACCTTAGTTGAGACTCAAGGTCAAGCGCATGCACAGAGTCGTTTTCTGTATTTTTACCGGGAGGAGTTGAACTGTCTCTGTAAATATGTTTGTCAGGAACGAGAACGCAGCTTCCACTTTTGCGGTCTTCTGCAAATGTACTGCACTAGGCCGTCGCACAGGTCTGCTATTTGTTTTCCATGCTTTATTGTATAATTATAACGCCCTAAAGTTCTCTTTCGTCGAGGCCGAGTGGGAAGAAAATACAGCGCCACAGTGATACACACACATTTATTAAAAGGAGCCCGAAAATGTTTTGATGATTTTTGTAACAATTCGAGCCTGTAAAACAAGTTCAAACAATCATTTCCAGGATGTTAAGCGCTCTGCGTCAACTGCGTAGTTTACTACAACACTTAAAACATGCGAATCGCTGCAGGTCGCAGCGGCTCAGCTCAACGACTTTTCAACTTCTCGCGTCCTCCATATGTAGCATTGTTACTCCTTGCGTAGCATCGGCAACCGATCTGATTGGATATGTATTCTACGTCACTAAACCTCGGGTGCGCAGCGAGCGTCGTCTGTCTGTGCTAGAACACACTCCGTGTTGATGTGATCTGCGCTACAGTGTTCACTCGTAGTTTCTTTTCTCGGACATCATTTGTTGCCCGTGCTGCGTTGTGTGCCGCATATCTACTGATTGCTGACGTGTAAAGCTGTGATATTGTATAAGGGTTCTAAGGCTTCTGACGAATGGAGTCGCTTCAGCTCGTCTCTGCAGTGAGCTGTGCCATCGACGCCAGGATCCGTGGGTTTCCTGCTGTAGATTCATTCCTGGAGACACAACCACATTGCTCGAGATCACGCTTATCGGTGATCATTCTCTAATACTTTTTGTTTGTCCGCCCGCTTGCCCTTCCAGGTTGTCGCCGTGCAGGAGCATAACATAAGAGTGGCTGGTAGTCTGACCACACCTGGCCGAGCAGATCTCTTCCACTCCGCGTGCTTCGTGTTTGTTGCCCGAAGGAGGGTATACATTTCATTGCCCGTAGCTGCCTTGGTACACTGTGTGTCACTTTAGTACACTGTGTGTCATTTTTGATTAGAATTATTTGATGATGTAGCCTAAACGCTGACAATATTTCAAAAACCGTCCCAGGGTGTCGTTAAGGAAATGGCCTACTAGTAAAATAAACACAAGATAGCATACCTATATTGTATAGGTTTTTCCTAATAAGTTAGTTAAATGTTAAAAATAATGGCGCACATCTTCTGTGTGCACGTTGTCAAAGCAAACATATGAAATATCGATATCTTCTTTTATAAATATACCTTGCTGCATGCGACGTCCCTTGCGAAAGAGCGTAGGTAACGTTTTTCCTAACTATTTATGTGACTACACAGGGACCTGTGTTCTCGTCACTGCAGTTGTTTTGAAATTAGGCATTTTAGGCATCTTACCATCGATTTACATTAGGTTTTGTAGTATGTCGAGGCAATGAATTGTGATGTACTTCTTCGACTTATTTTTGCATTTACCTGGACAATCTCTTTTGAAACTTGTCTAGGGTAAGATTTTTAAACTGTGCAATAACAGTATCATTCCTCTATCATTGGAGTTTATAACCGCAAATTTGCTAACATGTTAAGACAGATGTTTCGCATACTAGCTACGCATTTTCAATAGTCATAGTAGGCGTTAAAAATCACCTAGCGCCATCATGCATTTTCATTATGTTTGAATCAGACCGATATTAGCCATCTTACATATTTTATCGTCTACTTATGAGTACCAACTCGCCACAGTCACTGTCTTCCTATTGCACATGATTCTCAGGTACAATGCATTCTCACCTTTCATCTCTCGCACTATCCGAGAGAGGGAAGCTTTGCTACAACACATTCTGGAAATTTAAAATGCTAAAATATTGGAAACACCGCTACTGTATCCGATTGTTTGTAATGCAGGGCCTTCGTATGGTGTTGTTTCTTTTTCTATACGTCATCATCCTCACTGCTTTTTTTTCTTTTTTCTTGGGGGAAGGGGGTGCAGGATTTGTATTTGCTGTTATTTTTTATATGCTTGCATTATTTACTCTTCATTGTATTGTACACACACTTGCTCAGTCCTCGTTGTGCATTACACATAAATAAATAAAGCAAGATCTCTCAATGGTCTGCTTCGATTTGCAGCCCTGATTTTATCTGCGAAAGAACAGCACTGACGTAAAAATAAAATTCACCACCAACATTTTACGCGCTTCAGTCATTTGACTCCTGCGTCTCTGAAACATTGAGGTCACTCTAGCGTCGTTTTATTGTTTACCTCCAGTTGTATGAAGTGATTTTGTGTGCAGTCACACAGTGGCAGCTAAAGAACTATTCTCTTCTTTTCAAGTGAAGCTTCTACGAGTTACATATTTTGGTGGTGGTGACAGCGGCGGCAAAGCTCGCGATAGACAAGGCTCCGGTGAGTGTACAGAAATGCGGGCGTACGCAAATGAGGCCCTCGATGGAGCGCTGGGCACGTGCATATTTGTGTGCGCAGTTTTCCAACACTTAATGCTCTCTCGATCGTGGCCTTGCCCGCGATCAGCCGTTTCTCACATGGATATCTGAAATATTATCGAGGTCATTTGCTATTTCACGTCGCCTTTCATTGTTTCACGCGTACCCATCGTTGCTGCTTTAGCAAAGTAAGTGTTGCGCGTGGTTAAAGGTCCAATTGGCGGCATGAACGAAGGAAAAGGTTGGCAGGTAGTATTACGCAATGCATTTGAAAGAACGAACAAACGAACGAATGAACAAATGAATGAATGACCGAAAAGAAAGAAAGAAAGAAAGAAAGAAAGAAAGAAAGAAAGAAAGAAAGAAAGAAAGAAAGAAAGAAAGAAAGAAAGAAAGAAAGAAAGGAAATAGTCAGTAACGCATGCGCACGCCAAACTTCCCTTGGCCCTCCTATTCCGGTAGCGAAAGGATTCCTTATTTTTTTTTTCTTTCAAGTATTTGCTTTATCTGACATTCAAAAGTTTTTATATTGTGTTGTACTTACAGCAAACGGGCGTCTTGTAACATGTGGACGCTTCAAATAAGGTGTTTCTAACCATTGATTTTTTATCTGCGAAGCAGGCTTTGGTAAAAGGGCTGAAAACAGTATTGCTCGTGAGATATTGCTTTGGCTTTGTTACAGAACACGAAAGTGAACAGCGGAGGACGCTTTACAGGCGGTAGGCGCCACCAGTGTGCGGCGCAACAAAATAGGCAGAACACCAACTAAAGCACGAAAGCAAGGAAACATACTAAGTATAGAAATATAATGCAGAAGAGCGTGGTTGTGGGTGATACAGTTGATTTGAAACGTATTTAAGAAATAGGCAGTCTGCGGACTGTAGAAATTGATGTTATGCGAATGATGGTACTGGTATGTCTGGACACTCATCAGCGTTAGCTGTTAGTTATTAGGGCGTAGGCTAATATAGCCACCTTTAAACAACCCATTTTGGAGGCGGTGCTGTCCGTGGCCGGTGTGTGCTCATAGTAAGAAGGAGAGTACGAGTTGCCTTCAGAAATGAATGCGGGCACTCTCGGTGGGATTGAAAACTCTGCAACTGGGAAACACCACTCGTTGGAATTGCTTCGGAAACGCTACCTAATTGCAAACATTGCCTGGTAGACGCCCAGTAATGCGTCGGATGCCACGCCATGCAAACAAATCGTTGTCATAATAAAGCTTCCGATTAGTTACAAAGTTGTCACCCACGATTCATCATCACCACCATTAAGAAGGCGCATCAACATTGTTGACTTGCATTTGCATAAATTCCTAGGTAACTTCACACTATTTTCGTAGTGGGTCGGAGCTTTGTAGTTGCCTAGCAGAGTCACAGCTTCGTAAACCAGAACTGTCAATATCGACACTTGCAAAGATGGGTTGTGTACATGTCCTCTGTGTTTCTGTCCCTTTCTTTCTAATTATTGTAATACTAACCCCAACCCCTACACTAAAGTAACAAATAATGTCTGTTCGGGAGAAGCGGCGAAAGGCGGGCTACTTGGTACATAACTCAAAAGTGGAAAACCAGCGCGAAGACAGGACGAAGGAAGGCTTCTCTTTTATAATGCAATTACAACACGATCAATATATCAGTCGTTGTAATTGATCTCGGAAATGTTGCGTTGTCTCGCTAAATATTTGAAGCTCCACGCAGGCCGTTCGTATTTAACGTTGCAAGCGACGTCAGCTGAGAAATTGAAGAGCCTTAAAGGGATCGGTTTCTCTTTTTTTTTTCGCCGCTCGACATGGCTTCTGGTCCGGGTGGTTCATTTAAAATGAAAGAAGAGTTGAGCGATGTTCAGAATTGGTCGCCGAACACGAAAGCGCTCTTATGCTCAACGAGTGTCGTTAAAATTTTCAGTTCCTATAATTATCGCATCTTACAATCTCGCTCTCCTGCTGGAACTTCCTCTTTCTTTTATTTTGCTGCAGCACATGTAGTCGAACATGTTTTTCTTGCAATATTTTTTTGTAATCTCTTGTAATGTTTTCTGTAGTTACAAATTTCTACAGACAAAACCTATTAGAAAGTGTAACGATATGTTACTCGCTGCTGGAAGCAGCCTCATCGATCATATTTTTGACAAACGCAGCGTGCCAGCACATAGCCCTTGAGGTAGCACCATTGCTGTACGTAAGCGCGTATTATCTCTTTGAGGATTTCCCTCTTCACCCGCGTATGTAGGCTGTAGAAGCATGTGCAGCTTTGAGCTTTCCGTGAAGTTTGGTGAATTTGCTGACGGGTTTAACCATTCAAAAGAAAATGCTTCAAAACGCGGAATCTCAGATGGACTTGTTTTCAGGAAAACAATGATAGGTTTTGGATAGAGCTCATCAATAATCCATTCCACAAAAGAGCTAATATGGCATGCACATATTGCACGCAATGAGACATCAAAAAGAATAAAAGAAAGCGGCGTTGCGCTCGAAGGCATTATAATATTCTTACACATGAAGATCGTAAAAGAAAATTGCAACAAAGAGGCAAGCCACTGACCGCCGCAGTATTGTATATGTAAGGAATACTGAAAGGGAGACGGAACAAACACTTAATTGATTTCTCAGGCTTACTATGAACACTGTGTCTTTGAGGAAATATTTTATGAACGGGCTCTTTGATGCATCTTCAGGTTCAGCAGCAACAGCCTGGGAATGGTAAAGAGGCCAGCAAGACGTTTGATCTTATCAAAGGCCCAACCAGCATCAAAAGAGGGCATACACGTATGCAAGAGCTTCAGTTTCAGAAGGTGCCACACAATAAAATTTTCTGCCACAAAGATCCAAGGCTCCGACTACCGCCTCCATTCATATAAAAGTCCTTGTTAACAGCAAGAGAAAAACAACAGGAATCACTATATTGCGTTATCTGCGTTAGGTAATACATATCCCAGAACACAGGCACCCATTTGGCTGTAACGAGCATCCGCTGATTTCAAGCATAACACGAAGTCTTTCTAGAACAAGATGTACGTTAGCAATGATTCTACCAGAATTAATGTTTTACACTTTAATGGTGGCCGATCTGACCTTCCTCCATGGAGGAAGGAAAAATAAGGAGAGGCCCTGACGTCGTATTCGTGAAGCCTCCACATCGCAAACACCCGCATCGCCTCCTAGCGAAGGAGCCTCGAAACATTTCGCGATTTCCGTCGTGTCGTTTGCAAGCGCATGCGCGATTCGAGCTGTTCTTTTTTTTCGCCGTGCAGGCGGCGCCGCGGCGCAGTCGATTCACGCATGCTGCTCCTTGTGTGTGTTCTTTAGGAAAGCTACGCAATGCCCAGCTGTTGCGTATGGTTGCGTATACCCGGTGCAAAGCGCGTGCACTGCGGAATGTACCTGGTGTCACTTTTCATGTGTACGTACACGTTCGCTTCATTGCTGATTCATAATGCATGGTATTTGCATGCGAAGCTCTCGGATGTGCGCTCTGTTGCTTCTTACTCATTGTGTCAACTCAGAATACACGTGAACTTTTGTTTTTGGCGTCTGACGCGCCGTACAGAACATGCGCCGAAGGTATCGTACGTTTTTAGAGGCTGTGTCGTTCAACGAAAGGGCAGTAAACTTATGTTGTTGTTATCGGACTACGAGATGTATGTATTGTGAGGTGTGCGCTCGCTGCGTGCTCGTGATTGTGTGCGTGCTGGAAATACAAACATTACGTGCACGATCACGTATACAATACAGCGTTGTCCTCTTTTCGACGTGAAGTTACGTCAACTATAGGTTGGCGTTGCGCCGAATAGCTACTACGCTCACTCCATATACACAAACAAAGAACCGCTAATCCGGCAACAGATCGGGAAATCGGGCTCCGAGAAAGGGAAGGCCTAACGCCCAGCAGAACGCGTAAGTCACTGCTAGGTGAGTTCGAATAAGATGATGCAGGGGCTGAACGTTTTTGATCACGGAACGTACCGGTATTCTGTACTGTTTCACAAAAACACTCCACGAAGAATTTCAGCGTGCAGCGCTAGGGCCTGCCACGCACGAACAGCCTGGTAAACGTTGGCTTGCAACATTTTACTGCGTGCGAACCGCACAATACGCGCTAAGTTTACGCCGGGACTACAAATCTGCGCAGAAGCTAACCACCGCGGAGAACACGCCGCGGGGCGTCTGCTGTTTTGTTTGCCCCATACCGGTTCGTTTGCCCCATAAATCTGACGTCACTTCCGCCACACTTTTTGCAATGCATTGAAATACGATAGGGCCTCTCCTTAGTATTCCTTCCTCCATGCCTTCCTTTTTATTTTCAAAAACTTTTCTTGTCTCCGGGAATTCATACATGCCTTCACTTTCATGTGAAACGTTACTTCTGATTCGTGAATGAGTTCATCTCACTTCGGTGTCTTGTCCTTATATTGGGGTCGTAAGTGTTACAACAGCTGTACAACACCTTTAAACTTATTCAATTCACATGCTTGCAGTAGACCAGAAACTTACGTTCTGGTTAACTGGTTGAAAAAGTGCACTAGTGCCTATATTTATTCTGGGGGAAAGCCTAGGTGTTTTTTTTTTCTTAGTTGGACTTCGAATGGGTAGTACACTCTGACAATCTTAGTGAATCGGGGGCCGCGTCCAGCACAAGCCCAATAACTAAATTACCGGACCAAGTACTTGCTAACCAAACAGCAGAAAGACATGTCGACATATATTCAATAGGGCCACGGTTGTAAATTCAACCAGACGTAACGTACGGCCTGACCACTCTTGCTCATCTCTCTATGCCAACGGGTACGTAATTCACTACATTACCCAGCCTGAACACACCATCATTTGTTCTTGCGACTCGAAAGTCACATTTTTTCCTGTTCAGTTAGGTTACACATTTATATGCACTCTCGCACAGCCCCATTTATTTGAATTTATTTATTTCTTCTTTGTCTTGTATTGCGGCTTATGTCTAGTGGACTACCGAGATGCCATTCGTCACGAATGGCCGCTTTTCTGCTTTGTGCGTAGTTTTCTTGTGCTCTTTCAGAAGTCAATGTACAAAGCTATAGCGAAAACCTAAAATAAACTACGGCAGTATTTTCAAAGATTCTTTCAGACAACATAAGGACATCAAGCTTGCTTTTCTATTTTTTATCCTGATTTTCACGAGATTATAAAGTTTGTTTCTAGAAATATGACCGAAAATGCTTAAAAACAAAAGAAATGGAATATTTGCTCACTGCCTTCGTAATTATTATTTCTGTAGCGGCAGATATTTTAAAATGACTAGATACAACAATAGGACCAATATTTAAAGAAGCTATAATATTTACTTTTTGATAAGGAGCAGACAGCTGGTCCAGTCCAAGGGGAAATTCGAAGTTCTTCCCACGAAGAGCCCACTGGCGTTTTGAGATTTCGAAAAAGCGGCATCTTTTAAATCTTGCAGGGCAATAAGATGTAACCACATTCACCAGCAATACATAAACTGGAGCGCAGATCAACGCAACTAGCAGACGGCCAGAATGACGTCGCTGTTCATGACAACTATCGCAGTGATGTTAGTTCTAGAAGCACCCTAAACATGGTGATAGTATACAAGACACAACGCTGTAGTGTTGTGTCCTGCGTATTTCATTGCGCGCTTTATAGGACGTGCCCACATAAGAAAAAATATACTTGTATTTCTTTATCGTGTAACTAGGCTTCACCGACCAAAACTGTTGCTTGTATTATTACCAGGAATAGACCAAGCCTGGATATATCAAAACATTCCGGAAAGTATTTGACAACCAGACTACGTGCACGACGCCAACAGTGCAGTTCACCAATTCTGAAACGAACTAGGGATGGTCGATTAAATTTTTTAACCGATTAATCGTTAATCGTTAACCGATTTAGCCTTTAATCGATTGTTTTCGGTGGAAATATTTAACCGATTAATCGACATGTTTTATGGGTGGTGTTTTATGGGTGGTTTAAAACCGATATCTCTTTGTTTGAGAGGCATCGTTCGTGCATGATATGGACCCAAATCTTTTTATCAGACACGCTGACGATCGAAAATTCCCGCTTTCGAAAGTGTCGACAACGGGTCTATTGTGCCCAGTGTGCGAATATTCCCACTTTCGCACACTGCACACAAGGGGCCCGTCGTCGGGAGATGGCTGTTGGCTAAATAGCGAGATACTGATAACTTACCTGAAAAGGTGGATTGGTGTCGTCAGGATAGGGTTCTTCAACACTGTCAGCTTCATCAATACCACCTTTCTTTGGGAGATGGCTCTTTGGCACGTGAATAGAGTGGGCGTGCAGTTGGTGATATCTTAGTCTCCGTTGCTGGCTTTGAGAAGTGCTTTCAACATTTATTACACCTTGCAGTCTTCGTTTTCTCATCTTCAGCGAACAACGACCACACTGCGCTCCTCTTCCGATTGCCCGGCATTATGAAATCCCAAAAATAGCAGTATAACCACCAATGTGTAATAATTACACAAAAAATTGGGGGACGCTTAAGCTTCGCATTTAAGAGTTGAACGCTATAGCGATATCCTGCCCCTAGTGCGCACTTCGAACACTACGAGTGTATAACAGAATGCGCGCACTAAGACATGTACCTTATGTAATGGGTAGCATGCTTTAAACCAGGCGCAATTATGCGCGAGAAACTTTTTCGAAGTTGCGATGCACCCACTACGTGGTCTTAAGGGAATACCAGCAGTAATGTGTGTGCTTTGTGTAATGGGTGGCTGTCTTTAAACCACAAAGTCGTTATGATATTGACATGGTGTGACGCCCGATGACAATGTACGCTTGTACCACGCAATATTACTGCGATATTACATCTCATACTGTGGCACCTGTATACAGGACGCGTATTTTTGGGAAGCATGAAAGTTACTTTCAGTGCAGCTCCAAGCAGAGGCGTGGCTGCGTGGTAGAACACCTGCTTGCCACGCAGGCGGCCTGGGTTCGATTCTCACTCGGACCCAACATTTTTATTATTTATTTTATTTGCAGCTTTTTCGATTTTTCGGTCACGGACAAGATGATGATTTTTCGCTCACAACCAACGGCGCCGACACCGACGGCGGAATTTCTGCGATACGAGCTCTTTAACGCTATCGCGTTAATATAACACGCAAGCAACGCAAGCCCCGCGTATACTCAGGCGACGCTCAACCAGCTTAAGGAAGAGGAGGTGAAGGCAGTAGCAGCAGTAGACGGCGAGCCGGAGCGAAGCGGGCAAGTTCAGTTCTGCCTCGATGGGGTGGAGCCGCCTCCTGTCCGGGCTTGAAGCATTGGGGAGTGCTTGGAGTTCAGGACGAGTTCATATCTTTATGGGGTATGGCCGCCGCCAGCTCCGGGCTCGTTCTGCTAACGCAGAAATATGCGCTGTAGTGAAAGAGAGGCGATGTGCACGGCATCTGCGTCTCAGGATAGCGCGTCTCGAAGTCATGCGCTCCGGCCAAGGGGGGAGGTTGCCAGCGGAAGTGGGGGGGTGCCGTAATCGATTAATCGATTAGCTTTAATTGAATAATTCGATTAATTGAAAGGCGGAAATCGATGACGATTAATTGATTAATTGTGGACCTTTAATCGATGAATCGTTCGTCGATTTTACCATCCCTAAAACGCACGCGACCGCCAGCGTCTTTGCTGTAATGTACATTCAATCATTTACAAAAAGCCGACGTTTCTGACCACTAGGTCATATTCTCGATGACCTGGCTGGTCGTTATCATAAAAGTAGTAGTGTTTTCGTTTGCTGTGTACTGGTTAGCCTAATAAATAGCTCAACATTTGCCAGTTTGTCAGCTGCGTTCTTAACCAGCCCAACCACATGACAATATGTATTATTAACCGCGGAGTTGTTTAAGACGGCCGTGAAAACTTTGGTGTCCGCAGACAATCACAGGTGGGTATCCGCCACAGGAATTAGGCAAGCCCCGCTACTGAGCACATAACGAGAACTCTTCTTGGCGAAGTGAAGCACGTGAACACGTGAAAGATAGATAGCAAGAAAGATAAAACATAATAGAGAAAGATAATTAAAGAGAAATAGGGAGAGAAAGAAAGCGACAGAAAGAAAGAGACAGGAAAATACAGAGAATAAATAACGGGTAACGCAAAACAGCGAGAAAGATAGAGAAGAAAGAAAGGAAAAATTTAAGAGAAATAAGGAAGGGTGCCCAGCTGCGCTCCTCCTTCAGGCTCGGCACCACTAGGACGAAGCTGCCCGAATTTGTTTTTTCTTATACTCGAAAGAAACTGCCTGACTAACCTTAATTAAAGTTTATTCATTAATTCAACTACTCACCCTAAATATTCATTCAAATACTCACCCTTTGTAGGTAGTAGCTAATTTCGTTTTGGATAACTTCATCTTTTTTTCTCAGCTGAGGCTGTCCAAAAGAGAGTCTTCCCTAGAAGTGTACCCTTTTATCGATTTTATACGCAGTGGAGTGCACAAGAGGTAGAAAATTCTGCGATTGGGCCCAATAAGAAAAAAAGAAACGCCAGTCCTGCGCTGAAACCGCAGCACAGCCACAGCGAAAGCTGGAAGAGCGGCGTTTCTAGAGCCCGTTACGCTCTCTTGGGGCTACAATACAAGTACACTAGAAAGGTACCCATTACGCCATAAATCACAATTTTTGTGAAGTTGGGAAGTACCTACTAAGCCATTATTCGTCATTTTGCGGAGAAGCGAGGCACCAGCTACACGTCCGTAAGACATTATGTGCACTTTGTTGACGCGACGACTGATGACGATGAAGAATTATGGTTCAGCCCTTTGTAATGGGTTGGAATCTTTAAACGGCCCACCAGTTATGTAATTTCCATTGGGTGACGCCCGGTTGCTATTTCCCTCTCCCGTCATGCTGCATAACATACGCTGACGTGGGAGAGAGACGGGGGGGGCGAAGAAGTTTACTGAGACCCCGAGGAAATGGATCATGCGCTTGTGGGCTTCCTTGGCAACCAATACAAGTGCAGTTGCGAGGAACCCACTACGCTATAATTCATTCTAATTTTACTGAGACCCAGAGGAAGTGGATCATGCGCTTATAGGCTTCCTTGGCAACCAATACAAGTGCACTTGCGAGCAACCCACTACGCTATAAATTAATGTAATTTTTGAGATGTAGGGCAGCAGGCACTGTGTCATTTTTCGTCATTCTACGGAGACCGATGGTACCTGCTAAACGCATGTAAGGCATTGTGCGCACTTTGTTGATGCTGTGCCTTATGACGATGAAGGATTATGGCAGAGCCCTTTGTAATGGGTTGGAAGCATTCAACAACCTACTCGTTGCGTAATTCGCATTGTGTGACGCCTGGTTACAGCATTCGCGTTGTGCGACGCTTGGTGCTTATTTTACTCTTCTACCACGCTATATTGCATATGCTAATGTGGTTCCTTCCCGATATGAAGCCTGTATAGGACCTTTTTGCAAAGCAGTTTCAAGCGCCGGCATGGCTCAGAGGTTGAATACTGGGCTCCCACGCAGAGGGCCCAGGTTCGAACCTCGTTGCATCCTGGAATGTTTTTCTTATTTCGTTTTTTTTTTTCTCATTTCGAGCGATACTTGTTACGGACACCGGCGGCGGCGGCGGCAGCGGCGGCGGACAACTACGGCGCCAAAAACGGCCGGTGAAAGGATCTCATAACAGCTTTCGCTGTAAAACAGTTGCTTGCGACATTACTTGCAGCAGAAACAATGACACTCCAAGTATATGCCAGGGGACACCAAAAAGCACACAACTAGTTCTTGCTAAAATATAACGGCACCACTGCTACTTGATAATAGCAACTCAGGAACAGCATTTATGTGTAATTCTTGTATTGCGAACGGGAATATGGCATTTACTCTAGAAGTTCTACAAGAATAACCAACGGATTAAGGGTTTGAAGCAACAGCTTCACCAAATTACGATCACTGAAGTTTGTACAGATGCGTCGTATGAGAATCAAAGAACTAGCCTTCAGTAACTCAGATTCACAGATAAGGAGAAAGACAAACAATATCCAGGAGGAGTTCCACGGCACTGAGTGGAAACTGCTCTTGAACACATTACAGCCACGTGAAGTCACGTCTCAGTAAAGGTGCCAGATGCAGAGATCTTCTCGCAAACTTTTGTTTACATGCCGTACTTTCTTCCTAAATGATCTACTTAGTGTTCTCCTTCGCGGTCATGACATTACGTCGAACTACACGCAGCAAAAGCGAGCAAAAAAGAAGAAATGGTTCAGACAGGCTTCAGGATACCAAATCGATGCCACGAAGCCATGGTAGCCACACTGAGAAAGCACTGCCGCATCGACCTACATGGCAACTACAGAAAGTCGTGGCAAAATGCATGTACGTACGCCGGCGCATGGCGTCAGATATATATATATATATATATATATATATGTAAGTATGAGAGGTGGCACTTCAAGAAAACTTCATTTGAGAAAGGTCAGGCTCTGACCGAAACGTCGACGTAATAAATAATAAATTAAGTTTTCTTGAAGTGCCACCTCTCATAGTCATACGGCAACCAAAGGCAACCACTCCTTCAATATATATATATATATATATATATATATATATATATATATATAGAGAGAGAGAGAGAGAGAGAGAGAGAGGCCATAATAGTTGGCAGAACCCGAGGGCACAGGCATAATTCAGTTTGCGTTCGCGAGCGAACGAGCAGGGTCATCATACGGTTAGCGTGGGCTTTCTGTGTTCAATGTCGCACTGCTCAATATACGGTCCGCTGACTCCGATGGTCCAATTCATATTTTGCCGCCCATCTTTCCCTACTCGAGCGCCGATGCCTAGCAGACACGACACTATGGCGTGTTTGACCTGCTATTGATGCATTTTTCTGGTTTGCTCTTGGCCTTCCTAAAAGTGCGTTAATCTCTCGTAGAATGTTCGATAACAGTAAGGAATTAAAAGAAATAACGGGCTATTTTTGCTTTGGAGTCAGTTTCTAAGTTGTGGCTTTTCTTGCTCACTTAGTTTTATTAGCATTCTACGACGCAATAAACAGACATTTTAAACTTATGGAAGTGCACGTTCTAGTAACAACATTGGGGGCAAGAATACGGTTGTAGAGTAAAGCAAAATAATTATTTCCTTCAATTTTCGTGTTCTATTCGGATAGCACTAGAGTTCAATTTTTTTAAAGCGGGAGGCATTTATTCGCGAACCTAAGGCACGTTGGTCATTTCTATCTATCTATCTATCTTGTAGCCTACGTCTGGGCCATCTCCTGGTCGTTTTCATAACTTGTAATATACCAAAATTCGCAAAGCAGCTGGTCATTGAATGACGAACACTATTAACTGGTCAACTTATGAAAAACGCGACATGCCTGTCGCATACGTCATGAAACCCTTTCACTCAGTCTCGGCACATAGCCTCATACCACATTTTATATTGCCGCGCTCGAAATAGACGGAGAACGAAGACGATGTGCGCGCCAACAGTCTCGTGAAAAGGGACACTGACAAAAGAAGGCGACGTGCTTTTGTTTATGTCTTTGCTCTCGGCTGCTGCATAAAAATTGGCCGCGTATCTGCGTGCTTCGCTGCAAATGTCGTCTAAAGACGATAGAAGAGGCGCTGCGTGAGATATGGACGCCATCTGGCAATACGTCGGGAACATGAGTGCTGTGTTGCGGACTGGTAGTCCCGGCGCAGCAGCAGGCGAAAACCGGCGGTGACCAAAACGACCGGCGGGGACGCCAGCCAGCCCGAACATGTGGTTTGGCGCGAAGCGCTGAATCAGAAGAAACGTCCGCACTCAACGAGTACTCTCCACACACTCTTTTATTTACACGTCGCCTGGCTAAAACAGGAATGCCAGAGCGGCGCCCCATGACATTCGTACAGTGCAATACAGAACCGAAACCGAAACACAACAATGAGCTCGTTCAGAGGGCACGGAGGAAGTCAAGTTTAACGCGCAGTCGCATTTTCAGCGCAGCTTAAGAAACTAGGGTCTTTAGAATTACGTATGTATGCATTTTCTATTAAAGGAACACACCACCTAATACTTACCTAGTGATGTTGTGCCTCAGATATGCGTAATGTTTGCTTTTTGATCGACAATGTACACAAGTATGAACCTAGTGAGCCGTTCAAGATGCCTGGCCCTTGGGCAAGTGGTTCAACTTTGGCCGAGTGGCTGAATCGAGTGACGTGCCGACAAACAGAAAGACAGAAAGACAGACCAAAATTTCTCCGTTTAAGTATCCCAAGAAAGACTATCGTCTTTAAAACACGCCGTCGGTTCTCGGACTCAACGTCTCGGTGGTCTGCTTACGTTGAACCGCGACACTGGTGGAGGTGCTGGACTGCAAGCCTGCCGATGCTCTACACCCCATCTGGGAGCCGTTCATCAAGTTCCGACAGGCAGTCACCTGTTACGACACCAGTGCACCGCTTCAGTCAGCGGTTGCTAGGCCTCTCTCCTGAGCTGACCTCCTTGGACGACCATTCTGCCAGGCATTTCTTACCTCTGCCAATGGCCTCCGCCAGCCAGCCACAGGTGGTCCAAGGGATACAAGGCAGCCCCGTTTCCATTCCAGCCCAGGTAACGCTTCTTCAGCCACTTGTACCTAATCGCTTCAGTAGTGCCCCACATGAAGATGTTGAAGATTGTCTTGAATATTACGAACGCGTTGCCGACATCAACCAGTGGAATGATCAACAGAAGCTCGCCCGCACGTACTTCACCCTCGATGACAGCGCTCACCCTTTCACTCAGTCTCGGCACATAGGCTCATACCACATTTTATATTGCCGCGCTCGAAATAGACGGAGAACGAAGACGATGTGCGCGCCAACAGTCTCGTGAAAAGGGACACTGACAAAAGAAGACGACGTGCTTTTGTTTATGTCTTTGCTCTCGGCTGCTGCATAAAAACACGCCGTCGGTTCTCGGACTCAACGTCTCGATGGTCTGCTTACGTTGAACCGCGACAATATTATGCGCATATCAACAGTCTGACTCCACATATTAACTGCAAACATACACATTGAAACGCAAGGGAACTGAAGGAGCTGATGAGAGAACACACCTGGCAGACGCTAGACTACGATCTACTCGTCCACGTGGTGCGCCAGAATGACGCAGTGTTCTCTTCATTTTTGACGACGCTGGGCGGTGGCCTCATGCTGACCGCGGATGACGTCAGATTGATTGAGAGCCGTTTGTACTACGCAAAGAAGCCACCGCTAAGTACCCTGACGGCATACGGCTATACAACAGCAATGCGGATGTCAACCGCTATAAGGCACATTGCCTCACCGCCGCGCTCGACGTTTTATGTTATCCCGCATGTGCCTCCGTCTACCTGAGCCCCGGAGCGCAAAAGGAGCGCTTCTTGTCAACTTACCCCGTCGAATGCGCAAGAATGGGAGTCAATGCTTCCTACAATTACTGCCGAGAGGACAATGCCCCTTATTTCCGGTGACTTCAACATTGATTTATCAATACCCAACAACGCCTACTTTTTACAGTGCATGAAATACGTTTTTGATGTGGCCAGAGCATCACACGACCTCGATTGCCACGTCCAGGACAGGAGGTATCACAGATCATTTCTTCTTAAGAGGCATCCACGATTTCCAACAGCTGTACTATGCACCATACTTCACTAAACATATAACCCTGGTCGCCGCCATCACGAATGGATCCGATAACAAGTCATTTCTAGCTGCTCGTGCTCACTGATCACGGCGATGATGGCCTTGTTGAAGAATTGAAAAGAACCCTTTCCACACATACACATGGGTTCGGGAAACGTGCGTTTGTCATCCGTCATAACGGGCAAGCATAGGCAATACATATCAGCTTACCGCTCCTGATATTGGTGACAGCCATGTCGCTGTTAGAACTGTTACTCAACTGTAAACCGCAGCTTATACAACGCATATGCGACTCTTCCACATATGTTTGTGCGTATACCATTTGTATATATTGTCACGTGGTCGTGACGTCGACGAACACAGCAGTCGGCGTTTGTAGGATGCAACTGTTTACTTGGCTGAACTTGTGGCCGGAAAATGAGAACTAGAACTACAGCAATGCACGCTGTACAATGATAGCGGCGAACAGGGCGTCGTCCGTCGATCAAATGACAAGCAGTCAAGCGCGTCGGCTTTTATACAGGCGCCATCGAACTTTCCAGCGATATCGCTGTTGGCGGCGTTATCTCTCGACAAAGCTGGAACATTCTCGTGCGGCGCGCAATCTTAACAGATTGTTCCAAAACAATCGCGAAGCTTCCTACACATCACGGCGAGGCCTGCGCAGCGCGTTGCCCACAGTCTTTGTGGGTGAAGCTTCAACTCATGAAATATAAGACTCGCGGCAATATATTTAGCCTCATTTTGTAACGTTTCGCTCAGTATTAAAAATTTGCCACAGCCACCTTTCCGCCGCATGCTTTGCATAACATCGATTCCCTTAATGCGTGGGATCTGCCAAATTTTTATCCCACATATTGCAAGACTCCGTTATCTACCAACTCACGTGAACATTTCTGGAGTCGTTCACTGTCTTCACATGGCTTGGTAATTCCTTCGGACGAGTAACGACAAAGTTATAGGCGTGTCACCGTACTGTAACGTTTCATTAAGTCTTTGATGCTTATAGCGTCGTGCGTGTGCCTACTTCTGGGTAGGCCTTCATCCGCTATAATTGATTTTCGTGAAGGATGTCCTCGCGAAAAGTGGGAGACGGTGACCTTACGCTCGGCCTCCACAGATAAACTCTGTGCCATCCATCTCCCCCAAGCTGCCGCACGACCCAAGATGTCCTGGCCGCCATTTAGGCTTGCGGCCTAGTTGATCCGTCCCTCCACCACCTCCTTCTGGTACTTTAGGGGCACTGATTAATCCTCCTCCTCTGCCTCCTTTTCTTGGGACGTAGTTGTCGTTTCAGTCGCTGAAATCTAGAAAAAAAAACCGTGCGCCTGTGACGAAAGTCGTTTTAACTAGCCAAAATAACGCCCACAGATGTTCTTTTGCGAACAGTCGGCACGCAGAAAGCAGGAATTATATGTGAAAGCTTTACAGCAACAGTTACGCCCCGCCACGGTGGTCTAGTGGTTATGGCACTCGACTGCTGACCCGAAAGTCGCGGGATCGAATCCCGGCCGCGGCGGCTGCATTTTCGATGGAGGCGAAAATGTTTGAGGCCCGTGTACTTAGATTTAGGTGCACGTTAAAGAACCCCAGGCGGTCAAAATTTCCGGAGCCCTCCACTACGGCGTCTCTCATAATCATATCTTGGTTTTGGGACGTTAAACCCCAGATATTATTATTATTATTATTACAGCAACAGTTACGACAGCGTGCGACATCACTCATTTCGTTGAGTGGGTAAAAATGGTAAGTACTTTTTACTGCTGGGGAATCCGCTCTATTACGCGGAATATGTGTACTAGAATTGATAAAGAACAAAGCCGAAACCATGAATTGAAGAATAATTAACGATCCCTTCAGCATATATGACTTAACGAAGCTTTTCCGATACCATTATTATCCTATATTTGCGTTTGCGGCTGCTTAACAATAACTCAATACGTTAATTACGTCCTGATTTTGTGCAAAACTGAACGCGATTCTGACTTCAGTCGCTGATTTTACCACTGGTTTCTATACCACGTTAGGTACGTTACACGGCGGCGGATTGGTAGGAGCGAGTGGAAAGGAAAGGCTGTAGAGCGCCAGGTCGAGGTAAGTCTCTCCTGAACAAAAAACTGCTGGTTGCCCGGCGGTATTAAGTTGTGCGGGTACCCACCTCGAAGAGGTGGCCTCTCTTTCCCGCTCTCTTCTCTCTTTTGTTTATGTTCCCCCTTCCTCCTATAGACGCTACGCCGTACTCCTTTATGAAGTACAGAAATAAGATCCCTTCCAGCACTCAAAACACAGCCTTCTTTACATCTTTCTTTATCAAAGAAGTAAAATAGAGAACGTAGGCACCAAGTCTCCGTTCTTGGAAAATCACACAAATATTTTGCAGCCTCGCGTCAACAGTTTTGTCGCTACATGCACTTTCGGCGGAGCCTCTTTATGATCGTTGCGCAAATGTCATTGACATTCAGCAGCACCACGCGTTAACAGTTTCTCGCAAAATACTGCTCTCAGTAAGTACTCGTGCCTACAGTTCATTTTCACGTATGTGGTGCATTGACGTTTTACGTTGTCCGTGTATAACTGAATAAAATCACAGCCATGCAACGTTACGCTTTCCTTCAGTTGGCCTAGTAGGAGCATCGCTTGTGCCTCCGCTGAGCATCTGCTGATGCGTAACACGCTAGAGAAGAGGAATTTACACCGACGCGTTGTAATTTCTGTTAGGAGCCACAATTTTGCTATTCCTAGTAAAGAAATGCAACTTTTGCTGACAGCAATAGCGCATTATAAAAGATGGTCTTTAGAAGCATTCATTCGCAGTAAACACCGCAGATCATGCGATAAGATAGTTCAAGAAAGTGATTTTTGACGTCAATCTATATAGTTTGCACACTCCAGGACACTCATGCCCACAGACTGGAAGACAGTGCTGATTTTACGCCAGAGGAAGGCACAGTCGAGAACGCAAGGAAAAAGTTTGCAGTGGCTTAACTCGGCTATGCCAGGATATACGTAGCGTTAGCAAAGGTACAGCTGAATATTCTTAGTTTTCCAGATTGTCTAGGATTATTAGCCTTCTTCTGTTCATTCTTCGTACGCTGAACCGCTAATTGCCAGGCAACTACTTCGGGATCCGAAGCTTCCCGGCTCTTCTGCGCCGCCGAGCAGCGTTTGCGCTCTCCTTCTCCATGGTGTTACCCACCTGCAAACTCCAGTCAGAGGCGCTATCAAGCGGCCCCAGCGCAGTGTCAGACGGCGACTGCACAGCGAATGCGGCGCAGACCAGCAGCGGCGAGCCGCGCGTGGCGGTAGCGGAGTCTGCACGCGCACCGGCGCCAGCGTGCCTGGCGCTCCTACGACGCCACTCCTCCCGAACGCGCAGACCAGCAGCGGCGAGCCGCGCGCGGCGGTGTCGGAGAGCGCGTGAGATACCAGCTCCGGTGACCCAGCTGTGTGACATCACTGATCCTCGCGCATGCGCAGCACGGCTTATGACCAACCACGCGAAATCGGCTCCGGGTAGGCAAGTGTAGCTAACGCTCAAAAAATTATACCATCTCCCAGCTGCTTCGCATTCACACATGGTTCCCTTTAGCGGGAGATGGTGTAATTTCTAAGGGCTCGTTTTTTCTTCGTTAAACACAGTATTATTGAGAATTAATAGACAATAATGCCAAGGAAAGTATAGGGGGTGTTTTTTGTAGTAATTACCATATAAATGTGAAGAAAGTAAAGTGGACGAAAAGATACCTTGCCACCGGCAAGGACCGAACCTGCGACCTTCGAATAACGCGTCCGATGCTCTACCACTGCGCTACGGCAGCGGTAATCCTCCCGTCCACTTTATGGGCTATATATGCGCATTCAAACCTGGGTGTGTTAGCGCCGATCGCAGCCATGGCGGCGAGTTTGGAATATTCTTTTTCTGTTTTTTTGGCGTCACGTAGCACGTGATGGTAGAGCATCGGACGCGTTATTCGAAGGCCACAGGTTCGGTCCCTGCCGGCGGCAAGTTATCTTTTCGTCCACTTTCTTCACATTTATATCCTAATTACTGCAAATAACATCTTCTATACCTTCCTTGGCATTATTGTCTGTTAGTTTTCATTAATACTGTGCTTAATGAAGAACAAAACGAGCCCTTAAAAATGTCATCCTACTTTCCTCATTCATAGCAAGGGTCTCGTTCTGGCAGACTTGATGCCTTCAGCTAGTATGCGAAGGATTATTGGTCAGCTGCCAGATCATAAAAGGATCACGTGCTACGTGACGCCAAAAAGGCAGAAAAAGAGTGTTCCGCACTCGCCGCCATGACTGCGATTGGCGTTAACACTCCCACGTTTAAATGCGCATACATAGCCAATAAAGTGAACGGGAGTATGACTGCCGCCGTAGGTCAGTGGTAGAGCATCGGACGCGTTATTCGAAGGTCGCAGGTTCAGTCCTTGCTGGCAGCAAGTTATCTTTACGTCCACTTTACTTTCTTCACGTTAATATCCTAATTACTACAAATACCATCACCTATTTCCTTGGCATTATTGTCTGTTAGTTCTCAATATTACAATGCTTAACGAAGAAAAAAACGAGCCCTTAAAAAAGTCATCGTAGACCACCTATGAAGTTCGAACATGTCCTTGTTAATTTGTTGTGGAAGGTGCGAGATCAGGCATCATTTACAGATATCTCTTCGACAAAAAAGAACACTAGGATTCGGCAGTTGTTAAAAGCAATCCATCTACAAATTTCGCGTAAATTATACGTTTCTCATTCATGTCTTATTAATTTTAACAGAAACCTATGGGCTATCATAAAGGCCGCTGTTATTTGTAAGCACTTTTCGCAACACAATTTCACTGAATTAACGTCTGAGAGCACGATTACATCCTGCACTGTGTTAATAAATTAGTCCAATCACGGTTTGTACTGCCACAACCATTCGTTATGCAAGCACACAAATGTTTTTTTTTTTTTGAATTCTGGCTGTGGTGTACTGAACGCATAGACAAGGCTTCCAGAATTGTTCGAACACATTGAAATCAGCCATGCCTGATTTAGCTTAGAAACAAAAAAAAATAATAAATTAAGCTATTTACACATTCGTTTCACTTAATGACTACATTTGTATGTATAATATGTGCGCTGTCAGGCCAACAGAAGTATCGATAGCTTGAAAAAACACTTTCCATTATTATGCACTCCAGGAGAACTCTTGCATTATTATTTTAAACATTGTACTTCGTGAAGTGCAGTTCTCGAGAGGTAGCATTAGTTGTAGATAATTCACATTATTATCATTCCGTACGCAGGTGAATGCAGAAGCACCACATTCAGTACGCGTGGACTGCGAGATTCAGTAGTTTACTACTGTCAGTGCTTTCAGCCACAACGTCAGAATTATGTTAGCGGAGTTCCACGCCCTTCAAGAACGCTCATACAGGAATAATTCTTCCGGCGTCCTTGAGTGCGCATCCCCACAGCTCCACGGTAGCGCTAAATTATCTCAGTTTGATCATTAGGACTAGGTCGGCTGGTTCAATTAAGCGCTATCCAGCCTTTGTCCGCAAAAGCTTGCCGCATGTCTGCATAGCGAACAGCTGCCTCGCAGCGCACTGGTTGCTGGCGGTAGCCGCAAGGGATCGAAGAAGACGCTCTAAACTTTGCGAACCAATCGCCTGTATATAACCTCTTAAATGGGCTTCGACGGCTCTTTGGCGAGCTTTGCACCGGGAACGAGTTCCTGATATTGCAGGGTGTGCGATGGCGACACGGCCGAATGGACCTGAATGTGAAAGTGTCCTTGAAGTCAGCTCTATATACGTAGACGCGTATGTTCAATCCGTTATAGACGCATATTTGTCAATGCCTGCCTGCAAGGCTTAGATTACTATGCTACCCTCAAGTCGTGATGCAGGATTACGTACTGCCACAGCAAACATGCTGTTTCTCGGCTATTCGCCCACATTAGGAGATTTATCACTCGCACTGATTGGCAACACCTCAACAAGAGCAGCAGCAGACCTTCGACAGATACCTCGCCCACAATTCTCTCAACTCAATTTTGAGAAACCAATGTCTATGCCCAACAACTTGGCGCCAAAGACCGACTAACAGATTGTGAATGAGCGACTGCTCATGAAAACTCAGTTTTTGAAGAATACATGGCCTGAGAATCGACAAAGATACTCCTGCTTTTCTGATACGGATGACCAGCGTATTGAACAAAATTGCGCAATAATTTTTTTTGCTATTTCCATCAGAAACCCAAATGCCACATTAGAGAATTCTTGCAACAGTTTACGCATAACGCGAAGCGTACTCCTTCGATGACGCGTTCTCCGCAACAGGTAATTGCCCTATTCCGGCAAGTAAGGAGATGATGAACAAACTCATTGAATGTCCACGGTTGCTTCACTAAGCACTGCTGTACTTTGCTCTGCACGGCTGGGCTGTACTTAGCTATGGAAGCCAGCCACGAAGATCACATGGGGAATAGTGGGATGCTGATGTTCGTTCCCCTGTTCCCAGCCGCGCTAGGAAATGGGGACCATATATGGGCTTGAGGACAGCTCTTGAGTGACGTCTGTGAGCTCTCTGTTGACGAGCATCGCCGAGTGCTTGTCAGAGTTACCGCAAACCCTGTCAGATGAAGGGTTCTCGTCTTTTTTCCTGCTACTGGCCACTTTTTCGGGAACACGCTGTAGGATGATCGTGACTTCCGCTCGCGAACTCCTTGAGCGTCACGTAACGACAGCAGCAGCAGCAGTGGTAGCTTCCACTGTTGTACTGAAGGCACCATCCTTGTGGTATCTCTACTGGCAGAAGCAATGCCGGAAAGACGCCGAGGGACCGTCGTAAGACAATCATCTCGTTACGAGCAGCTCCAGTGAGGGAGTTGTTTAGTGCTGTGCATCTTTTTTTTTGTGAATCTTTCCTATTCTCTCGGGCCTCGTGCCTTCTTTTGGCGTTTATACTTTCCGGATACACCTTGGCTGACGAAAGGACGCTGATAACGGTGATTACCGAGTCTGTAGTCCCTGACGCCTAAACTTTGTTCACTGCTATATTTCCGGGGCCTTTTTTATCACGAATCACCTTTAAGGAAGGAAAGTAGTGCAGGGGAAGTATAGGAAAGAACGAAGGCGCGACGGAGAAGTGCCGTTTACTCTGGCTGCTAGGAAGGCATGTTTCGCCTCCTACACCGGCGTGACTGTGCGTTTGTTTATGAGCGCTTGCATATCTGTTTTCATGTCGTTGCCTCAATCAGAATGCCCATGTACGACGAATAGGTGTATTCAGCGCCCTGGTGATGTGTGCCTATCAAACACGCGAGGCCGGCGTTTGCGTTGGCGCCCCACCGAGGATTGTTCCCTATAGGCACCTTGTCAGCTTCCTGTCAAACCATCATTGTGTGGTTGTATGTACGGCTGCCATTTCTAACATAAATCTTGTATTTTGTTCGTGTTAGGCATTCAGAGATAGGCCTGTGTGCATAAATCGGTAGCTGTTAGTCTTGAGAAGACACGAAGTTTCCAGTTCAATATACTCCAACGCCGGGGACAGATATATTTGTTTGTGCCAGAACTGTATCTAAACTCTTGTGTTATTAAAGATTCATTGTGTATGAACCTCCAAATTATGTTATGCTTATCTGCATTGCGTAGATAGCTTTACTACTAAATTGAAATGAAATAGTGAAATAATACATTCTCAATAGAAAACTGCATATTGAGATCACGATAGATGTACCCAACCCGCCGAAGAAGAGTTGGGCCGCGTTGGCTTACCAGTCCATGATAAAAAGCTAAAGAATAAGAAAAGCGCAGGACGAGGAGGAAGAGCGAAATATATGAATAAAATATAAGGTGACGAACCAGTACATGGACCCTGGAGCCATATTTTCAACACCAGTTTTGACATGATATAACTCTTGCTCTCCTCATTTGCATGCAAGCAGCAACCCTTCCCACGTTGCCAGAATGTCAATGCCAACAAATCCTTAGAGAGGACATAGTGGCATAGAACTGAGGCTGCCCCATTATACAGTATACGAGAACGATCAACTTGCCATCGTACACACAGAACCGTACAGAGCTTGTACTGTTGCACGGAGGCAACATCACTCAGCGGTGCCGTCGGTGTAAATACCACAGGCATGGATATCACTGGAACGAGAAATGTACCACCAGTAGCCCATAAGCTACAGCCACCTCAACACGGTGGCACCTGACCACTACGCAGATGGCACCTGCGCCTGGTTTGTTACTGCTGAGCTCTACTGAACATTCTACGATATCGGGGCACGATAACGAATGGACATGGAGGAAGTTTGTTATCTACCTAAAACTGCCAAAAACTGTAAAAGAAATTTTCAGAAGGGAAAACCTCCGGTCGAATTCCTCCACAAGTACATACGTTGGCCTCTTTTCTGTAATTTATGCATCTCCTCTGCCTGGCTAATCACATAATAGAAAGCTCCACGTACTCCATACAGGCTCTTCCTCCACGTTCTCCATACAGGCTCTTCCTGTTGTCTTTCTGCCATCATTCTGTTTACTCACCTGCAATCATCGAGAAAGAACGCCGCTCTTTTGTAGACCGCCCTCTTTCGAGGGCAAGCAGCCGTGACGCTATTTTGCAGACATAACGTACGTTTCGTAATCATTTATCACGAAGGAAAGACCGAAGGACTACAACGCGGCAATAGAATACTCGATATTGATTCACACCTCGTGTAATATTTTCCAGCTGCGGAGAGTCGCAGCAGCCACGTTTAAAATTTGTTGCGCTTTGTTTACGCAGAAAACAATTCTCCGACGATTACGATAGTTCAGGCGCGACTGCCTCGCTATCCCGAAAACCGCGAAAGCCAGTGCGTGGGTGCCTTCCACAAAAGCCGCCGCAGACAGGCCTCCGTTCATGCAGAGGTTTATTTCCATATATGTTTTCTGTGATCGCCCTCCTCACATATCCTAGTGATGACGTCATCGCCGACCGCACGACGACGCGCACTACTGTTGCGCCGCCGTGGCCACCACGGAGTCTGTTGTCTCGCCACTGTCACTCCCTGCTCCTCGCGTTCTCTTCACTATCTCCGTCTTTCATCGTCCGTTGCGCTCCGCGTTCGCTCTCTTTCGTCCTTCTTCGCTCTGCCGGTTACAACAACGCCGACGCCGCTGCACGCAGGAACGGGCGCCCAAGAGCTGCGCTCTAGAACCTGTTTATTTTGGGTGAACGTGTGCCTGAAACAGTGAGTGCAAAATCTAAGAGTCAGCTTGAGCATTCCGCACACAAAGTGTCCCTTCGAGAAACGCATGTCTTCTTCTGCTAAGCCTTGCAGGTCAACCCACTTCCTGTGGGTCCCTGTGCTCGAGAGGCATACTTGCGCTGTCACAAGAAGCGCGAGCGGGCACGAGGCATTGCAGGCGCACAGCGGCTCGCTGCGCTCTATGTTTTCTCCCTTTCGTCCTCGTTCACTCAGTCGACTACGACGACGACCACGACGCTGCTCATGCAGGAACGGGTGCCCAAGGGCTGCGCTCTCAAAACGACGGAGTATCTGTCTTCGCTCCTTCTTTTTATCTTCTACCTGGGAGCAGATATGTATTAAAATCCTTAGACAAATATTTGCTGCGCCGTTTTTACGACTCGATGACTACTCTGCCTGCGCATTTGCTCAACTTCGAGCAAATGGAACGAAACGTGGCTGTATTCAAGAATCTCCCATATATGAATACATATGAGAGCTAGTAAGGCGTTTTTTCTATTTATTCACATTTAAGCTGCGCTCACATACATATTTTGCAACGCGCAAGTACAGCCTTTCAGAGCGTGCCCTTTTCCTAAATTTGCATATTGATTAGGTTCACCTGATACCAAAAATTTTGCCCAACATCAAAGCAAAAGACCGCTGTCATACCCCGATGTATAGGATACGTTGTTCAAACAATGAGCGGAATTCTATTGAAGTTATGGCAGCGAACATTTTCTAATTAAAGCATAGAGTTTACATCGGAGGAAGCGTTCGAATAGGTAGGTAATGAAAACTTCTTTTCCTATAAATGTCTCCCGGCAAGAATATGTTACCATTTTTATGTAACGATAAAGACAAAATGAAAATTGAACAAAGAATTGTTAATAAACATTATACAGTGTTTTTTGTTTTCGTGGCCAGTATTACGTGGTGTCTTTTACTGAAGATTTCGGTCGGCCTCTGGACACTTTGCCATGTGCCAATAGTCTTTCCGTATGTATGTCATATGCGAAAAATAATTAGGGTGTCTGTAAATAGGCATTATGCTGCCACCTGTACGATTATATATATATATATATATGTATATATATATATATATATATATATATATATATATATATATATATACCCCCGAGGGATTATCATGTTTCTGCTAAACACAATGAGAAAACCACTCTCTGAAAGTATGTAGTCAGCACGTGTTCTAACACATATAACATGCTACAGTGGTTTTTCTATATACAAGAACACAATAAATAAATAAATAAATAAATAAATAAATAAATGAAATTTTATATATCTACTTACTTATTTATATCACAGCCGGAAACGTGATCTTTTCACGCGTACAGTTGTTGCGGCCCCTGCGTGCATTCGTGTGCATTTGTGCCCCTTCACAAGAAAAGCAGAGTTGAAACAACAACTAGCAAGTTTCTTTGCGTGATGATACGAAACAGCTGAAATTTTAAATGAAAGGAAAATAGAAAACAAAACAGAGTTAATAAGTCAGGAATGGAGTATTTCACAAAAGTTGTTACAACATCACATATAAAGACATCAGCCAGTAAATAATAAAAAATCAAATATATAGTGCTACAGTGACTTGAATTATGCAATGAGCAAAACTAATTGCTGGTAACTACCTCCCATCGGCCCGAAGTGCGTCTTAACATACCTGGTGATACAAAGAAAAGAAGAATGTCATCGTTTGCCCTTAAACAGGCCACACTGCTGTATTTACATGAGGTGTACAGTGCTCATACCCATATTTACACTGATGGTTCAGTTCTGACTACAAGCTTAACCGCCGCCGTAACAATTCCGGCAATATTTATCAAAATACAGCTTAAAATATTTCACGCAACCTCAGCTACAGCTGCTGAACTAGTAGCGCTCCGTGCTGCTCTTAGCAGACACCTAATTCGTGGTCTATCTTCTGGGATAGCAAAGCAGCCCTCCAACGTCTACCCTCCGCTTTATGTCATGGCTCACATGAGCAGCGCATCGCGGAAATCGGGCAAGTCCACCATGTAGCAAATGAAAAAGGGCACAAAGTAATATTATAGTGGCTGCCTAGTCACTGTGGCATTCAGGGAATTGACCAAGCGAGGGGAACCGGTCCGATCCAGTCACGACGGTGTCAGCAGTATCGCCATTCCCCTGTCAAGCTTGGACGACACAAAATAACTTCTTGGGTTAGCCTATCGTCTAACGCTGAACTTGTAGAAGACAGCGACATTTACAAGTGCGCGGCTGCATACCCTGGACCCTGATCTTAAGCTACGCGTCCCGTCGAGCCTATCGCGACGAGACTCTACCCTGCTGGTCCGTCTATGGCTTGGAGTGGCCTTCCCAAATGCGTATTCATTTGTTATTGGAATTGCTGGGAGCCTGTCATTTGAAGTCTGCGGGTGCAGCGAAGCAGTCGCGCACCTTCTCTGCGAGTGCGCCCGCTTCAACTCCGAAAGAGCGGCCCTCTCAGCCGCATTAGGGCAGCTGGACAATCGCCCTCTCACGGAGAGCAAAATTCTAGGGCCCTGGCCTACCCGGTCTTCAACACGAGCCGCTCTGAGGGCGTTGTTGCGGTTTCTTTAAGCAACCGGACTGAATGAGAAACTGCGACTGTTGGCAGAAATTGTTGCTGGATCATGGTCATGACTTCTTTTTGTCGCGTGCTGTAGCCACAAACTCTTCTCTTTTTCATTCTTTTACATCCCCTTTCTCTATCCCACGTACAGGGTAACAAACCGGAGGCTTCCTATGGTTAGCCTCTATCTTTCTTCTCTCTCTCTTTCTCTCTTTAACTACGTCTATCTTTTTTCCTTTGTACAAAGTACACGTTGCACGTGAATTCGTTTGCGACCCTGATAATGTCGTCTACCTCTGATCTGTGCATAAAAATTCTTTCACATATGAGGAACCAACTGGACGTCGGTGCAGAAATGTGGGAGTGAAAAGCTAGTAGTAGGCTAGAGTAAACTGGCTGTTACAGTATGCAGTGGTCAAAGGAACAATATGATGTTTAAAGATGATGAGTACGACGGTAGCCGAAGGCGGCCTGAGCATAGGTGAAAAGTGAACACGGATGGGCTTGTGACTGCGAACTTGCATGTGAATGAATGATGGCCACTAGTTCCGAGAAGCACAAGCCAAGAATAGGAATGGTGGGAGTGTATATTGGAAGGTCACTGGAGCTGGCATTAAGCATATCTATTTAACTAAACACGCGGTGAATAGCATTGGAGAGATCGTGTCTCCTTGCCGTACGCCCTTCTTAATTGGGATTCTGTCACTCCCTTTATGGAGGACTACATATAGTGGCTGTGGATCCGCTGTAGATTTCTTCCATAACAAAAGGCATCGAGGTCGTGTCGACTAAACTAATCGGTTTGATGATCATATTTTGATCCGGCACAAGATGGTTCACTGTAAGCATTTTGCAATAGTAAGTGTTCACATCAAGTTAAAACTCATTAAGAAAAGAATGTATAAAATATATCAACCCGGATTATTGTCTGTTAGTTCTCACGGATATAACAAGGTAACCCGAAAAATATAAAAGTGCCATTTAAAAGCTTTTGTACGCTTTCAGTGCATGAAACTCTTCGATAGCATTATTAGTAATGATGTTGTTATATGAGGATTCATTACATAATGCTGGTTTTTCTAGAAGCTCTTTTATTCTACCTGAGAGTCCTTCGCGAGTCACGCGATCGTGAGCATTTCTTGAGAGCAAATGCTGCAAATAAATATTTTATCACTTTTTCGACATCCTGGATTGTGCCCAGTGTTCAATTATTTTAAGTTGTCGATGCACCTTCTAATTTGTAAGCAATGGACCCCATGAAACTTTGAGACACGCTTAAGTCGCTTCCATAAAATACAAAACAAGAAGGATGAATGACAGACAACCACTCTATGTACACATTGTTTAACAGCATAGGTTCAGACAGCTGATTTAATAAGAAACGTCGGTGCCTTTTTTCGAAACATAAAACCGAACATTTTCGCGCTCCCCAACGACATTATTTTAGAACTTCGGTTATACGTGCGAGAAAGCTTTTACTGCCATTGTCCAAATCAGTGAAAATAGAGCAGTACTAAAGAATATACGCACGAAAAACCAGGGAACATCAAGGTATTAAGAGAAAGCAAAACAACTTTATAAACTGCAATCACAACATCATCGGGCGCGGAAACTGATTTGAAGTAAGCAGAAAGTTCTCACTGCAGGCCTAGAATCGAAGGGGAAAATTCTCGGGCCAGATAGTAAAACGTGTTTGCCCAAGGCGAGCGCAGTTATTCTTCCTTCGGACTCTCAAAACTAATTCCGCGCGCTTAGAACATCCGTGTCTTTATGAAGTGGCCGTTGATTTCTCCAGGGGGACAGCTCCCTCATTCGCTTCTATATCAACTGCCGTTCCCCGTCTCATGGAGACCCTGGCAAAGTGAGATACATCGCGCTACGTCAGCACGCACTACATCTAAAAACACGAACGCAGCGCACACTGAAGGAACTCCCTCCGATGGCTTTTTACAATGACATTTTAAATCTGCTGATTTTGTTCCATTGATCGCTACCTGTCATCGCTCGTAGCACTCAAAGAGACGTCCGCGAGGAACTTTGTTGGCTCTCGGGAAATCTTGTTTCAGACTGACGGCACGTTAAAATAGCGAAAAGATGAAGCAAGTATGTGTGGTGTTGAAGTGTGCCTTGTGACATGAGACAAAGGCATTCGTGTCTGTACTGGCGTGCGCAAAATGTATGCAGGGCTACCTTTTTTGGCGTGCGTCTTCTTTTCGTATTCTTAAATGTAATCTTATAACGGCTTCTATTACGATTATAGCAATCCAATTTTGTCAATGTGAAAAACTGTCCGTCGCAAGGAGAGAAACATTGTTTTGATAAAATAACGAATTTAATTCTTATTACCGTTTTCACCTTAGAGGTGTAAGCAGACGTAAATACCATCGTCTGCTATGTGTGGAGTATAACCGAGAGAAGGGGAGGGGAGGATGGGGGAGGGTGGTGTAGAGGTAGGATGTGTGTAAAAGTATATTGCATATGTTTGAAAATGTCAAATATATTAGAGCGATGGTGGCTCTCGCCTAAGTATGCTGGCTGCTTTTATACTCACTGCTGCACGCCCGTGCCTGTCATAGGAATAGCATTGTACGTTGCTAGGCAATTACAAAGAAAGGTAAACTTCCATTGCGTTACGAGAGTTAGTACTCACACAGGCCAGATTGGCATTTAAAGTATTCTACATCTAAGTCACTCGTAACATTATGAGATTTACTTGGGGCACGAATAACTTCTACAAGCAAGGAAACTAGATATAATAGCCAAAAAGTACGCTTATATAAGAGAAAATGTAGATACATATACAAAGCCCCATAGTTCCCCCTTATTTTCAACGTCACTGCTCGGAGTAGCGGCTGATCTTCAGAACAAACGTTCAAGTGGCCGTGAATATAAACATGCCTTCATGTATCAAGCTGACCTGTGCAAAACTTCTTTATTCATATGTTTGTGAGACGGAGATAATCATTCAAATCAATTGAGTGATAAGCAATTAAGCTATTGATTTAGCATTTCTCTTGAGGAATTAACTCTTCCATACCCATCAGATTGGAGAGCTGTCAAGTGGTACATCGTCACAACTAGATGATAACAGATACAGAATGGAATGAGGAGTCAAGGGAAAATCTCAAAATGTGCGTTGAACCCAGCCTTAAAATAGAGAGCATCCCTTTGCCTACTCGTAAAACAATGTTCTATTGAATCGGTTATTTCCTACAGGAAAAAAATTAAAGGACATCATGAAAGCGCTACAGCGATCCCAAATAATAATTTTCTGTCAGCTTTCTTGGTTATCCTAATCCTCACTCACCATGTAAGTATAAGCTCGAGCTGGCATCCGTCCACGTAACCTCAACTCCGACACACCAATTTCCCTGTTTCGGAGGCGATACCTGGAGCGCATATGCATTGCCTTCGTTGTCCATCTTTCAGCTTTCCGCCTCTTTTGGAGCTAGTTAAATGGCATGGCATATCGTCTGGGAAGGATAGCACTAACATTAATAATGGGTAAGCCTAAGTGTAACATTCCCACTTTAGTACAAGTGATCTGAAAGCGAAACTAAATGTAAATCATTTATCTCAGTCATCGTCAGGAACTCAAAGTAGGCATTAGCAGAACTAAGCCATCTAGAAGTATAAACTATAGGTGAATGTTGACGTGCACAACAGTGTAAGCCACAGGTAGATATGCCGGAGATGAAAGGACACATGCCAAGATCTTTCATGGAGCATTGGTCGTGCTTGTGAGGTAATAGGTGTATCTACTTTCTGCTGAAGGGAATGGTTGTACAACATTGTCACTAATGTTTTTGTCACTAATGTGTTGTCAAAAAGGACGTTTCATGCATAGAGGTGTCCCATTAATATCATTTATTGGGATAGCCTTTTGACGGATAACATTATCGTCGAGCGCACATGCAATCACTAACCACGCCAAAAGAGTGAGATTTTATTGCAAAATAATATCTATGAACACTCTCGACGGGTCTTTGCTGTCGCGGTCGCCATCGCCGTCATGTTCTTTGTAAAGTCCAAATCGATAACATTGCCCTGCGCATTGTATGTTCTACCCGCGAGCGAAAGCGCGTGAGCGCTGGCGACGAACGCGGCTTAAGCAGAGACAAAGCGAGCCGGCAATATCAGTCGCACGGACGACGCACGCGATTGCATCAGCTCACTACGAAGTCTGCCGTCGATTGCTCCTCAAGCAGAGGAAACGCCCCGCTCGTTTTTCGTCGGGCGAAGGAGCTTAAGGGACGCCGGGAAAGGAGGTTGCGTCGCTTGGGCGACAACTGCGAGCTTTGATCATAATGGCGTTGGCATGCACGCTGTGTCAGGAGATATCAGCAAACGGCTGAGTGCTGTGCTCTCACTGCTTCGCGTTGCGATCACAGACTGCACGAAAACCGCTTCTCTCCCTGGAGTGGCCGGAATTCCTTACATCAGCGTTTTTTAGGGTTGCGGGAGATCGAATCCAAAAGAGTTAGCTACTAGCCTTATTTCTTTTAATCTTTTTGATTTCTTGCTATCGCGTGCATTGCTTCGCTCTTGCGGTGAAACTGTGACCTTTTTAACATGAAAGTGTTTTATGCCGGGGTCCACCAAGCACATTCGTTACGGATATGACATTGATAAAATGGACGCTAACGGGTGAGAAAGAAAAACCAAGAAAAGGATCCGCCGCTGGTTATCGAACCTACGACGTTGAGACCGCGACGGTAAGCGCCCGATGCTAAATCAAGCAGGGGCGTAGCCAAGGGGGGGGTTGGGGGGGTTCAAACCCCCCCCCGAAATTTTTCAGTTTTGCTTGCGTATATAGGCAGGCACACATACAAACGCACGCACGAACATACATAAAGTATGGTTGAACCCCCCCCCCCCCCCGAAAAAAATTTCTGGCTACGCCCCTGAAATCAAGTAAGCTACCTTGGAAAATGTTAGACACTTCACGAACGCGCCTTATATTTTTCGCACATCCTCGCTCGCACGGTGCTCTCAATTGGCGGTGTAGGTAGGCGGGGCGGAGCGGCGTGGTGCAGCCGTCTGTGGGAGGTGAAAAGTAATGAACGATCGACACTTACATGCCCTTACCCCGATATTGCACGCGATATCGGAGGTCATGGTTAAAGTGTCTCGATACCAGCGAGGGACACTGGCCGCGCTGGCGTCGCAAAGGCACCCTAGACGCAGTTACGTTCTTTGCCTTTCGCTTCGTGTTAGCGTGCGCCGGCTCATCGGAGTAGTGCAGCTTCCACATATACCAACAGGATTTCTCCGCCGCCGACTACTTCGATTGCGAGAGCACCGACTCACAAAACTGCTGATAAACGCGTTGCAGAAAAGACAATTTCGACGGGCGTATGTCGTGACTTAGTGGAGCGAGACAGAGGCCAGCGGCTTGCACGCGTTGGCAGCTCCAGCTACGAACCTCTACGAACTAGGCATCCACGTGGGTGCATCCAAGCCAAACGGTGCTATAGCTACGAAACACGAATAGATATTGTACAAGCTCTCATATATCACTACACAATAAGCACTACTTCTGTAAAGACACGTTTAACGTTCGTGTTTTACCGATTCCTATGACAGAGGAATCAGCCATGTTTTTTTAGTTAGACAACTCACACATGGTGTAAGTATCACGCAAATTTTATGGTGTAAGCATCACACCAATGCAATACCCTTCCATTGGCGTATCTCGCTGGCAGAAAACTTAGTGATGTTTTGCGGTCATAAAAGTCACTGATGCCCTTTGGTAGCGAAGAACTTGAAGAAAGACAGAAGATGAGCCAGTTCAAGAAGAGTAAAGCGGAGTCTTCAACAAAGCGTCACTTTCATGAGCCGAAGCGTAGCCGCATCGTACTGCTCGTTAATTTTTATACGGTTTGCGTATTGCCGCTTTTTCCGTTTCCACACTTCAAGGGAAAGGAATATTTATATTTCTTGGTCGAGTTCGCTTGGAGGCAGCTAGTAATCGTGACGGGACACACAATTACGAATAAAACGCGAACATGGGATCGAATGATCCGGGACACCAGTGGACCGCGCGGCTGAGTTATTTGAGAGAAGAGCGAAAGTAACATCTGTTGGGGCTGGTACAATTTCGAGGAACGTTCTTGTTTTTTTATTTGTTTGTTTTTAATGTCCTAAGCACATGTGGTATATGACCAAGGGCACAATGTAAACAGCGGACGATTATGTAAGGTCGTAAAATGTTTCCAGAGGCGTGATTGCTCGTGGAAACACGTCATAGAAGTAGTTTCGCGGAACTTTTTTTTTACCTCTGCCAGGGGAGGAGTATCTTGCTGCAAATTCAACGCCTCAATTGTTTGACATAGACTCGTAAAAGTCCACTGAGAAACTGTAAACAATAAAGCATAACGTGTTACCTTTTTCACTGTCAATAGTAATTGGCACAGACATTGTAAAGGGGAGGCGCTGCGATCGTCAGAGCGAGCGGACGCGTGGTCGCGTCAGCTCCGACTTCAACGCATGAGATTGCAGCGAAAATCACCGGATACCCACAAGTATTTGGTACCACAAGATCCAGCTCATCTCCAGGAGTCACCTAACACCAAAATCAAGGTGGGAGCCCAATTTTTCGCCACTTTACGGACAACTACAAATCAGTGAGGCCGGAGCGAGATCAAGGACGCACATATGCACGGCTGCCGCAGCAGCAGCCGCCACGAACGCTGCTGAGCAGTTAGGTGGTAACAAGGGAGCATCGGTTGGCGCGTCGGAAACGCCTCATTTTCCTAACAAGATGGAAGTCGCAGTAGAAGGGGAACAGGTCTCCAGTGAAGATCTCGAAGAAAGCGCAGGGTGGCGAACCGTCGGCTCACGGAAGCCAACTCGGCAGCAAGCGTCGGCTGCCTGCGTGGAGACTTCCGACTGCAACAACAACAAGAGGCAAGGCGAGCAGCGTTTACAACAAATAACCAAAGCAAGTCGCATGCCAAATTTACCTCGAGGCGATTACAAGATAATTATACGTCCAAGAGGAGGCCTCCGCGTCGCTGAATGCGGAGCCGTCCGCCTAGCGACCAGTATCTACCAAGCAGCAGCAATCCCGAGAGAAGCTCAGGATGAGGACATGATCTGCCCTAATCTACAACAAAATATCATCGTCGTGAGTACACCCATAGAGGCACATGCTGATAAGTATCAACGCATAACCCGCATCACGGTCGGCAACAACACGTATGAGACCAGTGCCTACGAGGCGGCACCAGACTATACTTCCAAAGGCGTAATCCGCGGCATCCCCTTGGAAGATAGCGCCCGCGATATCACCGCCAACGTCGTCACACCACGAAATCCCACGGCAATGGCTGCAAAAAGGCTGAGTAACACAACGACGGTGATCGTGCTGTTCGAGGGCTTCAGAGTACCGACGTACGTTCGCTACGGTGGAGCCCTACTGCGATGCACCCTGTACCGAAAACAAATCGATACATGTTACCACTGCGGCAGATTGGGGCACCGTGCAGATGTGTGCCCGAATCCCAACGATCGTATATGTCGAGGTTGCGGGACGCCGAGCCCTACCCAAGACCACCAGTGTACACCCACATGCCAACTCTGTGGAAGCAACCACCAGACGGCCGACAGGACCTGCAAGGCACGCTACAAGACCCCCTACATTGTGAAACGTCGCCGCTGGGAGCGCCAACAACAAGATTCACCCAAGCCTACACCCGCCAGTAACAATGCAGATCAGCAGGACTCTCCTTCCCCTCGACAACCAGGAGGCCTGGGCCGGCCAAGATCCCGCACCCGTACCCGGTCCAAATCCAGGTCACGGAGCCGAACGCCTGGACTACAAGAGCTGAGGTGGGCAGACGTGGTCGCGGGAACGCAGCATGGGTCTGAGGAGGCCGCATCTCAGAACGCAATGAGTAAGCTAGAGTCAGAGATAAAACAACTCAAACAAATGCTAACTCAATGCAATCAGAAAATCAATGCTTTAAGCGAGGAAAACCGCACACTTAAAGAGGAACTTCGTAGAGTTAAACACTCAGAACCAACCCCAGTAAATAACCCCGTACAACCCATACCTGAAGCAACCGTGGATCAAATGGAGGAAGGGGCAACCCCCCCGCCACCTAAACGTAAAGCGGAAACTTCAGCTAGTGAGGACAGACCTACACGCATTACCACCAGTAATACCGCCCTTACCGACCTCATGAAATCAGTTAAGGAATTCAGTGAGTGGATGACCACCACGTCTCGCCTCATACCTACTCTCACGGATCGTATAGAGACGCTTACTCAACTAATACAACAGCAAAATGAGCACTTTAACCAAAGAATGCTAGCATTGGAGACTTGGATCTCCCCGCAGCCATCGAACGGAATGGCGCCCGGAGCTCAACCATCACAACCCACTTCGCCGCCCACCGGTTTGATTCAGCCGGCAACATTTATACCCCCCACCCCTCACCATGGCTAAGCAATACACGTACAACATCTGGCAATGGAATTGTCGAAGCTACGCGAATAAGAGAGCTGTTTTAACCCAATATATACGAGATAAAACAAAGCCAGATATTATTCTTATCCAGGAGTCGCACGGTCTCGCCAAATTGGCAGGGTACCGTGCAATTGGATACGCCACTGGAGAGACTACTGCCCTTACAACCCTAGTCCGCAGAGACCACACTGTTATACAACACGACACTAAAATTAGACACATCGATAACATCCTAATTGAACTCATCCCACATCGCAAAACACATGCTAGCCTCTTCATTCTTAACATATATAGTAATCCTAAACACAGAAAACACAGGTTTCGCACACTCTTTAAGCGCGCTCTCAACATCGCCGGTTCCAATTCCATTATAATAGCCGGTGACTTTAATGCACCATACACAGCTTGGGGTTATTCTTATGCTCACCCAAAAGGTCAAGATCTCTGGCTCGACTCCCAAAACGAGGGCTTAACTCTCATCACGGATCCAAGCGTGCCCACCCGGGTAGGCACCAGTTCTAGCAAGGACACTATACCAGATCTCACATTCGTCAAACATGCACCCACTACAACATGGCGCAACACACCGGAGGATTTAGGTAGCGACCATTACATCATTGATATCCACATCAAGGGAGGCCCTCGCAAACCGGCAGGAAAGCAACACAAGCTAGTTGACTGGGCTAAGTTCCGCAAGTCACGAGAAAATAAGGTCACATCTATCGAGGACATTGTACATTGGACAAACTGCTTAAGACAGGACATTGACCAGGCTACACAAATAGTACCCCCAGAGGCGCACCTCGAGGAGGTTGATAGCCGACTTCTCCATATGTGGGAAGCCAAACAGTCCCTCCAGAAGAGGTGGAAAACCCAAAAATTAAACAGAAACCTTCGAAAACGTATAGCGCTCCTAAACAAAGAGATCGAAACATACGCCAAGGAATTAAGCCAGCAGCACTGGCATGAAACTTGCAACATTATGGACAATCAAATAGGTTTCGGCAAAACATGGCACCTTCTCCGCCATTTATTAGACCCTGATAACAACAAGACAGTCCACCGTCAAAATATCCACAAGCTTATCCATGATTACACAGGCACGGAGGAGGAGCTCCTGCGAGAGGTAGCAACCACACACATTTCCCAAGCCCCTCCTCAACTACACCCGGATTACACTCGTCAGACAAATGCAACTCTTGACGAAGAATTTTCCGAAGCAGACATTCGTGCAGTACAACACCGCCTTAACACCAAATCCGCTCCTGGTCTTGATTCCATTACGAACAAGACATTACGTAACCTCGACGATGAATCCATTACTCATCTTACGGATTACATTAACACGTGCTGGACCACAGGACGTTTGCCCCCACAATGGAAAGCTGCCGAGATGATTCTTATCCCCAAACCGGGGAAGCCACTCAACATTACCAACCTTAGACCCATCTCTCTAACTTCCTGATTGGGCAAACTCATGGAACACGCCTTCCTAGCCCGACTAACAGGTTACCTTGAGGACAATGACATTCTCCCGTACACTATGTTAGGCTTCCGAAGGCACCTTTCATGCCAGGACACCATGCTCCAACTAAAGCACCAAATCATAGACACCACGGACCGCTCAACCAAAGCTATACTAGGTTTAGACCTTAAGAAAGCATTTGATAACGTTACACACGCTACAATACTCCAACAGGTTAACGCCTTAAATCTGGGAACTCGGACGTATAACTACATTCGCGACTTCCTCACGAACCGACAAGCCGTAGTTAAAGTGGGCCCACTTACATCATCTGAGATATCTATAGGAAGCGCGGGAACTCCACAGGGCTCGGTGATATCTCCTACATTATTCAACCTGGCTCTTCTCGGATTGCCCTCACAGCTGTCAATGATTCCCAGGCTTCATCACAGCATCTATGCCGATGATATTACGCTCTGGATATGTAACGGCAGCGACGGCTCTATAGAAGAACGACTACAAGAAGCGGTAAACGTCGTAGAACGATATCTCCACGGGACAGGGCTCTCTTGTTCGGCGGAGAAGTCCGAACTCCTCCTATACCGCCCTACACTCAAAGGCAGACCCCCCAAACAGTATAGTCCTACATGCTCATATGCAGACATTACCCTGAAAACGGCGGACGGACGTATCATACCGACAGTCGATAAAATACGGGTTTTGGGACTTCTTATTGAAAGCAAAGGTACAAATGGTGAGACAATCCGTAAATTAGAAGCTAAAGTCGCGCACACGATGCGACTCATTAAACGAATCACTAACAAACATCAGGGCATGAAAGAAGGAAGTATTCTTCGGCTTATCCACTCATTTGTGCTCAGCCATATTACCTATGTCGCTGCCTACCACCGATGGTTCGCGGCAGAAAAAGCCAAACTCAACGGGCTCATTAGACGAGTTTACAAACAGGCGCTAGGACTTCGGCAGAGTACCAGCACGGAACTCCTCCTCCAACTAGGCCTTCATAACACCCTTGAAGAAATAATTGAAGCGCAACAGATCTCACAGTACGAGCGCTTGAGCAATACCAAAGCCGGCCGCCACACTCTCGACAGTCTCGGCATTTCTTATCACACACGACACGGTAACAAACACGACATACCACGCGATATCCGTACTAAGCCCATAATACCACCATTGCCAAAGAACATGCATCCTGAACACAACAAAGGCAGAAGAATCAGTAGAGCCAGAGCTATGCTCCAAAGTTTTGGCCGCAATGAGGAGGCCGTGTTTGTCGATGCAGCGCGCTATCGAGACGGTCGCCGTTTTGCTGTTGCGGTTGTAGACCATACGCACACATGCATGACCAGTGCTTCGATCAACACAAGGCACGTAGAAACAGCGGAGGAGGTAGCTATCGCGCTGGCCATAGCTCACACCGATGCCCAATATATTATCAGTGACTCACAAACGGCAGTTCGAAATTTTGCAAATGGTAGGATCTCTCCAGTGGCATTGCAAGTCCTTACTAAAGGCAAAACCCGCTCTGACGAACAAAATGCACACATCCTCTGGTTTCCCGCCCACACACCCGTCGACCGCACGGAGGTCAATCTTAACGAGGTGGCGCACAACGTGGCTCGAGGCCTCACGTTCCGAGCTGCGTCTGCGGTTGACACTACCCGAAAGGACTCCCTTGTGAACGAATGGGAGTGGGGGGATAGACTAACCAAATTCAGCGATATTACCCAACACTATAAAATTCAGCGACGGGAATACCCCCCGCCCCACCCCAAACTTAGCCGGGCCCAGTCCGTTCAATGGCGGCAATTACAAACAGGCACCTACACTAATCCCGTAATTATGAAGCACATTTACCCTGATTTGTATACAGACAACTCATGCAAGTATTGCACCAATAGGGCCACACTAGCGCATATTCTCTGGGAGTGTCCAGCGCTAATTCGCAAAACTAGGGACGCGGCCTCCAATGAAGACCTTCGGGTGCGTTGGCGGGCCGCGCTGCTCAGCTCAGGACTAGACAATCAACTCTGGGCGATCCAGCAGGCCAAGGAAGCTGCTGAGAGACACGGTCTCTCGGCCGACTCTTAGGCGGGAACCCAGCCCGGAAACCTGCAGGAACTTATTAAAGTTATTCACTCACTCACTCACATTGTAAACAGACAGTGAAGGCCTCAGTAACGGAACACCGTTTTTTTCTTATACCTTCGGCTGACGTCACTTATATTTATCAGTCGCCATCAAAGACAAAGGTAAATAGCCAGTGCGGTAATTAGTTTGTGGTGACCTTCCCAAATAAAGGACGTTAATATTCTTACGGAGAGTCCGCAGGGGTCGCCGCACCCAGTCTATTACAATCTCTCGTTTAGACAGCCTAGATCCGCTTATGCCCGGCAGTGCATAAAGGCAAGTTACTTATTTTGTGTCTGTGCTTACATACTTTCAGCACATCCTTTCCCTCTGTCTATCTCAACTTGCGTATTACAGTAACGCCAGTACGAAATCTTGGCATACTGAATGCGCGAACAGTAACGCGTGAATACAACGCGTTATCTTTGATGCGATTTTACATGTCACGTTTTTTGAATAATACCCTTTGTTTTCTTTGCATGGCCAATGACCCGCAATAGAAATGTGCGTTTATTCTGCTAATGCGATTGTGTTCTCAACCTGAAATTGTTCAACATGCGACGGCCGAATCAGGCCTACACCGGTATTTAAAAAATTAACAAGTATATATTAAAGTGTATAGCTGAAATAACATTGCAATTTAGCCGAGGCTCAGTTCAGTGAGGAAATCGTGACACCTTCTATTAGGAAAGCAATTGTACGGGTACTCGAGTTGCATTTTTTGTCGAAGACGTCACCGACAGTTTCCTTATAAAGTCCAAATGGAGTACAACACCCCCCATACGTCGTATATTGTGGTTGTGAGCGAAAGCGTTGTAGAGCTGCCTACAGCCACTGCTCAATCAGAGATGATACGCACCAGCCGGCTGCATCACGAAAAGAAGCATGAAAGGATGCTGGTGTGCCGGCTGCGTTTCTCGGGCAGCAATGGAGAACATTGATAGAACGGGCCTGGTTACGCAAAGGGGCACACGCGCGGTCTCCACAGAAGACAGCCGACTGCTCATACCTTAGTACATGCTGGGATTTCACTGCTTGCTTCGAGTTAGACAAAGTGATAGACAACACGAAAACCGGTCTTCTCGCTGGAGCGGTGGTATTCATTTACGCCAGCATTTTGTCGTGTTACGCCAGATATGATCCTAAAGGAGAAGCACAAGTAAGCCTCTATATGCTGTGCCTACTGATCACCCTTCTCCATTATTCGAAAGGAGCTATTTTATTTTTCATGTAGCGCTGTGTCACCAAAGTGACACCAGTGTCCTTCAATATATTTGAAAAGTAAACGATTGAAAGAAACGTTGAAACGTTGTCAAGTAAAAAAAGCCCTCACAAGCTCCACGGGTCTCTTATTTTACTGGACTTCGCGTAAGCTTGTGAGCTACTATAGCGCGTGTTTCTGTTCGGTGTGTTCACAATATCTATCGATTTGTTATTTTTCCTACTCTTGTTTTTTTTTCTTCTGTGATCTATCTACTATACCCCTATCGCCCTCCCCACATATATGGTAGCCAACCTACCACGCGCTTGGTTAGCCTCCCTGCCTTTCCAATTCGTATCTCTGTTTCACTATCTGGCATTCCTGAAAATCTATCAAAAGGAAAGACTAATAGGCTAGTTGGTAGCATATAACCAAGGCGAATGCGGCACGGCGAATGGTGAGTGCGAGACGGGACGCAGCGTTAGCTACCAACTCATTGTTTACTGCACGTGATTGTGTATATTCTATGTGGGTTTATTTTCTTCGTTGTTCAATCACTCTCGCGATGATCTGTGTTTCACTCTTCTGATCACTGTGTCAACATTTAAAGGGCTACAAACTAAGCGTGCTACAAAACACAAAGCAGGAACATTATGTTTGAAAACTGCAGAATACGTATTACTGATACTTTTCACAATAAACGACAATCAATGTCCCCATAGTCATAGTGAGAACGTTCGCTCACATATATCGCTACATCAGCACACACCATATCCAGTCTGAAATACAGTTAGCTACATACAGTTGACAATTCTACTCTAACTCTGACATGGCAAGATTTTCGGTTTACTGTTTCACAAACAATTTTCTTCTATGTACTCCTATGTGAACGGGCCGGTTTTGCTCTCTGCTCGCATTTATTTTCCTGTTGCTTCAGAGCCTGTCCCTCTTGCCAAACAATGGCCACGCTTCTATTGTGTTGTCTGCTTTTGTCAACACGATAGAGCTTCTGTGGAGGCGAGGCTTCTAGCAGTGTTGCCACCGGAAGAAGGTTCTTTGTAGGAAAGAATTTCAATTACCGTCCGGCATTTATCAAGCCCTTCCACAGAGAAGCGTATTATGCCTTGTTTCTCTTGTTCTGAGACTAGTTTTCGCTTTTTTTCTCGAAATGAGCATTAGCCAGCGAATACTTTAACAGGCGTCTGGTGGTGAGCTCAAGGGATTTGATAACATTTGCTCACCCACAGTTACTTCGAAAGTTCGTCTCTTGACCCTATATAAAGCAATATTAGAAATGGCCACTCCGTAAGCTTGCAGCGCTAATGCACTTTTTGGAAGTTATGAATAGATCTGGCAAGAGATTGGTTGCTCGACGTGCACTTAAATTCCAAACGCGACTTTCTGTAATTTTCTGGGGAAATTCTTATGTGGGACGATTATCTAACTGTTTTTTTAATAATTAGCCCTTTGTGGCAATAATGCACTTAAACTCTCTAGTCTTGCTTGGTTGAAATTTAAGCCGATGCGGAGTGAGATTGAGCCCATTTTTATTACAAAGCCACAGCTCCCACGCACCACAGGAACTCAAGTGAAGTCTACCTGGTTTGAGTAAGCAAGGTATATCAGCATATGGGATCAGAGGCACATGGTCTCTTCGACTGTGCTGTTTACACTGTGGGTCATAATGACAAAAATCGTGCATACTGATTGTCGAAGATCGATTATTGATGGGACGCCTACAGACGCATAAGTACAAATCATAAATAGATGTCGGGACGCGTTCCTTTTCAACTGAGTCGTCGAAAAGTTGAACACCCTTGCAAGACATAACGCATTTCAAGCTACTGATGTAGATGCTTTGCAAGTGCATTGACGACGACGGCATAAACTTGTGACTGAGTCATTATTGTCATACTTCTTGGCGGAAAGCAAAAAAATTTTTATCTTGAGTAGCAGATAATATAAATATGGTATCAGTTGAATACAGCCGGACATGCCAGTACTGAAGGCAGCTCCAAACGTGCTTCAAATTGAATACAGTAGCATAACTCAATAGTGAAGACAGCAGTAAGTACACTGTGACCTAACTTGTGACAATTTCGTAAGGGTAAGTTTTTTGGGTAGGCCTAATTTCAGTGACTTGCCGAAAAATGTGGTTCGCGCTGTTGTAGCACCACATTAGCTTCACAGAAAGGTGCTGTATTTTAGGGTAGGGGCCAGAGAAAAACAATATACGTTGCCGAATGAAACTTTGGTTGGGCCTTTTTGGTCAAGTCTGGTTTCAGCTGAGATTTTCAGGCAACGGAGCGTTGCACGCATCGGTGTCACTTCCCGCTGGTGCGTAAGCTCACTATGCCGACCTTCAATGGACAGCTGCATGTGGTTAAATTCACTCTAGCGGATTTCATATTCCTCTTTTACTCAGGCCAATACTCGCTAGAAAAGCATTCAAATAAGCACGGGCAGAGATTATTATGTTGTCTAGCTGTTCCGTGGCGAACCTCGCGCCCATGTAGGTTGTACTAACCGCTGGACGCGTTTCTGCGAAGAGAAAACACGAGCAAAAATAGACATCGGCACAACACAACTTCAAAATTTTTTTTCTTCCTTAAAACAAAAAGTAATTTGATAAAACTTTCTCAGTCAGTAGACAACTAATATTGCTAGTAAATGCGCTATTTCGCATAATTTTACTAGGAGCACCTCAATGTTAAATTTACGACTAATCATGTGCAAAAATGAACTTTCTTGCAACTTTGTCGCCAGCTCTACACACCATTTCACGTCATCTGCGTCTCAAACTATTTTTGGGCTACAGTAAAACTTCCTGGCAATCAGTTAAATTAAAGTATTACATTTCACTGAATGTCCCCTTTCTATGAAAAAATCCCCAATATGGGTCATATTGTGAATATTTAAGGCCGCATGAAAAACCCACGAAAGCCTAAACGTTCGTGAAACTTATTTGAAGTGAGAAGCCTACGATCGTTATGTAGGGAAAAATTTGTCCTTGCCTAATATATGAAGAAGAGATTTTTTGAAAACGCATTTTCCGAGCCAATGTTTCGAGCCTTTCAAAAAACTTCACATAGGGTTTGCGGCACTGAAATTTTTTTTTTTGCCGAAAATATTTTTGCGGAAGGCTTCTGGCTTTGGATAGATAGTCCTCGATTTTTTTCATTCAAATCGCAGATGGTCGAGCGCCAAGTCTGGAACAGATGGCGTGGAATGACCCATATATTAAAATAAAAGCGGTCCCAAGACAGAGCCCTGTGGCTCCCCTGATTTGACGTTTACAAAACCTGATTCCTTGCCGTTCAATGCTACGAACTGTCAGTGGCATGAGAGATAATTTTCTATCCACACCAGAACTGCGCGGTCAGCGTTTAGCGCTGCAAGTTTGCTTAAAAGAAAGGAGTGCGAAACAGTGTCGAGAGTTTTTTGGAAGTCCATGAAAGGGGAATCGATTTGTCCGCCGTTGTCTATTTCAGGTACTACTAAGTCATGGTAAAATTCAATTGATTGCGTTGTGCAAGATAAGACCTTACGAAACCCCCGTTTTTGAGAGACCAGCAAGTTGTTTGTTGATAAATGAGTCATTATTTCCTTATACAGAATAACTTACACTGCATGGACGTAAGTGAAATAGGCTTATAGTTGGTTACGTCTTTCTTAGGCCCATCTTTATGAATAGGAACCGTATGTGCAAATTTCCGGTCGTCTGGGAGGGCACCGGAGGAGAAGACTTGGTGTAAATTGCTTGCAGATAAAAGAAAATTGACTCAGAACACTGCTTTAAGATTCCAGGTGAAATTCCGTCCGGTCGAATTGCCTTATTATAGGTAATTTTGTTTAGTAATGCCCTGATTTCGCTCACACTTAACTCTGCTGATTTCATATTTGGTACGGAACAAGTGCATTGCGAAGCACTAGAGCTATATTTTGGCAAGTATACGAAAAGAAAATAGTTACTTAAACAAGTAGCTTTGTCGGTATTATCTAATAACTCCTCACTAAACCTTGCGCTGCAAACCCTTTCAATATACATTGCGCTCGCCGCCATCTACGTGAGAAGCGTCCAGAACCGCTTCCACACTTGCACACGGGTTAGTGAAACGTGTGTGCGTTCTCCATCATAAGATTCATAACGGACAAGTATAAGCACTGCATACCGGCTTACCGCGTCTGGTGTTGGTAATACGGATGTTGCTGTTGACATCGTAACGCAGCTGTAAACAGATGGTTATATAACACACGTGCGACTCTTCAACGTATATGTGTGTGTATACCATTTGCGCCTAAACATAGCATCATTGCACAACGTCTCGCTCAATGTAAAAAAATGCGCCAGTCACCTTCCCGCCGCGTGCTTCGCATTACATCGACTCCCACGGTATGTGGGATCTGCCAGTTTTTTTCTTGAGTGAGCCTGAGTGAGCTCCGCCTTTTATTGCTGCCCTATAGACCTATCTCTTATCTTCAGCATTACTATCAGCCTTGTATTGGGTTACGTTTAAACAGACGTCTATTCACACATCTCTCGACGCACAAGCGTTTGTGCGCCATCTCAATATTTATTGACCCCAGGTGTAAGCTAGGGGGGGGGGGAGGCATGACCGTTCTTCCACCACAAGCTTTCTCACGAGAAATTTTGATAAAAATATCTGGTGTGAGTCGCGTATTTCTAAAGGAAAGTGTTGTCACTGGATTGAAACCACGATAACTCATAAATAAAGCTTACAAGATCAAAAGACGTATCGTAGAGCACCGATTATGCGATACATTGGCATTAAAGAGCATTGACACCATGATCGAAAAATTAGTGTTACGCTAACGGATTCATGAGTCGACTTACTCAGGCGCACTCAACCTGAGGTCAAGTCGTGAGTCTGTGTCTGAGTGAGTCCGGCTGAGTACTATTCTGGTGAGCTTGAGTCCGAGTGAGTTCGGTCCAGGAAAAGTTAAGTTAGTCAGAGTTCGAGTGAGTCCGGCTGTGGAAATAACTGGCGAGTCTGAGTCCGAGTGAGCCCTCTGAGCAAAATGCAAACCTTGTGTGAGGTTGAGTGAGCCCGAACTTTTTTTGCCGACCTATGGCTGTGAATATATACGTGCCTAAGCAAGACGCTACATTATTGTTGGAGGCTGACGTTGTCCCATACAAGACACGTATCTTCGCAGCAGTCGCAATGCCGACAAGCTCCCTTTGATACTTGCGGCCGCAACTCCCATACGCAAACCACAACGTCGTTCTACTAATAGGTCAGGCGAGAGGCAAAGCTAAGACATAAACCAGTGTAAAGAAACACGTACGTCCAAAAGCGTCAAAAAAAAAGAACAGCGCTGATACTTTCTAGAAGGAGAGGCTCTAAGAAAACTCGTTTAAAACTAGCGGCGGCCGCATTGAAAACTAACACCGAATTTCACTGTGTCGATTAAAATAATCCATAAAAAACAATACCAATATAAGTATATTGAAAGGAAGACTACCAAAAATACAGTCAATTAGATGTACTGCAAGCTTATCACCTATGAGTGAAAAAATAACAGGAACATAGCGATGCGTTCGTTTTTTTCATACGACGCCCCGAAGGTGCTCTTTTATGGATTGCCGAGGCTTCTAAGCACCGCATCGCGTCAGCAAAATGATGACAGCGATGAAAACATACATGTACTCTCGAGAAACTCCCTCTGCTGGAGTGAAGGTATCTTCAAGTGCGCGGAAAATATAAAAGTGCGCGTTTTGAAGACGCCGACTGAGGTTTTCGACGCATCGGAGTTGGCTGTGATTGAAGTTTGCAGTAGCACTTTGTACTAGCGAGAAGCAGAACCTCGAAAGTCACACGCCCTACTGCCTCTTCGATAAACAGACCGAAATGTGCGAGCCTCATTGGTTTCTTATCTTGTTTCTCATGACAAGCTTCCGTCTTGTGTTTGTTTCTTTTTGTTATTTTTCCCCTTCACCGGGCGTTTCTACAAGTGCCGCGGAATAAAAATTCGAGGCTCGCTCGGACGACAATGGCTTTTCTGCTGCGTTGCTTTAGTGCAAGACGTCTATCTAGGGTTGGCTTCTGGAAGCAGTGATGTTAATACGCGAAACAAAAAGCTGTGGACACAGACGAGTACATTTCAGAGCAAACATAAAATGAGACAACTCAGTACGTTGCGAATGTGTATTCAATATACTTCTTTTTGTAAATGTCGTTTCTACCGGCAGTGGGTGAAACCACAAACAACAAACTTTTGACGTAGAACATTGGATTAATTCTACTTAGCGCTAAAGTGTGCTTCGTCTTTAGTATTTGAAATGTCTTGCCACTACGTGGCGTTTTCTGGCAGCGAGATGGGCTTTAGTGCTTCGAACTGCTGCGGGCTCTAACGCGAATGTACCGTTACTGCCGACTGAAAGCCTTTGAAGAATTGTTTTTACTTCACCTGCATTTCATAGCATCAAGCTTTCTCTACATATGAAGGTAGACACAATTTCGACGCACCATTTACGGTGCGCAGGATTGACTGCATTGTCGTTAATAAATACTGCACCATTGACGTCAGATGTCTTGGACCTGTCGCGGTCGTCACTATTATACTTATTCAATATCCTGTACACTGCCACAAAAATGCGTCATCGAATGAAACCCGCGAACGTACATTGCAAAAAAAATGTTTTCCTTCGACATCACTCTTTTAAATGCGAAGCATTTCTTAGCGAACCTCAGGCACTTTAAGCGTTTCTATCCACGCATCTATCTATTTAGCCGCCTACGTCTGGGTGCACTCGTGATCGCCTCCTTAGCTTCGTGTAGACCAAAAGTGGCTTGGGAGGGTAAGATGGTTTGACGAATTTGACTGCCTGGTCATCACATAACAAAGTCACAGTTTCACCCCAAGGGCGAAGCAATGAATGCGATAGCAAGAAATTGGAATCTCACAAGAAGAACGAGAACAAGCTGGATACTTGCAGCGCATGTCACAGTTCTTACGTCATTGTGCTTGAGCAATGCGCTGCAAGTGTCGATGATGGAGAATAAGATGTCCTTATATATTTCTGTTTCTTTTAAACTGCGGCGCGTGGAGTGACGTCCTGCATTTCTTGCCACAGGGGGCGTCTGATGCAAGGTGTGCCCGGTGTTCTTTTTTTTTCTTCTTCCACATCACGAGCGGATACAGAAAAGGGACACTTTGTCGTGCGCTTCTCAAGAGCAGTTTTCAAATCGAAATAAAGTTAGGAGCGTTGCGTGATAGAAAACACGCTCAAGCTCCACCGAGATTTGCTTGCCACCAGCGGTAAATGGTGTATATTAATAGCTCGCCGTTATTTCGCCAGCGCATGCATGGGACATGGTTCAGTTGCCTAATGCAGCGGGCTGGGGGAGCGAGGGGTGGATGGTTCGAATCTCCGGTCAGGTGCTTCGGAATATTTTTCTTCTGCTTTATTTTTCTTCGTGCCTTTTCTTTATATATATATATATATATATATATATATATATATATATACATATACATATCCGGGGCATGACGGCGACGGTGACGGCAAAATTCAGCGGAGACATTCCATATAATTACTCTCGCAATAATAACGTGAAAATCCTGTCGCGTACGTCGACAAACCATTTCCTGCAGACGCGTGTGGCATATACCCGTATACTACAGGCCACGGTGCGCGGGTATGCGCCACAAGTGATTGACAGTTGATATCTTCCCAGGAACGGCGACAACAGATATCAGAAATTTAAATGCGATTGCATCAAGAAAACCGGCATCCTCAGGGTTGACTCGACGAATGCCAAGAACACAAATCAGAATTCCGGGAGGAATCGAACCCATGCATTCTGCGTGGCAGTCAGATATTCTACCACAAAGCCACGCCGTGTCTTGGAACTGCTTTGGAGAAAGACCCTATACAGGTGTAATGTCGGTGCAACGTCAATTGTGGTTGCAATGCTGCTTTCTAATTTTATAACAAAGCAATAAACATTAAATATTTATCCTATATATATGACACATGCGTCCTGCTGGGTTAACGTAAATTGTGGTTTCAGTGTTGGTTCCGCTTTTAGAGAAGTCTAATAAACATCACATGTGAATTGCTATGATTCAGCGAGCTACGTTCAAGCGTTGCTCGACCCAGGACGAATACCCTATCGAAAAGTTACGTATGATATTCACATCATCGCACCGTAAAATGCACTTCGTTTTGATAATACTAACGTCCGCGCTCAAAGGTGAGTGCTGACGCTTCGTCAGGCCATAAGCTACCCTTTGAACTACAGCGTGGTCGTCGTACCTGGTAAAGCCACCATGGGCACACAGCTACTACGCTTAAAGAAACACGTCGATTCACCTCGTAACGTTTGAGTGAAAGAATAAAATGAAGCATAAAAGACTACTCACCGAATGCTTCGCATGAAACCGATTCCCAGAATGCGTGGGCTACCGAATTTTTATACAACAGCTGTCAATCAAAGTGGTCTTTCTATGTAATGCCAACGATGCGGGCCTCGTGGAAGTGCGCGATTCATTGCGGAGGGGTTGAATAGGGCGAACATAAACACACAACTAGTAAAAAAAAATTACAGACATGTTCGATTACCGTAGTAACCTTTTATGATAAAGGTACCTCAGGGTAATCAAAGAGAACATCTGTTTTCAAGAGTGCTTGCTCGATGCGCTTGTGCGAACGTGCTTTAGTGCGCAGGTTTGCATGAAAGTTCCTGAGTCGCATCATGAAAGATAAATTTCGAAGTAAATGGACAATTCTAGCAGCAACGTTTAATCGACAGCGCTTTAGGGTGCCGTAATTAGTTATTCTTGACGGCCAAATAATCGTAAGTCTTTGACGTAGCGAGGTATAGTTGTACTTGCGCATGTGACATCAGAGAGTTTTGAGAATTGGGGACTCAAGACACTGGGTCCCCAAGCTGCTTTGGGAAGGCTGCTCTTACGTTCGGAGGATCAGCAGAGATCGAGAATTGGGTCAAATGCGGGTTGCGTTGGATAAAGCGCACGGGGCGCCACACGTGGCGAAACTGAAATTACGCGGGACGCAGGCCATACTGTGCCGTAGCCCGGGCTGCGTCAGCGTCGTCTAGCTGGCGGCCTAACACGCCTTGGCGACCCACGCTAGTTCTCGCTTTTTGGGTCTTGGTTTAACGCGAGAGCAAAGCCCAGGAGCGACTTGGGTTCTGCGCATGCGCCCTGGCCGCTCCCAGATGTCGTGCCGACGTCCCAATTGGGGCCCCAATTGGGGCCCCAATTGGGACGCCAATTCTCAAATTGGGGCCCCAATTCCCAATTGGGGCCCCAATTCTCAAACTCTCTTTTATTGAACATCGAGTGCAATATCTGGGCCGGTATTCACAAAAACGTCTCACGGTAAGCATTTTCTTGAGATAATAGTTCAGCCAATCATGATGCGGGACGTATCATTAGCGCAGTCAGTTGACCAATGGAAAATTCCACATAAGGTAGAGGAGTTTGGGGAATACAGCCGCTAATTTATATGAGCTAGGCAAAAATTGTGTAACGTCGGCTAGCGCAAAAACTTACAAGACGATGAACAAATAATAGAGGAACATGTGAATGCGGCGGTTGTCGCGATAAATAAAACATCAAGAGTGGTAGTGTTTCCTTCGGAGCACAGTTGCTAAAAACGTGTGTCCTAGAGGCAATTCACGACAAGGGCTCTTGTATCATTTATACGATTAAGTTTGTATTAGGTACATTGTCGTTGTTGCTTTGTTCACGTGCATTGCAATAATGACGTTTGGCCGTGACAGCCACAGCATCGGTCACCCGTCGACTAAACGTCCCACAAACGGCAGTACGTCCTATGAAAATTAAGAGCATGCGTGACATTTTTCGGTGAGCCCTGACGTACCACGTCTACGACTCTCTTTGAAGAGATACGTGAACTTTTTTGGTGGCTGAGAGTCGTGGCGCTCTAGGAGTCTACCTTGACTCTCTTCGCAAGAGAGGTAAATGACTTATCCCAAGCATCACATTACCACTGCTGAGAGTCAGGTGGCTCTTGCCGATAACACTCCTAAGTTTGTGAAATGACAAACGCTGGAGTGTCAAATGACTATAACTATTTTAAATTAGTGAACTGACTCATGACATCGGAATTTCTGCGAAAGAAGCTCTTAAGCGGTATTTCGTTAATAAATAAATAAGTAGGAGTGGCCGGAGGCATCCGACTGATAACTTGCTATTTTGTTGTTGCTGTTTCCCGTGTGCTGCCATGAAAAATGGTATTTGAAAAACAGGACGTAGTATTGTAATGAGAAGAGGAAAATGTAATGAGAGTTTTTAAAACACACGACATTACGGGGTCCATAGACAAAATATTGGCTCCAAACAAAACAACTGCCAACAGATGTGGCAAGGAACAATGCATTTGACATTATCGTGTAATGTGCTACTTACAAATATGAGCTTTTGCTAGATGCTTCTTGGTAACAGACGTGGCAAGGAACAATGCATTTTGACATTATCGTGTAAAGTGCGACACACAAATATGACCTTTTGCAAGATGTCTCTTGGTAACAAAGGTGCAGAACAATATTATGGAAACCTCTTTTAAACTACACACGAAATTGGTTTAGGCTCCTTTGAGTGGTGCCCCTCACATCTTTTCCTCCGTCGTCTTGTCCAACCAAGAACAGTGTAGGACCGAGTGCCTCGTGAACAGGGTGAACGGCGCTGATAAATTTCGTCGCGCGATTGGTAAGGCAACAGACCATAGCGGCGCCTTTGTTTCTCCGAGTGTGGTGGTCAGCAGGAATCAAGAGGGAGGAGAAGCGGTCCGAGATTCTTGGAATAAGAACACACGCAGACTGATTATTTGGATTTAAAACCACTGTTGGTTCAACATACCGTGGATCTACACACGCATGGAATGAGTGTATTGTTATGAATATTTCTCCAGAAAAGCTAACTTTCAAGCAAACCAATTAGGGCAGTTACGCACTAGTGGTAGGCAGACTCACAAAACAGCATAGCTAGTAGAGTGCACTCCTTCTTTTCCTCCTCTTCACCCTTACTTCCCTTTCCCACCACCCCTTATAATACTACACTCTACATGTTTTCATTCTAAAAAGACAGGGCGTGCAAACACGAACACAAGAAAGAAGTCATACACCAAGCAGTCAGACATTAGAATGAATACGTACCAACTAGCTCAGCTCTCTGTTATTGTAAACTCTACATGTGTGTCCTTGCTGTCTCTTTTTTTCTATCTCGTTTTTGTGTCTGTTTCTTTCTAGCTCTTTCGTGATCCGTATATTTATTTGTCGGTCTTTCTAACTTTTTTTTCTCTCTACTTTACTCTTTTTTCTTTCTTTCCACTTCTTTCTTTCGCTTTCTTTCTATCTGTACTCGTTCGGTTGCCTTCCATCTTTTCTATCTATCTTCCCTTTATTTCTCACTTTCTCTGTCTTAATATCTCTTTTTTTCTCTCCATATCTCTACTGGTTCTTTCGACCATCAGGGTTATGTTTCCGACTCCGGACAAATCACCCATCGCCCACCAAAGTTATTGCTTACCACGCTGGACGTGTTCTGGGAGCGAAGCAGAAGATGAAGAAGAGGACGAAGACAAAGAAGAGGACGAATAAAGCGCATGTCGGTTCATGACGATCTGTCGACGAAACAAAATAACGAAAACTTTGCAGCTCCACCGTAAAAATTAAAGTTAATGAAAAATAATTTGCCGCCAGTGTCTGCCGAACGTATAACCTCTCGAATACTAACGACGTAAAGTTGTTTTAAGTGTCTCTTTAAGATTTAGTGCAAATAAAAACATTTGTTGTAACGTCCCTTCTGCACTTCAATAAAAATATAGTTTTTCTGGATGATTGCTTTGGTTTCATTGTTTAATGGTATCACTTATGCCTCGACGCAGTTCGCCTTCATTTCAGTATTATCGCCGCGTGTTCGTTATTTCGCCATCATAACTGAACTATCGAGCGAGTCACTGCTGATAATGCCGTCAATATTTTGGCTACTGCTCTGGGCTGCCGGCACTGGGGGTCATACCAGCATGAAGACGTCTTCTCCGAAAGCAGCGATACTTAGACCGGGAAGCAACGACGAGATAGTCCACGACAGTATTGAGAGAACGGAATTGGGATTGGCGGAAACACACGGATCTGGTAAACAAGAACGGATAGTCTGTTTCCTCGAACATTACCAGAGGACCTCAAGGGATCCCATGCCCGCTACTCTGCGTCGTCTCTACGACCCACCTATCTAGGCGCCAAAAAACTCACAAGCAAACCGCGATGTTTACTCTAGGAATTCCCTCCTCCCGTCAGTATGTTTTCTTCCTCATTAATTCTCGTTCTGCTGACGTCACAGCTAGTTTTCGTTTCGGGCGGGACGTATTTTCTTCCTGTACCCTGGCTTTTTTCTGGCATGTTAGGGGCGAAGCTCCTTATGCCGTGGGTCTGTCCATCCTCCGTTTGTTTGTAGCGTTGTAGTAGCGACCTCTAGCTCGTGAGAAGAGCGCATTCTGGTATGCAGTAGAAGAAGAAGACGTTGATGAGTAAGACTCTCGTGCGTGTTCGCCTGTGTGGCATCCTTTCTTCTTTTCTGCAGACGTTCTGGTATGCAGTAGAAGAAGAAGACGATGTTGACGAGTGACACTCTCGTCCGCGTATTCGCCTGTGTGGCGTTCTTTCTTCTTTACTACGTGACGTGTTTTCACACCCGAAGACAACATTTAAGAAGTAACGTGCCATGAGGCTCCATCTTGGCACGCTTTCTCTTTAGCTCGGAGTCGCCAGATGGAAGAAAAGGCACGGAACGCGGCGGCAGCGCGCGCGCGCAGACAGAATCCTGAGGTGAGAGCCCGCGAGGCCGAAGCTGCACGTCGACGCCGCGAAGCAGATTCCGCCATTCGAGCCCGCGAGGCCGAAGCTGCTCGACAAGCTGCACGGCTGCGGGGAGAAGACCCCGCCGTTCGAGTCCGCGAGGCTGAAGCTGCACGGCTGCGGAGCGAATCGGATCTTCAAAATGTGAAGGACCGTGAAGCGGCGAGAAAGCACGCATACCGGCAGGCATAGCCCGAGGCTGTGCGAGCACGTGAAGTGGCTGCAAAACGCATCAGGCGGGCTCTGCCCGAAGGCGCCGACGCGCGCTTCCAGCGGGACTTCCTTGATAACAATTTCGGCCATAGTTGCGGTGTGTGCAACAGATTGTGGTTCTCAAACAATCTAGTCACAATATCTTCCATCAAGAAGGACCATGCTCGCGCCAATGCCATCGCCGTGCTGCAGCGCGAGTTCGTTCGCCCCACTCACCATCATTCACCACGTGGATATGCTGTGATTTTTTTATATTCCCGGGATTCCCGGGATCCTTGTGTGCGCGCACGTGATTCATCCTCCTACTGTCTCCCGGTTAGAGCTGACTCACGTGGTTTCGAGAAATCGTCAGCGAAATTCCGTGTTCAAAGATGCCTCATTATTAACAGCACGCCTATTTTACACCTGGATTAATCATTTTCTTTTTTTTTAACAGGCAATGACACTGATTTATTAACTATTGTTGCAGATGCAAAGAACGCTATATTCTCTGCCATCGACAGCTGAAATAATTCCCATTAATATCGATGTTTCGCACAAAAAGCTACATTTAAAAATAATCAATACAATGGAATTACATTCATCTTGATAACAGCGCAGCAATACCAGGACGGCTATGTTCTCCTCTAGACAAAATACCACACGATTTATAATAATAATAATAATACTTGTTGAGGTTTAACGACCCAAAACAACGATTTCATTATGAGAGACGCCGTAGTGGAGGGCTCCGGAAATTTTGAACATGTGGTGTTCTTTCCAAATCTAAGTGCACACGCCTCAAGCATTTTCGCCTCCATTGAAAACGCGGCCGCCGCGGCCGCGATTCGATCCGCGAGCTGAGGATCAGCACTCGACTACCATAAACACTAGGCCACCGTGGCGGGCCAAACAATTTCCGAGTTTTCGCAAAGAAGTGAGTAAAAACACGAAATTAGAAAAAATATCCAGGATGGAACGAGCTTCGAACGTGGGCCCTCTGCGTGTGAGCCCAGTATTCAACCTCAGAGCCATGCCGGTGCTTGCAACTGCTTTGCAAAATGACCCTATACAGGCTTCATATCGGGGAGGAGCCACATTAACATATGTAGTATAGCGTGGTAGAAGAGTAAAATAACAACCAAGTGTCACACAACACGAATTCCGTAAGCAGGCGTCACACAATGCGAATTGCGCAACGAGTGGGTTGTTGAATGCTTCCAACCCATTACAAAGGGCTCTGCCATAATTCTTCATCGTCATCAGCCACAGCATCAACAAAGTGCACATAATGCCTTACAGGTGTTTAACAGGTACCACGGTTCTGCGAAGAATGAAGAAAAATTGCATAGTGGCTGCTTCCCTACTTCACAAACATTATGTTGATTTATAGCGTAGTGGGTTCCTCGCAAGTGCACTTCTAATGGTTGCCATCATCATCATCAGCCTGTCTACGCCCACTGCAGGGCAAAGGACTCTCCCATGTTCCGTCAATCAACCCGGTCCTGTGCTTTCTGCTGCCACGTTATACCTACAAACTTCTTAATCTCATCTACCCACATAATTTTCTGTCTCCCCCTCACGCGTCTGCCATCTCTTGGAATCCAGTCAGTTACCCTTAATGACCACCGGTTATCCTGCCGACGTGCTACGTGCCCGGCCCATATCCATTCATTTCTTCTTCTTGATTTAAACTATGATATCCTCAACCCCCGTTTGTTCCCTGATACACTCTGCTCTCTTCCTGTCTCTTAAGTTTACACCTATCATTTTCCTTTCCATTGCTGGCTGCGTCGTCCTCAATTTCAGTTGAACCCTCTTTGTAAGTCTCCAGCTTTCTGCTCCCTAGGTAAGTACCGGTAAGATGCAGCTGTTATATACCTTCCTCTTGAGAGATAGTGGTAGACTACCATTCATGATTTGATAATGCTTGCCGAATGAGCCCCATCCGATCCTTATTCTGCTACTTATTTCAATCTCATGGTTCGGCTCCGCGGTTACTACCAGTCCTAGGGAGACCTACTCCTTTACAACTTCCAGTGTCTCGCCACCTATCGCAAAGCGCTGTTCTCTGCCAAGATTGTTCCACATTACTTTAGTTTTATGCATATTAATTTTCAGACCTACTCTTCTACTTTCCGTATCCAGTTCAGTAATCATGAGCTCCGGCGTTACTCATCAACGCAGTGTCATTACCGAATCGCAGGTTACTGAGATATTCTCCATTAACTCTTATCCCTAATTATTCCCAATCTAGAGCCGTGAAAACCTCCTGTAAACACGCGGTGAATAGCATTGGAGAGATCGTGTCTCCCTGCCGTACGCCCTTCTTTATTGAGATTCTGTCGTTTTCTTTATGAAGGACTATAGTGGCTGTGGGTGCGCTGTAGATTTCTTCCATTATGTTTATAGAGGCTTCGTCGATGCCCTGATTCCGCAGTGCCTGCATGATTGCTGATGTCTCCACCGAATCAAATGCCTTCTCGTAATCTATGAAGGCTATGTATAGGGGCTGGTTGTATTCCGCGCATTTCTCTATCACCTGATTGATAGTATGAATATGGTCTATTGTTGAGAAGCCTGTACGAAATACTGTCTGGTTCCTTGGTTGATTGGTATTAATTCTGTTAGCAATTACTTTTGTAAATAGCTTGTAGACAACGGACAGTAAGCTGACGGGCCTGTAATTTTTCAGGTCCTTGACGTCCCTTTTCTTATGGATCAAGATGATGTTGGCATTCTTCCAAGATTCTGGTATCCTCCCCGTCGAGAGACACTTCGTATACAGGGTGGCCAGTTTTCCTAACATAATCTCTCCACCGTCTTTCAACAGGTCTGATGTTACCTGATCCTCACCAGCGGCTTTGCCTCTTTGCATTCCCTTTAGGGCTTTCTTTACTTCTCCTGTCAATACTGGTGGGATGTCAGATTCCTCTGGGATATTACTGCTTCTTACGTTATCAACCTGACTGTCTTGGCTGCTGTACATATCTCTGTAGAATTCTTCCGCTACCTCAACTATTCTATCCATATTGGTTGTGACCTTGCCTTCCTTGTCTCTTAATGCATACATCTGATTTTTGCCTATGCACAGTTTTTTCTCCGTAGCTTTGAGGCTTCTTCCGTTCTTTAGAGCATGCTCAATTCTCTCCATAATATACTTTCTTATGTCGGCTGCTTTACGCCTATTGATTAACTTTGAAAGCTCCGCTAGCTCTATTTTGTCTGTTGCATTTCAGGCTTTCATGGCTTGACGTTTCTTAATGAGGTTTTTCGTCTCTTGGGATAGCTTACCAGTTTCCTGTCTAACGACTGTACCCCCGACTTCCACTGCACACTCCTTAATGATACTAGTCAGGTTAGCATTCATTGCGTCAACGCTAAGGTCGGTTTCCTCGGTTAAAGCCGCGTACCTATTCTGAAGTGCAACTCTGAATTCCTGTACTTTCCCTCGCAGAGCTAGTTCATTAATCGGCTTCTTGCGTATCAGTTTCTGCCGTTCCTTCCTCACGTCTAGTTGAATTCTAGATCTTACCATTCTACGGTCACTGCATCGGATCTTGTTAACTACTTCCATATCCTGTACAATGCCCGGGTGGTCGCACATTATGAAGTCTATTTCATTTTTATTTTCGCCATTAGGACTCCTCCGCGTCCACTTACGAGTAGTCCATTTTCTGTAGAAGGCATTCAAGATCCGTAAATTATTTCGTTCTGCGAACTCTACTAGGAACTCCCCTCTGGCATTTCTAGAGCAGATGCCATGTTCCCCAACTGCGTCATCTCCAGCCTGCTTCTTGCCTAGCTTTGCACTGAAGTCGCCCATCAGTACAGTATACTGTGTCTTTACCTTACTCACTGCTGATTCTACGTCTTCGTGGAAGCGTTCAACCAGTTGATCATCATGGCTGGATGCAGGCGCGTAGGCCTGTACCACCTTCACCTTGTACCGCCTATTAAACTTAATTACGATACATATCACCCTCTCATTAATGCTATAGTATTGCCAGCTATATTTTTATGAATAAGGAACCCCACCCCTAGTTCTCTTCTCTCAGCTAAGCCAAGATAGCATAGGACGTGTCCGTTCTTCAGCACTGTATAAGCCTCATGTGGCCTTCTAACCTCACCGAGCCCTATTACATCCCATTTAACACCCTCAATTTCCTCGAATAGTACAGCTAGACTCGCCTCACTAGATAAAGTTCTAGCGTTATACGTAGTCAAGTTCAGATTTCAATGGCGGCCTGTCCGGACCCAGAGATTCTTAGCACCCTCTGCTACATCGCAGGTCTGACCGCCGCCTTGATCAGCTTCTTCGCAGCCGCTGGAGACTGAGGGCCGAGGGTTAATTGGTGTGTTCATGTGGGAGGTAGTGGCCAAGTACTCAACCAGGGTGGCCAATCCTGCTCTGGTGAGGGAGTGCATGGCTGGCTGTGGTCGCCAGTGAGGCTGCACCCCAGGTCTTTTTTACGCAATTCCATCATCACGCGGATTTTTTTCATTCCGGTTGTGAATTGTCTGGCACCGGGATTCGAACCACGGACCTCTTGCATGCGAAGCTGATGCTCTACCCACTACGCCGTCGCTGCAACTTGGCAATTGGTTGCCAAGGAAGCCCATAAGGCTCCCATGATCCATTTGCTCAGGGTCTCAATAAGATTAATACCCTCTCTCTATCTCCTTCTAACGTTAGCGTATGTTATGAAGCGTGGTGGGATAATGAAATAATGACCGGGCGTCAGACAATGCGAGTTACGTAACTAGTGGGTCCTTTAAAGGGATCAGCTTAGATTACAAAGGGATCAGCCATAATTCTTCATCGTCATTAACCGTCGCATCAACAAAGTGCACATAATGCCTTACCGATGGTACCTCGCTTCTCCGCAGACTGACGAGTAATGTCGTGGTGGGTGCTTCCCAACTTCACAAAAATTATGATTTGTGGCGTAGTGGGCACGTTCCTAGTTTACCTGCATCAGTAGCCACAAGAGAATTTATAACGAGCTCAAGAAATGCCGATCTTCGAGCTTTCGCTGTGACTGTGCTGCGCTTTCCGCGCAGGCCTGGCGTTTCTTTTTCTCGAGTGAAGTCCTGCTGTATCGAACATACCACATTACGCTGATTAATAAAATGCTATAATCTGAATGCCTTCACTGTACTTCTAGAGGTAATATAAAGGTAGAAAAATACGCAGTATACTATTGTATCTTTAACAAAGCGTGAAAAACTAGACGCTTGTTTGCGAGAACAATGGTGTCTCTTGATTTAAAAGGCTGTATTAGTGGTTCTGCACCCATGGCCATGCGGCCAACGCATCGTCAATTACAAAGCCTGCAGTAGCGGCTTATTATCGGCGCGTTCCCATGCGCATGCATATGACAATCAACAATAAAGCAGCTATAATTGCTGTATTGATGTGTACGGGCAACAAGCCACCGCTTTCTGAGCGTCAGAGTTTCACATTTACAGGAATGTGGACATATCGTCCGGGTGGTTGACTGCGCGCGAGTAAAAAAGAAAAGCACAGCAAGGTTTTCCGACGATGGCCTCCTTTCTCTGTAAAAGACAGTGATACAAGTTGGAATCTTTCATTAGAAGAAATGTAAGAAACAGAGAAATAGGAGTGCTACTTAGCGGTGAACACCGCGGAGCTATTAAAGAAATAGTGGGACAGCTCGTACTCGAGAAGGCAGGTTTCCGAAAACCTTAATCAAAGAAATGCTTAAGCGGAGCTCGGATTTTTTTCTAGATAACTTTTCCGGATGCCCCCGCACTCTCTTTAACGCAACCTAGGATTCATCCTCAAGTGCTTCTTTTATTGAAAGAAAACGCACAACAGTAATGGCGTCTCCTTTCATAGCGGTGCTCTCCTGATCATCTAGAAAGGGAGAACAGACGGCGCAGATATCAATTTTACTTGTGGCTCAGCGTCTCTCAATACTCTTACGAGAGATGATCGGGAGGAAGAACAAAAAAAACGAAATATAAAAAACCTATGAAGAGGAAAAAGGGAGATGGAATGTCACGCTTTGTTTTTTTTTTCTTTTTTGTGCATAGGACAAAAAATAAGAATCGAGTGAAACCGTTTCTGAGACCTCTCATCGCGTAAGGGCTGGTAACGCAACTGTAAGTATAAAAAGCGACGAGCAGGTTTTATGACCTGGCTTGCGAAAAGTGCACCTTCAACTTTTTTTTTTTGTTGTCTTTCCCCTAGGTTACGGTGTTCGACTGCCTTCGGTGGCGAAGTGTGGACCCATTTCATGATATGAGTTCTTCCTATGGGAGATAGTCGCTTTCTTTATTCTTCGACGGTTTATTGTCAATAGCCTGAGTTTTTACACGTGAAGCAATCCTTAGCGAACCAGACACATGGACTATATCTATCTATCTATCTATCTATCTATCTATCTATCTATCTATCTATCTATCTATCTATCTATCTATCTATCTATCTATCTATCTATCTATCTATCTATCTATCTATCTATCTATCTATCTATCTATCTATCTATCTATCTATCTATCTATCTATCTATCTATCTATCTATCTATCTATCTATCTATCTATCTATCTATCTATCTATCTATCTGTGTACGTGGCTACGGCTGAGCGCTCTCGTGGTTGTCTCCATACCCTTGTTTATACCGAAATTGGCATAATAGGAGGGGAAGTGAACGTTTGACGTTTTTTTATAACAATGGAAACAGTGGAATAACAGTGGAACACTCTTTAGCAGACATCGCCTTTTCGCTGAATAAATAAGGAGAATCCCTTGATTTAGCCCACTGAATAATTTTACGAATTTCAGAGAAATTGTAAAATTCTAAGGCGAAAGCTATACGCATCTCGCAAGTTCATTCATCGCGTCGCAGTGGCCTTCAGCAGCCGGAGCGCAAGCGCAACTCAAGGCGAGTCCGGTAGCCTTAGCAAATGAGAAGAGCCGCATGGCTCCAGGCGCAAGCCAGAGAACTTGGCTATCGGTCATCTCGGACGCTACAGCTGGAGCCGCTGCTCTTTCGTCCAATCGCCTCTTTAGTTCCAAGTTAGGCCACGTGATCCGCTGCCGAGAGGCGTCGCAGCGCGCTTTCTCGGAGCCTCGTCGCAACTTCACAACATGGCTAGACGAGGGTTTCTGGGCTGCTTCGCCGGCGCCACGTTGATCAGTCTTGTCATGAATGGCGGGTCATCTGGGTCGTCTGTGCGTACGCTTCAGTGAAAGCGACACGATGAATAGAATCGTCCAGTAGACATAGCTACATGACAAGCTAGCAAATATCAAGCAAAGGTAAAGTTTTCTGCTTAACAGCGGAGAAAAGGGAGGGCGTAATAGCATGTTACAGAGACAAGTGCGGAAATGTGCCAAGATAGAAGCTACTGCAGCTGCCGCTAGGGTGAATAGCCTTTGGAAAAGCAAGCCAATCATCCTCTTTGCTCGCAATAGTCCTAACTACAAGGGATAGGTTTCAACCATTTCTTTTTTCTACCCATCCTAACTCTCGTTCGTGCACTGGTTCCGGACAAGGAAAGGCCGTGAACTACCACATATGCTTTCGTTTTGAGGACTCCGTGTGATTTTACTTTCACAGGCTTCATACTGGAGCTGGACGGATTTTCTTTTTCGTCACAGCAAGCCGTCATTAATCTACTATGTTCCACATAATATATCGAGCACTGTGTGAGGCAGTATTTTACTGCAGTAATTCGAGGTTTAAGGTTGCGTGTATAGCGGCCCCAGTACAGGGAACGTTAGGTGTACCACATGCATTGGTGAGCAGGGAGCAAATTAACTTCTCTCATGATCTGAATGCGCTCCGTGCGTGTTCCTTCGTACCTCCCCCAAAAGAGAGGGTAGGTGTTATAGCTATTCGGTCGAAGATCTCAGCCTGTTCCCTCCTTATTTTCTCTATTTCCTTTTATATTTGTGAATACATAGCATATAATAATAACGCAATCGCTTTGCGTCCTGTCTTACAGCGCTTTCGCTGGAAGGTTCACTTCAATGACCCTAGCGTAAACGATGAAGCCGACGATTACAACAGTGCTATTATGGAACCTAGTTAATACTCCCTACAAAAGATACTTACAGGATCGCACCACTCAACATTTTTCGGCTGTGCGAGTCACATTTTCGAAATGTGGAAGACCCGACCTTATGACGTCGGAGGACCCTTTTTGGCCACCCTAACAGCATGAACCCGTTCCAAAACTACGATTAAGAGATATCATTAATTCCAAAGTCATGATTTTACAAACTGCCTTAAGTACGAAAAATGGTAGGCGTTCAGCACTTTCGCAGGCAAAGACAAAATAAAGATCTGCAGGCAATCATGTTAATGACTTAAAGAACCGAAGGCATTTCTGAGGAGCCGAAGGGTAAATATGAACAAAATTGCACTGTCGCTTGAACGTCACTTCTTCGTTTGCTTGCTTTTTTTCGTTTTCTCTTATTATCGAAAGTGATGTATACAGATATCTTCGCAAAGGAGATTTAAACAGCGCAATAAAGACGGGATGTAGAGAAAGACACACAGAGACCCAATGCTGTATCTGTGTATTCTTTTTTTTACCGCGTGTAAATCTTTCATATGTATGAACCAACGCGCCCAAGCACCCGTTTTATCTTCGCAAAGATTTACACCAGCTCAAATAAAAAATTATTTTTATCAATACAGTGCCTCCTGACCCCCACGTGACTCCCGTTGCCCTAAGCGCAATGACACTGCGTAGAAAAACGCACGTAAAACTGAACGCTTAGACTAAACTTAGCATCACCTGCAAGCGATAGAGGTCAGCGCCAGTGTCGCATGCCCGCCGTCAGAGCCACATTTGTGGCATAGTGGCGCTATAGTAGCTGGACGTTGAGGTGGTTGCCGCGGCAACCATCTCAGCGATCGCTTTTGACGTAGCAGATGATTCTCCAAACACGTCAGGAGCCTCTCTTCCTCGTCCCTTTCTATTTTTTTTCTCCATCGCTAAATGTCACACTGCTGGCCGTAGACTCATTTCACTTTCGTCAGTTAAGCTTTGCTTCAGCTTTATTGTTGCTGCGCGAGCTCTTCTCTCGTTGGCTTTTCCACCGTTCTGACCATTAGAGTTGGCTGTCCCGGAATCCTTCTTCTTCTCTGTCAGATGCTGCACCAAGTCTGGGGTATACGAGTCTGCTTGTAGTCAGACTGCATAACGCTTCCCTGCGAGGATCCCACGCGCACTATTGAGAACAATTGTTTCAAGGAGACCCCTTATCGACAGGCTTAGCTTAACTAACTACTTATGATTGATGTAACTGCGTGGTAGAGAACACGGACGACAAGAAGACTGGGACAAGCGCAGACTATCAAAGAAAACAGAATAGTTTGTTGTTAAAAAACATAGCTGTAATGCATAAATAAAAAGAACCGCTGTAATGCATAAGCACAAAGACTACCGTACCGAGAAAATGGCGCGAGAACCTGAGAACTGCGTCAGCAAACCGTCGATTGATCCCCTAGATAAAGAGCTACAGTTCTTGGCAAATGATGCGCATGGCTAATGAACCTACTGTTCTGCCTCGTGCATCGGGTGTACAAATGTTGTTTTCCATTGTTTGTTAACAGGAAACTATTCATTGTTGTTTTTGCTGTTTCCGTCTTAGATATGTGGTATGTGATAAATAAACGTCCAGTTGACAGTCTGCGCTTGTCCCCGTCTATTCGTCGTCCGTGTTCCCTGCCGCGCAGTTACATCGATCATGAATCATCAACAGGCCCAATCGTCCACTTTCATTAGCTACTTATGCCTGTCCTTCCGAGTTTCTCGCGAGCCAGCAGGATTTATATTGTGCATAGGCGTTAAAGATTTGTCATGTCAATGCAATACCACTAAAGCTCCCACGTTCCTTTTCTAACTAAATGTCACGTGCACGTGAGATTTTCAACAACGTTGCTTTTAGTTTTATTTTATTTATTTGTCTGTTTTACATATAATACTAGCCTTGAAGGTGTATACCGAAAATGACATCAACCAATCACCTGACCATGCCTGTGCACGACGCAACACAAGACGGGACTAGAGAGAAATACAAATAGCACCTGGCGCCTCGCAGATGGCGAGGCCATCTGGCAAAAAGAAAGAGCGTGCTACGCTCGCCGTGATGGCTACGAGTGGCTTTGACTAACAGTCCCATGTTTCATGTACATAAAAATCCGATAATCTGGATGAGGGGACGACCACCGCCGTCGCTAAATTGGTAAGGGCATCGGGTGCCTGATCCAAAGGTTGCAGGTTCGGTCCCTGCCGGGAACGTGTTGTGCTTTCCTCCACTTTATATTCTTCACATCCATATCACAATTACTACAATATACTTAAAACAGTACAAGTAACGTGCACTATGCCTTCCTTGGATTTATTATCTGCTGCTTTTCATTAAGGTTGTGTCAAACAATGAAGCGCGCCCTCAAAATTCCATTCCTTCATTTATAAATAGCACATATTGCAAGGCAAATACAACCTGAAAGTAACAATTGTTTGTTTGATTCATATTAGGCGTTTATGTTGCTTGCTATTAAATTGTTTAATCGCATGACGGATTCCTAAGCGGTAATAACTCAGATAAAGTGCAATATGGGTGTGTTTTCGTCGGTGTATCATCATAATCGTGTATCCAGTGCTTGTTTTGATAAAGAGTTCTCCGGCCGAGTAAACACCGTCCCGTCTGAGATGTCAGATTGTATACTAAGCGCGAGAAAATGCAAGTACGACTAATACTTGAATATATCCACTTAACAACCACATCGTTTTGCAGTTGTAATATAAGGACGTGTATCACCACAAATTGAGAAATAAAAAAGAAATTGTAATACATTTACAGCAGACAAGGGAGGGCCTTTCGTTATAGAAGTACGACAACATTATTAGCCTTAAGTGCATTTTTTGTGTATGTTATTGCATGTTATGAGAAAGTGAGTAAGCTTTTATCCTATTCTAAGTGCGCTTCTCAATGTCGGGGAGTAAATTCAATATAATATAAACAACCCCTACCTCTCCAATCAATGAATTCTCACACAATGCACCCACTCAGAATTATAAATAGTACTGCTTTGTGTTTAATTCATATAAAATAATAAAAATCATATAAAATAACAAAATAAATAGAAAGTATAACGTCATATGATTGTTTACATTGCATTCAGTCCGAAAATTGAGTTTTTTTTATTCTGATAAGCATGATTCAGGGAAACCACACCACGCTATGCAATTAGATAAATATGACATTAGATGTTCTAACAAAAGCCCGTAGACCTAATTTATCGACGGGTAACCTAGATGAGGTATAAAGTAAATATTTCTTTAATATGTGCCAAATGTATTGCCCAGGCTCGACAAAAGAGAGAAACTTAAACAAGGAAGATTCCTACAGAAGAATCAACGTGCATAAAAAATAATGGCTGATCCCTCCGTCACAGGAATCGATATAACACGAAAGTGAAATGTGTCGTCACAGAAGTAGTTTATTGCTTATAGTGCATTGGTATATGAGAGCTTGAACAATGCCTACTGTTTTTTGGCAGATATAGCATCGGTTGATATGGACGCATCTCACTCACGTTGACGCCTAGTGGCACATCTCCGTACCGACGACTTGCGCCCGTGATCATAATTTAACCCTTTCGGGCTAAATACGTGGACACCGCATATGGCGGACACCGCATATGGTGTATCATATACGTGGACATATGGTGAATCCCGCGCAAAGATGGCATCAACAAGCACATAATAAACACTGATACTCGATATAAACTCTTTCGAAGCGCCGCGAAATGTGAAGAGAAACGCTACGCGCGCCGTGTCTTGCTCTAGCCTGGCCGCTACTTTTCACAGGGCGAGCGGGGAACGCGGTGAGACAGACGGGCTAGTGTCGGAGAGCGATTGTTCGATATGGATGGATGTTATGAGCTAGGCCTGGGTTAAAGCTGCCACCTCACGGTGTGTTAAAGCGTTGACTAAATTAAACTTGTATCGGAAACGCGCCGAATGGGACGGTCGTAGCAATGGCGCGTTTATTTATTTTTTTCGAGCCTAATGCCACAGATGTCACCGCCCCGTTATAAAGACGACGCTCATAGCATCCATCTATCAATCCAAGAGCACTGTGAGAGGAAAGTGTGAAATATAAAAGGCGCGTTCATGTAGCCTCGGTAACGTATCCTTACCGCTGTTCTAGCATACAATTGGAAAATCAGTTACTTGATGTATTCGCTATAGAGGTGATTGCGAATTCTGTGGTGCCTTCTGTTCGTCAGTGTGTTGCGATAAGGGCATAATCAACATATTAGTTCTTTGCCTGTATTCAATTGCTTTCAAGTGCTATCCTATGTTGAATAAATACCATGAAAGAAAAAAAATGTTTGGCGATAGCTCAGTGGACTAAACGCCCGCCAGCCATTGCCGTGGACCGAGAGGTCGTGGGTTCGACTCTCGTCAACGGAACTTTTTCTTTGCCATCTGATGGTGTTAATTTTGCTGACGTACTTCCGTGACGGAAATACGTCATGAAAGTCTTGCTGGACCCCGGCATAAAACACTTTCGTGTTAAAAGCACGAAATTTTTTTTCCAGCAAACGCAAGAACAAGAGAGCAAAAGCATACTAGAGAGGACAGAGAAACATGACAGAAAGCAGATATGGTGGGACAGCAAGCAACAAATCGACGCGTTCAGGCTAACATATAGGAGCGCACAAGAAGATGCGTCACATACTTCTGCCAGCTGACCTTTTCCAGCTGCGATGCGATAATCAGGTAATTGAAATTCCATCAATTTATCTTCAGAGACACAGGAGGGTGCCTCCTAAGCTATTCTTCACACATTCTCGTTTCCTTCGACGAAATAATGTGAGGGTCGCAAGGGGGCGAGAAACAATGAACAGCTGTGTGGTGCGACAAAAAAGACTGAGCGGTACAGGGGAATAAAAAACAAAGATGCTGCTTGTCTCCTTTTATGGCATGAACTATGCGGATAAGGAAATAAAAAGTGCAAATGACCGCTATCGAATCTATAAATAAATGAAGAAGGAAAGCGGCAGTCTATGAAGTAGCAAGCAGCGAGAATAAACCTTGAAACAAAGTGAACCGGCAGGCGGAAAAAGGCGAGCTCTCAGGCTAAGACGGTCGTAAGGGGTGGCATTTCGGTGTGTCTCAGACGCGGTGCGCACACTAAATGGCAACAAAAAGCTCCTCTCGAAACTCGAAAGCCTAAGGTGTAACAACGGCCACAGAACGAGAGAAAGATGGATAAAAAAAGCCAGGAGAATAGCGTCATCATCGCCTACCTAATTAGACTCTCCGATTGCGTCTCTTCTCGTGGCTACCATCACGACGCGCTCAAAATGTAGCCGTGCCGACAGATACTACCTCGAGTGAAGTGTTGGAGAGAAGCCGGCACGCTTAGAAGCCGAATGTATAGCACTTCACAACTCTCTCTAACTTTCCTTGTGAGAAGTACGCAACCGAAGTCATTTCTCCCGGAGCGAGACCTTCACTTCAGAGTGAGCGACGTTTCGGGTGCAAAAGGGTGGGATACATAAAGCCTCGACACGGTTTCAATATTTAGATTCCGTAGAATACAGGGGCGAAGGAAAGAACTGTATCGGTGTAAGCAGAACGAAAAGCCTTGTATTGCTACTCTATAAGTGGGATTGAGCATAGGCGTGCGAAGGGTTCTCCATCAGGGTGGGGGGGGGGGGCGACTGTTTATCGCAGCGCCCGCCCTATTAAGTCAATGTACGGGGCAGAATTTGCGCGCCCCTCTTAGGTGACTAGGGGAGGACGGCGCCCCCGCTTTGTACGCATGAAAATTTCCTTCCGCCTATGGGATTAAGATAAGGAATCCAGAAAGAAACAAATGCAAAGAGGCAGACACATCGTGCAGTAACCACATGTGTTTTAACATACTCATGATTTCGATCAAATCCATCGACGCTTTCTGCTCCGACAGCTTATGAAGCTACCACTCCGGCGTTGTTCTGACAGCACGGTCTCACCCGCATGAGTCACATGTTGATTATGAAAGAGGCCTCGGTGGAGGGCACGCAAGTTTTTTTCTACGCTAACCCACTTTCGGTAATCGAACGTACGACCCTTGCATAAACGCAAAATACCTTATCCAGTAAGCCAGAATCCTCGACGTTAATTCAAGTGGAAGCTACTGCTGCTACATGCATCATGTGCGCTTCGAGGTTTTGCTTGCCGCTTTTCTAAATATATGCATACTGAACGTCTCTGTCATGTTAAAATTGGCTGAAATCTTGGTATATAATCCACTGCGTAGAAGAGTTTGAATGTTCGGGGTAGAGAGAAAGAGAGTGAGGGTGAACACACACGCACCGTGTCATACCTCTCAGTCATAATATTTTCATTGGTCTATCACCACTGGAGCAAGTTTCTTGCCTTAAATAATTTTAGATTGCCTTCGTGGCCTTAATCCCCGTAGACCTCTCAGGATGACATACCAAAAAGGTAACTGTCATCCTCGGTCTGCGGTCTATGCGAGCGAGAGTGACCGCATACCATTGTCTTTGCCTTACCATCACGCTAGGGCTTGTGCTAATTAAGGAGCAGTTATCATGTTTTCCACCAATGATAGTCGAGCGGCTTTATTCCCAGAAAAGGAAGAACGCATCTAGGTGGCCATCAGCGCTTGAAGCTTCGGCACAAAAAGCATTGCATACTCACATAGGCCCTAAAACATGAGTGAGACATTTTGCAAGTGCGTGTGCGTCATGTAGGCCGGCAAGTCTTACGCATAATTCTTCAGCTACGTCAATGCATTTTCACTCTGCTGTTAGAACAAGGAATTTCAGAAAAAACGTCCGTTGCTTTGATCTACGAAGTCCGCGCACTGTTCTTACATCTGAGATACGTGCTGGTGTAGGTCCGGTGACTCACAAAAGAGTTGTAATCTTAAGACTGTAATGTTGCGCAGAAGCTCACTTCGCCTCTATCTTATCTCTGCGAGTTTGCTGATATATTTAATTTGCCTGCATGTTCTTTATGCTCCCCAGTGTATTTAGTTAGTCGCCGTAATTAAGCTTCAGTTCTTTGTATTCCGGAAACGCTAGCGCATATCCTTGGCAGTTGATATTGTTACGATGGGGTGTGTTTATTTACAAGTGAATAGATGAAAGGGACGAAGGGTTGCCGCGCTGACACCGAGTTGCTTTGAAGACAGACGCACTTCGTTCTCCACTTCCTTTCCCTCCGTTGTCGCTTCAGCATAACACTCCTCCTTTCCCAGACGAAGCCCTCTGGGCGAGTATAAATTACGTGCGCTAAGAGTCACGTGGATGACAGCGCTTTAGGCGGGTGACGTGAGCAAGCTGCGTCTTCCTAGAACGGTAGCCGTGAGCTACGAGGCGAGCGATCGAATACGTGACATCACTTAAGCGATCGACGATGACGAAAGGGCCGGTGTAACGAGCCAGAAACTTTTGACACAGACCGCGCTTGCGAAGTGGTGTCCAAAGCCACACTTTGTCCCCTTTTTCGTACGACACGTCCTTGTGTCGCGAATCGTAGGCAAACTTGGAGCGGTCCTGGGACGCCAACGTACGGAGCTGAGCAATGCGACGTGCTTCTTCTGCGCGGCAGAGAGTCTGGGCAATAGAAGAGTCCGCACGAGCGTTTAAAGGTAGAATGGTGTCAAGGAAGCTTCGGGATGGTCTAACATAAAGAAGATAGAATGGACTGTAACCAGAGGTTTCATGCTTTGCAGTGGTGTAGGCGTAGGTGATAAAGGGCAAGATGTCATCCCAATTTTTGTGCCTGGAATCGACGTACATCGAAAGCATGTTGGCCAATGTCCTGTTGGTGCGCTCGACGAGAGCGTTTGTCTGCGGGTGATACGGGGTTGCGTGGCGAAACTGACAAGCACAGAGACGCAAGAGCTCTTCTACTACATCGGCCACGAACTGGCGACCACGATCGCTAACAATATTACGAGGTGGTCCATGGCGCAGTATAACCGAAGACAGGAGGAAACTCGATACATCGATAGCCATGGCCGTTGGCATCGCTTTGGTTTCCGCATAACGTGTCAAATGGTCAACGCAGACTATAACCCAACGGTTGTTGTTTGATGAACGTGGAAATGGGCCGAGAAGATCCACTCCAACCATTTCGAAAGGCGATGAGGGTGGTGTCCCAGGGTGAAGGAGACCGACCGGAGCAGTATTTGGTCGCTTGAATCGCTGACACTTATCACAACTGGCCACATACTTTTCTGTATTGCGTCGCATACTAGGCCAGTAGAAGCGACACAGTATGCGGTGGTACGTTTTGGCGAAACCCATGTGCCCAGCAGATGCGTCATCGTGCATAGCATGAAGTACGCGCGTTCTCAAATTTTTCGGGACCACTAAAAGAAGGCGGGCACCATCAGCTGTGTAATTCTTTTTGTATAGCAAGCCATCTTGAATAACAAAGTCGTTTTTACCTATCGGCTGAGCGGCTGAATCGAAGAGGGCATCCAAGCTGCGGTCGTTGCGCTGTTCCTTCCGGAAGGTGGCGAGATCAGGAAAAGCAGTATCGTCGATGGCAGCTAGAAAATCGTCAAAATTGTCAGCGTCACATGCAGTCGTTGGTAGAGGGAGCCTCGAGAGACAGTCGGCGTCAGCATGATGGCGGCCAATCTTGTAACGGATTTCAAAGTCAAATTCTTGCAAACAGCGCCCATCGCGCAAGGCGGCCAGACGGGTCACGGAGACCAACCAACCAACATAGGGAATGGTGGTCAGTAATGATCGAAAAGTGCCGCCCGTAGAGATATGGGCGGACTTATGGACAGCGAAAACCACAGCGAGGCACTCTTGTTCAGTCACGGTGTAATTCTTCTCGGCCTTGCTCAATGAACGACTGGCGTAGGCAACGGCGTGCTCGGCGTCATCGAAGCGCTGGATGAGAACAGCGCCGAGACCTATTCCACTTGCGTCGGTGTGCACTTCTGGGCCCGAATTCACAAAGCTTTCTCTTGCCTACGCAATTTCTTAGCCAAGAATTCTCGTATCTCGAGGGATTACGATAGCAATGGTACGAATTTAACTTACCAGCCACTTTTGAGGGCAAGGAGGCAACGCGAAAGCCGATAAAACGACAAGGAAAGAATGAAGTGCGCGCAGGTGACAGAGGGGCAGCACGCGAAGCGTCTAGCATCGAGGGTGTACGATGATAGCCAATGTATTTTCGCTGCATCTGAGCTTCCAGTTCCGGGCGTCTGCTACAGCTCTTACGCGTTGCCGCGTTGCCGCAGACGTCCTGGGGTCTTGCGCGAAGCCCAGTGCTCGGGTTTCATCGATGACCATAGCTAACAAAAATCTAGTTGCTCGATGGCGTTAATAATCCGTGTGCTATCCCGTCAAGTGCAGGCGAACAACGCTCCAGACACACTGCATCTTTAAACCGCGCGTAAATTGAAACATTGAAGGTTTGAAGATGTGACCGAAACGTCTCCCCCTCTTTACCACAACCAGTTTAGTTACATTTTCATGAAGCTGCGCTGCCACTAAACTAACTAGGCATGTTCGAGCACGGTATGGTGGTTGCCATTAGGGTGTTTTGTAGCTAGACGTAAAATGCTGCATTTCTTACGAAGATCTCAGTACAAGACATAGGAGCGGCTTTTGAGCCTACGGAGAACTGTACAGAAATACAAAGCAGCAGTAAGAAAGGTATCATAGCGTAATGCCGCAGGTCCGATTCACCGCAGCATTTTGACAGGGCTGGAATGAGAGAGCAATCATATACGCTTAGATATGTGCACGCGTAAAAGAAGGAAGATTCGTCGGGAGGTTTCTACGTGCTAATGTTTTTCAGAAAACACGGCGCAGTCACTTCGTCCTTGCGGAGTTTGCGTGAGCAAACATAAAAGAAGCGGTGTTGTCTCGGCCTGAAGTGACATGACTATACACATGCGCCTGGATTCACAGGGCGCGCGTGCTGCGCGTTCGCACGATTAATAAGAAAAAAAAAAGAGAGACGGCGTTCGCGTTACTTACTAACGTCTATGGGAGCGAAAGCCATACAAAAACGAGCGAACGTGTGATTGTGCTTATATATGAGAATCGAAGCAAATTAAGTGAGTAGTGATTTGTTTAGTGAAAGTTTATTTAAACGACAATAATCGAAACACATTGAATATTCAATTAGTGAAAGTGACATTAGTGACAGTCAATTAGCGATAGTTTATTAGTGATGTCGCACTCGATACAAAGTGCACGGTAATATAGCCCCATGTGATGGCTTTAACCTTCGAGTCACCTTAGGCGAATACATTAGGATCTCGAGCTTTTTTCTTCTTTTTTTGATCGACTTTCACCGGACGTCTTGAATTACGTGTCTTTCGAGGGAAAGATAATATATATACAATGAAGTAAGTGTTACAGTGGCCAGCTCTCTTCTGAAACACTGCAGCGGTGGTCGAGCCGTTACAGCGTCAGACTACAATGCGGGAGGTACTGGGTTCGATTCGCAGTGTCGCCAAGCACCCACGTATTTTTTTAATGGAAAAATGGATAGCACGGCCTGAGGTTATGTGTTGCGAGCACTCTTTTCTTGAGAAGGTGGCCTTTCCGCTCTCTTCTTTCACGCCCCTTTATACCCAAATGCGCTGCGCCGTGCTCCCTCACGGATCATAGAAATAAGAGTATCTTTTTTTTTTTTGCTCTAACCACTACTATCGCAAGGGTGCGCAGTCCCGAAACCCAATTATCATACCTGGACATTACTTTTCACGACTCTGGCTATTCGACCGCCGGTCAGACATCGCGGTGTTTTCAAGAACATCAGGAGACACGCGGCGGCCAAAATGCTTGCGGCCAAGATGACTGCCATTGTCGGGACACGTTTCCGTGCTAGTTGGGTGGGATTCATTACAAGCAGCTGCGCAAAACGACAGGGACAGAGAGAAAACACACAAACACAGTGATGTGTTTGTGTCTTCTCTCTCGGTCTCTGTCGTGTTGCGCAGCTCCGTGTAATGCCTCTGTCAATGGTTATAAAGAACTCCAGCAGGCTATCGAGTTCTGAGGAGAGGGCAAAACAGTACGCCTGCGAAAACATTACGGCAAATTCATTTGGGTCATAAAGGGCTACTCTTCCCTTGGTAAGTACATGAAAATTTTAAACGCGAGTTTATTCTTTATCGACAGCAGTTAGAGTATAGATGACAGGTGAACAGACGAAAATCCGCATATTCAGCTTGACTAGTTTTGTGCCATTAATAGTAATTGGCAACACGTATGACAATACATAGAAATACCACGCACATATGTAAAAGTATGTACAGCCACGGGCGAAAGCTTGGTTCTGCTGGTTGAAGTCGACTAGTCTGTTGTACATATTCGACAAACGCAGCTCCTCTGTGTCGTACACAGAGGAGCTGTCCTATAAACTTATTTTTGCTGGTTGGTTGCAAAGTTCCCAACTTCTTGCTGAGAACTGTACGTTGTTAAGTGAAACATCTTGTTTGAATGCACACATTTTTTGTAAGGTTACATTAATTTTTGCGCAGTAGAAAACATATTTGAGAAATGAAAATGAGATAGAAAAAGAACTAGAAATCAAATAGTAAAATTTTTATGAAAGTTACACTGAACAAAAAACGTAAGTTTTTGTTTAAAAGATACATGCATGCATGGATGCATACATACATACATACATACATACATACATACATACATACATACATACATACATACATACATACATACATACATACATACATACATACATACATACATACATACATACATTGAGTAGTAGTTAATAGGATGAACTGCTATAAAACAACAATGCTGATACACGCAGTCTTGAGCACATGAGGTTTCAAGGCAGTAACTTACGAAAGAAATCTCTCACCACTCTTATGTGCCAACTCGGCATTTCTCGAACCCTCTTGGAACAATTTCATGTATAGTTTTTGCTTCTGCCCACTCACAAGCAGTTTTTATACATTTTCGTGGGTGGCAGCCTACGACGATATATAAGAAAAGAGCCCCCGACAATGTGATGTCAAGGAAAAATGCAATGCATCACATTTTGGTACATGTCTGCAAGATGACACATAGTTTATTTACATAGTCCGGCATATTGACAACACTATAACAAGCCATGTCAGGTGACGTGGGCTGGAAGATTGGCACAGCTCGGACAAATTCTGGACAATGCATAAATAAAACAATTCACTGTTACTAAGCTCCTCGGTACAAATAATGCTGTTGTTGACATGTAAATACCCTATTCCTTCTTCTGAAAACACTCCTCAAAAAGGTTTCAAAATGTGCACATGTGCCGACTTCCTTCAAATGAGAGACTGCTGTATAGCAGTCTCTCATTTCGCTTGAAAAAAATTTCAGTGCACTGCTGGGCAAGGAATGTGATGCAAAGATTCAGTACCTTGCATGTACGTATATCTTGCTGCTGGCCTCAGCTGCAATGTTGATCAGCACAAATGGGCAGAATAACATTTTATAATGTGCCATGACAAAGTAATTATGTTTCAGGTGCATGAAACATGGACAACAATAAAGGAATTTAAGAACATTTACCTGGCACAGTTTACAGAATCTTAAATACATTTTCGAGGAGCTATCGCAGCTTTTCTGAATATAGTAGTAATGGTTATCAGCCTTCAAATTTGTTCGAAGTCGCCAGTTTCAAGTTTAGAGCACACCAGCAGCCCTCTTCAGGCCAAACCATTGCACAGGCGCATCAAAAGGCATAAGTAAATGCATGCATAGTCACCATACAAAAAGCAATAAATACTTTCAGCAGTAATATGAGCAAAGCTGCATAGATGATAAACTATTTGCAGAGTGTACAAGTACATTATGGAGAAACCTATGGCAGCAAACATAGCAAACACTATATGAAAAAAAATTAAAACTTACAAAGTACATGCAGAAAGGTTGACCGTTGAAGAGGACAAGCATGAGATAGGATAACATTACAGAGGTGCTAAAGCCTGTTGGACATACTAGGAATAGTGACGCTCCTCTTGCATCTAAATAATCCGTGGAGAAGGACTTTCCAGAGCTTATATAAACAGAAAATCATTTGTGCTATACTAATGCGCGTATCCTGAACGACTATATCGACCAAGTGCAAAATTACCCGCTTCAATGGTTTCATTCTTGCACTACCAAACATGAAAACACGGTTTTGGTTGCCGACCATGGCTGCTGTTTCTAATGGCAGTGAAATGCAGAGACACACATGCACTTTGAGTTACGTGCATGTTAAAAATTCAAGGTAGCCGAAATTAATTTGCACATTACCACTACAGTGTGATTTACATTAACGTCAAGGTTTGGTATATTAAATGCAGAATTTAATTAATTTTGAATGCTCAGGTGCAAGGAATTGCTGAATGATGCACTGCGGAACGATTAAACTGCAGCTGTGCAGATTCTCACCATACAATTCAAGCTGTTCCAACTATCACAATGCATTCTTTCTGTTGACGTGCACTTTGAACAGCAGGACACAGTCACTGGTAGTCGCTCTCTACTTGTTGGCCTTGTGTGTTTTGTCCGAGATACACTGTGCAATTACATGACAGTGCGGCACCTGATCCAGTGATACTGCTGGAATATAGAAAAATACAGATGATTGTTACAACCGTGCTATGTGTAAAAATGGACAGCTGATATGTGCTAACAACTCTAGCTGTCGAATTTTCAGAAGCCGATGACAAGTATGAAGAAATAATAAAAAACAAGAAAAAAGGTCTGAACATAGAACCATCAACAATGAAGACTTTCAAAAAGTATTTTATGATATAAATTTATAACCACGATGTTCATTTTGAAGGCAACAAACTTCTGCCCAATAGTGAGACATAAGCCAATAAATTGTCTTCTATTTCGACTTTACACTAGGTGCAAGAAGCCGACCAAAAATGAGTTCACCATGCTACAATCTAAGAAAAAAAAATCCGGCAGATCCCACGCACTGTGCGAATCGATGTAATGCGAAGCAGCCAGCAAAGAGCTGCATACATCGCCCTGTTTGCCTTTGAGCCAAATGAAATCATTCATGCCATGGCATCTAGTCCACCATATATCGCATGTTTGCCATGCACGCATGCATACACAATCTAGTATATACCATGCCAATGAAACGCATATTCTGGTATATACAATGCATGACCTGTCGTTTATGTTCATCACGCACTCGTGTCATGCCATAACAATTTTGGTATATATCCAGTTAACAAAACGGCTGGCAGCGCGCTATGACAGTGGCGTGTAAATCATACCGTACATGACATGCATAACATGATTCGCATGTTACCTCTCATTTATGTTCGTCATACAGTCACATCGCGCAATACCAATTTAGTGTATATCAAACGAGCGAAATGGCCGCGAGTGCACCATGAGTGTGGCATGTAAATCATGCCATACATGACATGCATATCATGGTTTTCATGTTACCACCTGTCACTTATGTTCGGCATACAGTAACATTGCGCAATACCAATTTTGGTGTGTCAAACTAGTGAAACAGCCACGAGTGCGCCATGAGCATGGCATGTAAATCATGTCGTAGATGTCACGCATATCACGATTTTCATGTTACCATCTTTCACTTACGTTCGTCATACAGTCGCGTCGCGCAATACCAATTTTGGTGTATATCAAGCTACCGAAATGGCCGCGAATGCACCATGAGCGCGGCATGTAAATCATGACATACATGACATCATGTCATGGCTTTCATGTTACAACCTGTTATTCATGTTCGTCATACAGTCGCGTCGCGCAATACCAATTTTGGTGTATATCAAGCAAGCGAAACGGACACGAGTGCGTCATGAGCATGGCATGTAAATCATGTCGTACATGACATGCATGTCATGATTTTCATGTTACCACGTGTCATTTACGTTCGTCATACAGTCGCTTCGCGCAATACCAATTTTGGTGTACACCAAGCTAGCGAAGCGGCCGCGCATGCATCATGATCGTGGCATGTAAATCATGACATACATGACATGCATGTCATGGTTTTCATCTTACCAACTGTTATTCATGTTCCTCATACAGTCACATCGCGCAATACCAATTTTGGTGTATATCAATCTACTGAAACGCCCGCTATCGCACCATGAGCGTGGCATGTAAATTAGGTCGCACATGACTTGCATGTCATGATTTTCATGTTACCACCTTTCAATTACGTTCGTCATACGGTCGTGTCGCGCAATACCAATTTTGGTGTACATCATGCAAGCGAAACGGACGCGAATGCACCATGAGCGTGGCATGTAAATCGTGACGTACATGTCATGGATGTCATAGTTTTCATGCTACCACCTGTTATTCATGTTCTTCATACAGGCACAATACCAATTTTGGTGCATATCAATCTAGCGAAACGACCGCGAGTGCGCCATGAGGTGGCATGTAAATCATGTCGTACATGACATACATGTCATGATTTTCATGTTACCACGTGTCAGTTATGTTCGTCATACAGAAATGTCTCGTCATACCAGTTTTCGTATATATTCCTTCATTTAAACGGCCGCGAGCGCCCCGAGACCATGTCATGTAAATCATGCTGCACATGACATGCGCGTCATGATTTGCATGTTAGGACCTGTCATTATGTTCGTCATGAACTCTTGTCACGCCGTACCAACTTTGGTATATACGAAATTAACGGAACGGCCGCAAGAGCCCAAAGGCCTGGAATGTAAATCATGCTGTTCATGACATGCGTGTCATGATTTTCATGATATGACCTGTCATTTATGTTCGTAATAAGGCCATGTTATGACATACCAATTTTGGTATACATCCGATTAACGAAACGGCCAGGAGAGCACAAAGTCGTAGGCGGCTAGATAGATAGATAGATAGATAGATAGATAGATAGATAGATAGATAGATAGATAGATAGATAGATAGATAGATAGATAGATAGATAGATAGATAGATAGATAGATAGATAGATAGATAGATAGATAGATAGATACGCTCAAATTCGCAGAAGTTCGCTAAGAAATGCTTCGCATTTAAAAACAAGTATTTGGGGAGTGTTGCTACCCCACAACTATAAACGTCATCCATCTCACGTACTTTCCTCGCGTTATCACCACGGTCCCGGGACTTCCGGGTCACGAATGACGCGCGTGTTATCAAAGTGACATAGCATTCTTGATAGAAAAGTGCCAAGAGCGGGGTTTTGAAAAAAGGAAATGCGAGCAAGCAAGATTTTGATTACTGCTGTGTAGCAGAAATACTCCCAAATACACGATTTGTTCTTAGGGTGTACTCAAGTATTTCTATGTTACAAGACAACAGCTATTGTTCATCACTTTAAAGTTATCTAACATAGCCACCTCATCATACAGTGTGAAGGAGCAATTTTGAAGACTTGAAAACACAAAGCATTATTGGATTATGTGTGTTTTTGTTGCTCGAAACTGTTTTTCCCATCAAAATTACACTTTGCGAAAAAATGCACTTGATTAGGAGAAATGATTGCGAGCAACAAACACACTCATAATCCATAAATGCATTTTAATGGGCTCTTATGGCTTCCACAAACACTCACCATCATTATTATTGATGTCAATGCCATGCCGGACGGATACGCTGGGTCCTTCTCAGAACACCAAAGGTGCACTGTATGACTTGTCTTGCATGGGTGGGGGCTGCACTGCACTGCTGCTCAGCTGGGCCAGCCACGGACAGGAGGGTGAGCACCAATGGCTCTCAGGCATAGCGAGAGTCACCTTCAGAGATCAACAAGCGTGTACTCAGGTCACATACGATTTGTAGAAATAACCGTGCCACTATGCAATTGTGCTGAGAACATGTACGGCGGAAATACAACGTGCCACAACATTGAAAAAAGATAAGCTACGGCAGGTAAAATGCGCATTTACTGCTCCTGTGTGGCCTGAGGTTTGAACTAGAGTTCTTTCTCGCTGCATGTTGCGAACAGCCAGGCGATTTTCTCCCGCTTGCTATTTCCATGCAGAGCACTTGATACACTGTGTGAGTGACAAGTACAAGAGCTCAATAAGCAATAAAAGTACTTGTGCTATTTCAAAAGCACAACTTTCCAGTCTCACATGTATGGAGTAAAGTTCATAAGCTGTAGACTTTACACTTTCGACATTGTCAATTCTATTATAATTTGCTTCTCTTTACGCGTCCAGTTAGCATCGCTGTGTGAAAATAATAAAGGCATCCACTGTTAGTAACAATGTTTTGGTTGTGAAGGTGTGTACATTAACCGGTGTTTACTGTGGTTAAACACCTAAAACACCTAAAAAAACTAACCTAGCAACCAGCCATTATGCAGTTTTCTACCCTTGAAGCTCCCAGGTAGTGCACAGTCCATCCAGATGAGGCTGCCATGCGTGCTTCCAGGCCCCTTTGAGGTCGGCTGGATGATAACACCCCCACCGTTGCAAAAGACTTGTAGATTTAGGGAGCACAAGTCCTTCCTATTTCTGTACAGGTGCTCCAACTCATAAGGTGGCTTGATTCGCCAGTGCTTGCAATCGATGTATCCCACGATCTTACGAAAATCTGCAATCTGTGAAGAGGCCAAAAAGGATATATTAAAAAAACCATCATTGAAAGCGCTCTTAATACATATTTGGCAGAAACACAAAAATTATCACTTAGTCATAGCTATCAAATATGCTTTATTCAATTTGAAACAAACTAAAGCCCCATGTAAGCTTTACATACTGTAATGTATATGTCCTGGTAAAGTATAGTGCTGCCACAGCGGTAATCTTCTATACAAGTAATTTTGCAATATAAAGGGAATTCCTGAAAAAGTGCTAAATGGCTCCTGAAAGATAAATTCGTATCAAATATTTTTCTCTCAACTGTCAAGCGTGGTAAACAGACAGGCTCCTCTTAATAATCAGATAAAAGCCTGCTTAAGCAAAATCATAAAAACTGCTGGTGTACTTGCTCATATTGCAATATATGTATATTGGCCATATATACGTATATACAAAGCGGTAGTATACTTTTCGTACTGGAACTTAACATGGGGTGACAGTACATCTGCTGGGATGAAAAACTTACAAACGTACGTTATAGCACTACACGAATAGCAACGAAATTAGTTGCGCAAGTTCAACTCACCGATGGCACAACGATATTAGCAGCCGTCAGCGTCATCGGGAATGGAATGTGCTCTGCAGCCACAGGCAAAAGACGTCCGTGGACTGGAAGCTGCCGTTGACGTAGAAATGCAAAGCTAGCAAGACGTGTACGTCCACTGGTGAAGCGTGAGAAATCGCCGTGGGCCGCTGTAGTCAAGACTCCAGTGCCGTGCAAAACGACACGACAGATGGGCTCGAAAACCTGTAGTTAGCAGGTGCTGGTCTACGACTTCATCCAAGGCAAAGCACCAGTGAGAATTGTGTTCTGTCCGGAGCGAAGCGTGACGTCCGCGTGCTTTCGCTGCCAGGTACAAGTCCAAGTTTTCACCGGAGAACAGTCAAGGCATACTGCCAAAGCAGCCACATTTACAGCACAATGTCTCGGCGAGCGACTTCGGTTCGACACGTTATGACGCTCGAATTACGGTTATCACAAAAAGGAGAAGCAACGAGTTAAAAAAGAAAGCGCCAAGCCCAGCGCCAAATCCTTAAAGCCCTCATAAAGCACCATCGCAACTTCGTAGGACGAAACACGGTTATCAACGCTTTTAATCTTCTGTCACACGGGCACAGCCTCTTCACAAGTCTTGGAAATGTCAACACAGCACCACTGTTCACAACGCACATCGTTTCACTCCCGAACACTACATTTGCCTGGACTGCTCACAAGAAAATAGAAGCGCACGGGCTAACCACTGGCGAAGCAAGAACCAAATACAGAGCGTAGTTCATGCGTTACCGTACGGAATCACGGAAGCACGGAATCACTCAAGTAACGCGCCAAAATGCTGTCAATTCTAAATGCCGCACTGCACCTTACTGAGACTCTGGAAAGCGATGCAAACGAACTGTGTTACCGACATTCAAACACACGTTGCAGGCTCCTCCAGTGCTAGTTACCGTCGGTACACAGGCGCCGATCCCCGCTTCATAAACACTCCGTGGCACAGGCTTCGCTACGCTTCACGGCACACCAAGAGACACTGCCGTCGGTCTTCACACTGCTTGCGCGCACCGGAAAAGCAGCGGTATTCACAGCACATCCAGTCGAACGCTGAAGGAACTCATGCGTTTGCGAAAATCGGCGCCGACACCTACAGTTTACGGCGCCATGTTGTTCTTACAAACTGCGCAGCAGGGGGTAGGCGCTAAGACAACTTAGAAAAAGCTCTTGCGCGTTGATCGCGAGAAGATAAAAAGTTCTCTTATGTGCGAGGGGGAAGATATGACGAACACGACAGGAGTGCGCGATGAAAGAAATGTTTTGTCAACGTCATAAGATGGGCTGTTGTAGAGAGTACTGCTTCCCAACCAATCACGAGTTGCACCTCTCGCCCAAGCCGTCGTCTGCTATCGTTTGTCGTCTGCTACGATAGTAGCCTCCAGCGGGGGTTTCGCCTTATCTACGCGATGATTTCTAGGTCAAGCTGACGCTTATGAGCACAAAATACATTTATGAGTGGGTGAAGCCACCTTCAATTGATATTCTCACGCCATGTTAAATGGCAGTTAGTAATCAAAGGGACGTGAATCCGGCAAAGGCTTGTTTATACTCGAGAATCGTGAGCATTCGCAAATATTTTTGATGCCATTTCAAATTACTGGATCCATTTACTTCTGACTGCTCGCCGTATAAACGCGTTCCGTTTCGGTTTCCGAACAGTGAAGATCGAAAAGCTTGATTTGTTTGAGATTTCATGCATAATCTCGCACATCTATAATATGCTGCGATTTGCAATGTACGAGCCCGCTCTCGATCGACCCAAAGCGCATAGCGACAGCTGCGTTTCAGCGATCGTGCCTATTGGGCAGTTAAAGCCTATCCAACTAGACAAGTTGTGGAATCACATAATAGGCTTTAATAACGGCTAATTGAAATGCTACGCTCAATTTTATTTCCAATAGCGTGCAGCTGATGTGCTCCTCTGAACCTCTTTGGTGGTGGTTTCGACCAATGCTGCGTACATCATGATAAGTTGGACGTCTCATTGGAGGAAGTCGGACGCAACACAACAACATAACAAAAAAATCTTGACCAAATACCGCGCCTCTTTCGACTTCATCGACCATTCATGTAGACCTTTGGTTTTAATCCAACCACAAGTCTTTGCATGCATAATGTTTCGCCATTGACACCCAATAGGCTTCTTTAATTACTGCGACTCCCAGTTTATTGGACGACTACGAGTGCCAATACAGTCCATAGCGTACAAGCAAAACAACACACGAAACTCAAAGCGCCGAAATAAATTAAAACGTACCAGCAATCGTCAAGAAGCCTTAAATGGCCGTGAATTAGCTCAAAATTAGCCACGGCACCCAGATACCCGCCGCAGTTGCATGTTCTAAACAGCCATATTGTTCGTAAGAGTGGTCCGGACCACTCTTGGGATTTTCTCGTAGCCACGCTGTTTCCGCGCAATTTTTTGCTTCGTGAATCCACTTACGAGCCTTTTTCAGTGACGTCACCAAATATAGCAACTGCATCACCATCGCTGACATGTTCCTGGGCAGTCACAGCGCGCTTTACCGCAGCGGCCGATGTGATAACGATGGCCTCTTACGACGTTTTTTTCGCTTCGTGAATCGACTTACGCGACAAAATTTCTCTTACGCGACAATTTGCTCGTAAGTGAGTTTTGTGAATTCGGCCCCTGTTGTAGCAGAAGGGTCGAAATGGCGCAGTATGGGCCCAGAAGAGAGAAGGAACTTAAGTTGGCGAAACGAAGAATCACAATCCGCTGTCCAGATGAAAGGCGTATCCTTGCACAGCAATGAAGTCAAAGGGTAGGCAGTATCAGCGAACTTGGGCACAAACCGTCGAAAGTAGGAGCAAAGACCCAAGAAACTTCTTAGTTCGCGTTGTGATTGCGGTTGTTGAAAACTGCTAACTGCAGCAACCTTCTAAGGGTCTGGACGCACACCGTGCTTGTCCACGAGATGTCCAAGTACAAGCGCTTCTCGTTGGCCGAAGTGACATTTCTTCGAGTTCAGGGTAAGGGCAGCTTGTTCAAGGCACGTTAAAACAACGTCAAGTCGATTATTGTGTTCGGCAAAAGTGCGACCAAAAATGACGATGTCGTCAAGGTAACATAAACAAATCTCCCATTTCAGGCCGCGTAGTACCGTGTCCATAAACCTTTCAAACGTTGCAGGAGCGTTGCACAAACCAAACGGCATGACATTGAATTCAAACAAGCCGTCTGGTGTGACGAAAGCTGTTTTCTCTTTGTCGACGGAATGCATGGGTATCTGCCAATAACCCGATCGGAGGTCCACAGATGAGAAGTAGGATGCGGAATGAAGACAGTCGATAACGTCGTCTATACGGGGAAGTGGATACACATCCTTTTTCGTCACAGAATTGAGGCGCCGGTAGTCTCCGCAAAACCTCCAGGACCCGTCTTTCTTTTTCACGAGGATGACCGGCGCAGCCCATGGGCTAGCAGAATCTTGGATGACGCCCTTGGCCAGCATGTCGTCCACCTGTTCAGCGATCACCTTGCGTTCAGATGCGGACACGCGGTATGGTTTCTGCCTTATGGGATGCGCGGCCCCTGTGTCGATCCTGTGGCGAGCCCGCGTATTTGGAACACGAACTTTGGTAGCGTCTGGGTGAAATCAAACAATGAAGCATGCTTGCTAAGGACGCTGACCAGGGCTTGACGCTTCTCGGAGGGTAGTGCCTTGTTGACCATATTCAGGAACGGTGACGAGTCTTCAGGGATACCAGGGCCAGTTTCATGCGCTCGGCCTTCGAGCGAGGCGTCATTACTTAAGGCGTCTATGGTGAGGCTGATATCCGCTTCAAACGAGGCAAGTCGCATACCGCTGGGTAGCACAACAGGCTGGTTTGATAAATTTGACACCCACAACGCACTTGTTCCACAGTCCACAGAGATAATACAACGAGGTACAAGCACACCTTTCTTCGCAATGACCGAAGGCACGGGCTCAACAATAGCATCAAATGCTTCGGTGTCGACACGACCAACAGTAACTTGGACGCTGGACAAGGAACGTGCCGGTAAGACGGAATCTTCAAGGACGGCGAGGGTGCGCGAACATGTAGCAGGTTGGTCGGCAAGAGGAGAGAGGAAGAGCTCGCCAGTACCGTAGTCAAGAGTGGCACCGCACTGTTGTAGGAAATCTAGTCCAAGAATGACATTATGCGTGGATTTAGCGAGCACTGCGAATTCGGCTTGATACACGTTATCAGAGAAATGAACGTTCGCGGTGCACACACAAAAGGGTCGGAGCAATTCTCCACTCACAGCACGAAATGTGTTATCGTTATCCCACCGAAACATCACCTTACGGCCTAATTGGGTTTTGAAGTCCATGCTGATAACGGAGACACTCGCTCCCGTGTCCACTAAAGCCAGCGTAGTAACATTGTCCACAGAAACACGAATCTTGTTATGACACATGGTGACTGGCGGAGGCATAGGGGCATGTAGCTGAAGATGACTGGCGACCTCACCTCCATCGGTGGCGCCGCCTAGTTTCCCGGTGGCGGTGACGTGAGACGTCGTCGAGGAGATGGGGACCTTCGGTGGCGCGAAGACGGCGGCGTCAAGCTCCGCACAGAAGCCGGCGAGTCGCTGCGGTAATTCACCCGATGGCTTGTCCTGCTGTCAGAGTCAGAGGGCCAGTGTGTCCCGTCAACGGGCTGATTGCTGCGCCGATAGAAAGTACGCGGTCGCTCATAGGACGGTGCTGACGTGCGACGGCGATTAGGACAAAATCGGGCGACGTGGCCGCGGACGCCGCAGTTGAAGCATATAGGGCGCTCACGGGACGCACTGATATTGTCAGTAGAAAGATGAATGGCCCGGCCGTCCCACTCCTGAGAAACTGCAGGTGGTCTGCGTGCGTAACCATCATACGACTGGTAACTCGGACGCGCATTCGTAGAAGGGCTTGGCACTCTAGGACGAGGCGCGAAGTTGTAGGCATCAAAGGAGGCGGCGTTAATGGACGTCGCGCCAAAGCCGCAGGGAGGAAAGGGCTCTCGGGCCTTAGGAGTCGGGAGAGAGGCCGCCTCACGTCGGTCGAGCTCTTCGCGCACTACTTGCCGAATCACCGACGCAAGGTCAGATGGGGCTGGAAGAACGTCGACACTGGCGACATTAGTTACGTTGGCCAGGCGTCCGAACTTTGGCGTAATTCGTCGAGCTTTCAGAGCTTCAAATGTACGGCAGTGCATAATGACGTCATTTACAGACCCGAGATTGTCTTTTGCTATGAGGAACTGGTACACGTCCTCCGCGATCGCTTTCAGAAGATGACCAACTTTGTCCTCTTCTGTCATCCGAGGGTCTAGTGCCTTGCACAACTTGAGCACTTCCTCGATATACGTCGTGCAGGTTTCCCCGGGAACTTGAGCTCGCTGCATGAGGGTTTGCTCGGCGCGCTTCTTTTTAACTGCGCGATCTCCGAAGCACTTCCTAATTTCATCTACGAACGTCTGCCACGTCGTCAAGCTATCTTCATGGTTGTCAAACCATACAGATGCTGTTCCCTTAAGGAAGAGGCCTACATTGTTCAGCTGGCCGGTAGCATTCCAGCCATTAAACCGACTCGCCCGTTGGTAGAAGCTGAGCCATGCGTCGACATGCTCCCCAGGTTGTCCGGCGAAGGTTCGGGGCTCGATGTAGGGTTGCCATGGAATACTGGAAGCAGGTGGCAGGTTGTCGTTGTTGCCGTCAGAGGCCATCGCGGGTGGCAGGCCAGCAATTCGTCGACTTCGGCGAAGCTCCACGTATTGCGCCTCAGCGGTCGGTGCGTCGTCGTTCGTCGGGGGCGCCGTTATCGTACCCAGCACCTTCCACCAAAAACTGTTACGATGGGGTGTGTTTATTTACAAGTGAATAGATGAAAGGGACGAAGGGTTGCCGCGCTGACACCGAGTTGCTTCGAAGACAGACGCACTTCGTTCTCCTCTTCCTTTCCCTCCGTTGTCGCTTCAGCGTAACAATATTCTAAACACCCCTAGAGTTTAATTCCTGACATACCTTCTTCCTGCCGTACCTCAGCACGACCACTCAGACCACTGGAGTATAGAGTATCGCCGAGTTGCAATTAAAAAAATTATCATAGTATTCTATATTGAAGTCTGTAGGGAAGGCTAACACTGTCATGATATTGCAAGGAATATGCTTGTGAGGTCACGCAAAAAAGCACGTTAAAGCTTAATATAATTCATTCCAATGCCCGAAGGCGACACCACTAGAAGTACATATCCCTCATCAGTACAACGGCGCTGGATGCTTTCTCATCCAAAAGCCACGCGAGTGCAAAGCCGGCCCGAGATGACACGCGCGCGGCTGGTAATTGCACCTTGTGGGTCATTCGATCGCTGCATCGAAAGGGAAAACCTACCGCGCGGTTCGGCGTTCACTATACGTATTTCCGCGAATCCCCTGTGGCCGCTAGTCTTCACTCTCGACAGACGCCGAGGAACAGGCCCGTGACGTTATAGTTCGTTTAATGCGTCCCAAAACAGATGCTGTTGATGGGGCGCGTAGCGGCCTTCATGGCACGGCGAATCTATATGTTCCCTAATCACCGCTAGCACAACCCCGCGCATATTATATATAGGGTAGCTACTCTTTCTGGCGTAGAAGTGTGTACGCGTACACTCGAATGAATGCGCATGTGAGTTCCTGCGTATGTCGTGGTTGCGTGAGAGCTTGACTCCTACTTTGTTTTAAAGGCGAAGCACCATAAGGCCGAGGAATGTCCGTTCATCCGTACGTCGGCGTCCGTGCTTACGCACCTACTCGACCACTCGTCATGATTCACTTCGTGGAGATGCGTGGTTCTAACAATAGGTTTTACAGTGGACTGATATCATTTACAATTTTGACAAAAAAATATAAAACACCTGCAAGCGCAAACCCTTTATACTAGTCGGCGGCTTCAACGTACTCATTATGGACCTTAGGACCTAGCTTTATCGTCAGCTCTCACTGTCCGCTGTCACGGCATATAGAAAACCATTGCTATAGTCGAAACATATATGTGTCTACGTGAATAAAAAAAATGGTAGATCCGTCTGTCATAGGAATCGGTATAACACGAAAGTGAAACTAGTCGTCACAGAAGTAGTTGACTGCTTTAGTGCATTGGTATATCAGAGCTTGTATCAGAGCGTATCAGAGCTTGCCTATTGTTGTTTGGCAGATGTAGCACCGCCTGATGTGGACGCACTCACGTTGACGCCTAGTGGCACATCTCCGTACCGACTACTAACGCCCATCATCATGACTTAACCCTTAGGGTAGCTGAAGTTCATAACATATACGTGGATACCGCATATGGTGAATTCCGCGCAAATATGGCATCAACAAAGACATATTAAGCACTGATACTCGGTATGCACTCCTCCAAAGCGTCGTGAAACGAGAAGAGAAACGCTACGCGCGTTGTGTCTTCCCTCTTGCCTGGCAATAAATTCTCTCAGGGCGAGCGGGGAATGCGGTGCGACAGCTAGGCGAGCGTCAGAGAGCAATTTCTCGATATCGATGGACGCTATGAGCGAGGCTTGGGCTGAAGCCACTATTCGCGGTGTGTTAAACGAAATTACACTTCTATGGGAAATGCGCCGAATGGGACGGTCGCAGCAACGGCGCGTTTTCTTGTTCTCTTTTTCGAGCCTGGTGGCACACATGTCACCACCCCGTTACAAAGGGGACGCTCCTATCATCCATCTATTCATCCACGCAAGAGCACTGTGAGACGACAGTGTGAAAGATAATAGGCGCGTCCATGTAGCCTCTGTTATTTCTTTGGCGGTAGCTCAGTGTGCTAAACGGCCGCCAGCCATCGTCGCGGACCTAGAGGTGATGGGTTCGACTCGTGTCGACGGAACTTTTCTCATAGTTTTTTTTTCTTTGCCATTGGATGGCGTTCATTTTGCTGACGTATTTCCGTGACGGAAATTCGTCATGAAATTCTTGGCGGACACCGGGAAAAACAGTTTCGTGTTAAAAATGTTTACAACAGACGAACATCAGTCATGATTTTGAGAGAAGAATATAAAGCACCTACAAGCACAAACCCTTTATACTAGCCGGCGACTTCAGCGTAGACATTATGAACCTTAGGTCCCAGCTTTGTCATCGACTCTTTATGTCACATTATATCACTCAATTTACATTATATGAGGCAAGGCTTGGGTAACCTGCGGTTACTTACCCATACGATACACTGAGCTTCGCCCACTCGTCATGATTCACTTCGTGGAGATGCGTGTTTTCTTTCATTTTCAACATCGCTAATGCGCTGCAATTACTCATGCACTTTTGCTTAAGTCGGACGGAGTGGATGCAACGTTATAGGCTTTGAACTAGACGTATAGCAAGAGGTACCTTTAACTTACGCATATGCACATTACGCGGCTAGCAATCTCTGCCACTTAACTGTTTCAAAAGTAGCTGTGCAGGAATCCCTACTTCCGATTTATCAGACCGACAGCAGAAATGATTAGCATACAAAGAATAGAAATAACGAGCTAAATGCTACGCATAATAAAAACTGCGAATCTTGCACTAAGCCGCGCAAGGCTTGAAACAGCGAAGCTCCACGAATATGAAGACTAATGTGGTTGCTTCTAGGCCTTAGCTGGGTGATGCAGGTTGTTTCTAGGTTCTTTCTAGGTCATTGCTAGGCTTTAGCTAAGTGATGTTAGATTGTTTCTACGTTGATTTCAGCGCAGAAAGGTTCGAGTTAAACCACATATTCACAGACACGACACGGATGTCCAAACTGTAGAGCCAGAACCCCCCACTAAACCAAGCGTTCGCATCTCTCCTAAATATACGGGCATGTCTTCGTTGCCGTAGGCCTTCCATCGCTTCGGGGCCCCGTCGCTTCGCAGCCATTTGTTGGGCTAACTTTTGCCTTCTTCATTTTAGTGGACCAGTGGTGAGTAGTGGAATCTGCCCAATTTCTGTGGCACATACCCGTTTATGATGATGATAGTGTCGTGGTTGGCCGGAGAACAGCTGGGCGTATGTTTTAACAGCGAGCATACGCCCAAAAAAACACGTACAGCTCGAAAAAAGGTAAAGGTGTATTACAGGGAGTTATTGCGCTTAAAATTAGGTTATTTTCGATACCGTGATACTAACACATGCTCGAAAGGCGTAGCAGTGCGATTCTCTCTACACCTGGTCTGATTGCAAGGTACCCGTATTGGGATACCCCGAAATTACGTTTACATTAGAAAAACAACAAAATTCATTTAGTTGGCAGGGCTTCAGATAAAAATATTATACCTGAAGACATGAACATGAACCAACGGTAACTGACAACATACTAGAGTTTTTGTTGTCCGTTTAGCATCCTTTACGTTCATGCCTGCATAGCAAACTTATTTCTACAATGAGTTTGATGGGCTCGGGTTCTATCAAGTAACTAAACTTCTGTAGGTAAATATTGATACATTTAGCCTCCATCGAAATGTGGCCGCTGAAACAGGGCACATGCTCAAGTTCTCACTGCTCCGCTGATCACCGTGTGTGCACTTGCCTACTGTGTGTCATATGCTTGCTGTGTTTTCTAATGTATTTATTTATGCTTATTTACAAATACTGTAACCTATAAATGGGTTATCGCAGGAGTGCACGCATACAATGGATGGCACATAAAAAGCACAGCAAATACTTAAACATATAAGAACATGGTTATAGCCAGCAATTATCAGCAGCGACTAATGCCTTATACCTCCAAGGAGAGAATCGTGACAGGCAGGTGATTCCAGAGTTAAATATTCCTTGGGAAAAAAACTATATTTATTAGGCTTATTTAGCGTGAGAGAAAAATTCTGATAAGTTTAGCTCATTATTGGTTTTTGTGACTATCAACCTTGCATAGATATATATTAGTTAAATAATAATGTCGTGAGTAAAACCTCTAGTAAGAAGTTTCGGTGAACCAACATGACGCTGTTGGCAAAGAGGGTTTAAACCAAGTGCATTCATATGAGATTACGGTGAAACCTTTCTAGCATAGCGGCGATATATGAAACGAATCGCCTTCTTCTAATAAAATTCAATTTCATAATCGTCAGAGATTTTGTAACGATTCCGTATAATTGCAGCTTATTCACGAATTGGTGTAAGAAGTGTTTTATGCTATGAGTTTAGTTTCTTTTGGGGCAAGGCGTAGGGCACGGCTCATGTAACCAAGCTTTTATAGTGCTTTATCGCAGGTTATTTGATTATCTTCACAGCAGAATAATATTGAAGTGAGAAGTAGACCTAGGTCCTTATATTCAAACATGCGTTGCAAAAAAGTATCGTTATAAGAGTGTTGAAATAGGAGCATTTTGTATTTCTGTGAACATACATGATGACCTATGCTTTGGTAGACATGAATGATGTGTACGAATGCGTAGATCATTGCCTAATATTTATTTCAAATACGAGCGAATTTTATTAAGTATGACCCTCTCGTTAATGTGATAATGTTTGAATAATTTTATTAATACGTGGTATTATAGGAATGTGTTAATATACTTTGAGGAGCTCCTTAAAGACCTAATGCTTAGAATGCATGATAACTTATTCGTTATATTATTGCATTGACAAAGCTTATAAGCTTGTTGTGGTTGACTGGGAGGTCATCCACGAGACATTCAACCCCACCTTAGCATAGCTATGCGATGTCGCGCTATTGTAGGCGAAGCGAGAATTCTACGCATGAGGTATTTTGATATATTAGCAGGCGAAACAATGACTTAAAGGGGTCATGAACCACTTTTCCAAGTAATGATCTAATGGCCTCAGTATCGGAGTGTACTGCCTTCCGAATCGATGGCCGCAAAAATTTCTCGAATCCGTCAAGAATCAGCGGAGTTACGGGGGTTTGGCGCACGCTCCCAGCGCTTTCTCTATTTTCTCGTGCCGACGAGCGCACTGGAAGCTAGACAGGGAGGGATGGCATGGGGGAAAGAAGTTACGCCAGCGCGCGTCATGAAACGCGATCGCTCTCCCGCTGTGATTCGCTTGCGCGAGTGCGGCTACCGTGTACTGAGGAGTGCGGCGCCGGCAAGTGGCGGCACCCCGCGGCAAGAAGCGCATCTGATCCGAACGCCGCTCTCGATTTACGTCGGCTATCGGCCAATAAGCATGCTATGTCTCTTGCGACGTACAGCGGACAGACGCCCCGCCCACCGACGAGAGTGAGAACCGGCCTCTGTTTGAAAAGAGAGTGCCTGGGGAAACGGCAACTTCGCGCTCCGCTTGTGGCCATTACGCGGCGCGCACGACTGTAATATTTGGCAGAGCAGTTCATAGCCGTGTCAGCTTTCCGCAGGATGTGTTTTTTCAATCAGCCCAAGGGGTGCTTCATGACCCCTTTAAAGAAGTAACATTGCTGCGACCGCAGATATGAGAAGTTTATGTATGTTGCTCCGTCTTTCATTGTTGTTTTCAAGCATTTAGCGCACACGTATCAATAAATGTACTTGCTCTCATGCAAGTTTTTTTATTGCGATAGCAACTATAGGGACACTCGGTTGATTTTTGCCGTCGCCCTCATGCCCTAGATATGTATATGTATGTATATATATATAAAAAAAAAGGCACAAAAAAAATAAAGCAGTTGGATCTGAAGGATCCGACCGTGGATTCGAACCAGCAACCCCTCGCTCCCCAGCGCGCTGCGTTAGGCATCTCAACCACAGGCCATGTATTCGCCGGCGAATTAACGGCGAGCTATTTATATACACCACGTACCGCTGGTCGTAAGCAAATCTCCGAGGAGCGTGAGCGTCTTTTCAATCACGCAACGCTCCTAATTTTCTTTCAATTTGAAAACTGCCCTTGGGACGCGCACGACGAAGTGGCCCTTTACTGTACCCACGCGTAATATGGAAGGAAACAGAAAACAAGAAACACCGGGCACACCTTGCAGCAGACGCCCCCGTGTGGCTAGAGACGCAGCGGGTCACTCCACACGCCACAGTTTAAAAGATAGAGAAATATCTAAGAGTGTCTAATTTTCTGGTGTCGACACTTGTAGACGCAGCACTCCTCATTTTCTTTCAATTCGAAAACTGCCTTTGATACGCTCACGACAAGTTGACCCGCTCGTGATGTGGAAGGGAAAAAATTACACCATCTCCCGCTAAAGGGAACCATGAGGCGATGCGAAGCACCGTTTTGTCATGTCGAGCCCGCGTTTCATCCGCAGCAGTTTCCCGCCGACGTTGCCTTTTGCGCTGGGCTTCCCTAGCCCGGAGCTCGGGGTCCACTTGCCGACACTTACGTTGCGCTTCGGCGCGTCGAGCCTTCCGCTGCTCCACCCGCTGCTCCGCGATCTCGGCAGGCGTTAAGGTATTTCTGCAACTGGCGCCGACGTTGACGTTCCACTTCATGACACCAGCGCAGCCGGCGCAGTGACTGAGCTTGTCACAACGAAGAGGGGGAGAGGGCGAATGGTGAGGGGAAGGGAGAGTGGAGGGTGGAGTGGGAGAGAATAGGGGAGAGGGTTTGCGCATGCACAGTAAGGGTGGTCACGCCGCACACCACCCCACCACCACCGGATTGAACTACGCCATAAGATGCTTCGCATCTAAAAAAACACAAAGAACACCGGGCACAGCGCACACCTTCCATCAGACGCCCCCGTGTGGCTGGAGATGCAGGGGGCCACTCCACGCGCGTCGCAATTAAAAGGAAGAAGAAATATCTAAGAGCGTGGGATTCTCCATTGTCGACACTTGCAGCGCGTTGCGCAAGCACATAGACATAACAACTGTGACAGTTGTTAGTTCACGCTTGCCCTGTGCATGCCTGTGCCTTCTTTTAGGGCGTCCTTTGTGCTTCAGCGGCGTGCTGGAATCATCGAGCTCCTTCTAGTTCTTCGTGTAACATTTCAGTTTTAACGCGATAGCGTTAAAGAGCTCGTATCGCAGAAATTCCGCCGTCGGCGTCGGTCCCGTTGGTTGTGAGCGAAAAATCATCATCTTGTCCGTGACCGAAAAATCGAAAAAGCTGCAAATAAAATAAATAATAATAATGTTGGGTCCGAGTGAGAATCGAACCCAGGCCGTCTGCGTGGCAAGCAGGTGTTCTACCACACAGCCACGCCTCTGCTTGGTGCTGCACTGAAAGCAACTTTCATGCTTCCCAAAAATACGCGTCCTGTATACAGGTGTCACAGTACGAGATGTAATATCGCTGTAATATTGCGTGGTACAAGCGTACATTGCCATCGAGCGTCACACCATGTCAATATCATAACGACTTGGTGTTTTAAAGACAGCCACCCATTACAAAAGGCACACACATTACTGCGCGTATTCCCTTAAGACCACGTAGTGGGTGCATCGCAACTTCGAAAACGTTTCTCGCGCATAATTGCTCCTGGTTTAAAGCATGCTACCCATCACATAAGGCACACAACTTAGTGCGCGCATTCTGTTAAACACTCGTAGTGTTCGAAGTGCGCACTAGGGACAGGATATCGCTATTGCGTTCAACTCTTAAAGGCGAAGCTTAAGCGTCCCCCAATTTTCTTGCTATCGCATTCACTGCTTCGCTCTTGCGGCGAAACTGTGACTTTTTTGCAGTACGTACAAAAGTAGAGACTGCTCTAATGTTGATGACTGGTTCTCTTCGCATAAACAGTAATAAAGCATTATTACAATCCTCCAGTGTTACATTGTAGAGAGTCATGAACTGCGGATAGTATAACTCTGCGATAAAATTCCAACACAGATGTACATAAAACAATAAGCAAAGAGGCGAGGACACGTTATACCGCACACTATACAGAACTCTGATCCCTACGAAAAGACTAAGGATGCAGTGTGGTCTAGGGAGCATAGGCCCATAGATAGAACTACAAGTCATAGCATGTACAAACACAAAAAAGTACCATAACGGGACGTTTCACAGAAGCAGCAGTCATGATATGATGACACACATATGGTACTCAAAGACCCGATCAATATAGTGTAGAAGGATAACCCTTAAACGCCCACAGGGAACACATTTCCCACCATCTTTGAACGCCTCTAAGAGACGCCTTACGTCTTCGCCATGAGACGGTTGCTACATCTGAACTAGCGCTTGAGAATCACCTGTAAAAAATTTTAGCTCCTCCTACGCAACCACCTAGGCTGCGCCTCAGTTCCCGTGGGCGCCGCCCACACTTTTCTCTCTGCACAGAAGTTCGTCGCGCGGGTTTTTACCAGCTGCAATAACTTTAATAAGAAGAATATTACCTGGGGTTTAACGTCCCACAACCACCATATGATTATGAGAGACGCCTTAGTGGAGGGCTCCAGCAATTTCGACCAGCTGGGGTTCATTAACGTGCACCTAAATCTAAGTACACGGGCCTTAGACATTTTCGCCTCCATCGAAACTGCAGCCGCCGCGGCCGGGATTCGATCCCGCGAACTTCGGGTCAGCCGTCGATCACCATAACCACTAGACCACCATGGGAGGGCTGCAATAACTCAAGGATGAATGTATGTGCCGCAATGAGAAAGGTGAGGAAATGCATTTATTCAATCGCTCAAATGTAGAACTATTCTCTGGTTCACTGTTAGAGCCTTATTTAACGAGGAACTAAAGTTACTGACATTTGAAAGGTAGTTACACAGTGGGAATACACTTCCTTACGGGCGTTCCACGACGCAACCCTCGGGGTGCGACGTTCTCTTTCTCTAGATGGAAACGCGCTTGAGCGTTGAAGATCCCGTGTATTTGTTGTTTTCTTAAGTTTATGGTGTAAACACCCTTTGTGACACCGAGGAAGATGATTACGCGGACTAACTAGAATAATGATGCAACACACATTGACCAAACGCTAGAATAATGATGCAACAGACATTGAGCATACGACTGCAGTGCAAAGCGCTCGCTCCTGGGACAACTTCTGAACGGATACAGTGGAAGGTAAAAGGCAGCAACGCACGCGCCACGAAGGCCTTCCAGTGACAGAAAAAAACGTTCGATGTACCGAACCAAGTGCGGTTCTCACCTGTACCGCATTTTTATAGACCAACAGGAACCTTCAAATGCTTTCGGTGTCGCTTAAGTATACAGAAATAGAAGAGGTAGACGATTGTTTGCAGTAGTCGCTTTATACCGCGCCATTCTGTGTAAAATTCTACAAGTATGGCTTCCACAAGTATGGCTCATAGGGAAATATGTTCCCGCCTTAATAATTTTTATTTAGTGCTGTGTTAAGAAAGTTTTGATCTGACATTATGTTCTTTGGACAATAAACAGCGCTTTGAAAGAATCTTGCATTAGTTTTCCAAAAGGACATGCTTCTGGGCTAGTTGGTGCATGATGGCGCTTCTCTGTCTTCTCTTCTGCTTCTCCCTTTTTCAACAAATGTATTTCGCGCCTCAGTCTTCTGTACCTAAGCAATTCTTGCATTAGTATTTACAGTAGGTACTTTAAGGGCGTTTGACGGTTAATATGAGTTCCAAATGTTCACCACTTGTATTGCGTAGCACAATTTACTGATGGTTGGTGCATTTACGCACGGATGTAATCTTGGACATCTGCGTGATGTGCCCGCCCCTTGCCACCGGGGGAAAGCGGGCGCAGGTGGGTACAATATCTCCGTCTCTATGGACGTTAACTTACACGACATGCGAAAGGTTCGGTATGTCGTCCTCGCCAGTCCTCGCTCGGTGTGGCCTCAACAACCACTGTCTCGGTAATGCGTCGCCCTGATCGCGGCACTCTAAAAGAGTGGTGACGTAAGGGACTGAAGACCAGACAGACATGGCGGCTGGCCACTCTAGCCCGTTAGCCATAGCGGAAGTGATGACTATTTTCGCTTGAGGTGGACATCGCAGCGAGGAAGAAAGGAAATAAACACTGCATTGTCAATATTGTGAGAGCAGTGGATTGGTACAATGTTATTTCAAATGTGCGTCATACATTGCTCAGCACAACAAAGGCGGCTACACACGATGCCACAGAACATCCGTCTAGTGAATGACGTGGCTTCCGAATAGTCTAGAAAATATAGTGTTCTGACTTTCACTGTAATAGATTGAGCGCAAATGGATAGGACACAAGAAGACAAGATGACTACACGAACGCTCACTACCAAATGGTTTTGTACAGAAAAAACATAAGTATATAAAGCATAGTACACCACAAGCGCGCCTGCGCACACATCAAGTGAGAAGAAAAAAATGATTAAAAAAAAAAAGGTTATCTTAAATTCCGCTGAATCAACCGAAACTTTCACGCTCGCAGTCCACGTTCGCCGTCCTTTTCAAAGCTAATTATATGCCGGCATGAGATGCGAGTCAGACGATGGCGAATTATTTGATGGCGATGATTTCCTAATCGCCTTAGCTATCACAGAGACTCACTGTAGCCTTCGTTGTAGAAGTCTGCGGCCTACATAAGCCGATGAGAAGTGCACACTATATTTATTGGATAGCTTCTCGATTAGTGACCTTCAACTGCTCTCTAAAAGTGATGACTATGATGTTGATGATGGTGATGATGTGTGGTCGGGCCATTTGTATCAGGTGGAGAAACCTAAAGTGCACTATGCAAAGAATCGAAAAATTGGGGGACGCTTAAGCTTCGCCTTTAAGAGTTGAACGCAATAGCGATATCCTGTCCCTAGTGCGCACTTCGAACACTACGAGTGTTTAACAGAATGCGCGCACTAAGTTGTATGCCTTATGTAATGGGTAGCATGCTTTAAACCAGGAGCAATTATGCGCGAGAAACTTTTTCGAAGTTGCGATGCACCCACTACGTGGTCTTAAGGGAATACGCGCAGTAATGTGTGTGCCTTTTGTAATGGGTGGCTGTCTTTAAAACACCAAGTCGTTATGATATTGACATGGTGTGACGCTCGATGGCAATGTACGCTTGTACCACGCAATATTACAGCGATATTACATCTCGTACTGTGACACCTGTATACAGGACGCGTATTTTTGGGAAGCACGAAAGTTGCTTTCAGTGCAGCACCAAGCAGAGGCGTGGCTGTGTGGTAGAACACCTGCTTGCCACGCAGACGGCCTGGTTTTGATTCTCACTCGGACCCAAGATTATTATTATTTATTTTATTTGCAGCTTTTTCGATTTTTCGGTCACGGACAAGATGATAATTGTTCGCTCACAACCAACGGGACCGACGCCGACGGCGGAATTTCTGCGATACGAGCTCTTTAACGCTATCGCGTTAAAAGACAAGAGAAGAAAAACAAATACACTCGACCGACGCACACACAGATCCTACAGTATCACTTTTCAGAGTGCCTGCTGGTGTAAGGAATAAATACGAATGCGAGCGTCTGGGTGAACCTTTGAACAGCGTAGGTGGTTAAGCTTGAGTTCGAGCCGTGGTCAGCAACCGCTCAAAACTCGGCCCAGCTGTGCAAAGCGGAGTGAAAGCATAGCATAGCCATGCATTGTATTGTAGAAGAAGAGGTGGGAAAGGAAAGTGAGGCTGAGGAGTGATGTGAGTGTAAGGAGGATGGAAAAGAGAAGGGAATAGGGTAAAGCATACCATGTACATCTATGGTATAGTCTAGCCAAGGCGATGTGCAATGAAAAGTGAGGGCGAGGTACGTGCTGAAGCGTAGCATAGCCATGTGCAGTACATAATAGAAATAGAGTGGGAAAGGGAGGTGAGAGTGCATAGGAGGGAAATCAGGAGGCGATAGTGCAAAGCGTAGCATAGGCATGAGTAGTATAGTATATCAAGGTGTGGAAAAAGAAAGTGAGGGTGAGGACGAGAGAGAGGTGGATGAGAGAGGGTAAATCATAGCATAGCCATGCGTATTATAGTATAGCGAGGAGTGGGAAAGGAAAGTCAGTGTGAGGAGGTGTGATGATAGAAAAGAGAGGAGTAAAACCACCAGCTCCACTTTGTTCTCCGTTTTCGCACCACTAGTGCTTAGCTGCCCCAATTTTTCAGTTAAAGAAGGAAAAGCTAACGGCACTATAAAAACACATGAGAAATCTCGTGATTTTTCACGACTTTGTTCTATTAGTGGAATCTGTGAAAAATATAGGAGAGAAGTTTAGGAAGCTGGTGGACAACAAGCATCGAAGAGATTGATGAAACTAAAATGATTACAGGCATGAGTAGCAATACAGCATATAAATAGACTTTTCTGAAAAAAAGAAGCCGATAGCGAGAGCTTGCTTCTGTGAGAGATGCGCTAAAACACATCTTGTAAGAGCCACTATATAAATGGGTCATGTCCTGCGATTCCAAGGCAAGACTTTTGACTTTGCAGGTTTCTCCATAGAAGAGGACTCTTGAGGCATTGGGATGTCGGATACAAATATTATGATGATCAGGTTCGAGCAAAGCGACAGGACACTAAGTATTAGAGACTCCCAGAACATACCGGTATTACTGTTAATCAATCTGACGTCGACGCCGCACGACACACCAACGAACAAACTCGGTTGCTTCCAATCCCCCTGTAAAGAAGTGTTGCTACAGGACAACTTTTTTTGTCGGCTGGGACGATCTGAAAAGTGACACCCACATAAACTTGATCCTTTTTTTCAATCTTCAACTACCAACACGAATTTCTTTCTCCAATGCAACTTTGCTCTGCCGCCTCAGGATGGGGGTCGCATTCACGAAGGCACACTCATTCTGCATCGGAGCAGCTCGCATGTCTACATGAGAGTCTCGTTCGCGACCGAGGAATAAGATTAAGACAGCTGAATGCGCCCTTGTTATGGAGACCTAGCGGTTCCCGATGATGAGTTGACCAACCCATTGGACTCGCTCTTATACACCCGCGTTGGGACTCGCTCGTCTTTGTCGCAACCAGATTGAACGGACACAGCGAAAGATCTCCTGGGCCGCGCGCCTCCAGCCACGCGATGCTCCTCTTGAATGATCAATATACAGCTCATTCTCGTTGATGCAAAGATGAGCCTCCGCCAAAGAGCGGCTTTTTTGTCTTTAATAAACTTATTCAAAAGAAAGCACGAGTTGTTACTTTGAGAACTGTGTGTTTCATCGCCATTTTATCTTCCCTGTGTACACATGCGTTCTTTTCCGGCAGGCTGCGCAGCTATTCCGGTTTTATTGCTGTTCCCTTTTTTCCGGAAAAGCACTAAGCCTCCAAAATACGGCCGAAAAATAAACGGGATGGGAAAATGAAATTGGACACGCTACTCATAATGCGCAAGAAAGTTGGCTGCTACTTCGCTGTGTGGCGTGTTGCAAACACATGATAGACGCTGTGCCAACAAAGCCGTCCCGACTGTGTATCGATCAGTGTCCGGCTTCGGTTCAAAGCATTGGTCGGTGCTTGGCGCTAACCCCCCGGGGTTTCCGATGCTCATTTCGAAAGCGCCACACGACGCCCTGAGTCACGCTATACAGAAGAACCTGAGATTGCAAGCTTTCAAACTCCGCAACCGCCTCACAGAATGAAGCAGAATTTTTCTCTGGGAGTAGAACTGAATTGCATTACTGCATTTTCGGTACACTTACTGAGCAAATGAAAAACGACGAGAAACCATTATGGATGTCCACCTTCGCTGTGCCGCTGTAACGTCGATCGTGCCTGGCTCTTGCAGCGAGCGGCACGTGGCTAATGATGAAACGTTCGTGTCACATCCAGTTAGCCAATTCACAATAGACTGCAGAGCCGTTTAATAGACCCCCCTGTCCTCCTCTCATGTCACGCGTTGCTGTCAAGCAGTCTCAAGTCTGAGTTGCTGTCACGCGTTGGCCTCACGCACATCTCATGTTTCAAAGAAAAAAAACCACACCATCTCCCGCTAAAGGGGATAATGAGGCGATGCGCAGCAGTATGCGCATCATCAGATGCGCACCACCACCACCGGATTGAACTCCGCTATAGGATGCTTCACATCTAATACGAGCAGGCTGCGCGTTTCAAACGCCAGGACGCGTTTTTCCGCCAATGCCAGCGCCTCCGAATGGCTAATTCATCTGTCCGAGCCAGCGAAGCGACAGTGAAACGCCAGCGTCGAGGTTGAGTGAATGAGCGAGTGAAACAACTTCGTTCGTTCCAGAATAGACGCAAGTAAACTCAACATCACACGGCTAGGCCCACTTGGGGACCATTATATTGAACCTGACGGACCTCGCGAGTCAGGCACAGATCTACGAAAGAGAGTAGCGGAGTGGAAACGACAGGACCAAGAATTAGATGCAACGCACTCGGAGGAGCAAACAGCAGAAAATCAGTAGAAAGAACGACATAGAATCACAAGAAAAGAGTGCAAAAGGACATATAATATCATATAATCACACGAAAAGACCACAAAAGAGCAGATAAACACAAGAAAAATACAGGCGAACTAATGCTACGCAGTTCGCCCAGCTTTCATTAGTGTTGCACTTGTCTATTTTGTGCTTGCCGTTAAAATAAATGCGATACGTTAACTGCATGAAAGCTTTCAAATTTTAGGGTAACGGGAGATTTTGAATTCTTTTTAAGGCATACGAATAGGTTGGCTCACTTTGCGTGAGTTACTACTGCTTTATGAGAAATATTTTGGCTCCTTAACGTGATATTTGCGACTCGTATGAATGTTTGCTTGAATGTGTGAATAAACACTTATTTAATTAACAGGTCTGCTAATGGACCCAACAGTGGGTGTTACAGAATTCGAATAAATTCTTTGGTTTTGCGCGTCAGCACAGCCATCTGATTATGGTACACAACGCACTGCACAACGAGGGCACCCCTAACCTCCAGTTTGTTCACCGTTGTGGCGTGCTTGGCAGAGGTTGCGTATGTGCCTTGCAGTGCAGTAATGCTTCGATTCTTCGTCATACTGATCCGGTTCAGTACGCTAGGCGTGACTTGAGTGAAACTTTTCGAAGAACCATTAAACCACCCCCCCTCATGTCTATCTCCCACTCTCTTTTTCATTTCTCGGCATGAATAAAAGTCACACCTCTGCCTGCAGGATGCGCTCTAGAAGGGCCTGAATTGTGATCATGCGCACCTCTATGTGTAATGAAGCCGTAGAAGAGGCTATTTTTAAGGTACATAAAGCTACCAAGAAAAGAACGTGACAGGTATGAAACAGTTGTGAATCCGAGTCGACGCCAAATCGACAAAAGTAAAGATCAATACCGACTTTTCAATGATATATCGAAAAACTTCAAAGACGAAGAATGACAAGTGATTTTACAGCGAAAGCTGTTACGAGATGACAAGAGCCGATTTTGGTGCCGTAGTTTTTCGCCGCCGCTGCTGGTGTCGTAGCCGTATACCGCAAAATTAGAAAAAATAGAAATGGAAAAAAGGTCACGGTTTCACTGCAACGGCAGAGCAATGAATGCGATAGCAACAAATTAGAATGTCACACGAAGAACGGCAAGCATCTCAGTACTTTGCGCTCCGAGTTGCTCAGGCAAGCAGCTCAGAGCACAAAGGACTGACGAAAAGAACACGTACAGGACGACCGCGAACTAACAACGGTCACAGCTCGACACTTGCAGTGCGCTGCTCAAACTAAAGGAAAGACACTCGAAAAGAACGCACAGGTACACGCAGGACGAGCGCGAACTAGATCACTGCACGGGCCCGGGCTTTCGGGTCGGCATTTTCCGAAGCGATTTGCGGCGGGCCCGGCCTGGACTGGGGCTTGAAAGTGCGGGGCCGGACCGGGCCCGTACTTGAAGCCGCGGGCTTGGGCCGGGCCCGGGCTTGAGGCTGCGGGCCTGGCCGGACTCGGGCCCGCTCATTACGATGCGGTAGTCGGCCCTTCGAGGACATGCGAGCGTTATGCATTGCATAGCCTAAGGTATTCTGTGCCAAGCTGAAGTTACACGTGCAAAGGCTGGCTCTTAGTAAAGCTTAACAATAAAAATTGAAAAACAGTTGAAGAGCTATTCTTTTTCACCAGTATACATATATAAAATCTATAATATATATAAATTTTATATTTATATTATAGATTTTATATATGTATACTGGTGAAAAAGAATAGCTCTTCAAGTGTTTTTCTATTTTTATTGTTAAGCTTTACTAAGAGCCAGCCTTTGCACGTGTCACTTCGGCTTGGCACAGAATACCTCAGACTATGTAAAGATCAATACCGATCAATATATCAATAAATATACTGATACATGATAAAGATCTATATATATATATATATATATATATATATATATATATATATAGATCTTTATCATATATCCTGATATATATATATGTATATATCAATCGATATATTGAGATATTGATCGGTATTGATCTTTACATAGTCTAAGGTATTCTGTGCCAAGCTGAAGTGGCACGTGCAAAGGCTGGCTCTTAGTAAAGCTTAACAATAAAAATAGAAAAACACTTGAAGAGCTATTCGTTTTCACCAGTATATATATATATATATATATATATATATATATATATAATGCCAGCACTAACAATGGGCCAGACCACGGTTGTTCCCATGGGAGGAATACAGATTTCGGTCTTTTATTTGAGGTTGACACATACGGTACATTTCATTTATACTACTTGGTATTACGTGCCAAAACCACGATATGATTGCGAGGCACGCCGTAGTGGCACCGTATTAACTTCGACCACCTCGAGTTCCCTAACGTGCACCTAAAGATAAGTACACGGGTGTTCTTGCATTTCGCACCCATAAAATTGCAGCCGCCGTGGCCACGGGAATCGCACACGCGTCGTAGGACTCAACAGCTTGACCGCTAAGCTACCACGACGGGCAAAGCAAAATTTCGATGCACGTACACACTGGATTTTCCGTCCGATCGCCTGCTACAAAGCGCAAGGCGTCATCAATAATCATTATCAACAACAGGGCTGGGCAGTATCGCGATACAAGAGTATCGCGATAGTATTTCAGAGATACTTTTGAGTATCTATATTTCTGTATCGAGATACATTTGAAAAAGGTATTTGTATCTCAGTAGTGAAATACGTTTACGATGTATCGCTTGTATTGCGACACAATGCAGGACACATGTATCTCGTTACACTCGTTTTTGTCTCGTTTTTGTCGGAAATGAGTTTACGAGTGTTTCCAAGAGAGTATGGTGGTTTTTTTTTCATTTGTTTTTGTGCCAAGACAAGTAATGGCGCGCCGCTGGTCGCCGACAGAAAGGGCGGCGATAGTTTCCCGTCAAGCACAGAATGGCCCATGTGATAAAGCGCGCGACGTCGCAGACAGCAGAATCGTGGATGCAGCGTTGTCGGCCCCTGCCGACAAAAGTCGATGTCTCTCAATTCCAGTGCAGCTCGCGTAGTTTTTTTCGGGTGGCAAGCCATTACTTCGATACCTCCTGCGCGGATGCCGCCTTGGAACAGAGGCTTTCCCATGCTTCGCGTGCGTTTAATTCTCAAAGCGGCGGTACTTCGAAAATCAGTTCCCGTTGTCGCGGCGGAAGTGACAAGAAGATGGCTATCTTTGTCGCGCTTTCAGCCACCTCTCCATCGTGTCGGGGTGCGTTCCTAATTGATCACAAGTGTGAAACGGTCTTTTGTGGTACCAGGCTCCCCCACCGCCGGAGGCGACTTCGCCTGTTGCGGCTTGTTGAAATGGGTGCTGGTAGCGTCGGTGGTGGTAACACCTTTATTGAAGAGCGAACCTTTAGGCCCAGACGACGAGTGCTTGCTGTAGTTTCTGATGGGGGGCTCTGAGCAGCTGTCCCTGATTCCATGTCTGTTTAGAGAGCTTGCAGGAGTAACTTAGAATGGCTTACACTCTCTCTCCCGCGAAGAACGTCATTTTAGGAAGCCAATTTTTGGATTGTGCAGTTTTGACAGCCTGCTTCAGAAACTCAGACAGCAACCTACTCAGAAAAGACGATCTTGTGTGCAAAGTAAATGTATACGTTTTCTCAATTCACTAGTGTTCACTAGTGATTCGAGTGATTTGCTTAAACTATGCTATTTCTAGCATAGCTCATTTGGTTGTCACCAAGCATGTCGATTTCGGTGCCCAATGCTTGTTACTGTTGCTGTGAAATAGTGTACTTTTTTATTGCGATTGATATATTTAATTACGTCATTATTACTAATTATGTGCTTTGTAAGCCGCCCCCACCTCTGTGATGTCTTAATGGCGCTAAGGGTAGTGTAATAAACAAATAGACTACAAGTTTTATAGCACTGCAACTTCATTTACAACATTATGCTGCCTTTAAAATGTCGTTGCGGAGTGCGAGCATCTTTGAAATAAAAAAGAGTATTCTAGTATCTCCATTGCAGTATCTGTATTCCGGAATACTTTTTTCGTCATATTGCAAAAGTATCTCCGAAATATCTCGTTACGCTAAAGGCAAATGTATCTCAGTATCTGTATTTTAGGCTTCCGGTCCATGTATTTCGATATCTGTATTCCGGAATACTTTTCCGAGTATCTCTGCCCAGCCCTGATCAACAACTAATATCCTCTAGCGGTCCCGGGCCGAGCCTAGTCATGAACACGCCTGCCCAGGATAAGTTTAGTAAGAAACGCCCGGGCCCGGGCCGGGCCCGGGCTTGGAACCACGGGCCTGGGCTGGGCTCGGGCTTCATAAAGCGGGCCCTGGCCGAAAAATCAGTCCCGTTCAGTGCTATATCGTGGGCTTACCAGGCACGTCGACAACATTGACGCTTAAAGGGTAACCTATGATGCGACATAACGCCAGTCCTCACGTTAGAATATATACGTCATTATTATCAAAATTGAGTGCACTTTATAGTGCAATCTTGTGAATAACATGCACAACGCTTGTTAATGTATTCCTACGGTGTCGAACAGTGCTTCAATGCTTGCTGAATAATAGGAATATAAATGTAATGTTTATTAGACTGCTCTAAAAGCGGAGCCAACACAGGAACCACCGACGTTAATCTGATATGACGCCTGTATCGTAGGAGTGCATGTGTAGTGTTTATTGCTTTCTTGTACAATTAGATAGCCAGCACCACAACCACAGTTGACGTTGTACCGACATTACGCCTGCATAAGCTGCTTTTCCAAAGCAGTTTTTAGTGCGGGGCTCTGTGGTAGAACGCCTGATTGCCGAACAGAATGTTCGGGTTCGATTCTTGCTAGGACACTAACTCTTTTTCCTTCCATTCGTCAGGGTAAACGCTACCGACGTCAGTTTTCTTAAAACACTCTCGCATTGAAATTACTAATGTCTGTTCTTGCCATTCCTGGGCAGATATAAACTGTCAATCACCTGTGCCACATACCTGTACACCGCGGCCCGTCGTGAACGGGTATGTGCCACACGTGTCTGGAGAGAAATAGTTTGACGACGTACTCAACAAGATTTTCACGTTATTCATCACAAGACCCGACAGTCATATTCGTCAAATCATCTTACCCTCCCATTCCAATTTGGTCTACACAAAGTTAAGGAGGCGATCATGAGATCACCCAGATGTTGGTGGCTAGATAGATAGATAGATAGATAGATAGATAGATAGATAGATAGATAGATAGATAGATAGATAGATAGATAGATAGATAGATAGATAGATAGATAGATAGATAGATAGATAGATAGATAGATAGATAGATAGATAGATAGATAGATAGATAGATAGATAGATAGATAGATAGATAGATAGATAGATAGATAGATAGATAGATAGATAGATAGATAGAAACGCTCAAAGTTCCAAAAGTTCGCCATGAAATGCTTCGCATTAAAAAAGAAAACGAATTTTTTCGAGGCACATTCTGCCCTATCACAGCGGCGCCTTCTAATTTTTGGTATTTTTCACCACATAGCAGCGTCGCACTGCGGCGGAGCTCACCTATGTTTCTCCTTCTCCATTAGGCGGCTGTAAAGCTTTTGTTGCAGTTTTCTACGACATATGCAATCGAGCATGCTTTTTCAAGGCTTGCATGTTTGAAGAGCAACCTGTTGAGATCGAATTAGCGTGGTACTTCAGTTTCATCACTCTTTGCTAGGGAGAAACAAAAGGCACGTATTTCACGCTGCATGTTGAGTTATTTTACGAGGGGCATTCATTAAAGATTGCGCCTTGCCCTCTTACTGTGGACGGACAGGAGCGAAACTTTGCAGATTTATTAGTCCTTCCCTATATAGGTGACATCCAGGGACTCGCACTTCTCACATCTTTTTACGGAACTGTAAAATCTTCGCTTGTAGAAGTCTACAGGTTGCTCCAAAAGCCATATTGTGACTTCAGAAAACAGCGTCTCATCGTCTGGAAAATGCATGCCATTTAAATATGACTTCATTGATGGAAAGAGATGGAAGTCCGATGGTGCGAGGTCATGTGAATAAAGGGGATGGGTTAGAATATGAAAGCCGCAGCAGCATGCTTCCATCTGGGCGACATGTGAGTTGTGAACTGGGGCATTGTCTTGCGGAAGGCGGATACCTTTGGCGAGCATGCCACGTTTCTTGCTTTTGATGGCATCCCGCAATTTCCGCAGAAGTGAAGCATAGTATGCCCCAGTAATCTTGGCACCCTTTGTTAAGAAGTCCGTCAAGACTACTCCGTGCTTGTCCTAATAGACTGAGCATGACCTTGCCCGCCGAGCCCTGGGTGCGTGCCTTCTTTGGAGAGTAGTTCATGTGCTCTTCCATTGCATCGACTGACTTAAGTCTCCGGATCATAGTGCTGGACCCAGCTTTCATCCTGTCTAATCAGTCTGTTGAAAAATTACACCACCTGCCGCTAAAGGGGACCATGAGGCGATGCGAAGACGGAGTGCTTGCACGATCGCGTTCCGTTGGCGTTCGTTGGGCATGCTACCGACGTCGCGGGTTGGAACGCGAAGAGGAACGCTACGCACGCCGTGTCTTCCCTCTAGCATGGACTTAATGCTCACAGGGCGAGCGCGGAATGCGGTCGATGGCGCGCGAGTGGGGGGCGGGAGCGTAGGAGAGGAGAGAGAGGGGGAGGGAAAGCGCATGCACTGGTGCTCATCGCGGCATTGCGCAGGAGAGGAGGAGGGGGAGAGTGTGCGAGAGGATGTGTGTGGAGAGGGCGTCCGCATGTGCAGTAAATGTGGTCACACCGCACACCACCACAACAGGCACCGGACTGGAGTCCGCCATAAGGTGCTTCGCATCTAAAAATCCTCCTGGTTTCCATGACACATGGTCAGAGGAGCCTGGGAGCATTCGACTTGTTCCTGCTTTTGGAAAGGTACGAGCAGCCGGGGAATCCAGCCAGCGGATACCTTACGGATATGAAGATGGTCCTGAATGATTTTAGATGCGAAAGTAACTCGGAGCAGTGTCCGTTCTTCGGCGTCGGCACCAATACTGCGCATGCGCCAACTCTCCCCCCTCTCCTTGAGTGAGCGCGAGGAGGTGGCGTGAGCGTCGTTGCCTCCGCTTTGTTTCTCCTCTCCCGTTTCTCTCTCTCCACCACAGCTCTGCGCTCGTATAGAATGCGGCGCGCGCTCTCTCCCGTTGCATTCTCCTTCACGACGGTGCTATGGACGCTGGCGAAGCTGAACGTAAACGACAACGCCGGCAAGCGAATCTCGAAGCTGCGAGGCTGCGACAGCGCGCGTTCGCTTTGCTTCGGTCATTTTATCTCTGTGCAACGGTGTGCAATACGCCATGAACAGCGTCAACGTCGGCGCTAGCTGCAACGGCAGCGCCACCGCTGCGGAGCAAAGGGAGGCTCGGAAAGCCGAACGTAAACGTCAGTTTTGGCAAGCGGTAATTCAAACGCCTCGACAACCACCGTCTCATAAGTCAGATAACATAAATGCAAATTCGATGCGCACCTTCCGCGATGCTTTCGCATCCCACCTTGGTTGCCCGTATGGGGAGATGATGTGTAATTTTTTCCACGGACCCCACACTAATCTTCACATTTCGGCCTAGGTCTCTAAAGGTTACACGTCCATTTTCCAAAATGGCGGCCTCCACTTGCTCGACGGTGTGTTCATCGATTGCGTAGTGGGGTCGCCCTGCAATCGGAGCCGTTCCCACCGAAGTCCCACCGCATATAAGTTGACGATGCCAGTTCTTCACTACATCATGTGATGGGGAACCCTCCCCATAAACCTTTTATCTCATCGAGGGTCTCCCTTGGAGTGCGGCCTTCCAAGTACAGGAACTTCATGACTGCTCTGTATTCCACTGCATGCATTATTACACCTCACACCACTTGAGCACCTGTAAGCGAAAGATCGTTATTAGTTCTTAGTTGCACATTGGCAGGTGACCTATAGTGACCTATATCATTACACATGCGCCGTTTTAGCATCCTGCAATAAATAGAAGTGTGTCAGGGTAAATCTTTATTGAGCGGCCCTCGTATGAGCCCCCCCCCCCCTTTTCTCACTGCAAGGGGTCCCTCGTCACTTCCACCATGTCATAAAGGGTGCCCGAAATATTCATGGCTGAGAACCACTGCCCTACAGAGTTCCGAGCAGTCAATGTTGCCCGGTAACATGAATAACGGTCTCAAACTGCACTCGAAAGCAAAACTTGATTCTAAATATTGTTCAGATGTGCCCCGATTTTGAAAATAGGCATTTAGGCGCACACGCCAAAACTATGCATTTATCGGCACTATAAAACACTATAAAAATCCGTCTTGACCTCTAAATCATGCTCATATACTCGTACTAAAATGGTGCGATAGGCGCGCAAAGAACAAAACGAGCCTTGGCCTAAAATCCGGTCTCTAGTAATTCCACAATGATAATTGCGCAATGAGTGTGTGGCTTAAGGCTGCCACACACTGCAAAATGCTCAGCCATAATTATTACTCGTGATCAGGCACATGCAGCATCAACAAAGTACACGTAACGTCTCACACACGCGTAGCGGGTAATCCCCTTATACGCAGAAAGACGAACATTGGTATAGTGGGCTCTGTCCTACTTCACAAAAATTATGATTTATGGCGAAGTCAATACCTTCCGGAAAGCCAACAAACACAGCTGGCCTTGCCCCAACACGAAGCTACCTTCAGAATTCGCATTAGGCAGTATCGTAATCGTTGGTGAATTTTGTAAATTATGTTCTACTTGGAACATTGCTGAAATCAAGAGTTCGTTGAAAACTCGTCTGGTCGGAAATGCTCACGATGAAAGCCTAAAGAAAAAACGCCTAACAAATGCAGAAAAAAACGTTAAAATAAAAGACGCTTCAGCTCCCTTGCGGGGACCTAGTTCACAAGGACTTGTTCACATTGTGAAAAATTCCGCCGTGTGGGCGCCGAAACATCTTTTACTTTAAAGTTCCTTTTGTATTTGGTCGTCCACTTCCGACTCTGAAATGTAAATGTCAATTTAAAGTGGGAGTTCTTATTTCTCGTCAGCTGCAAAGACCTAGTAAATGATGAGAACATGTCCGAGCAATAGGAGCAGCATAGCACAATCAGCCAGGCGGTGCTGTCTTGTGCTTAAAGATAAGTTCAACGCCAATAAGCTTTGCCCTTTTTCTTGGCGTTAACCGCCAATAAAAAAGGAATGCTTTGCAAACAAATAAATGCTGATTCCTAGATCAAGAAACTCGCGAGATGGGGTTTCTACATGTGCAGTTGAGTGCGAATACGAAAGAACCATCAACAAAAAATACTGAAAGAAAAAAAAAAACTGCAGGCTTATTTAAAAAAAAACAGCGTAAGGAGAAATTCTCCTATTCTTCTGGAAGTGCGGACACATTTCTTTTTCTTGACGTGGTGTTGTGCGTTTTTTTTTCAGTTGGGGACTCTGCCCGTTTTCGAAAAAAAGAATCCAAGGTCTCATGCGCACTTAACACTGTTTTTGAGCTAGGACTTTTGTTGAGCCATAGCAAACAGAGCAGAAATACGGGATGAGTGCCAACTCAAGCTCGGTACTCATCCAGTACGCATTCAAAGGCTGTGCTCGCTAAACAAAGTACAATAAATGGCGTGAAAGTGCGACTCGGGATGATTAAAAAAAAATGAATTGCAAAGTACTGAATGAATTAACTCAACGAAGACAAAATGACAAGATGTAAAACGCGACAGAAAAATAAAGAAACTAACAGCTGCTTACTAATGGAAGAAAACGACGCAAAACATGCTACTCGCACAGAGACCAGAAAACGAGGCTCCTCGCGACCAACTTTGATAATGTCGCGATACTGCGAGCATTACGACGACCACGACAATGCTAGCGTTGGTCACTGTTGCGAAACAATACGACGGTGAACCTTGACAATACTCTAATCACATTTTGGAGCTCAGTTTAAGCAGCAAATACATTTCACAGTAAATATAATTCACACTTTTCTCTACCTGTAATGGTGAACGAATGCGCAAGGCGCCGATTACTTCACACCACAATGTCCGCGCATCCAGTTCTTTTCTGCTACATAACAAAGAATGGAACGGTTACTGTAGAGTGCCATAATATTGCCCATATGTTGTTCACGCTGTTCTGCAGAACCACCCATTGTAATGGCTCAATGGCACGGTCGGAACGAGATTAAACATGCACTCCCTCTATGTATTCTGCTTACTGTTATTTGCGCTCAACGTTGGCTAATAGTGTTAATATCAGCAGACAGTATGTAATGCACAAAATGATTACTGCTTGCAGAGAGACATGTTCTGCAAATAGCAACAAAAATACTGACGTTTCATAGTTAATCCCATTTATGCACTTATTGGCGCTAAACAAAAGCTTGCTTGATTGACTTCTTAAAAGCTTATGTATATACAATGACTAATGAAAGCACACTAAGGTTTTTTGGACATTTTATCTTTTCGAAATAACTAAAATGTCCGCCGGCCCGTTTTTGATGTTCCACACAGTCTAACAAATAATAATCACCAACGCCAAACATATATGCGCTGTAGCGCGCAGGCTCCTCCAAACAATATCCAGTTATCGCGATCTTAGGCAAGTAGGTTACACATAATGCCTAGTAGCCTGCTAGTTTCTCCACGCTTTTGATTTCTGTGCAATTCAAGATACCCCTCCTTTCCTTTACGAGCTATTCTACAGTTTCTTAGAGACCACGGGTTACTTGCCCGAAGCAATACATGGGCGGCCCTGCTTGCTAATCACGCTCATAATGTCAGCTGCAATACGACTACCCCTCTTGCTCTGTAATGTCCACATCGGTAATGAATTATACTATGGCTAGTACCATTTTTAGTCTAGCAATTAAACAGGTCAATATACGAAGGCCTTGACAATATGGCCCTTTGCTTATCTACGAAATAAAAAAAATAACATGCACCTACATGGCCCAAATATTTCAGATAGCGTCAACAAAACTGGTACTAGTTCAGACAACGGAGTCTCAAACAAACCAACTGTGCAGCATTTGAAGTTGGAGTAGCCGCATCAGAAGCTGGAGGGATAATATTAAAATTGCGTAATTCAGGAAGTTGCATAAGTACATCCTCTCAGGAAAAACCTACCATATCAGAGAAATTTGAGCGCGAGCCAGAGAACAGGAAGAAAATAAGAAAATTGACAAACTCTTTAAAAGAAGGCTAGAAAAAGAGAGGGTAACCTGGGCGGAAAGGCCACTTTGACAAATTGAACCCAACTCTGCTGTGACGGGATGGGTTCGTTCGAAGCGGAGCACGCTGGGAAAGAAGACACGCCTCCATTAAGTGCAGGTAGACCAGGAGCGCACATCCGAGACACGAAGTTTGCCTCATGAGGACACACTACGTAACTGTGGCCGTGGTACCTGCCGCGTGTAAACCCTATACATGAAGAAGAAAGAAAAAGGCCTACACCGCGTTGTAGGAAAGACGCCCTTAGACTATTCAGGTAGGTTTCCTGCGAGTCTCCGTGCCAGCGTACGCACCTGCTCTTCAACGCACGCACCCGCTGGTCACGCACGCACCAGTTGTGAAACTACGTCAGGAGTGGCTCGGTGTCGCGAAGTCATCCATCACATATACACCAATAGTATCCTTAGGACGATTTTTTCCTTAATTAGATAATGTAGCATTTAACATATCTGCTCGTGAACGTAAGCTCTAGGGTATAGGACAAGTGTTGGAAATGCGCTCCCACAAGAACTGCCTCGCCATTTCGATTGGGTGCAGGGCGATGTTCCTAGCAATACTATGCGCTCGGGCACGGAACTTCGGTCGATATGCGACTACATGCGTGGTGACGAGAGAGAAGCGGCCTAGGCCGTGCCGTAGAACAGTCCCGCCGCTATTCCCATCGCCCCGATGAAGGAAATGTTTTAGGGGGGGGGGGCTGTTTTGAAAATAAACCGGGCGGCATTATCAAATAACACGGAATGTTTGCGAATGCGTATTGTTCGCCAACGTGCAGCGGTTCCCCTCGGCAGCCCGAATATTTAGTATTCCACATTAAGAAGTCGAATATCCACAGCAGGGTGTTTTGAAAGGTTTTCATGCTGCATGCCCTATAATCCTTTGGCAAATGGGTTGTTTAAAAAGTAGGCTATTTAGAACAATGTCAGTTTCTTTATAAATGCCGTCTTTTTGCATCGCAACGCTGATTCCCCTCTGTCTATAACCTGTTAAAAGTTTTCAAGGCTAATATAGCGAAATGAGCTCTACCCTATAATGTAACGCGTATAAAAAGTTTTCTATGCATTTAACCGTAATGGTGTCGAATCAGTGGTTCGGCTTGTGTCAATATTATTAACTTGATTCCTATCATCAGTCACTTATTTGCAGATATTGCAACCTACCTAGAATAAGTGCATGCCAATACTTTGCTGTAAAGTTAACTTGACTTGTACTACGTCAAAAGCATTTATCACGACAGCGTATGGTATCCACACTGCCTGCAGCAATGACTTCTTAAAGTTACTATAAAAAGTACACCACATGATTTCTGCTTTTTTACTTTCAATACTGCAATATCAAATTAGAAAACTCATGAGATATATATGGTTACTTGTTCATTCCTTATATAAATAACTGACCAGGTATATGAAAATGTTTTGATAGTCCAAGAGTCTAGCTTTACCTATTCCATGAGAACTAATTTATTCTTTCAAACAAGCTTTAAAATATCTATCAATCCAATTTTCATATATATCCACTGCAAAGAGACAATGTAAGATAATGCTTGAGCAATCAGGTTATAAGGTGTGCCACGCTCTCTGCGTTAACGCCGAGAACTGGAAGTTTAATGCCACGCTGGAGTAGATCAGACTTTGACGGTTCCTCGTCAGAGTTCATTACAACAAGTTCGAAAGCTTTTCGCGCACGCTTGTTTTCCTAACACACATGCACTGCAATAAGTCATTTCAGTAACCAAAACATTGTTAAACTAAAGAAATGCTACCGTGGCTGCATAGGGTAGGGCATTTAAATGCACTATCTTATGCACAAATATAAGGCTAACATATCTTACCACAATTAATGCCAACTGTAGTGAAAACTGTCGACAGCACAACAGCTGTCGATGGGTTGATTTTTCCATGATATTGAACCAGCCAGAGTACTAATCATTGACACTTCTTATCGCTGGTTATCACTGGCTTTCAGCTATTATCACTGGCATTGCGATGATGAGATTGAGGTCGTGGATATTTTTCCACGACCTCGATTAGAATCGCAGCGGATGCGTTTCGATGGAGGAGAGATGAAACCTTCAGTACGTAGATTTACTTGGTATTTCTATAAAATGAAATTCACTTGAAAATTCACAATAAGTTGAATCGTGTGAAAGATATTTGAGAATATTTTGTTGGGCAAAACCTGCCAGATAACACATTTTATATTTTTCTTCCTTCAGGCAAATAAAGAATATCAATAGGATACAAAGTTGATGACTACATGCGCTGGGTTTCGGCTACTTCAAATCATTTGGCTTTATGTCAGAGGGGCCATTTTTCTTTGATACTGCAGCGCAATAAGCCCTGTGACAGGAGTGTGTTAACAGATGGAAATATACGGAGCAAAATAATTCACAGCTGTAAAAAGGAAATCAAATAAAAGTTACAATTGACACTCCCAGAGCAGTACTTATTCTGGTCATATTTTGGAAGGCACCTGCAACACTTCGACATGGGCAAGACCGAATATGCGCTGATGAGTAGTTGCAATATTCAATAAAAGGGAAGAAAAATGAACTTAGGTATGTTTGTGCACGAATAGTAGGGCATCAAACTTAAGCGGTTGTGCCTAGTCGGCAGCACTGTATAACACCTCTGTGAGTATAAGTCCTAACCGATGTATTGGCGATTCTGTACGGGAAATTTATTGATTTCCTGAAAAATAATTACTGAAGCTATCACAGTACATAGAACATGATTGCGCTAGGAGATGTGGTGCCCGCTCACCTGAAAAAATGCTTGCTTCGAGCGCATGCTGTCATTGCAAACGCCACTGCTGCACTTCGCTGCAGTTTACACAACATCACTCTTAATTATACCTGGATCTCGAAAATTAAAAAAAGGTACAATTAACTGGCATAGACTCAATGTCTTTCTGGATTTGAAGTGCGTGACAATCATTTGTATACCACAACCACTGGAACAAAGCTGAATAACTACAATCAATTTGCTTCCTCAGTCCCATTGTACAAGCTCCCTGAACGAGGCAAAAATGTTGTTAACGTAGTATTCAAGCTCTCCAATGGTTCATTGCTTTCTGCGGCAGGTTAACCAATGTGTGCATTCGTTATTGGGTGAGAATGAGCCTTTCAGTTCATGGCCCCTACCACTTCAGGATTGCGCCGCGCCGCGTGTGTTTGTGACATCCAAACAAAGCGCCACTGTTTTCCCGTCACAGGTGAGAAAGCTCGCTTGCGTGTGCCGCAAGTCCCTTTAGCCGGTATAATGTTGAGAGGAGCTCAAAGTGTCGGCATGTTTTCCAAATTTATCTGAAAGCAACGTCGGCTCCACCGGATACGTGATGCTTCTTCCTGAGCTTTCGTTCAAAAATAAAAAAATAGCCATTAAAGTGAAGCAAAAATAATTTGAAGAAATAGAAAGCTTATAAGTGGAATGCAGTTTGCTTCAAATGTAAATGAATAATGATTTTAATCAAGCGTTTTAAAGCTAGTGCAGAAAGACTTCATTAGACGGTCGTAGAAAAAGTAGTACGCACAAAGCAACAGGAAACAGTATATGCTGCATGCTGAAACAATTATATTCATGTCAGTATAAGGTAAACAGCTTTCTGATTCTTCTTTCTTCTTTACTGCCCCGATTCTTATACCTTCAAATTATGTGTTTCTAATATCTCTTTTCTAAACGTTTTCTACGCGTTGTTCGCTTTTGCGAGGTAAGTAGCAGCCGTTCTTTCATCATGTTTCGCTATCTACCAATTTTATGCATGTTCCTAATCAAATATATTTTATGGGCGGCTTCATGGCACTCGAAGGGCAAGATACGCTCATTTGAGATTTATTTCCTTAAACTTCCTTTGCTGAAGCAGTGGCTCATGAGAAACTGCGGAAACACCATTTTCGCTTTAATGGCGATGGTATAATAATACGCCTACTGGATCTCACTGACCTTCCTGCGCAAAGTGAAGCCAGCGTTCATTCTACAGAAAAGAAGAAAAAAGTAGCAGGTTCCCTATGCACCGCACTGGATCGCAATAGCGCAACTCATATGAAACAACCAAGGCTGCACGCACTGACGCAGTTCTGTTTGCAATTGCTCGGCTCGAAAATTAATTAAGCTGAAAAAGTGCGCACTTTTCACAGATTTCTGAGCTTCCCGGCACATGGCGAATGCGCACGCCGTGGTCCCTTCACAGGCCCCAGGAGTGTGATAAGTTTAGAAATTCGGAATTGCTAGTACGGCAAACCATTTTGTTCTACACATCCGACAAGCGGTATTACAGGTCTCTCTGTGTGTTTTTTAACAAAGTAACATATGCGTTCATGGCGCCGTTTTATGCGTTGCATAAGTGGTACGCAATAAAAGTCTCATAGCTAGGCTTTGAACACTTCCGCGACCATTTAGGTTCATTACGATGCGGGGATCTAGGTGATTTTTGAAGCTGAAAAACCCAGTGAAACAATATTTTTTTACAGCCGCGTTCGTCTTACAGTGATGCTGTGTTCTATAGGTACGGGATTTGTTGGATGATAAGCACATTCCCCCTGGGGTGTTACGGAACTGCAGGACTGAAAAGTGGCGTGACAACGATATCACCATGGCCTACCTTGTGAAAAGTATAGAAGGCAACCTTCTTGATGGTAGCGTAGGATGAAGTCAGGGATAACCGAAAAGGCACACTCGACACAACACAGCGCTCTCTTGTGTCGAATGTTAATTTCTGTCGTTCCTGTCTTTAGCAGTCACTCCCATCATTAAGAATGCAATACTAGCAATCCCGCACTGACACCCTCAACGATTACGAGGCAACCTCTGCCAAAGAATAAAGGTCTGATAAACAAGAGATCTAGCGTAAAATTTCAGAGAATAATATTTCACGTTGTAGCTGAAGGAAACGAATGCCGTTGTTTTTGCACCCGAAGCGCGGACGTGTGTCCCAGAAGTGAGAGTCTCAAAGATTTATCAGCACTCATATGATGCAATCCGATATCACTTTAACGTGGTCCAGAAGACTACATATCAAGCCTGTGTAATCCATGGAGTAGCTCGCGTAGAATCAACGCTGCTGTACTGCGTTAGGACTCACATTCAACACTGGGTTAGACTATTCAACAGTGGACGACGTAGTTTCCCGCTTTATGCCTTCTGCAGTGATATAGGCACTACTGAACATTTCATTTGACCATGCTCGCCGTTCGACACGAAAAAAGAAGCAATGGTCCATAGCCTACGAAAGACTTCCTGGGCGCAGGACCTATGTCGCTTTAAGGGTGTCGTTGTCTCGGGGAACCTAGCGCAGTGAGGAGGACAATGCCGTGTTTGTCTTTCTGAAACAGATGGGGCTGATGAACAGCTGGTCAGACATACATCATATTATCTCATACAGCGCTCAGACGCAAATACTACCGGCATGTATCTTGTATGCCAGCCTAACTCTGCCTGCTTCAACATCATAGCTACCACAGCTACCATCAGTCTCAAATTTCTCACTAGAAGCTGTACAGAGAAGCCGCATTTAACATGCGTCTAGTGACGATTATCATCACGGTTGTTAACTGAACATTCTCGCTCTATTATAATGCTCGAAAAAGGTGACAATGCTGTCAGTGAATAGGAAATTGTTCATATGTGACCATATTGTCAGAATAAACGGCAGCAGAAATTTAGAATCCCCTAGCTGCCTAACCTTCTTTCTTCACCGTTAACTGAACGTCCTTTAGGCGAAGTGCATTTGTAGCTTTTCCACGTAGGGATCGGCTTGCTGTCTGCATGCGTCACACGGTAAAGTATTTTACGGCTGCTCAGTTCGCGTTTCAGCACAAACGAACATCACTGGCAACAAAAATCTCACTTTCGTTTGTGTTAGTCGCACTTCCTAACTCATCACAGTGAAACAAAGTGTCCAAGAGTTCTTTTACCTTTTTTGATGCTTTTCGCGTAACGTGCTCCCAGAGGAGCTCTCGGCTTGTCAACTAGGATGAACGCCAGTCCGAAAAAGGAGTACAGTGACTTTGCTGAGCTAACACGCCTTCAAGTAAGACACATGCGACAAACAGTGCGGAAGAACGGTTTCGAGTTTGTGAGAAGCAGCGGCAAACTTCGAGAAACGATCCAGACACGGTGAAACAGCGGACGTGAGGTGGGAGATCATGAAGACTTCTGAGGTATGGAAAGAGCGAATGAAAAAGTTAAAGCAAAGTGTAAAAAAAGGAGAGTTACATAGAAATTAAAAACCAGGATGAGAAGACAGAGCTCTGCAAGAAACGGCGGGCCTGCTGCAGTGTGTCCAGGTTGGTGCTCTTTTGATACTGCCACGATGTTTAGTGAATGAAATAGCGGTATTCTACTTTTTAAGCATAAAAGTCATTTAAAAGCTGCAAAAACGTTCACAAAATTACACTTCAACGCTTCCCAGATTTCTCAGCACATTTTCTTCGACAGCCGAAAGCTTTCACGGTGAGCATTCCTCAGCACATTGCAAAGCAGCAAAACGACATATCTGCGATGTACAGAACTTCGCCCTTATGATGACGTCATAGCTCAAAGAATAACACAAAAAGTCTAAAGGCAGCATATCGCGGCTACCCGTGCTGCTCCATTTTTTGTTTATTCGCGTTTGTCTTAAGTGCTCTATTTTGCCTCTGCATAAAGCGTCAACGATCTTGGGAAATAGCGAGCGCGTCTTTTTTATAACGTCATTTTTGTTCACATTGGTACTGCATGCTGTGGTTCATAAAATGCGTGCACATACATCGCCTGTCAAAATATTGGAATTCGCGCGATCCACAAACATCGACAATTATTAAGGCTAATCAGTGGTGTTAACACACGCAATGCAAACGTATCATCACGTGATGACATCACCATATGGCGTCATCATGACAGTATGCATCGCTGAAATGTGTGGCGTCATTCCTACGTCATCATGGCGTCACTGTGATGTCATTATAACGTCAGATTACGTGGCATCACAGGATGACGACAGCACAAGACGACGTCACTTGGTCAAGGGTGAGCTGATCACGGAGGCAGGGCAAAAGTAGGTGAAGTGCAGAAAGCCTGCAATGCCTCAGATCCTGGAGCATATTCACAACCACGTTGCTGTAGAAAGCTTTCAGAGGGGGCAGAAGGGAATCAATACACCGACGGATAAGAAAAAGATGATGGCTTTCGCCTTCGAGTTGCCTTAGGCGAATGCATAAGGGACCATGTGAGTTTTTTTCCGAATACACGAGATGTTTCCCGTTCCGACAACATCGCACTTGAGTATTACCGTAGTAGCATTGTTCTGCACTGGCGTTACTTCATGGTCCTGGTCTTCTTCACCTCACGGGGTAGTGGGGTAGGGCTAGTGCAATTAAAAGTGAGAAACTGACCTGATACTCAATACGCTGCACTGGCGAAGACAGTGTAAACGAGTTTACAGTCTTTGTAGCAGCGTTACTCGAACTCCAGAGCGAAGTACAGAAATTTCGAGTTACTATAGCATGATATTTATTAAGGTGGACTGTAGCGGAATAATTAAAATTTGCGTAAGGTTAAACTTACAATACACAGAACGAACAGAACTTCACCAAACATTGTCTTAATGTATTTACACAATATGAGCTCGAAGAGTGCTCCAAATACTTTCTTCGGTTTTCAAGCAAGGAATGAAAAATAATGTGGTAAGGGCAGTGAAGTCGACTTAGTGCAGTTGGAAACAATATAGGTTTTACAGCACCGTGCTTTATTTCGTGAATGCAGTGAATTCATAAATATCCACTCTGAATTCTTGGTGCATACGATATTGTTGATGACTGCCGCCTCCAATAAATGCAGTCGCATTCGTTTGGTTAATAATTGGGGCACCGCGTTGAATAGGGGAAGGCTCACCGCTAGAGCCATAGTGCTGAATGTTTCGATTTATGGTAAAGAAAGAGATCGGCACCTCAATAAAGCGAACAAGGCATTTTGAGCACGAGCAAGTATGGTCCATTTGTTGACGAGAAAAAAAAAAGAACGGCGCAGTGCATCAACATTCAAAAATAAACGAACTTGTCGAACTATCAAATCTGCTAGAGACAACATCCGCAACAAAAGCTGGGAAAACTTTGAGGAGCAAAGATATTAGAGGAAAGAGACGGGAAAAGCTGTGCCAGTGGGGACACTGGGTTGTTCCCTCCCTTGTATGAACGAGTGTATGAATCTATGCCGACAAAAAGGTCACTGCGGAAGTCAAGCTTCTTTGTCATGAAGACGCTCAGAGTCGCACTCCAAAATTGTTTTTAACATTGCTCCAGCGCTTCAGCGCCAACACAGCGAATTTGTACTGGTAGCAGGCCGGAACCAAAACATCCGGACGACTTGTCTGTGAACAAAAAAGTAAAACATGAAAATAATGGAACAAGGCGAAGACTGAAAGATGTGAGTTAGGACAGACGAAAACCCCACATCGGCATTAAACCAGCGTCGTGTTTCTTACATCAAGTAAATAGCGTAATAAAACGCTCGCTTATTGCTCTCGTGTTTGCTTAGGAAGCTGACATATGTAAACTCTGCCTCTATATCGGTCATGACTGTGTTAATACATTCTCTGAGTCCCAGAAATATAGTGAGGGTGCAGCTACGCTTACACACGAAATGCGCTTGTCCGTGTCGTCTTGTAGTTGTTGCGCAGTCGCGGGCTCGAATTCCTATTGGGTTGCGATTGAGGGTAGATGACAAACGCTACTTTGGCCTCTGCAGGCCTGCTCCTTAGGGCGTTTTGGCGGCTATGTTTGTGTTTGCGTGTAAATAGATGAGTGTATATCGCCTTCGCCATTTTTAGTCTTATTTCGGAGACAAAAGGAATAGCCCTCCCCTCCCACAAATCCCGTTCCACATGTAAATGTTGACATATACCTCCTACTTTACTTACGAAAGCATTTTTGAAGTATAGGCAAACAACGCTCCCCTTGGTATTGTGGTATCGTAATGTCTCACGCAAAATCGAAACATGTGATCATTGCGAAGGCAAAGGCTACTTCGTAATATAGAGGCCACATGATATGCTTCTTACTTGGCTGTCTAATGAACTTTTCAAGCCGAATTCGCAAGGTAAAATAAAGGATGGATAGAAATGCAGGCGTAAGTAGAAAAAAATTGAAGCCAGTTCCACGCCTGCGCACTCTAGTAAATAGTGGAGCTGGCAAGGAAGCGCCAACGGTTCGCGAACGCAGATTGAGTTTTTCATCGTTCTTGATCCTGTTCTTTCGTGTTTCTTTAATGTTTTTCGCTCTATCTTCTTTAACATCTTCTTTCTTTCTGTGGTGGTTCTTGGGCCTTCAGATACCAACAGCCAACACAAGGACAAGAAAAACTTTTATGGACGTCACAAAATAACAATTACATACACTTTCACTGGCCAATCAATGCAATAGCTCTTCTCCTCCTGAAGTCCTAAACGTTACAGCCCTTCAACTATGTGCACGCGAGTTCTCGGCGCGTCCTCACAGTCGGACGTCACTCACGATACCGTTGAAAGGCAACGACGCAGTCGGGCAAGGTGACAAGCACGTTGTACGAGGCCGCGCGAACAGACCAGGCAGTGCTCGCTTAGGAATGCGAAGGCCCACGCTGCGCCCGACGTAGGACCAAGGTCATGCTCTCAGCCACTGGTTGTGCCGGACCCGAATCTGGAACAGGCTCAGCTGCTCGCCTTGGTCCGCACGCTCGTCCACCACAGGAACGGCACCACAGGCCCAGTCCGGAGCACCCACTCGTCTCAGGGACACGCCAAGCTCGTCCCGGCTGGTCTGGTGGCACCAGCTTGGTCTGTTTTGTGCCTCAGGCGAGCGTACTCCTCTCTTGCAAGCTGGCCGCGTTCTTACTCAGCCCGTCGACGTTCCGGAGCTCACGCGCTTCACGTTCGTCTCCCTTTCCCGCACACTCCTTTACCTTCTTCAGTTCTGTTTTCTGCTTTGGTTGTGGGTAACCGTCTCTTGCCACACTTTTCCCAGCTTTCAGTACGTTGTGCCGTGGATAGCATTAGTATGGACGCGAAACAACGGATCACACTAAAAGCAAAAGCAATCACCGAGCACAGGCAAAAAGCGCCAGGCCTGTGCGGAAAGCGCAGCACAGTCACAGCGAAAGCTGGAAGAGCGGCATCTCTAGAGCCCGTTATAGACTCTCTTCTGGCTACTAATACAAGTACATTAGTAACGTACCCACTACGCCACAAATCATAATTTTTGTGAAGTTGGGAAGCACCGACCACGACATTATTCGTCATTCTGCGGAGAAGCGAGGTACAATCTGTAAGGCATTGTGTGCATTTTGTTGATGCGACGGTTGATGACGATGAAGAATTATGGCTGAGCCCTTTGTAATGGGTTGGAAGCTTTAAACAACCCACTGGTCACGTGATTAATATTGTGTGACGCTTGGTCGTTATTTAACTGTCCCACCACGCTTTTTAACATACGTTAACGGGAGAAACGGAGAGCGAGAGAGAAAGAGAGGGGGAATTAACTTTATTGAGAGCCTGAGGAAATAGATCATGAGAGCCTTATCGGCTTCCTTGCCAACCAATAGAAGTGCACTTGCGAGGAACCCACCACGCCTTAAATGGGTTGGAAGCCTTTGTAATGGGTTGGAAGCATTCAACAACCCACTCGTTGCGCATTTCGCATTGTGTGACGCCCGGTTACAGAATTCGCGTTTGTGTGACGCCTGGTTGTTATTTTACTCTTCTACCACACTACATTACATATCTTAATGTGGTTACTTCTCGACATGAAGCCTGTATAGGGTCTTTTTGCAACGCTGTTTCAAGCAACGGTATGGCTCTGAGGTAGAACGCTGAGCTCTCACGCAGAGGGCGCAGGTTCAAACCTCGTTCCATCCCGGAAATTTTTTTCTTATTTCGTGCAATAGCGGTTACGGACACCGGCGACGGCGGACAACCACGGCGCCAAAAACGGCCGTTGAAATTATCTCATAACAGCTTTCGCTGCAAAAGTGTCAACATTGCAAGCCTTCTGTTACTGCACAAACACTGTTGATCACTTGCACGGCGCACTCTGGCACGGAAGGTAGAACGTGCTCGTCGCACGTTTCACATGGCCGGCGGTGGCATATATGGTTGCATTCTCCTGCATACCGCGTACACGTGACAACGAGGCACGCACCATCTGCCGGCTCTGGTGATTAAACACGCGCCAACGCACAGCAAACAAAATGCAGGATTCACACCGTAGATGTCTAGTTGTCTCATTGCGCAGCGATGACCTGGACCTCTTGCCTAGTGACGACACCACATCATGATACAGATAGTCTACGTCAGTGAGTGTTGTTGTCACGTGGCTTGTATGTCTTAGTCCTGTGGCGCTGAAAGTGACTCTGGGAACGTGGTGGTCGAAGCGCCGGCTGCGGCAATGATGGTGACTGATGCCTCTGTGCGCAGAGGCTGTCCGTGCCATCGCTGCGGAGCGTACGAAACCCCGGGTGAGATTGAATGAGGCGACCGGTATTGCGTTTCTCGAGGTAGGAGTGTTGCCTGGCTCGTCGACGCGGTGGTACCCTGGGCGTCATGTCCAGCGGCAACCACGTCTCATCTTGTGGGGTAGGTGTACCGCCGTAACGCGTCGCATTCAGCCGCGAATTCGGCCATGGCGAGGTCGATAGCTGCGACGATTCAGATGGAGGTGCCGTTGCTTGGCATCTCTTCGCGCATGCCGTCTGGGTATTGCTGTTAGCTGCAGATAGACTGCTGTCACTGGGTTCGGGCCCAGATGCACGTAGTCGGTTCGCAACGCAACTTACGGTGACCTGGTCTTGTCGCCTACCACAATGATTTGTAGAGCTTTCTGGCGTCATTCCCTCGATGTCCGTGATACCATTGGGATTGACGGTCCGGGTTTCCATCACTATCGTTGTGTCCAATGATACGGCTCCTTTGGTGTTTACAAGGACAACGTCATAAAGTGAGTCTCGCAGGCAGTGAGCACGAACTTCTCCCTTGAAAAGTGGTGTATCGAGGACGACCGCAGCGTCTGATAGGTAACGCACTGTGTGGTCAAAGAAGAGTACCGGCCGATACGTACCGGCCAATTTTTTCTTTGGCACTAATGCCATTCGCACTTTGACCGTACCGCAACCAGTATCGCGCAGTACGGTAACTGGGTGTTTATCCATAAACTCTTTCACAATGGGCACGTTCTGAATGTTCTCAGATACAACACTTCGACTGACTGCAGTGTTGATAACAGGAACCTTTTCTCCATCTTTCAAAATAATGTATTCTGCATTCCCTGCTGCTCTTTCCTCGTTTCTTTCACCTGATATCATGCAAGATGCTTCACATCTGTCCCCACTACCAGCGGAATACTTGCCACTATTGTGACCATGCACTGGGGATTATGCTTTCGTGCGCGGCATTCAGCAGCTCTGTGCCCTTTTTATCGCACAGAAAACAACGGTCGTCCGCCCGAGGCATTTTCCTTGCGAGCGCCCTCTGTAGATATGTTGTCGGGCCCGTTGCTCTACATGCGCGTTATTTGCCCAGATTCACCAGTGACTGAGCGTCCATGAAGTGGTCTGAAGTCTGCCCTATCTCCTGCAACATTCGGCAGTTCCTCTCCTTTAGGAACACATTCAGCGCCGGAAGACAACTCTCTGTGAATTGCTCGGCGATAATCAGGTCTCTAAGGCCACTGAAGGTCTTGTCAGTTTTTGATAGCTCCAACCAATGGTCAAAATAACAAGCGAGCCGAGCAGCATACTGCAGGCCGAATTCATTGTCTTCGGGTTTGGCTTTGCGAAAATTTTCCCGATAGCCCTCTGCAGTGTACCGAAACCGCTGCAGCAATGCCGCTTTTATATGGCCATAATTTAACGCAGCTGTCGGATCTAACCAACCTATCGCAGCTAGGGCTTCTCGAGTCGTGCATAGACTCAGTGAAAGAGCCCGTTTCTCACGGGGCCACCCTTGACACGTCGCGACCCGCTCGAACCGCTGTAGGCACGCGTCCAGATCGTCCCGTGCTTCGTTAAAGGCTGGTATCAGCTTATGAGGGCTACACACCTCCGGTGCACGTGTAGTGCTCGTGGCAAATCCCCGTTTCACCAGCCTCGGCTGACTGTCTCCCGCGCTTTCCTGAATTTTAAGCTTCAACTCCCGTATGTTAAGCTCTTGTTCCTGAAGTTGCCGTTGCCATTCAGGGTTTTCTTTAGCTTCTTCTTGTTCTCGTGCGCGTTCATCGCGAGCTGGTGCGCACTCTTTCTCGACCCATTCTCTAAGCTCAGCCTTCTCAAGCCCTAGTTCTCGGCCAAGTGCAAAAAACTTTTCACTGTCCATGGCTTAGCGCCGCATCTGAGTAAGGACTCGAATATTAATAGGCCATCCTGGCAGGCTCGCCAAATGTGGTGGCTCTTGGACCTTCAGATACGAACAGCCCACTCAAGGAGAAGAAAAACATTTGTGGACGTCACAAAATAACAATTACATACACTTTCACATGCCAAACATTACAATAGCTCTTCTCTTTCTGAAGTCCTAAACGTTACAGTCCTTCACTATGTTCACGCGAGTTCTCGGCGCGTCCTCACAGTCGGACTTCACTCACGGTACCGTCGAAGGGCAACGATGCAGTCGGGCAAGGTGTACGAAGATTGTACGAGGCCACACGAGCAGACCAGGCACTGCTCGCTCAGGAATGCAAAGGCCCATGCTCCGCCCGACGTAGCACCAAGGTCACGCCCTCAGCGACTGGTTGTGCCGGATGCGCTCTGACGTGGCACCATGACCACAATCTCAGCGACTGGTTGTGCCGGACCCGAATCTGGAACACGCTCAGCTGCTCACCTTGGCCAGCACGCTCGTCCACCACAGGAACAGCACCGCAGGCCCAGTCCGGAGCACCCACTCGTCTCAGGGACACGCCAAGCTCGTCCCAACTGGTCTGATGGCACCAGCTCGGTCCGTTTTGTCCCTCAGGCCGCGTGTACCCCTCTCTTGCAAGCTGGCCGCGTTCTTGCTCAGCCCGTCGACCTTCCGAAGCTCCCGCGCTGCACGTTCGTCTCCCTTTCTCGCGCACTCCATCATCTTCTTCAGCTCTGTTTTCTGCTTCGGTTGTGGGTAACCGTCTCTTACCACACTTTTCTTATCTCTTTCTGTATTGTCCTCTTTTTCCTATTACTTCTCCTAACCGTCATAACACCTCCTCCCTCTCACTTTTCTTTCCCGCCCCTTGGTATGCTATACTGTACATGGTTATGCGCTGGTTCACCCTTTCACCTTCTATTTTGTCTCCTCCTCATCCACACTTCCCTTTCCCACTCCTTGCTAAACTATAAAATGCAATGTTGGCCGCGGGGGCTGCATTTTCGATAGTGGTGAAAATGTTTGAGGCCCGTTTACTTAGATTGAGGTGCACGTTAAACAACCCAAGGTGGTCAAACTTTCCAGAGCCTTCACTACGGCGTCTCTAATAATCATATCATGATTTTGGAATGTTAAACCCTAGATATTAATAATTTTATTATTATAAAATGCAAGGTTATGCCTTGCTCTACCCCCTTGCTCCTCTTTGCCTTTCTTCCTCACCCTTACTTACCCTTACCACCCCCTTTCTATGCTTACTATCCATGGCTATGCTATGCTAGGAGCTGCTTGCCGCATACTCGGTTTCTGTGATGCGTACCTGCTTTACCGATAGTCTTTCTTGGGGAACTTAAACGCAGAAATTTTGGTCTGTCTTTCTGTCTGTCTTTCGGTTTGTCGGCACGTCCCTCGATTCAGCCACTCGGCCAAAGTTGAACCACTTGCACAAGGGCCAGCCATTGTGAACGGCTCACTAGGTTCATACTTGTGTACATGGTTGATCAAAAAGCAAACATTACGCATATCTGAGGCGCAACATCACTAGGTAAGTATTAGGTGGTGTGTTCCTTTAATAGAAAATACATATATACGTAATTCTAGAGACCCTAGTTTCTTAAGCTGCGCTGAAAATGCGACTGCGCCGAAACTTGGCTTCCTCCGTGCCCTCTGCGCGAGCGCATTGTTGTGTTTCGGTTTCAGTTCAGTATTGCGCTGTACGAGTGCCATGGGGCGCCGCTCTGGCATTCCTGCTTTACCCAGGCGACGTGAATATAAAAGAGTGTGTGGAGAGTACTCGTTGAGTGCGGACGTTTCTTCTGCTTCTGCTTCGGCGCTTCGCGCCAAACCGCGTGTTCGGGCTGGCTGGCGTCCCCGCCGGTCGCGTTGGTCACCGCCGGTCTTGCCTGCTGCTGCGCCGGGACTACCAGCCCGCAACACAGCATTCACGTTTCCCGACGTATTGCCAGATGGCGTTCATATCTCACGCAGCGCCTCTTCTATCGTCTTTAGACGACATTTGCAGCGAAGCGCGCAGATACGCGGCCAATTTTTTTTCTTTCCTCCTCACCCTCGCTTTCATTTTCTACGTCCTTGCTCTACTATCATATGGGTCATTCCATGCCAAATCATCCACCGTTTTAACGACAATCACAAATATGGCTGAAAAATTTTCCACGTTTTTCTTGAAGTTCGAAACTCGTTCTGCTCGTTAGTTTCTGTTGCCAAAAATTTTCCCGCCCATTTGTGAGAGTCTGTAGTTTTGCTCCAACTGAGCTAAAGGGCATCAAACATTTTTTTTTTTTCAAAGGACGTTTATGGGATGCACTCGATAAAATGGTATTTCCGGCAAGGTAATGAAGTGATGTAACTGTAAAAATAATGAGGTGTTTAGGTATATCGATTCCTCGAGCGCTTTTCGCACGAGCAAAATTGAATAAAGTTGCAGAGTTTGATATTTTTTTACAGGAACAAGGCAAACTGAAAGGGTAGAAATGAATTACGTACTGGTGGCTTGTTCGACATACTACGAAAGAAAAATAATTTAATCACTGAAGGTTTAGCAGATCGTCTGAAAAAAATTGCGAATTTCACTTTTTTTGAGAAAAGCTCTGTATTCAGCATCAAAAAACTTGCCTTGATGTTCGGAGTAAAAATATGCACGATACTCCATTTGAAAGCCCTATGTATTAGCTGAAGATAGGCAAAGTTACAAAAGGCTGGTATTTTTTTAATTTGAGAAATATTTTTTTGACATTTGAAAACCAGCTTTTCTCCGACGTAACTAAAGCGGCATGAAGCACTCACAACTGCAATCTTCAGTCCATGCCCACTTACCTGGGATGCAGACGTCAAACATGCGATTTTCTAGACTCGTATTCTTTATATTATCTTATTCTTTCTAGTCTCTCGTAAGTACTGATTGTACGAGAGGGTTGTGCTGTTCGAGAAAATATTTGTTTAAGAGCAGGCAACTATCTGATAGCTCATGCACATCGTTTTTAAATGAACACAAATCCTCAAGACAACTGAGAAGAAATTCTTTTGAGAATGCGAACAGCTCGTTCTTAATAGACAGAAAGTCTCCCTTATTGTAATCTCAAATATATCCAGCGTTATTACGTAAACGAGGCAACTGGAACAACAGTGCAAATTGAATAATGTTTGGTGTGCAGCATGGTCTCCTGAAGGGAAGCGCTCATCATCACCGATGGTAATTGCGCATGAGGTTGTGGAGGGATTTTTGCCACTGCCACGGGCGTGGCGCCGCTACAAACTCGATCCCTAAGCACGCAGCCGCTTCATCAGTGCAAGCTGGCAAGAGCAGACAGGGCTCTGCCGCTAATTGCTCCCTGCGCTCCAATGCGAACGGTGGTCTGGCGTGTGTTATTACCGCAAAAAAACGCGCGGCTGCATTTCCACCAAGTAAACTTCTTCTTTTTCATGAGAATTCGTGCGCCATGCGGCCGTTCGTTGCACAATGGAAGAGCGATCACAGCGGGAAATGTTTGCACAATGTATACTCATTATAGGCAGCCACCATCAATCAGTGTTGTAGCTTTTCATTCGGCGTCACTTACAGGTACTTTTGAGCACGATTGAGCACTGTTTTTGTAAGCTTGTCTCTTCAACAAATGTGTACCTATAAAGATGATATAGACAGACAGCATTACACCCATATGGTTGATATATTCCATAGCATAAAGACATCATGCAAGCGTGACTATTCATATTTTGTAGTATGCTTTAGTGACGAAATTTAACGGCGCAGAAATGACGTAATATTATGAAGCAAGGAAGAACAAATGAGAACGGACTCTCATTTGCCTATGTATTTGAGCACACAGACATGCAAAAGGACAAAACGACCCATGTAGGAGTTCTACGAGGGTTGATCCATAAATATGGCTTTAGTCGATGTTACAAATATAAAACATGATTTATTCTCATAGCCATGAGCCTCGTTCGAAAGAAGACACTTTGCTTTATATTTCGACATAATCGCCATCTTTTTCTACGAATTCTCGTAAATGGTGCACAAATTCAGACTCCCAATGTCGTAGAACCCCGCGAAAACCTGTTAAGGAAGAGTTTCACCTCTTTTTTTTTTTTACTTCGTCGCTCCGGAAGCGTTGGCCACTCAAGTGTTCCTTTAACTTCGGGAACAAGTGATAACCGCTGGGTGCGAGGTCCGGACTGCACGGCGGGTGGGGCATGACTGACAGTCCACCCAAAGTCCACGGGTGAAGTCCCTTTGGCAAGCAAAAAGTGGGAATGATGGAACGAATCTCGCACTGCCGGGAACACAATGGGCACGTCCACCTTGGACGGCTGCTAAGCCAGGACTGAGCGGCGCAGCCAAGCACGGCCGGGCGAATTGAAGAGTTGTGGAACAGCCACACCCAGCGGTGTTGACTGATTTCACCTCACACCTTCCTGTGCGGCTGGAGCTATTTGGGAACATTATTGCTGGATCGACCCTCATACTTGTAGGCGTTATATAATATATATGCTATATATATATATATATATATATATATATATATATATATATATATATATATATATATATATATATATATATATATATATATATATTTCGCTTTATATATTTTATGTGCTGGGTGATGAACTAGGCGGCATATCCAGCTTCTCATCACAGTACAAAGTCGAAGGCACACGAAGTGATAAATGACTGAAAGTAAGAAAAACCACCGCAAAATACAACTCGTGCAGGAAGCGTTATAATTTGTAATTTGTAAGAATAAATACTTTGGCTTATAATTTTAATGTAGCCCAGTGGCATCCTTGCTTGTGCTGGCTGTATTCTAAAATGGCGTTTCCCTTTCAGCGCTCTCAGTGAAATTAATTCCTCTCTCTAAGATCTCGGCTGCGGCGATGGTTCTTCCAAAACGGCTACTCAGAAGAGTTCAATACAATACAAGAAGCAAACTGCTAGCACAAGGCAACAACGAACAGATCCGAAAATCTTCTGTTGAAATTCGTCTAAACCTTACGTCTCGCAGATCATCGATTTATACGTATGGTCGCATCTATCACTTCATTACAAGGCGCATACTGAAACCACCCGTTGATAATTCACACGTACCGTTGCGCGCTGATGGATCACCGTCCTCATTCTGTTGATCTTAGGCCTTTGACTTTCGTGAGTGTAATCATTTTAAGGCGCTTAACACCCATGCGCGAATATACTTCTCACGGGCGCAGTTATAGGGCCCCGCTTCATAAAATGTCCTTGCCTACTCTACAGCCGAGGGAAAAATAAGAAAGAAAGAAAATGAAAGAAAAAAAAGAACGAAAGAAGGAAGGAAAGAAAGAAGGAAAGAAAGAAAGAGAGAGAGAAACAAAGAAAGAAAGAAAGAAAGAAGGAAAGAAAGAGAGAAAGAAAGAAAGAAAGAAAGAAAGAAAGAAAGAAAGAAAGAAAGAAAGAAAGAAAGAAAGAAAGAAAGAAAGAAGAGGAACGTCCAGCGAGATAATTTCTAATGTAAAGAATTACCTTTGCGTACAGGAAAAACGATATGTAAAAGCGCTATGAGCAAGTAACGTATGGTCCAGCTTTCCTAAGACGTCGTGTTATACTAATACGCAACATCACTTTAAAAGTTTTTTTTTTCAGTTACACTTTTAATTTGGTCGAAATGGTAGAAATGTATAGCGGTACTAACGCTCCAGTTTGCAAAGCGAGCTCTATTACCGATGACGGGAGAGAAATTGATTGCAGGATTTGTGGTAATTAGATAAACACATTCATCAGGAGAAGCATGCCATAGGTTTCAATTCTTCGAATGCATCAACGATGCAAATGCCGCATTGCAGACCGAAGCGCCACGAGAGTCTCGTGCATAACAAACGAAATAATAAGAAAGTCACAGTTTCGCCGCCACGGCGAATCAATGAATGCGATAGCAACAAATTCGAATGTATCGCGAAGAACGGAAAGCAGCTCGAAATTGCCAGCGCGTCGCTCGAGCCCAAAGGATCAAGGAAAAGAACGCGCACAGGAGGAGCGCGAACTATCATGCGTCGCCGCTTGATTCTTGAAGCGCACTGCTGAAACATAAAGCAGGACGCACGAAACGAATGAACAGGTACACACAAGACGGGCGCGAACTAAATGTCGCAGTTGTTACTTATTTCTGTTTGAACAGCGCGCTTCTTCCGCAAACGCGGCCGCTGCAGCGAGTGAAGTGACCTTCGTACGCTCTGTGACTTGAGCGCGCACATCGCAGGGAAAGCACAAGACATACAACCCCCCACTCCACCTCCCTCCCGCCCCCTTCTTTCCTTGAGATAAGCGCACGAAGGCGACCACGCCCTGTAGGTCGAAGCGCCTCGGCGTTCGCAGGAGCGGGGCGACGGCCTTTAAAGCGCGCCCAGCGTGCACATCGCGCCATCTCGCTGGTGAGTAATAAAGCATGCTGAAGTAAATGGTGTATATAAATAGCTCGCCGTTAGCATGCTGAAAGACGCTACTCTCCGCAGCTTAGCCATCTAACGCCGCGCGTTTGGGAGCGAGAGGTCAGCCGTTCGATTCCGCGCGTCGGAAAGTATTTCTGAATTATTTTTCTTTGCGGCTTTTCTCTCTCTCTCTCTCTCTCTCTATATATATATATATATATATATATATATATATATATATATATATATATATATATATATATATATATATATATATATATATATATACGATGCATGATGGCGGCGACGGCAGAAATCAGCTGAGACTGTCCGTTTCATTGCTATTGCAATAAAAGAGCACGTAGCACAATGTAATACAAACGCAAATCGTCCTAATATATATACATCCCCGTGTCCTATTTGACATCAAAATTCTTATTTCCGGTAGTAGTCATTGTCTTTTTCTTTCTTCAGTGCAAGCACATACCGCGCATAAAGAGCAAAGCGCGGGATCCAAATGCGGCATCGAATGGAATTCTCCATCCCGCAGAATTCAATCATAAGCAGAAAAAAGAGGCAATTTCAAAAGACATGGGAGCCTCTGGCGTTGAGACTTTTTTCATCTCCTTCGTCCTAAAGACCTCTACAACAGGACGCAAAAAAACGGTGAAAATATCTTGGCGCTGGAGGCTATACTAAGGAAACAGAGACGCTACACGTGTATTACGGAAGCAGCTATACACTTGTGTTTACTGGCCCGCTATACCAGAAAGTGATTTCGCGTGAGGCTGTTCAGGGCGATAAAAGCAGGAATCGCAGACGTGTTGTAGGGACAGTGAACCAACCACCTTTCACTGCGCTAAAACAGCCGCTTTACTTTCTTGGTTGAATATTTGCCCCATCTTCCGTGAGCATGGCTCATTTTTCTTATAACACAAATTCATCATATCATAGCCGCAGATATTTTGCATTAGCTTCTTTGAATAGAGGTCAGTTGAAACTTTCTGCCAAATGTAGTCAACTTAAGTGCAAAGTTGTCCATGGAGTGAATATTTTCGTGGAAAAATATTTCGTAGAAATGAAAAAATCTTCGCGGTGAACTGTTCACTAATTCGTTCTTGTTTGTTTGTTTGTTTGTTTTTGTTGCTGTTAATAAGAAATGGCTTCCTGTAAAAAAAAGTCACAGTTTCGCCTCAACGGCGAAGCAATGAATGCGATAGCAATAAATTGTAATGTAACGCGAGGAATGGAAAGCAGCTCGAAATTGCCAGCGCGTCGCTCGAGCCCAAAGGACGCACGAAAAGAACGCACACAGGACGAGCGCGAACTAATGCGTCACAGCTCGACACTTTGAAGCGCACTGCTCAAACATAAAGCAGGACGCATCACGAAACGAACGAACAGGTACACACAAGACGAGCGCGAACTAATTGTCACAGTTGTTACTTATTTCTGTTTGAACAGCGCGCTCCTTTCGCAAACGCGGCCGCTGCAGCGAGCGAAGCGAAGCACCCCACCGGCCACCCCATCTTTCCTCGAGATAAGCGCACGAAAGCGACCACGCCTTGTAGAGCGAAGAGCAACGGCGATCGCAGGATCGCAGGCACGTCGCGCCATCTGTGTAGCCACTAAGAAAACATGCTGGATTACGTGGTGTATATAAATAGCGCGCCGTTAGCAGGCTGAAAGACGGTGCTGTCGTGGCCTAACGTCTAATGCGGCGGGCTGCAAATCGAGAAGTCGCCCGTTCGATTCCGCGCGTCGGAAAGAATTTCTGAATTATTTTTCTTGATGGCTTTTCTATATATATACATACTTATACAAATACGGTGAATGACGGCGACGGGGACGGACATTTTCCAGCCGAGACTGTCCATATAATTGCTATCGCAATAAAATTACCCACATGATCCTCTATAACATACATCTCACATCTTGAACATGTTAAACATATTTTTGTGTTAGCCTCTTTCCAACTCACCGTTGTTCCTTCGTATTTTTAATTCAGATTTTGAAATAAATTTTAAACGCTTAATGACCCACGACATCTGGCGCTGCTGAGCTGTGAGCCAATCTCCTTCTCGTGTCGCAAGAAAGCAATCTTTTTTCGGCGCAATTACAGCCCGCATATTTAATTGAGGTGGATACATATGATACTTTGCTTAAAGGTCGCTTATAGAATTATTAGCTCGTTCTATGACGTTGTCACTGTCATGCGTAAATTGCTGGTACTGTGCTGAGATATATATTGCTTACATGCATGCAACTTATTTTGCGGTCACTAGCGCAGCTCAAGAAGATAAAAAAAGACATATTCAACGGAGGATCTGAACAGGCTTGTACATCTTAAACATTCGATCTATGTCAATCTAAGCTATTTTGATATTTCTTGAAGTACATGCGCATGATTCCAACAAACAGCTTGATAAAATAACACCGATAGGCAACGTGGCGTAAGAATGTAAATTTATTTTTGCTCGTGTTGACGTCGGTGGCGTCAGCACGAGCGATGAAGAAAGCATCCTATCGGTATCATTTCACCATATGACGTCATCATGACGTCACAGATGACAAATTTTGTGGCGTCATATACCATGACGTCATATGACGTCATGATGACATTTTGTAAAGTGGCGTAAACGTTTACGTCATCACACGATATCGTCGCTTGGTCAAAAATTGGCCGGCCAATCACGGAGGCATCGGAAACCGGGTGGGATTCAGAAAACTTGCAATGCCTCCGTTCCTGGACAGACTGCAAAACCACGTTAGGGGCAGAAAGGTTTCGGAGAAGGGGGCAAGGGGAGAGAGGGTCGACAAATCGACTGAGAAAAAAAACGAAGGCTTTTGCCTTCGACTCGTCTTAGACGAATGTTAGAGGCCCTGTGAGTTCTTAGTTATACAAATATTTATTTATTTATTTATTTATTTATTTATTTATTTATTTATTTATTTATTTTACTCATTTGTTTTGTAGTAGGGCTCAAAGGCGAGCGATTTGGAACTTTCCTCTGTGCTTCGCCCATTTGTGCGCTACTCAGCAAAGGATTCATTTATTTCTTTGGAGCACTTTTATAGTCTGAAGAGGCGAGTGCTTAGAAAGCAGTAAAACAAAAAAAAAGACAAAAAAAGTCACAGTTTCGCCAGCAAAGGCGAAGCAACGAATGCGATAGCAAGAAATTGAAATGTCACACGAAGAACCAGAAGCAGCTCGATACTTGCAGTGCGCCGCTGAAGCACAAAGAAGAACACCCTAAAAGAACGCACAGGCATGCACAAGGCAAGCGTGAACTAACAACTGTCACAGTTCTTGCGCCTATGTGCTTGAGCAACGCGCTGCAAATGTCGACAATGGAGAATCAGACTTGCTTGCTTGTTGCACCCTTCATTCTTGACTCTTGCCCACTACGGGGGACTGGCCATGAAACCGGCAGTTGATATAGGTGGGGAAATTTAGAATTTAAACGCTCTTACATATTTCTTCTCCATTTAAACTGCGGCGCGTGGAATGACCCCCTGCGTCTCCTGCCACAGGGGGCGTCTGATGCAAGGTGCGCCCGGTGTTCTTTGTTTCTTTTTGTCCTTCCACATCACGAGTGGGTACAGAAAAGGGCCACTTTGTCGTAGTTTTCAAATTGAAATACAATTAGAAGCGTTGCGTGATAGAAAACACGCTTACGCTCCTCCGAGATTTGCTTACCACGAGCGGTACATGGTGTCTATAAATAGCTCGCCGTTATTTCACCGGCGCATAGATGGCGGGTGGTTCAGTTGTCTAACGCAGAGCGCTGGGGAGCGAGGGGTTGGTGGTTCGAATCTGCGGTGGGGCACTTCAAAACGTTTTTCTTCTGCTTTATTTTTTGTACCTTTTTACATACAAACATACACATACATATCCGGGACATGACGGCGACGGCAAAAATCAGCCGAGAGTGTTTCCATAATTTCTATCGCAATAAAAAACGCCAGGCCTGCACGGAGCACGCAGCACAGTCAGGGCAGGCTAGAGGAGTGGCCTTTCTAGATACCTTTGTAAACTCTCTTGGTAGGACTACTACAAGTAGTCTCAGCGTATCCACTGCACCATAAATCAACATATTGCAATAAAAAACGCCAGGCCTGCACGGAACCCGCAGCACAGTCACAGCAGGCTAGAGGAGTGGCCTTTCTAGAGCCCTTTGTAAACTCTCTTGGGACGACTACTACAAGTAGAGCCGCAACGTATCCACTGCACCACAAATCAACATAATTTTTCCAAATTGGGAAGCACTCACCATGTCATTATTCATAATTCTGGTGGAGAAGCGCGTTACCTACTACACAGCTATAAAGCATTATGTGCACTTTGTTAATACTGTGGCAGATGACGATGAAATGTGGCTGAGTCCTTTTTAACGGGTAAGAAGTTTCAAACCACTCACTCGTTACGAAATTCGCATTCTGTGACCCCTGGTTGTTACTTTACACTTCTGCCACGCTATATTACATTTCTGGTGTGCGCCCTTTTTGCGAAGTAGTTTGAATCACAGGCATAGCTCTGTGGAAGAATACTCGACTGCCACGCAGAGGGCATTGGTTCATATGCTAGTCGATACTGGATATATGTTTTTCTCATTCAGTGCGATAACGGTTACGGACACCGGTGGCGGTGGCGGCTGGAAACTAAGCCACCAAAAGTGGCTGCTGTTGCGATCTGATAACAGCTTTTGCTGTCAAGTAAGTACAATTATTTTGGTGCAATAGCGTAAGAAAACACCTGAGTATACAACATAGTGGCTAATATTTAATCACATAGCGTACCATGGGTGATGCAAACGAGGATTCGGGGATTATAAAAAGTGAACGACTCGAAAGAAGACTTTGTGCTGCAAGAATCGATTACCACCTCGAGTGAGAAATGACACGATGACTGCTGGACTTAGTGAGCGAGCTGCGGAAGCGAACGACATCGCCTTGGTTTCGTCATCTGTGACTTTTAGCTGCACCCTTCACGAGTGTGAACGCGGTGCATAATGATGTCCAACGCGAAACCCTTAGATGTGCACGAAGAAAAGCGTGGCACTGATTTAAAGTAAGTTTAAGGCTTATACCCTCCCTCAAAGCCCAGATTGTCAACCGGTGGCACATTGCAGCTACAAACGTTTTCATAGGAGAGAAGATACGCTTGGATTCTGGTACGGGAGTACAGAGGCTGATGTCAATTTCACGGTAATGCATTTTATGTTGGTCACGCCTGATAATCAATGCCGAAGGGGTTCATGACGATACGCAGGGACCCTTCTGCGAAAAGGTAAACAGCTATTCTACTGCACAGCTTGCACGGAAAAGCAGGAAGAAAGCATAAGAAGCAAGTATAAGACAGTGCAAAGAATGGCCACCTAAAAATTTAGTGTAGGATAACGTCGCTGTGTAGTTAGACGGAAGTAGTCACGATTTCGCTGAGGCGGAGAGAAAAACGGTACCATACAGTATGGAGATGCCGCCGGCACATATTGGTAGGCACCACCGGTTGCCTGCAATTCTCTATACAGTACTTTCTTTTCCATTTCTTTTGCCTCAGCCAAGATCTTTACACTAGGTCGCGCGTCTGCACATAAGGACCAGCCTTTTTTGCTTGCCACATTGTTTTTCTTTCTATTTATCTCTCACCGAGGTCCTAACGTCCTTCCGTGACTGACCTAGCTGCCAAATTTGCTGGACGAGGCATCACCAACACAATAATGGCCAGCAATGCCGTCAATATGGCTCTTTCGACTCAAACCTGGAGGTGATGACACCGAAGCAGCTGTGGCTTTGTCTCTATGGCCACCGAAATAACAGCCGCGTTTGCTTCTTCCAATTATTTTCTTACGCAGTGTGCTTCTCCAACTGTCTATGTCTGAGTTCCGCCAACTTTTGTCTTTTTGCTGCACACTGCTTGTTTCTTTGTTCCTTCCACTGGCAGCCAGCCAGCTTCGGAAAACCTTATTGCTGAGCGGCCACAGGAACGTGGCCCGTGAGCCATTCATATCCCAGGCAACGCTAGAGCTCCACATACGCCGTGTATGGATATAGATATATACTGCAGGTTCAGCCTCAAGCTGTCCTACTCCTGATATAACTGACAAAGAACACTAGTGCCGCTGCTATGCCGAAGCCCCCTTGAAGTTGGTGAAACAGAGGTGTTGAGATGGTCGGCCCTTTTTTTAGGCTTTTGAACAATGACATTGATTTTTAACGGCCATGATGCGCCCTGCGAGTAAACTACGCATCAATGATCACGTTCCTATTCGCAAACCTCCATTTCCTAAAAGCCGTGCAGTTGCAGTCGAGTTTGCTAGGTAATCATCGCTGGTCGGCCTGAAAAACTGCCTCCCCACTTGCCGTGTCACATTGGCTAACTACACTTTAAAGATTATGGTCGGTTAGGATCTGCTGTTACGGGCAACTGTAGCACGGTAGTACTTTTCTTCTGGTTAACTGACCATATTTTTTTTCGCTGCAAGCTTAATTCCTGCATTCCAAGCGGACTAGCTTCTAACGTTTTCTTTTTAAAATTGATTGTATATAAGGAGAAGGTGGTGCCAATGCGTCGCGCCGGCTACCCCTCTTCTCTTGCACAATAGTTGTCTTTACGAAGCAAAAAATAAACACAAGACTAAACAAAGGTACACAGTACAGTACTCGCACACTCATTCCGAGTTTTTCAACAGTATAGACTGTCCACTCAACACAAAAATTGAAAAAGCACAAGTATTTCACTATTTGAAATGTCCACATAAAACACAACAGTTCATTAAAATGATGTCATAGCCGATGATGTCACTTGGGAATTGTCTCTTAAATGGCGCAGTGTAACTGCAACCATGAGGTTTGCACAAGGAATTCTCCGCTCAAACGAAAAAATACAAGAATATTATATCCAAGGATAGCGGTTAACAAAAGCGCGAACATAATTTTGACAGATTTAATAATTCCGTGATATTTCTGATTCGTCCAAACATTGCACTACTGCGCGCAGCAATGTTTTGAGAATATCCTTTTGCCCAGGGGCCCAATATTTTTGCTGTTGATGGGGGCCGTTTATCATTCATAGGCTACGGCTTGGCATGGCCTATAGAAAGACCTTCCTGCATAGAAAAAGAAAATCTGACAGTGCTATTCTCATGTGGAGAAGCTGAAGAAGGCATAGGACACCTTCTCATAGACTAAAAATTGTGATGCTCCTCGAAAGAAACTTTTGGAAAAAATAAATTGTTTGGATAAACAGCTTCTAACGTTATTTGAATGTTGCTTGTCAGGGTTAGCAAATGGGCAATATGGCAGCAGCAGATATAAGCTCAACAGGCCAGCAATGTTAGTAATTGACGTAGGCGACCAAGTAAATGCTTGAAGGAACATAATAAATGGGCTTGGAATAAAAAAGAGATCCAACAACTAATGTAGACGCAGATAAGCCCATCAGGGAAGAGATGGTGCGGAACGAAACGATGCCACGTGAAGTTATAACTAAGGTGAGAGGTGGTACCAGATATCTGTAACAAATATATCAAGCAATAGAGATTACGGAGCTGGAGTACTTTGAAGGTACAAACTTTACATGAAAGACGTCGCAAAAGTCAATCACGTTTAAGCTTTTTCTTTTATGATGACATGGCATTGCATCATAACATTTTCTCGAGTTCTACAAAATTTTCAATTTTCTAACATACACAGAGACGCCATCGGGGGAGGACACATGAAAGGATTGTCCAAAGGCCTGACTTCAATAATAATAATATCTGGTGTTTAACAAAGGCCTGACTTCAGCGCTACCCTTATGATCCACAGACATATTTTGCGCAATGATTCGTTGTTAAGCGCAAGTGAAATATGAAGTACGCTTATTGTTGCTTCCACTATTTACGTTTTTCAGGTGACAAATATATCTCTTCTTCATCGCAGAGTTATTAAGGAGCAAACCTCACAAAGCAGGCAGCCCGTAACAAACACAATTCGCTCGCTCTCTGTATCGGTATGACTGTAATGTACGTTGCATTTACTGGATTTTTTGTGTGACCAATAATGAATTTTTCAACACGACAGACATTGATGGTGAAGGGTAGAAATGCGACCTTGTTGGTAAGGTATAATACGAGTTTTAACGAGAGACGGGGTGCACAACTCGAGCGCTAGCGCACGTGTTGTGTTTTTGCCTATTTGTCTTTGTGTTGCTTTGCGCTGAAAAATCGTTTTCAAGGGAATGTGGAGGCTTGACACAATGACAACTTATTGAACAGAGAATGTCGCTGCAGCCGGCGCTTCGAAAGGCGTACTTGTCGAAACTTTGTCTCAAGCGATATTCCGTGTCCTCATGGCAACGATGACTTCGCCAGTTTGTAAAGTGCAAGTTTTACATTAATGTTATTGCACATTTCTGTGAGAGACGAAATGCAATGTCGTTTGCTCGTATTCAGACTCATGAATCTTCTGTGTATGGCAAAGTGACCGAGTTCCCCACACAAACCCTTCCTTTTAGTATCCGTTTGCCCTTACGGTTGCACGGTTTCACTGCTATATGCTTTCACTGACGCACTTATGCGCCACGTGCACAGGACGTGCTATTTACCCGGTACGGATATCTCTTGTTTTCAAGATACTCGAAGAGGTAGGCGTCTCGCACAGCAGAAACACCAAAATTCCCAGTCACGCTTGAAGGAATACTGGCATGGATGAAGTTGGAGCGGGCTCAGAACGTCACAGAAAAGCGAAGCAATTATCGGTCAGGACACGAGATTTCGCATTGCAACAATGACTTTGGCGCGACGATGATGGCCCTGAAAAGCCCCAAAGAACGAGAGCGCATCATGCTACGATGACGTAAACAATGTTGGGTGTGCGTGCATATCTCTATGCGTCCTGCAGCCCATACTTTGCCGGGTCAGACGAGTGCACAGTTTGCGTTATGAGATAGTAACGTTCCGCATTCCTGCTCCAGTATAAGCGGAGCTTGAATGAGACTTCCGCGCAGTATGTGGGCTGCTGTACCTATATCGGGCCGACATGAAAATGACCATCATTTGCTACATTTATCATAGTCGCATAGAGCGCTTGGAGATCTACTCGTATGTTATACAGATTACGCATGCACACTTTAGACAAGTGTTTCTTTCGCTACAATCGTTAAGGCTGAAATTGAGTGTCCAGGCGGAAAAAAGCAGATGCACGTGCGTATACTTTTAGAAACCGAATCACGCGTCTTTGATAGGAATATCCCGCAACTAGCATCGCTTTTCAATTTAACACTAAATTGATATTTTCGCTTTATTTCTGCGTTTTACACAGAAGCGGGCAAGGTTTCGCAGGAAGTAATGAGGTTGGTCTTCGCGAAACACGCTGATTTGTATTGGCGATATTGTTGGACAGTTTACTCGAACATAGTGTACGAGCCGGTGCATGCCGAAAAGTAACATGGTTCTTTCTTGACTAGTAGCGCTACATATGCAAGCGAGGGTGCGCGTAATGAAATGACTGTGCTTTGTTGAAATCTGCAAAACTCCCATGCTCTTGTAAAAATCGCAACACTTGTTTGACAAATGTCATAAGCTATTCCAATAATTTTTTTTGCAAAGTGTATTTCGGGCTTGGTTGCGACACCACAGTCTACGGAAAATACTATACAGCAGCCAAGAAAGCCACAGAGCGAACGCCGACGATTAAGCTCGCTGTTTGAATGACATATATGTATTGACGTATTGACGAACGTTCTATTTTGCACTGCCTGTTTTAAAAACATCATTCATACAATATTTTCATAAAATACCTAAGCTTGTATTCGAATATAAGCAGCAGAGCTAGTCACAACGAACTTAGCATCATAAATGAATTGTCGAGGCATTGACATGAAGCTGCACTCGGGGACACCAAAGGTGAAGTAAACTGAGTTTGCCGCTCGATCGCGCACGATTTGTTAGTTTCTATAGGCGGAGAAAAATTGAGAAGCCATTCCACTCTCAACTCAGCGTCGTGTGATAAACAGCGAAGCTCTTTATCACTTGACGCTGAGGTGACACCGAATGTCGAACTGTATCCAATCGCACACCCTGCATCGAAATTTAAAACCTCTGCCCAGAAAATTGTTTTGAAATTCGGCGTATGCTGCTTTAAACTTTTCTATTTGAGGAGCACACGTCTTTTGCCGCCACATTCCTCATCTTGTCTTTTCTGTGGAACATACGGTGCGTGTGTTCCTTCTTTCATTTCAACACAGTAGCGGAGAATAGTGGGGTTTGCCAGTATTCTGCAGCCCATAAGTTTTCGCTCGCCAACAAACAGAACCTCATATCTACATGCAGCTTTGCTGTAAACGGTGTAATTAAATGGCGAGAACCAAAACGAATAAGGGTTTTCACTTGGAATATAAAAATTTCACTTGTACATGGATATAAGTCATTTGACTTTGTGCTAGCTTATTCGTACTTTTCTGTCGCTAAGGAACCTTTCTCTCGAACAAGCAGAAAAATGCCTATTACGCAGCCTTCCATAAGGCAGCCACCGCCTGCTACACTACGACGACAGAAATGCCGAACGAGAGGAATGACTCTCTTCACTGGAAAGATAAAGAAGATAATAAAAATGAACAGCCCATCTCAATTTAAGTTCCAAGCAACACATTTTCGCTCCAACCACTCGTGACACGGACGTAGCATTTCTCGGAATTCCTCTTCTTCATTTTTGAAGGTGACTGTTTTGTCAGAAACTATGAGAGCTATTATGGAATGATGCGCCGAAAAAGAGATTTTTCTTCACAGTGGTAGAACCAGCAGCAGCAGATGCAGACCCAAACCCACCCACTGAGCGTGGGAGGCTGCGATCTCCAAGCGGGCCCTGGTCGACCAACGCGAACTCGTTTCCCGGGCCCATGGTCTGTGCAGGCCGGATTATTCCTCCAGTAGGGGACACTGCCACCTTTAATAGCCGACCACTCGGCCAATAAATCTTTATTGTATTTATCTCTCTCAAAAAAACTACCAGCTACCAAAATAAGACAAAAGCAAAATAGGACTTTTGCTGACGACATGAATAAAAAGCGTAGAAAACATTATTTGTATACGCTAAACAACTAAATCCAAATACAGCGTAAGCTAGCTATGACAAGTGCTATGTGCTTTATCGCAGTTATGAAGACTAGCTCATGCGTCAAGGGGACCCTAGAGCAGGCGTCTGAAACGCGCGGCCGCGGGTGGCATGCGGCCCGCAAAACTTTCGATCGAGGCCCGCGTCTTCACCCTGAATAAAGTTCTGTGACCTGGCTAAATAGGGCTCGCATTGTTTTCACGCCCATTACGAGTAATAGCGCTTTGTTTGGGTAAGCTGCACAGATGGGACTGGTCTGAAGCACTTTTAGATGCGAAGCAGGTGTTTGACTAGCCTGCGTAACGCTGTCCCTCCGTCCGCACAAACGCGAGGCAATGCGCTTCCGTCAGCGCAGGTGTTGGAGTGGTGCCAAGTAGGTCACGCCGCAGCTGGGCGCTGACGTCGCGCTCCCCTCGCACGCTTCCCTCGCAGGTGCGCGCGTACGTCACTCCCTCTCTCACCCGCTGGAGCGCCCGCAGCTGCCGGCTCCAACGCCCGCTCGCCTCCCGTGTCTGCGTTTCAAACAAACGTTTACACCAGTAAACGCTACACCGAGTTTCGCTTCAAACGAATCTTCCAGCGCGCACCGCAGCACCCGCGTTAGCGCCGTTCAACCCGTGACGCCACCAGTGCGCAACGCTGCTGCTTGGCATCCCATCAGGGTTCCCTTCAGGGAGATGGTCCAATTTTTTTTCGTGAGGCACTTTATGAGCTGTTTTTCGTGAGACGAATTGTAATTCGTCTCACGAAAACTGGATACGGAAAGTAGAAGAGTAGGTCTGAAAATAATATGCATAAAACTAAAGTAATGTGGAACAATCTTGGCAGAGAACAGCGCTTTGCGATAGGTGGCGAGACGCTGGAAGTTGTAAAGGAGTACGTCTACTTAGGACAGGTAGTAACCGCGGAGCCGAACCATGAGAGTGAAATAACTAGAAGAATAAGGATGGGATGGGGCTCATTCGGCAAGCTCTATCAAATCATGAATGGTAGTCTACCACTATCTCTCAAGAGAAAGGTATATAACAGCTGCATCTTACCGGTACTTACCTACGGAGCAGAAACCTGGAGACTTACAAAGAGGGTTCAACTTAAACTGAGGACGACGCAGCGAGCGATGGAAAGGAAAATGATAGATGTAACCTTAAGAGACAGGAAGAGAGCAGAGTGGGTCAGGGAACAAACGGGGGTTAAGGACATCATAGTTGAAATCAATAAGAAGAAATGGATATGGGCCGGGCACGTAGCACGTCGGCAGGATAACCGGTGGTCATTAAGGGTAACTGACTGGATTTCAAGAGATGGCAAACGCGTGAGGGGGAGACAGAAAATTAGGTGGGTAGATGAGATTAAGAAGTTTGTAGGTATAACGTGGCAGCAGAAAGCACAGGACCGGGTTGATTGGCGGAACATGGGAGAGGCCTTTGCCCTGCAGTGGGCGTAGACAGGCTGATGATGATGATGATGATGATGACTTTGTGTGGTCACAATTAGTTGAAACATGAAACGAAAACTATATTTCACTATCTTCGTCCCTATTTTAGACATTGTGCAAATCTGTAACGATATGTTTTTTTGAAAGCTGACGTAAACACCCTTTCAGAAATGACGCATAAATGGGATTGTAGAAGGCGCTCTCTCAGATGCCAATGCTACGTGGACATCTTGTTAAAACTCTCTCAGCCTACCCCGCCCCTTCCCCACCGCCTGCCTCTTTAACCATACCCTGTACCGGCCCCTCACAGTTTAAATTTCGGGACTGAAGCTTGCTAGCTGATGTGAGCTTCACACCCCTACCTTGAGACATTGACAATCATGCTCTGGCTTCTTGACTTTTGAAGGCATCATTTTTGTAAGGAATATGTGGGTTTTCTCAATAGAACTTGGCAGATGACGACACCCACTCTACAGGTGGCGCGCAGCGCCTATAGGAGCACCACTGAAAGCCGCGCAGCGGCGGCCTTCGGAACCGCAGGCGGGCTTTGTGCCGGAGACAGCTGCTTTCACTGTAAGCATGGTTGATGTGTGTGCGCGCGATTTCCCGCTTATACGCGGCCCAAATAATTACTTCTGCGATCACACTGAGCGCAAAGCAACCACACTTTATAACAGTGAACATGCGTCCGATTTTACAGCTTTATGGGTCGATATTTTCACCATACGCGCAAAGTGTTTGCGGCAGACAATGGCTTCCGCAACCCAGCGCACAATATCGGAGGCCATGCACGGTCGAGCTTCAACAAGCTTCCCTACAAAGTGGCGCTCATCGTAAATGCGCAGCTTTCTTTATAACGCGATGACCGCAAATGGCTTAATTTGTTAACGCGTCAACCATCGTTTTCTACGGACACACTAGGTTCGTTTACATGCCGTGTCTTTTATAGTATATTTTGAGGGAGCGCTGTCGCGCCGGCGAATGGTTTGGGCAGATGCGGCTACGTCAAATGTCAGCGTTGGTAAACCTTCCAAACCTGCACTTTAAACTCGAGAAAAATAGCACGTACAGGGCTCCGACAATAATTGCGTCAGTGGGGTTTATTGATTCATTTGATCTTTCGCTGTTCAGAAAACGCTGACTGCAGATCTTGGAGTTCTTCGTAGGCTCTCTAAAAGGACCATAGGGTTACAAAGAAGGGGAGGAAGCAACAACTGCAATTTGTTAAAAGCACACATTTGCAACCTTTACAATGTGAAAGCAAATGCAAAGAGTGGTCATAAATATTGCTTGTAAACCACGTGCTTCATTGCAATCATTTTCAAAGGTGGTACAAAACAAGAATGAAACATTATGAACATATATTCACCCGTAACATGCAAAAGAAAAAAAAAGCAGGAGCTACCACCACTAGCTAGAATAAAAAAAAAACTTGAAGGTTTCCGAATCGGCCTGACGTATTACACAAATTTTGTAAAGTGAATGTACATTAGTGGCAGACATCAGAGCTTAAAGTTTGGGCGTCTCCTAATACCATGAAGTCATGTTAGGAGACATTCAAAAGGAGGTTTAATGTTCTGTCCGAAGTCTTCAATGCTCGCAGGTGCCAGGTTGTACAGCCAATATGCAGATAGCTGAGGCGAGCGCACAGCGAACATTCTGTAGGGAAGATCGCATGCCACTGCGATGGATAGGTTGATCATGCACCTGATTCCGTGTAGCACATGTGTGATTCAGTCGGCGCTTTTCTGGCAGTGCCGTTACCAGCCATTTAACACGTAGTTATTTCTTTAAAGCGTCTAAGACCAATTACTTCTTCATGGCTTTAGTCCGCATGATCTGGCTTTGCGCTTAGCATCATTCGTTTTTTCAAAGAGCGACATCGCGTCTCATGAGCAACAACAACCTCATGTGCATTGTAGCTTCCCGAATTTAGGCGGGGCGACCAACTGTAAACGCGGTAGCGTCCACTGAAGGCGTAGCGACATAAATGGAGTAAGTAAAACACGGTAATAGTTCTAACACTGCCGTAAACAAAACGCCATTGCTTACCTTCTATGTCGAACAGCAGCAATCCACCGCCGCCATCGCTTCTGCTCGTGAAGCTGCACCAGAAACTTAAGTGGGCGTGTTCCTGGCAGCAGTTGTTTCTGGGCTTCGCTAAGGCTGAGAGAAGCGTTAATTTACGATGGAAGACGCAACTATCACAGAAGCTACAACGTTTGCTTTAACGCTCACAGGAACACTGCTCGCCCGAGGCCCCCTACGTTTTAAAGCCTTGGCGACAGGCGGCGTTTTCGGCTCTTTGCGCAGCGCCTGTACACACACAAGCACGACGCCGAAATGGAACGGGACAGGCATCGAGCAGGGATCCGCCATTGCGCCACTGTGCGCAGAGAGACATAAAGGTTAAAGCTGTAGAACTGCATGCGTCCTACAATCCGCCGAGACTGCATAAGCGTGAGAGAAGTGCGACAGCTGTGGCGCACTCTTGAACAGTCGAAGAGAGGTTGAAGAAAAGATGCACACGTCAGAAGCACGAGTGATTGGCCCTTTGTCACATGTGCTTCTCGGACAAAGTATTCTGTGCATGGCTGCGTCATCGACAACCGTGCCAACTTACAAGAATCAGAGGCGTTTCTACGCACATCCCCGATTTTTTCAAGGCCATTTCTTGCAGAGGAAGCGTAATGCGGTCGCGCACACTCTGCGGTTGTATGCCTATAAACTTGTCGATGGTTGTGTATGTGACTGTGAAAGGATGATGTGTCCAATGGCTAGATAGAAACTCAGCGCAATCATCACAACCACAGGATAACCACAACGCTCAATCACTACGCAACGGTGGTCACGGCAATCTCATTGGGACTGATGTCACGCACTCAAACATCTCGCGCATGCGTGCCGAGCCATTTTTTCTTCAACTGCTACACCGATCTTGTTGCACGCTGCCAGAGACTGAGGAGCCTTCAACATTCTTTTGAGCTTTTGAACCAAAAAATGTAGCGGGGATAGGATTTTACATTTTTCTCACCTAAAATACACTCAAAATGCAGTCTTAATGAAAAATTTGGCAGATCCCACGTATCGTGGGAATCGATGTTATGCGAAGCATACGCACGAAGGTGGCTGTGTTGCAATTTTCACATTGAGCGAGACGTTGCGGAATGACGCTCGAGAAATGTACAAATGTACAGTTGCTTAACGATGCCAACAGCAACATAGCTGTTACCAACACCTGACGCAGTAAGCTGATATGTAGTGCTTATATTCTTCAATATTCGATAGCGCGAATTCGAATAGGACAATGAAGGAACACAGATGCACAGGACAGGCGCTACTCGCAACTAAGCTTTATTCAGAAAATTTCCCTAGATATATACACAGCCGAGTGGCACGAGCAGGCAAACTGCACGTACATTACAGTCACAGTTGCAGTTGTTACAGTTGCGTTACAGTTGTTATATGCTTATACTTATCCGTTATGACGGAGAACGCACGCACGTTTCACGAACTTGTATGCATGTGTGGATGGGGTCCTTGGCAGTTCTTGAATAAGGTCATCCCCACTGTGATCAGGGAGTACCAGCAGCTGGACAGGACTTGTTATCGGATCCGTTCTTGATCGCGGCTACGAATGGTTTAGGTGTAGTGAAATGCGAGGTATAGTAGAGCTGATGGAAACCGCGGATAGCTTTTACGAAGAAATGATCTATGATGCCTTCTGTCCTGGACGTGGCACCGAGGTTTTGTGATGCCCTGTCCAAACCCAAGCCGTCTTTTATGCCGTCTAAGAGCCAGGTGTTGTTGGGTTTCATAAATCAATGCTGAAGTCACCGGTAATCATGAGGGACATGGTCCTCTCGGGCAGGGTTATTGTAGGAGGCGTTGACTCCGGTTTTTTGCGTAATCCACGAGGTCGACGTCGCGCACCATGTGGACGAGTGGATGGTAGCCCAGCGTCTTACAGGGGTGCTCTGTCTTCAGTTCCATAACTTTTCTTGCGTCCGCCGCTGTGGTGTAGTGGTTACGGTACTCGGCTGTTGACCCGAAGGTCGCGGGTTCGATCCCGGCCGCGATGGTAGCATTTCGATGGGGGCGAAATACTAGAAGCCCGTGTACTGTGCCATGTCAGTGCACGCTAAGGAATACCAGATGGTCAAAATTTCCGGAGCCCTTTGCTACCTCGTCTCTCATAATTATATCGTGGTTTTGGGACGTAGAACCCCAGCAATCACTACTAAAATCACTTTCTTTCCGTGTCAGTGTGTCTGTTGGCAGTTACTGCGTTGATTGAGACTATGTCACCACCTGAGGCACATACCCACATAACATGAACTCTGGTATATGGGTATGTGCCACACGTGACTGAGGGAAAGGATTTCATGACGCACGCGGCAGGTATTTTGCGTTATTCATGTCATAACCAGTGAATCGTGTTCGCTATACACTCATCCTATGCTGTGCAAATTTTTTTATATTAAACCTATGGAGACGACCAGGAGAGCGCCCAGACGTAGGCGGCTAGATAGATAGATAGATAGATAGATAGATACGTAGATAGAAACGCCCAAAGTGCCAGAGGTTCGCTAAGAAATGCTTCGCACTTAAAACCAGGAGATAATAAAGCCAAGCTAGGTATAGGGGACGTTAATGGTACTGTTTTCAAGTGTAGTGTAATAACTGTGATATAGTTGTGAAAAAAGTAAAGTACACGAAAAGACAACTTTCCGCCGCCAGAAACAGAACCGGCGACCTTCGGATGCAGTGTCATTTAAGAAGTGTTAACAAAAAGAAGAGCCGCTATGTACATTACACGAACTTGTTTCTCTTCATAAATCAAAGCTCTTTATATGTGAATAGTTATTTTTGAAATTTATCAATCTACCAATATTCGTGTAAATGCCTTCTTCGTTGAGTAAAACATTAAAAAGAAGAAGAATAAGTAACACTGTTTCACCTAGAACATACCCTAAAGAACTGTAATAGCGTATTCTTTCATAACAAAAGCCTTTGAAACGCTTCTTTGGCTGTTTTTAAAGCAATGCCACGTATTTTCAGACTCATGTAAAATTCTCGTTTAACATAATGCTCTCTTTTTGCCTTCGTGCTACATCCTAAGGGGAGCACAGCATTTACACAGTACGTTTCCATTGTAAGCTCCGCGCGATTGTACTTTGATGTTCTTGCAGCATTTGCGAGGACTTGCTATGTAATATAGTTCTCTCCATCCACCAGATTAACAGCACGAGTTCATCGACACTCTCTGAATCGGTCTCCACGCCCTCTTTCACCGTCGTTAATGCACACTCTGCCACTGAAGATCCCGTTACGCACTACATGTTCCTGGAAGGTGGTATTGCAGACTCTGTTGTTCCAATGACTAAACGAATTTGAGAGGCAAATGTGAGATACACGGTATGTGACATTCTCAAAGCGTTCAGTCACGCGTAAGCAAGCGGCTAATCGAAAGCGAAATCTCGACAGAGAGATCTCAGGCACGACTTTAAGAGGAAGCGTTAGAGTATGAACAATCTTGTAACTACGGAAGATCTTAAATTGAATAGGCGCTTTGCCTACGTAGGCACCATTCGCTTTATACTTGTATTTTTCTTTAGCTTGCCTTTTCTTCAGTTTCTTGTTCGGTGAGAGAGATAAATGAGCTTGATTGTTTCACCACGCCCCTTGTAATTCAGCCCTACGGCGTCTGCCCATAAGCGTGCGCAGGGTTCCCCTTCAGGGGGGGGGGGGGGCGAAGGTTCGTCGCAGCGCCCTCCTCCCTATTATGTCAATGTATGCGGCTGCCTTTGCGCCCCTCTTCTCGCCCCCCCCCCCTACAATGTATAGGGCTGACTTTGCGCCCCCCCCCTTCTCGCCCCCTTGCCCCCCCCCCCCCCCCCTGCGCACGCCTATGTGTCTGCCGTTCTCCGTCTAGGTAGTCGTGGCTCGCTGCCGCTGCCTGAGCCCTTTTGTCCAACTTTAGCTGATTTGCGTAACCTGGGAAATATCGAACTGGTCTTCGAATTCTTCCTTTGGATACGCTCTTTTTCACTCGTTTTCGCCTCTGGGCCATGATGGTGGTACGTCCGGAATGTTGTTCGTGCACTCCAGCGCCATGTGGCGCAGGGTGTTGAGCGTGTCCGGTGGCAAGAACTCGCAGTCCCGCCCATAGGTCTATCGATACATTGAATGCATAAGTATTCCGTGTGGGTAGGTTCCACCCTGTAGTGTTCTCCAGGTCAATGCTTGTTCTCTACTCAGATTGTTGTGAGCCAGCGGGTACCACTCCCTCTGTTTCCTTTAATGCATCAACATTTCTGAGTATATTTTCGGTATGCGTTCATCCTCGTCATGACAGCCGTCGATATGCGTTCTCTGCGTGCGACTCGGCGTGCATGATCTCAAGCCGCAGCATGAGCTGCCTGGTTCCCCGCGAGACTCTCGTTCCGGCGTCCAGAGGATGGCTGATTCTTCCATCTTGCTGCTTTTTAAGACATCGAGCGCTGCCTTTCCTTTCCTTGTGCTCGTGTACTTTCTGCACACTTCCTGCGAATTCGTTACCCCGGTAACCCGCGTATTCTTTTTCTTATTAAATTAGCTTAAGGAGAGGTTGGTGCCTATACATGGCTCCGGCTACTCCTCTTCCCTTACTTATCATTTATCGTCACGAACATATAAATAAAAGTAGTCTCACTCACGACAATATCCATTTAAAAGGAATGTTCGCACGTCATGCATAATGTCCACGTGATGGCAACATTGTTCACACACAAGACACAAAAATCGTTCGCACTTTGCCGAAGAGCTCATCTCACAGTCCTTTGTAAAATGATATCACCTCACACAAAAGTCACTGGACATTGCCCACACTTTAAGCACAGCTGTTTTGAATCACAAGAGGCAACGCGAAACATGTGACCAGAAGTATCCTAATGAGAAAAATAAGTACAAATGTTGCAATGGTCAGGGCTATACCCAGCTCTTCCGCTGTACTCACGTCCTTGACACGTAAAGACGTTGCTCTCAGTTTACTGTTTCGTGACCACGCTGATTGCAAATGTGTCGTTTGCGTTGGGCGATACCGCGCGCAGCCCTACCGATTGCTCTACCAATTGGGCCGCCGTAGCCCAATTGGTAGAGCATCGGATGCATTATTGTAAGGTTGGAGGTTCGGTTTCTGCTGGTGGCAAGTCGTCTTTTCGTCCTCTGAGTTTCTTCACACTTACATCGTAATTACTACAAATACAGACCTCCTATGTTCTCCTTAAGTTAGTTGTCTGTTAGTTCTCAATAAGAAAATCGCTTATGTCACTGTGACACGTCGTCAAAAACATCTTTCAAGTATGGTGCGAGGGTGGCTTTCCGGGTGTGCGTGTCTAGTTTGTCTATGACTGCAGTAGCACGTCTTGCGTCGACAGGGGAACTCTAAATCCGAAAATGGTGTTTCGGATATGTCTATTGTCCTCGAGATACTAGTTCATGCGGTTGTGCACCATGCGCTCGTAGAGTTTTCAGCACAGCGGGTGAAGGATGTATAGTTACTAAGTTCTGAGACTCGATGGGCTTTTTGGGTTTAGGAATCATACTTACCTCAGCATGTTTCCATTCCGGTGGTGCATAACCCTTTTCTCAGCAGTCGTTCACATATTTCAAGAGCGCCTCTACGGACGTACCATCAAGATTGCGGAGCGTCTTGTTTATTGTGTCGTAGCCCGGTGCTGTGTGGCGGATGAACTTGCTGATGGCTCTATCTATCTCTGCTACCCTTAAAGGCCCATCCACTTGTATGCTTGGATTATATTGATACTTGTCAAATTGCTCATGTAGACAAGCATTTTCACACTTCCTTGATCATGTCTTCCGCTTCTCCCGGGTGGCTTTTGTCTGCGTCTGTCTAGTTTCTATTTTGCTGCACTCGTGGCCTTTTTCTTGGCTAGGAAAGTTTTGAGTGTCACCCAGGTGGGCTTAGTGCTTCAGGTCCTTTCAAGCTTGTCGTATGTTTCTCGCCAGTTCTTTCTTTCTAGTTGTTTGAGCACTCTTGTGCCTCCTTGGCCAGCATGGTGATTGAAATCTTGAGTCTGTAATTGCACATTTGCCATTGCCCGCGCTTCGCAAGCCCGCTCCGCGTCTCCCACCAGTGCAGTAACTGAGAACGGGGGTCAACCACGGGCTTGTCTCGCGACAGTTTGATTATCATTATTTGCTTCTTTGCTCTTTCCACTACCCATCGGATCCACATCTCTGTGTCGTCTATCGTAGCATCAACAGCGCTCTCGCCTTTGCGAAAGGCTTGCCAGTTCGTTATCTTGGCTTTTAATATATTTGTCGTCTATTTTCCACGAGGGATGATCGTTCGTTCTATAAAATGGTCGCTGCCCGCATTTTCGTTCATGCAGCTCCACTCATAATCTTTGAAGCCTTCGAGGAACGTTTGATCGGGGCTGGTGTTTCTGAATGCACTGTCGCCTACGCGCGTGGGTGTCCGAGGGTCGTGTAGTAGGTTAAGATGGTGGTGTTCTGCCTATCTTCTCTTTTTTTTCCCTTGATGCCGTGTAACTCCAGCGCACATGAGGCAAGTTAAAATCAACAATCCCTATTAGTTTGTTGTTCTTGCTCAGCTTTTTGACTTCTCGCATTAGTTTGTCTAAATCCTTTAGGTGGTCCTTTGGCACGCTGTACACGTTTAACACCATAAGGACTTGCTGCTGTTTTTTCTCAGGCACGATTTCCATGAGGGTGCGCTCAATGCAGTGCTGGATGCAGTGCTGCTGAGCGCTTATTGGCTTTTTCTTCAGGATAGCCGTCTTTTTACCGTCCCTGACGTGAGTGAGCTAACCACAAACCTTGAAGTCTTCAGCTTTAGTTCCTGAAGATTTCTTTTAGGTGATGCAAATATTTTTCATCGACGTATGACTACGCCCTGTGACGACCTTGGCCCAGCTGAGCTTGCGCTGGACATTGCTTGCACAAGACATTCCATAACGCTATGTTGAGCTTACTTTGCAGAAAGAACATTATTTAAAAAGCCCTGTCGGACGACCCGGTCTGCAAGTCGATCTCTTGGTGCGAGGCTGGTGGGCTCGGCGAGCGGGCTTGGCAAACCTCAGTAGGCTCACCTGAGTGTTCATGATGAAACATGATGATGAAACATCATGATGAAACATGATGAAACATGATGAAGTGGTGTTTTGTCGATTCACTCTGTGATAACAAGGGTGGTGTGTGGTGACGAGGATGCATGTTATACATATATAAGATTGTTCTTTCCAAAATAAATTTTCAGTTGCTAGTAAGCGCTCCGTCCTGTGTCCTTTTCTGAGTCTTCGTATATTTTGCGCTTGTTTCATCATGAACCTATACCAACACGCCCAACTGGCAGTCACCTGAGTGTGATCGTCGGCTTGCAACTATCAAGAGTAGTACTAGAATGAATAGGAATCTCACGTAGTAACGCGTGGTCTCTCTGAACGACGCTTCGTGAGCTGAGTCGAACGCTGCAGGCAGTCAGGCGTTGCAGGCGGCGATCCACGGGAATTGAACGCGGAATCGGGAGCACAAGTGGAGTTTAGTTATTTCGAAGAATAGAAGCCGGGCGAGCTGTGCAAACGAGGGCCATTGTAGTGACGTACGTTTCTATGACACGCAGGTCAGCAACTGAGGCGCTACGTCTCCGTTTTCCATTGTTGTCACGGTAAAAGAGGCTACACTTTTTCAATGACATTTGCAGCCATGGTTGACTTCTTTAATATTGTGTAAACTGGTGCAAACAAATGCAGAACCCTCGAAGTACTGTCATTGAAACAGGCATTCCTACATTTCATTCAAAGGTTACACGAATTTCACGCATTTTGAAATTATCTGAATGAGCTAGCCTTTTCTAGCGTTGTCGCACATCTGTTATTATAGGCGATGATCTTCACAGCGAATTTTTAAGTTGTTTTTATAACATTTGGTGCAATAAGAGAGTCGTTAACTGATATTTGACATTTTCTCGGGTGCATTACTTGTGTTCCTCTGCGAAATACAAGACACACTTGGCGAAACGGGGTTTGCCAAAAGCTCGCGAATGTGTCGCGGAGTCTCGCAATGTTTTGGAAGGTTTCGCGCAAGTCCTGTGAAGGGGAGCACCATCATATATCCACCAAAGGCCGTCGCCCTAAACATAGTTTGAAATCCGTCACGCCACGCTGCTATTAATGTCATGAGATTTAAGCACGGTGCTATAGCTCGATGAATCCATGCAGTGCCTGTGTGGAGCACGCGCCTAGCCGTCATCACGCCCCTACTGCACCAAACCATAAAAAAACAAATCATCAAAACGCACTTCGAGCTTCCACTGAAGAAGTCTACCTCTGCATATAACAATCCGTAAACATCGTTATGAACAATGACCGTCGACTTAACCGCGAGCAGAAGAGGCTTTACAGGTACCGAAAACGCAGTAAACTTGGTGGCCCCGGCCCTCATGGTCCGAAGACAAGTGTCAACTGCATAGCTTCTGTTACAAAACGGCTTCTCGCATTCGCATCTGATGTTTCCGCAAGCCACGGGAGCTGCATGTTAGCCTTTATAAAGCCTTCTCCCGCGTCTGTGACAACGAAGAAGAGGCTTTTAATAAAAAATAAGCTATAGTGTCGAATAACTTCCGCATGTTTAGTATAAATTTCAACAAGTTTGACTTGGGCTAAGATGAAATTGCACGTAAGCATTTCACTGCATGATGCGTGGAATCGCCCAATATAAGCGGCACAATGACATTTGAAAAAAATCGAACACAATTGCATGGTCCATGTGCAGAAGCATTTGGGCGTCGACTTGTCTGCCAGCGGGAAGACGAGGAGATTGGACAATGAGATTTTTGTACGAGACCGCAGCTGCATGTCGATTGGAAGGAATGAATACCTTGTGACAGAAAACATCGAGAATAGAGCCGCTTGTTCTTCGCAAAATCGCGCAGGTGCGGAAGCTTCGCCCCTGCGCATTTGCATTCGTTACACATTTCCCTGCACGCATAATAATGCACATAATGTGAACAACAAAAAGACGGCGACTAAAACTAAGATGTTAGCCGTATTGAATGCAGCAGGTATACATAGCATATATAAACAAACATATATTGTAATACGAAATACCTGCTTTTCAGGGGATCATAGCATGTTCACACAGAAGGTAATTTGATTGCTGAAAGCAATTACGCTGTTTCCTGAGAGTATAGTGAGAATAAAGTTGCCCCAACTCAGCAGCTAAGCATCCGACTAGCCGTTCCACGTTGGCTTCCCAAATTTCATGAAATCCGATAAATCGAAAGGGGAGCGCATTGAGTTGGCACGATGAATACATGGGCCTGTACGGGGAAATAGAAGAATCGCCGTTTTGGTCGCATTGTGTTTCCCTTATCTCAGAATGAGTTACAAGTCATCCGCTTGGACTGCGCTCGTGTACCCCGGAAGTTGCAATATGGCCTCCACGTGTCCATTTGTATCACAGATGTAAGGAACGAGAGACGTCCTTCATTCTATTGTACCCTAACTGCACAATTTGAGGTTCGTTGTGTATCCTCAGAAAGATGGGCGAGTCCAATATCTTTCCATTACAGGTCAATAAAGAAACGTTGTACGTCATCTGTTTATGCGCGCGCATGCAGGATGTGCGGTGGGATTTGCGTACATTACCAATATCGCCATCGGTTACGTGGTCACGACCTCAAATATTGTCAACATTTGTGACATGATCACAAATATGACAACATAACAAATACGACACTGACGGCAGACAAACCACGCGAGGTGCAAAAATCATCAGAGGTGAGTGGGGGGGGGGGGGTATCAATGCAAGAGACTTAGAATAAAAGAACAAGAACATGATGGCTTTCGCCTTGAAGTCATACAAGTCGAATGCCTGAAGGGGACCTTGTCGTTTCTTGATCCAGGATAGACACTTTTTCTTGGTACAAAAATGTTTGCACCTATCATGATGCTTAGTTCGTGGTATGGTTGACATGGTAAATCAGAGGAGGGGGAATTATTGCAGCCTTTGAGTTATTTCTTGTCCTACAGCATGCGGCAGACGCGATAAAAGTAAATTCAATACGCTTTCATAGTTACGCAGCTTCGGAATTTTAACGCTAGATATTTCGAGGGAATACTCTGTGCTGCTCACATGTATTGCATCATCTTCGGTACAGTTTTATACACTTTCATGTGCAATAAAAAAAGAGGACTTCCACAGTCCGTATAAAAGGTGTGATCCATGAGACAAACTAGCCTTTAAAGTTCAAAATAGGCGCTAGAGGTTGTCGCACAATTGGACAAAATAGAGGGAGTTCAAGTATATTTTTTTCGTCTTTTCTCACAGAACAAAAGGACTGTAAAAAATAGCTGTGTGCGAAACAGCTTGACTAATTTACAACCTCAGAACAAAAAGCACAAAACAAAAAAGAAAAAAGAAGGAGCAATAACAGTTTCACGATACACATATTTCACGGACAGTGCGCTACAACACGGCGTAAACATTGAAATTGTAGTTCTCATACATAGGTACACAAGTTTAAAAACAAAATCCCAAGACTCTAAAAAATTGCAGAAACATGATAACACAGATACGGGTCACAATACATTGCATACGAAGAAGACATTATTGAGGTTATCGTCTGACTAATAGCTATGCACAAGTGAAAAAGGCAATCAGATATAAGAATTTTGCTTTGCCATTGAAAGCTAACTGTGTAATTCAAAGTAATTGCGATTGATTTGATGATAATGTATTGCAGCACTGAAATAGCCTATGGAAATCCTGACACGAGTAATGGAATAAGTCGAAATTGTTCAGGCCAACACTGATTGTTCAGGTCATTATATTAATTGTATTTAATAAATTACTCTTGAAAACATTGGCTGATTTATTGACAATTCTGGTTTTTTTGCACCACTACACAATCAAATAACTATAAAAGTGAGATTAGTGCAAACTCAGCATTGCGTTTTCGATAAGTGTGGACTTGTGCATGTCTTCAGTGCTTGTTTTACAAGTGGCATTCTCAAACAGTCCGAAAACATGTAGCTCATTTTCTAAGAACACTTCCTGAAAGCGCCTAATAATTAACGCGCATATGATTCACGTCTTAGCTAGTGCGGCAGTCGAGAGAAAGAGACATACAAAAAACGATGCTGAAAATGAAGGCAACCTCGTGGTAGAACGTGCACTACACGAGAAGTTATGGAGCACAGATGAGGAGAAAATGATAGAGTGGGTGGAGGAAATAAGTGATCGCAAGACATCAGGATTCTGAGATCTCAGGAAGTAAAGCAATTTCTTTGTAGGCTGTTTCTTTCCACATCCTTTAGGGAGAGGAAGATGGAAGCATTGATATCGAGTACACTGCGGAGAAAGAGCTTGCGCGGAAGCGCTCTGCTTGATTTAGTTACGCCCGAAGCTCGGCGCGCTCGAGATAATCATGGGTCTCAAGTCTCCGAAGCAGTCTGGATGCTCTGCGAACATCCAAACTTTGCATGTGTCCTCCCAGCCTCTTTCGTTCATATTTTCACACTTTTTCTTGCAAGCAGGATACGGCATGTAAGCATCCGAATAGTGGCGATGGCGCCAATCTGCGACCATATACCCTGCTTGCACACACACACACACACACACACACACACACACGCGCACACACACATACACGCACGCACGCACGCACGCACGCACACGCACCTATATCCTTACCTTGACCTCTGCTGAAGCGAGAAGAGGCGGTAGCTTGACAGCACCACACGCTCTCTCGAAGACCGACTTCACTGGACAGTGAGGTGCGAAATGTAAGGTGTAGCATCGCACGTCACAATACAAATGAGTATTTTAAAACAAAGTTTCACCTTGAACACATGGTACTTTGCTGATTGGTGTTCTTGGGTGCTTCTTGGTGCGGGTGCCTTGGGTGAAAAGCTCCATAGCGGCACAGCACTGCTGCAGTTTATGTTACCTAGCCAGTACTTTTTCCCTCCAAGATGATCGCCTATCAACGTTTGATTTGCGATTTACCATTTTTTCTGGTGCTTCTGAGCGCAAATCCTAGGTGCCACTTTTCCTGTCTAAATCAACAGTGTACGGTTAAGATAGGCGCATTCGGAAAAAACAATGCTGTCTGGGAAAAGGAAAAATTCTAGTCACGTGGAAAGAAAATGTTAGACCGAATATATGCGCCTACGATGACGCCTCCAACACAGCAAAAAATAGAAACAAAGGAAGCACAAAAGTAGCAATACACAGCAGTGTGTGAAGAGCTGACGCCAGTGTAACTTGAGTAAACGACCCATCGTTTAGCGCAAGAATTTGGTTCGTCTAGTCTGTTTGCGTGCACGATTGCGGCCGCCACCAAAGCAGGCATATAGACGACATGGCATTACGTCAAAGTTACAGCTAGTGGAGCAGTTTTCCAGCGAAGCATCACGAAGATAACTGCTGTACCCGGAAACGCTGCCGAGAAAAGAAAAAAAAACAGTACAACCGTTTCCGTTGTTCTTACTCATGTGTGGGGTCAGGTCGTTGTGCTTGATATAGCATGACGCATCACAACGTTTGATCTGAAAGACGAAATGTCCGCGCCTTTACCAATAAGCTTACTTGCCTTGTGGCAGTGGCCTTCACTATCGCTAAACTATTTGTCAAGAGTGGTTTGCGAAAAAAAAATTCGGCAGATCCCACGCATTGTGGGAATCGATGTAATGCGAAGAAGCCAGCAAAGAGCTGCATATATCGCCTTGTTTGTCTTTGAGCCAAATGAAATCATTCATGTCATGGCATCTTGTCCACCATATATCGCATGTTTGCCATGCACGCATGCACGCACAATCTAGTGTACACCATGCCAACGAAACGCATATTCTGGTATATAAATGCATGACCTGTCGTTTACGTTCATCACGCACTCGTGTCATGCCATACCAATTTTGGTATATATCACGTTAACAAAACGGCTGGAAGCGCACCGTGACAGTGGCATGTAAATCATACCGTACATGACATGCATAACGTGATTCGCATGTTAAGACCTCTTATTTATGTTCGCCATACAGTCACATCGCGCAATACCAATTTTGGTGTATATCAAAGGAGCGAAATGGCCGCGAGTGCACCATGAGTAGAGAATGTAAATCATGCCATACATGACATGCATATTATGGTTTTTCATGTTTTGGTGTATGTCAAGCTATCGAAACGGCCGCGAATTCACCATGAGCGCGGCATGTAAAGCATGACATACATAACCTGCATGTCATAGTTTCCATGTTACCACCTGTCATTTACGTTCGTCATGCAGTCACGTCGCGCAATACCAATTTTGGTGTATGTCAACCAAGCGAAACGGCACGAGTGGGTCATGAGCATGACATGCAAATCATGTCGTGCATGTCATGCATGTCATAATTTTCATGTTACCACGTCTCATTTACCTTCGTCATACAGTCGCTTCGCGCAATACCAGTTTTGGTTACAACAAGCTAGCGAAGCGGCCGTGAATGCATCATGAGCGTGGCAATTAAATCACAACATACACGACATGCATGTCATGGTTTTCATCTTACCAACTGTTATTCACGTTCTTCATACAGTCACATCGCGCAATACCAATTTTGGTGTATATCAATCTAGTGAAACGGCCGCTAGCGCATCATGAGCGTGGCATGTAAATCAGGTCGTACATGACTTGCATGTCATGGTTTTCATGTTACCACGTCTCACGTTCGTCATACAGTCGTGTCGCGTAACACCAATTTTGGTGTATATCACGCAAGCGAAACGGACGCGAATGCACCACGAGCGTGGCATGTAAATCATGACATACATGTCATGGATGTCATGATTTTCATGCTACCACCTGTTATTCATGTTCTTCATAAAGTCACATCGCACAATACCAATTTTGGTGTATATCAATCTAGCGAAACGGCCGCTATAGTGCGCCATGAGCGTGGCGTTTAAATCATGTCATACATGACATGCATATCATGATTTTCATGTTACCACGTGTCAGTTATGTTCGTCATACAGAAATGTCTCGTCATACCAGTTTTCGTATGCTTCATTTAAACGGCCGCGAGTGCCCCGAGACCATGTCTTGTAAATCATGCTGCACATGACATGCGCGTCATGATTTGCATGTTAAGACCTGTCATTATGTTCGTCATGAACTCTTGTCACGCCGTACCAATTTTGGTATATATGAAATTAACGAAACGGCCGCAAGAGCCCAAAGGCCGTGGAATGTAAATCATGCTGTTCATGACATGCGTGTCACGATTTTCATGATACGAGCTGTCATTTATGTTCGTGATAAGGCCATGTTATGACACACCAATTTTGGTATACATCCGATTAACGGAACGGCCACGGAGCCTAAAGACCGTGGAATGTAAATCATGCTGTTCACGACATGCGTGTCATGATTTCCATGATATGACCTGTCATTTATGTTCATAATAAGGCCACGTTATGACACACCGATTTTAGTATACATCCGATTAACGAAACGGCCAGGAGAGCACAAAGTCGTAGGCGGCTAGATAGATAGATAGATACGCTCAAAGTCGCAGCAGTTCGCTAAGAAATGCTTCGCATTTAAAAAACGCCAGGCCTGCGCTGAAACCGCAGCACAGTCACAGCGAAAGCTGGAAAAGCGGCGTTTCTAGAGCTCGTTGTAAGCTCTCTTGGGGCTACAATACAAGTACCCTAGAAAGGTACCCACTACGCCATAAATCACACTTTTTGTGAAGTTGGAAAGGACCTACTAAGCCATTATTCGTCATTCAGCGGAGAAGCGAGGCACCAGCTACACGTCTGTGGGGCATTATGTGCACTTTGTTGACGCGACGACTGATGACGATGAAGAATTATGACTCAGCCCTTTGTAATGAGTTGGAAGCTTTAAACGGCCCACCAGTTATGTAATTTACATTGGGTGACGCCCGGTCGTTATTTCCCTCTCCCGTCATGCTGTATAACATACGTTGACGTGGGAGAGAGACGGGGGGGCGAAGAACTTTACTGAGACCCCGAGGAAATGCATCATGCGCTTATGGACTTCCTTGGCCATCAATACAAGTGAACTTGCGGGGAACCCACTACGCTATAAATCATTGTAATTTTACTGAGACCCCGAGGAAATGGATCATGCGCTTATGGACTTTCTTGGCTACCAATACAAGTGCACTTGCGAGGAACCCACTACGCTATAAATCATTGTAATTTTACTGAGACCACGAGGAAACGGATCATGCGCTTATGGGCTTCCTTGGTAACCAATACAAGTGCACTTGCGAGGAACTCACTACGCCATAAATCATTGTAATTTTACTGAGACCCCGATGAAATGGATCATGCGCTTATGGGCTTCCTTGGCAACCAATACAAGTGCACTTGCGAGGAAATCACTACGCTATAAATCATTCTAATTTTTGAGAAGTAGGGCAGCAGGCACTGTGCCATTTTTCGTCATTCTACGGAGAGCCGTGGTACCTGCTAAACGCATGTGAGGCATTATGCGCACTTTGTTGATGCTGTGAGTGATGACGATGAAGAATTATGGCAGAGCCTTTTGTAATGGGTTGGAAGCATTCAACAAGCTACTCGTTGCGAATTTCGCATTGTGTGACGCCTGGTTACAGAATTCGCGTTGTGCGACGCTTGGTGCTTATGTTACTCTTCTACCACGCTATATTGCATATGCTAATGTGGTTCCTCCCCGACATGAAGCCTGTATAGGACCTTTTTGCAAAGCAGTTTCAAGCACCCGGCATGGCTCAGAGGTTGAATACTGGGCTCACACGCAGAGGGCCCAGGTTCGAACCTCGTTTGATCCTGGAATTTTTTTCTTATTTCGTTTTTTTTTCTTATTTCGAGCGATACTGGTTACGGACACCGGCGGCGGCGGCGGCGGCGGCAGCGGCGGCAGCGGCGGCGGCGGACAACTACGGCGCCAAAAACGGCCGGTGAAATGATCTCATAACAGCTTTCGCTGTAAAAGGGATTGTGCCGCTTCAAAGGAGGTTCCAAGCTATAAGCCTGTTGAATTTCAGACATATTGAATGTTTCTTTATTGCATGAACATTCTATTCAAATCTTTGAAGACATTTTTCTCAACACATGATTTTTTGCATCATACAGTTACACGCGATCAGTGATAACTTTCATTCCAATAAACATTTTAACATAAATTTTTACGTGCTATGTATTTATACGTAGAACTGCGTATTCAAGCGGGATGAATGAAAACGAGCTGCAATTTTTTGAGTATGTTCAATTATGGGTGAAACAGACGTGCCAAATATCAACTTTATCATATTTTTTTAATATAACGCACCTTTGCTCAGAGATGTGGTGATCGTGGAGATTAGATGCACAGGATATTGCTCTCACTACGTTTCTGCCAAGTACAATTTCAATCACAGCAACCATTTTCTAGTTATGGCTGATGGCGCAACATGCATAGTTTGGGTCATTTAGATTTTTCTAAATTTTTATATTCACATTTTTAGCAATTGTATAGCTTTAATGTTTAAATTTACTTAGACTCTACAAGCCAAAACCATATTTATAACTGCTGGACTGGGACTGTAAAGTTTTTTCTCAAAGGTGGTGACCTACCATAAGCTCAACCGGCTTCTCCAAACATGAGGGCCTGCGTCACGCCGTCTACGCTAAAGATATTACACTGTGGACGCGAGGCAAGAGCACCGGAGAGCGAGAAAGCTGCCTTCAGGAAGCGGTTGAGTCATCGAGAACTACCTCGACAGCTGCGGCCTCCGTTGAGCATCTGTAGAATCTGAAATACTTGTACTCAAGGCACGCACGTGAAGAAGACTTCCAACTTGCGAAGTGCCAGACCCGTGCGTCAACCTCCACGGGGTCCAAATACCGAAGGCCACTTCGCTTCGAGTACTCGGCTTGCATGCACCTGCACAGATCAGGGACCGCCACGCTTCGTCGACTTTAACACATGATTTCCCAACTCACGCACCTCACAAGGAGTGTCGCCAACCGAAGCAGTGGTCGGAAGGATGATATCCTAAGAGTTGTGTAAGCTCTTCTAACTAGCCAAATCACCTGCGGAACCCCGTACCTCGCTCTCAAGACATCTGAAGTCGACAAGCTGAATGTGCTCATCCGCAAAGCTACAGAACTCTCCATGGGGCTACCTGCTTTGGCTTCGACCACCAAACTCCTCAGAATAGGGGTACACAACACCTGGCAAGAGCTGGAAGAAGCACGACGGGCCAGTCAACTCGAAAGGCTGAAGCTCACGTCGACTTCTTGCGCGCCTGGTCTACGGGGAGCGCTACATCTGCCAGGCGAACCGCAAAGTGAAGTTACCGTCATACCTTCAAGAATCACTGAGCATTGCCCAAGTGCTTCCTAATATGCTGGTTAGAAAATCATTGGCTTAAAACAAAAACGTGGATGAATGAGTAACACGGACACGAAGAAGTAACACGGGCACGGACACGGGCGCTTGTCCGTGTTACTTCTTCGTCCACGTTCTTGTTTTGCGTGAACGATTTTCTAACCAGCTATGCACCAAATAGCCGACAGCATCCGCTATTGTTCCTAATATGCATCCCGAGCATCATCAAAAACGATGTATCGCTAGCGTCGACACCATCCGCAGAAGACTCTAGCACAATCCAGACGCTCGCTACATCGACGCGGCTATATAATCGGAGAAAAACACTCAAGCTTTAAGCATAGTCAACGCAAGAGGAAAGGAGCTGGCACCTGAAACCGTCAGGGTGCGGAGCTGCGAGGCGGTGGAAGAAGCGGCGATCGCCCTCGCCACAACGGCAATTACGGGTGCGGTCGTAGTCTTCACAGATCTGATATCGGCAATTACACGCAAGGCCGAATCCCAAGTGAGGCACTCCAAATGAGGAAGAGCAGCACTCTGCTTCCTTACGAATGCGTAGTGTGGGTGCTGGGGCAAGAGGGGCTCGAGGGAAACGGGGCGGCTCACGCCGCGGCCCGTGGTCACGTCAACAGGGCCTACCCCACAGCCTCGTTCAGCCCGCCTTTAGCCATTGCTGCATAGAAGTAGAGACCGTACAACCTAGGTATAACTCTATAATGCAACACCACCGCCTAGCTCGCAGGGTGTAGCCGCCACCTCATCCCAAGATGACTAAGGAAAAAACCACAGAATTCCGAAGACTGCAAAGCAACACGTGCACGCAGGGCATCCTGCTACACTGAATTGACCCGACGCCCGATATGCCACGTTCCACGACATACTGGCACACCTAATACTCGAGTGCCCGTAGCGCCACCAAGATGTCGTTGGCAAGCCCGCAACGACCGCACACATCAACCTCCTCGACGAGACGTGAGAGGCCAAGATCTCCCCTCGTGACCTGGACAACCAACGATGACTAGTCGCCAGACCCCGGGAGGTGATCGCGGCCAAATTATTCTTTGAACTTTCAACATTCGGGATGCTGAGGGCCGTGGTCAAAAAGCCTCTAATGGGCTTGACTGGGACCACGACCCCTTACAAATGGGCAGCATAGGCAACACTTTTATTGCAGTGACAATGTACAAAAATTTGAGCAAGTATAAAGCATAAAGCATAATAAGCATAAGCATAATAAAGCATAAGCATAATAAAGCATAAAGATTGAAAAGTAATAAACTCAAAGAAATGACCGTAATTATTTCCTTACACATACGATATCAATAAGAGAGTGTAACGATGCAAGAAAAGAAGATCGCAAGATTAGCACCAAAGTAAAAAATATGGGGCATGTGCCCATACGCTTACTACACTTACAATCAGAACAGCCACTCAAATGGAAGACGATATGGCATTCAAGTGAAACGGCAAGAGGAAGCGCAGCATTTCTTTGCCGTAGTTAGTGCGCGTGCGTGGGATAAACCATGTGTGATTGAAACGCGTGTTATAAAGAACTTTGCGGTGGTTTAGGTTGGCAATGGTTCCTAAAAGGTTGTCGCCTTTTAATCCTGCCTGGTAGCGTTTCACAAGCATTGCGCGGTAGTATTCAGGTAGAGGTAGCAGCTTCATGTCGTGAAATATGGGAGTGGTGTGACTGCGATATGGAGCATTTGCAACGGCACGAACAGCCCTTTTCTGTATGACGTGCAGTTTGCGGATATTTGTTAGAGTTGTCGTACCCCAAACCAGATGACAGTAGTTGACGTGAGATAAAAACAGGGATTTATAGATGAGAAGTTTAACTGCCTTAGGTAGCGAGAAACGCACCCGGGATAATATGCCCGAAATCCTTGATATAGTGCCACATAGTTTTTCAGTGTGTGCGTTCCAAGACATGTGTTGATCGAAAATTATTCCCAGACACTTAATACGCTGTACTATCTCAAGTTCTGAACTGCCAAGTTTTAATGGGACATGACAAGGGGTTTGTTTATTTTTCGGCCTGAAATATACAGCTTTTGTTTTTGATGTGTTAAGTTTTAAACAGTTAACGCATGTCCACGTGGCCAACTTCGCCAGTACCTCATTTGCGTCATTAATTAAGTTTGTATAATTTTCAGCAGCAAGAAGCAAGGTTGTATCATCAGCGTATATAATACATTTTACAGACGTGTCAATTTTTACAATATCATTTATGTATATACAAAAAAGCAGAGGCCCTAATATGCTACCTTGTGGTACACCCGCTGAAATTTTTAGTAAATTGGAGGTACAATTGCCGACGACTACTTCCTGCTGCCGATACATTAGGTATGATTCAATGAGTTGTAAGAAGACACCTCGAAATCCATAGTGTGCACATTTCTTTAGCAGCGTAATGTGATTTATTGTGTCGAACGCCTTTGAATAGTCTACGAAGATGCCTAAAGTGTGTAGTTCGCGTTCAAAAGCATTTAGTATAAATTCTTTCTGTTCCAAAAGAGCATGTTCAGTCGTACGGCCTTTGATAAAACCAAACTGCGAAGGAGTGATGATGTGGTGCTTATCTAGGAAAGAAACCATACGCTTTTGTATTAGTTTTTCCAGACCTTTTGAAATTACTGGAAGTATAGATATCGGTCGGTAATTGTTTAGTGCATTTTTATCTCCTCCTTTGTACAGCACAACCACTTTTGCAACTTGCAACTTTTGTGGAAAAATTCCGGTGGAAAAAGCAAGATTAAAGATATGCTCTAATAATTCAGCAATGATATCTAAAACGTGTTTGATGGGCTTAATCTGTATGTCATATGCGTCACAACACGTGCTGTTTTTCACAGACGAAAAAGCATGTGAAAGTTCACCAGCTGTTGTTGGCGCCAAGAACGCGCTCTCAGAGATACTGTCAGACAAATATGTGGTACAAGCTGAATTGTACTGTTCTTTTGCTAGAGATACAAAATAGTCATTGAATAAGTTTGCTAAATCATCCTTACAAATAACGTCACCGTCTATCACAAGCTCAGTAGGCCTGAAGTCATCACCGTTACGGCCAAGAAATTTGTTTAGTCTAGACCAAGCTAAGTCTTGTTTATTCATTACATCTTTGTTGAAGATGCTGTTTAAGTACGTTCTCTTTTTGTAACGCAACAGGCTGTTTACTTTATTTCGCTGGGCTTTGAAACGTTTAAGCGTTTCTTCGTTCTTGTTTTTCAGGAAGTTTTCGAACAATTTATTTTTACGTTTTATTTCATTAAGACAACTTTTAGTCAGCCACGGTTTTTTGGCTTTGCGCGTATGCTTGAGCTGTTTGTACGGAAAGCATTTCTTGTACACCCTTACCAGTTTGTCATGGAAAATATCATAGGCGGCTTCAGGTTCTTGCTCGCAATACACGCCTGACCAATCGGTTAACGATATCTCCTTGCGAAATGCAGCCAGTGTATATTCATTAATATCTTGAATAACTATCGGTTCTCTGAGTTGGGCTGGCGCACAATTTACGGTTTCGTTTATCAGCATAAAAATAGGAAGGTGGTCACTGATGGGTGCGCTTAGTACGCCGGACAAACATTTCGAAGCTTCTATGTTAGTAATGAACACATCTATTAATGTCGCAGTGTTTTTGTCAATGCGGGTTGGGATGGTGATAACATTAGAAAACCCATTGGATTCAATAACTTGACAAAGTTCTAACTGACTTTCTGATGGCTTTGCAACGTCGATATTGAGATCACCTGCAAGAACTAGTGTACTACCAGTGTCTCCAACCCAACGCAAGTATGTATCTAAGAATACTAAGAAGTTCGACTTGTTACCACTAGGAGGGCGGTATAACACACCATAAACAAAACCGTCACTTTGTACAGTCAATATTTCATAATCATTAGTGACATGCGAAAACTCGTGAACCAGCCTACATTTTACTGAATTTTTAGCCATCATCAAAACACCACCTCCTATTTTTGTTGGGCGATTCAAAAAGAAGGTTTCATAGCCGGGTGATCTTAGAACCTCAGATTCATCCCTGTACCATGTTTCCGTCATCATAAGAACATGAGGTTCAGAGCGTATAGTTGAAATAAGGGCGGTTATTTGGTCTTCTTTATTTCGTGCAGATTGTGCGTTGAGATGAAGGAAGGACAAGCCATTCTTTTTCGTGGAAAGTAATGCGCCTAATTTTTCGAGTGTCACGTAATCTTTGTCTGCCATCTTTCTCTTTAGGTAACAGTCGCTTTGGTCATTAACAGTGGCTACTCTCTTATTACTGAGAGGTCCTGCACGCTGGCGATGACGTGAACTCGGCTGTCCTCAGTTTTTCGCACCTTGATGCGACCATTGTCCACCCACAGAAACTTCCATTGCTTTTCTCTCTTTAGTGAGAGCGCTTGTGCAAACAATCTTTTGTTGTTGGGTGTGAGGTGGTCATTAACGTACACATTTGCACCTTGTGACTGAGCAAAACCGAGTGACTCGGTTGTTAGACGTGCCTTGCGTGCTTTACGCAAAAATTCATCCTTCTTGACCCGAGAACAAAATCTCGCGATTATGTTCGTGTCCTTTTTTGCTGGCACGCGATGCACAGCGTCGATATCATCCTTTTTTATGGGACAGTCAATTACATCACCCATTTTCTGAAGAATGGTGGCGCAATCCTCCCCCTTTTTTAATGGCACACCCTTTATCTCAACGTTGTTAATTCGCGAACGCTGTTCCATGTCAGCCAGTTTAGCAGCCAGTTCATCATTTGATTTTTGAAGAGACTTGTTTTCGGCTGAGGTGAGCTCATGCTTCTTTTTCATTTCTTCATAAAAAGTGCTGATGGCAGAGACACTTTCACGAAGCTGTTTAATTTCGGCTCGAAGCTGTTGCACTTCGCGTGACAGCTCAGCATTTGACGGCATCATATAAACGTAACAGTGACTACAGCACAATAACCACTGGCAGCAGCAGTCGCGACAACAAAAGTAGAAGCAAAAATCAGCGGTGCAATTAATGCACAACCAACCTGCGCAAAGGAAGAACGTTGCTCAGTGGACTCGACTTCCTGCTGCCACGACCGCCACTGCCAAAATGTGGCTACACGAGCACAGTGTTGAGCCTAAGTAGTGTCTCCGGTAGGTGTCCTCGCAGTCCGTGCTTGCGCAGAAACTTCGTTCTTTGTGGCTGTAGCGACAGGGTAGTGACGTTGCTTGACCAGATATTCCAAGTAGACGGGTCGAGAAATCCAGAGAATATCCCGATAGCCCGAAGAGCCGAACCAGACAACTGTCACGATATGCACAAGTCAGCACCTGCGCAAAGGAAGAACGTTGCTCAGTGGACTCGACTTCCTGCTGCCACGACCGCCACTGCCAAAATGTGGCTACACGAGCACAGTGTTGAGCCTAAGTAGTGTCTCCGGTAGGTGTCCTCGCAGTCCGTGCTTGCGCAGAAACTTCGTTCTTTGTGGCTGTAGCGACAGGGTAGTGACGTTGCTTGACCAGATATTCCAAGTAGACGGGTCGAGAAATCCAGAGAATATCCCGATAGCCCGAAGAGCCGAACCAGACAACTGTCACGATATGCACAAGTCAGCACCTGCGCAAAGGAAGAACGTTGCTCAGTGGACTCGACTTCCTGCTGCCACGACCGCCACTGCCAAAATAAGGGACCCTCTCACGAGCTCGGGAACGCTGTTTCGGAAAATTAAATGTTTATTTCATCAGCAACGCTCTCGTGGTCCACGTGTTTCTTTCGGCCCCCCGTGTTTCGTGATAAGTATAGCATTTTGAAAGCTGCACTTCGCCTGGTTTTAGCTACGTTCTACTCCATAGCGTTAGTTCAGTGTAGGTGTTTCCATAAACATGTGCAATATCATTTTCGTGCTTAATGGACAGCAGTGTACGTTATGGAGAAAATTTGGCCTACTTGGATTTGTGACACCCGATATCTTTCCAGCGCATTTGAGGACAAAAATCGGCAGATCCCACGCAATGTGCGAATCGATGTAATGCGATGCAGCCAGCAAACAGCTGCATTCATCGTCTTGTTTGTCATTCAGGCTAATGAAGTCATTCATGTCATGACATCTAGTTCGCTATATATCGCGAGAGAAATGTCATACATGCATGAGTGTAAAATCTGGATTATGCCATGGAAATGAAACACATATTCTGCTACATATATACGACGCGTGACCTGCTATTTATGTTCGCCACGCACTACTGCCATGCCATACCAATTTACGTATATATCCAGTTAACCAAACGACCGCGAGCGCACAATGAGCATGGCTAGTCAATCACGCTCTACATGACTCGCTTCTCATGGTTTTCATGTTGACTCATGTTATTAGTGTTCGTCACACATTCACGTGAAGGGATACCCATTTTGCTGTATATCAAGCTAGCGAAACGGCCGCGAGCGCATCATGAGCGTGGCACGTAAGTCATGCTGTACATGACATGCGTGTCGTGATTTTCATGTTAACTCTTCTTTTTATGTTCTTCACACAGTCACGTCGTGAGATACCGATTTTGGCGTATATCAAGCTAGCTAAACGGCCGCCAACGCACTATGAGCGTGGCATGTAAGTTATGCTGTGGATGACATGCGTGTTATGATTTTCAGGTTACCACCTGTTATTTGTGCTCGCCACACAGTCACGTAGCGCGATACCAATTATGGTTTATATCAGGCTAGCGAAACGGCCTCAAGCGCACTATGACCGTGGCACGCATGTCATCCTGTACATGACGTGCGTCTCGTGATTTTCATGTTAAGTGCAGTTACATGTGTTCGTCGCACAATCACGTCGCGCAATACCAATTTTGGTGTATATCAAGCTAGCGAAACGGCCGCGAGCGCACCGTGAGCGTGGAATATGAATCATGCTGTACATGACATGTGTCATGATTTGCACGTTAGCATCTGTCACTTATGTTCGTCGTACACTCTTGTCACGCCATACCAATTTTGGTATATATCAAACTAACGAAGCGGCCGCAAGAGCACAAAAATAGTGGCATGTAAATCATGTCGTTCATGACATAGATATGGCTTTAATGTTATAACCTGTCCTTTATGTTCGTTATAAAGTCATGTTACGCCATACCAATTTTGGTGTACATCCTGTTAACGAATGGGCCAGGAGAGCACAAAGTCGTAGGCGGATAGATAGATAGATAGATAGATAGATAGATAGATAGATAGATAGATAGATAGATAGATAGATAGATAGATAGATAGATAGATAGATTTCGCATTTAAAAAATGACAAACAGACAATAGACAGGTGGCACGCTGGTTCGCAACTAATATTAATAATATCTGAGGTTTAACGTCCCAAAACCACGATATGATAGTGGGAGACACCGTAGTAGAGGGCTCCGAAAATTTCGACCACCTGGGGTTCTTTAACGTGCACCTAAATCTAAGTACACGGGCCTCGAACATTTTCGCCTCTATCGAAAATGCAGCCGCCGCGGCCGGGATTCGATCCCGCGACCTTCGGGTGAGCAGCCGAGCGCCATAACCTCCAGACCACTGTGGCGGAGCGCTGGTTCGCAACTAATTTTACTCCCGCAGACGACGGGCATGCGGGCATCTTGAGCACATACCCGAGATCCAGATAGCAACGCATACCCGTCGTTATACTAAAAGTGTGGACCTCGCATTTCAATACGCCAGTACTGCAAAAAGAAAAAAATGACCATATACTGTTGACGCTTAGAGCAAAAAAATTAGCTTGTGAAAATATTAAAATTTTCGAATACAAATCAATAAAAAATAAAGCAAAATAAAAGTGTTTCCGAATATAGGTAATCTGTCTACCATTAAAATATTCCAAAACGAAAAGAACCGTTCACTATTACTAATTTTTAAAAAGTAATTGGTGATACTGCGTTTCATTAGGCTGCATCACATTGAAGATAATTCTAATAATGTACCCATTACAATTTATCATCCACCAAAGTCAACTCCTTGAAATGTTCACAAGGTGAACCCTCTGTACGTGTTGCAGCAGCACACTAGAAAATGAGAAACACCATCTCTCATGGATACGAGGTGAAAGGATGCACTGTAATCCTTGCGCATAGCCTTCTTTTTACAAGTATTTAAACAGTGTTTATGTAACATTCGGACCGCTCCATTATTGTATCTATTTACTGAAAGCGAAAGTAAGGCGTGCGCTGTATAAGAGAGCTACAGAAAAAAGCTTGCTGGAGAGCAAACTGCTCCTGTCTAACGGGCGTGCGGAAGGTAAGCCTGAAATGGAGCACGAAGTACGTTATCGTTGAGTGTGATCAAGGAACCCGGGTGGGTTTAGAAGCATCTCTCGTGTGTTTTAGACAGGCACACAGGCGAGACAGGCGTGTAAAAGACAGGCACACATGTACTGATAGTACCTTCTTTCATCGTCTTTCTTTTCACCGATTCATACATTTCCCGTATTGTGAAGGGTAGCCAACCGGACGTGCATCTGGTTGAACTTCCTACCTTTCCTTCATTTCCTCCTCCTCCTCCTCATCTGCCTTTAAAATCGTTTAACATCAACATCAGCCTTCTTTTATTGCGAGTTACTGACTCTGTCAGTCGAGCCGTCCTCAGACAAAGGTAATACGTCTGCAGACAGAGTTCCATGTTTAAAAGAAATTATGGCTGATCCCTGCGTCATAAGAATCTGTATAAAAGGAAAGTGAAACGTGTCGTCACAGAAGTAGTTTATTCTTTATAGTGCACTGGTATATGAGAGCTTGCACAATGTCTACTGTTGTTTGGTAGATATTGCCACGCCCACTTCTTGTCTTGTTTTGATGTATTCGGGTTTGACCGGCAGGGACGGTTATCAACGCTTGACGCTGTCCGCAAAGCATTGTTCGAGAAGCTTCACGTCTATAGTAGATCGTTCTGTTAAGATTGCGCCCCGCACGCGAACGTTCCAGCTTTGTCTAGAGATAACGCCGCCACCAGCGATATTGCTGGAAAGTTCGATACCGCCTGTATAAAAGCCGACGCGATTGACCGCTTGTCAGTTGATCGACGGACGACGCCCTGTTCGCCGCTATATTCGTACAGCGTGTATTGCTGTAGTTATAGTTCTCATTTTCCGGCCACAAGTTCGGCCAAATAAACAGTTTCATCCTGCAAACGCCGACTACTGTCTTCATCGACGTCACGACCACGTGACATCTGGTGGAGGTGCTGCTTCGCTCATGTTCCGGTCGCCCCCGTCAGGCCGTGAACCCAGTCCGGGCCGCAACGAAGACATCGACGCCTACCCCGAACAGCGAGCAAGCCGCAGGACACAAGGACTACCTCCAGAATACCAGCCTTTACCCGACAAGACCAGGAAGACCCCGACCATGACCAACACAACAGCGACAATGACAGCAACCATGCCGCTTGCACCCGTGCTGCTACAGCGCCCAAAGGAACCACCGACCTTTCACGGATCATCTGCTGAAGACCCGGAAAGTTGGCTGGAGAAGTACGACCGCGTCGCCATTTTTAACGAATGGACCGATGAAGACAAGTTAAGACACGTCTACTTCGCCTTGGAGGACTCTGCCCGAACTTGGTTTGAGAACCAAGAGCGAAGCCTCACGACGTGGGACATTTTTCGCACAAGATTCCTTGCCACATTCACGAGTGTCGTCCGCAAGGAGAGGGCCGAAGCTCTGCTGGAAACCCGTGTGCAGCTTCCAAACGAGAACGTGGTGCTGTACGCGGAAGAGATGAGCAGACTGTTCCGACACGCCGACCCAGCCATGCCCGAGGACAAGAAAGTCCGCTTGCTCATGCGAGGGGTAAAGCAAGAGCTCTTCGCTGGGCTAATGCGGAACCCACCGTCGACAGTCCAAGAGTTCGTCTCAGAGGCGACGACGATTGAGAAGACGTTGGAAATGCGCAACCGGCAGTATAATCGCCGATCGATTCAAGACAACCCAGTTGTTCATGCTGTCGGCTCCGACGACCTGCGCGAAACGATCCGAGCGATCGTGCGTGAAGAACTACGCAAGCTCTTACCCTCACCACAGCCTGAAGTTGCGTCGATCGCTGACATCGTCCGAGAGGAAATCCAGCAGTCTCTGGGCACCCCCGAGTCAGCGCAGCCGCAGCTGCAAGCAGTGACCTATGCTGCTGCAGCCCGACGCAACGCCCCCCCTCCTCGCCCAAGTCAAGACGCCGCGCCGCCTCAACAGTTCCGCCGCCAGGCACCACCGCCGCCGCCACCGACGTCACACCGCCCGCCAGCCGGCCAACGATACACGCCGAGGAAGACCGACGTTTGGCGCGCCCCCGACCACCGCCCACTCTGTTACCATTGCGGAGAAGCTGGCCACACTTACCGCCGCTGCCAGTACCGACAGATGGGACTGCGTGGATTCGCCATCGACGCGCCGCGTCCACAGCGAGGGGAAAGACCACGTGACATCGCCGACTACCTCGCGGGAACGCAATGGACGCCCCGACAACCTTCCCGTTCGCCGTCGCCAGGCCGCTACGTCTCTCCCCAACGCCGACCATACACTGGCCCAACTCGGGGCCGGTCACCTAGCCCGTATCCGGAAAACTAAGGGCAGCAACCGATGGAGGTGCGGTTGCTGTACGACGAAATACCGAAGATCCTCCGCCGCCGACGACAACGCCGCAACGACATCTAAAGAACACGCCGCAAGCCGAACGAAGCCCTGACGTCGAAACTTCACGGCCCGAAGAAGACCTGACGACACAACGACGAAGCAGCGGGACAAACCGACGTAGCCGTGATCCGACGCCGCGACCAAATCAAAACGGTAGGCGACGAACGAGTGACCTCGACGTTCTCATCGACGGCCACAACGTCACCGCTCTCGTCGATACTGGAGCCGACTATTCCGTCATCAGTGGACCGTTCGCGACGAAGCTGAAGAAAGTCAAGACCGCCTGGGAAGGCCCCGAAATCCGCACAGCGGGGGGTCACCTAGTAACGCCGGCAGGAATCTGCACAGCGAGGGTCTCCATCAACAACCGGATTTATCCCGCAAGCTTTGTAGTCCTTCAGCATTGCTCCCGAGATGTCATCCTTGGTATGGACTTCTTAGGCCTTCATGGTGCAGTCATCAACCTCAGATCGAAGTCGATAACACTATCTACAGAAAAAGCATTACCGCGGTACACGCCGCCAGGGAAGCATGCCTTGAATGTGCTGGAAGACCAAGTCACCATTCCCCCTCGCTCCAGCGTCATCATTTCCGTCGGCTCTCAGAAAGTAGCAGACCTGGAAGGCGTCATTGAAGGCGACCAGCACCAGTTGATTAACCGCGAGATTTGCGTCGCAAGAGGAATAGCAGAGTTGCGGGGAGGCAAAGCAACAGTGATGCTCACAAATTTTAGCAACGAGTATAAGCACGTAAACAAAGGCACGACAGTCGCCTACATCGAAGAAATCACGGCTACGTCGATGGCTTTCGCCATCGCCGATTCTTCCGAGCCAACACCGACGAACCAAGCTTCTCAACCAGTTTTCGACGTTAATCCTAGCCTTCCGAAGCATAAACAAGAACAGCTCAAAACACTGCTCTTGAAATACAGGGACTGCTTTTCGTCATCGTCAAGAATCCACCAGACCCCAGTCGCAAAACATCGCATCATAACAGAGGAAAATGCCAGGCCACTCCGGCAGAGCCCGTACAGAGTTTCAACGCGAGAACGCGAATCCATAAAGAAACAAGTCGACGAAATGCTACGCGACGACATCATCCAGCCGTCGAAGAGTCCATGGGCGTCACCCGTGGTGTTAGTGAAGAAGAAAGACGGAACCCTACGCTTCTGCGTCGATTATCGCCGCCTGAACAAAATCACGAAGAAGGACGTCTACCCTCTCCCACGGATAGACGACACCCTGGATCGACTCTACAACGCGACGTACTTTTCGTCGATGGACCTCAAGAGCGGCTATTGGCAAATCGAAGTCGACGAGAGAGACCGAGAGAAGACTGCCTTTATAACACCAGACGGCCTCTTCGAGTTCAAGGTTATGCCCTTTGGTCTTTGCTCGGCACCTGCGACGTTCCAGCGCGTTATGGACACCGTGCTGGCTGGACTGAAGTGGCAGACTTGCCTTGTGTACTTGGACGACGTCATTGTGTTTGCCTCAAGCTTCGACGAACACCTCCGGCGCCTTGACACTGTACTACAAGCAATCAAGACTTCTGGCCTCACCTTGAAGCCTGAAAAGTGCCGCTTTGCATACGAGGAGCTGCTGTTTTGGGTCACGTGATCAGCAAGGGTGGTGTTCGCCCAGACCCGCGGAAAACAGCTGCCATCGCTGCCTTCCCGCCCCCCACCGACACGAAAGCCGTGCGCCGTTTTCTCGGCTTGTGCGCCTACTACAGGCGCTTTGTCAAGGAATTTTCACGAATCGCCGAACCGCTAACTCACCTCACGAAGACCGACGTGCCATTCAAGTGGGAAACGGCGCAAATCGAAGCATTTGAAGAACTGAAACGACGCCTTCAGATGCCTCCTATACTAGCACATTTCGACGAATACGCCGATACGGAAATCCACACCGACGCAAGCAGCGTAGGACTCGGCGCCGTCCTTGTGCAGAAGACTGACGGGCAGGAAAGGGTCATCAGTTATGCTAGCCGGTCGCTATCAAAGGCAGAAACGAACTATTCCACAACAGAAAAGGAGTGCCTAGCGATCATCTGGGCTGCATCCAAGTTTCGCCCCTATCTCTACGGCAGGCCCTTCAAAGTTGTGAGCGACCACCACGCATTGTGTTGGCTAGCTAACTTGAAGGACCCTTCAGGTCGCCTCGCACGGTGGAGCCTACGACTTCAAGAATTCGACATTACCGTCGTTTACAAGTCCGGAAGGAAACACTCCGACGCTGACTGCCTGTCTCGCGCCCCCGTCGACCCACCGCCGCAGGACGACAAGGAGGACGACTCCTTCTTGGGAACCATAAGTGCCGACGACTTCGCCGAACGACAGCGAACGGATCCAGAACTCAGGGGCCTTGTGGAATACCTCGAGGCCAGGACCACCGTTGTTCCGAAGGTATTCACGCGGGGACTGCCGTCATTTTTCTTGCGCAACGGTGTTCTCCTAAAGAAGAACTTCTCACCGCTTCGAGCCGATAGCCTTCTCGTGGTACCCTCGACATTGCGGCCAGAGGTCCTCCAGGCTCTGCACGACGACCCGACGGCTGGACACCTGGGTGTTTCTCGCACGCTAGCAAGAATACAGGAGAAGTACTACTGGCCGCGCCTTTCCGCCGACGTCACTCGTTACGTGAAGACCTGCCGGGACTGTCAGCGACGCAAGACACCGCCCACTAGGCCAGCCGGACTTCTGCAGCCTATCGAGCCACCTCGACGGCCGTTCCAGCAAATCGGGATGGACTTACTGGGTCCGTTCCCGACGTCCAATACCGGAAACAAATGGATCGTCGTAGCTACAGACTACCTCACCCGCTACGCCGAGACGAGGGCCCTGCCTAGAGGCAGTGCCGCCGAGGTAGCGAAGTTCTTCGTTGAGAACATCGTCCTGCGTCATGGCGCCCCAGAAGTTCTCATCACCGACAGAGGTACGGCGTTTACTGCTGACCTAACTCAGGCAATACTGAGATACAGCCAAACAAGCCACCGCCGGACCACAGCGTACCACCCACAGACAAATGGCCTGACCGAGCGGCTAAACAAGACCATCGCCGACATGTTGGCCATGTATGTCGACGTCGAACACAAGACGTGGGATGCCATCCTTCCGTATGTGACCTTCGCATACAACACGGCCGTCCAAGAAACGACGCAGATGACTCCGTACAAGTTGGTCTACGGAAGGAGCCCGGCGACGACGCTCGACGCCATGCTTCCCAACGTCACCGAGGAAGAAAACCTCGATGCCGCCGCTTACTTACAACGTGCCGAAGAAGCTCGACAGCTCGCCCGCCTGCGCATCAAGACCCAGCAGCACACCGACAGCCGTCGCTACAATCTTCGACGACGCTTCGCGGAATACCAGCCCGGCGACCGTGTTTGGGTCTGGACGCCGATACGCCGACGTGGGCTTAGCGAAAAACTCCTTCGGCGATACTTCGGGCCATACAAGGTTCTTCGACGCCTCGGCGCTCTTGACTACGAGGTGATCCCGGACGGCATTACGAACTCCCAGCGACGCCGCGCACGACCTGAAGTCGTCCATGTCGTGCGCCTTAAGCCGTTTTTTGCGCGTTAGCGAACCTGGGGACTCTATTTTTCTTCCTTTGTTATTGTAAGTTATTTTTGTATGCACTTGTTTTTTTTTCTCTCTTCTATGTTCTTTCACAAGCATCGGGACGATGCTTTTTTTTCAGAGGGGGGCAATGCCACGCCCACTTCTTGTCTTGTTTTGATGTATTCGGGTTTGACCGGCAGGGACGGTTATCAACGCTTGACGCTGTCCGCAAAGCATTGTTCGAGAAGCTTCACGTCTATAGTAGATCGTTCTGTTAAGATTGCGCCCCGCACGCGAACGTTCCAGCTTTGTCTAGAGATAACGCCGCCACCAGCGATATTGCTGGAAAGTTCGATACCGCCTGTATAAAAGCCGACGCGATTGACCGCTTGTCAGTTGATCGACGGACGACGCCCTGTTCGCCGCTATATTCGTACAGCGTGTATTGCTGTAGTTATAGTTCTCATTTTCCGGCCACAAGTTCGGCCAAATAAACAGTTTCATCCTGCAAACGCCGACTGCTGTCTTCATCGACGTCTCGACCACGTGACAATATAGCACCGCTTGATGTGGACGCATTTCACTCACGTTGACGCCCAGTGGCACATCTCCGTACCGACAACTGACGCCCATGATCGTCATTTAACCCTTGCGGTAGTGAAGTTCTTTACATATACGTGGACACCACATATGGTGAATCCCGCGCGCAAAGATGGCATCAACAAGCGCATAATAAGCACTGATACTCGATATGCAGTCCTTCAAAGCGTCGTGAAATGCGAAGAGAAACGCTACGCGCGTCGTGTCTTCCCTCTAGCCTGGCTGTTACATCTCACATGGCGAGCAAGGAACGCGGTGCGACAGCCAGGCGAGCGGCGGAGAGCTATTTTTTATATGGATGGATGCTATGAGCTAGGCTTGAGCTAAAGCTGCCACCTCACGGTGTGTTAAAGCATTCGCGAAATTAAAGTTGTGAATTGCAAACGCGCCCAATAAGACGGTCGCAGCAATGGCACGTTTTTTTCGAGTCTGGTGGCACAGATGTCCCCGCCCCGTTATAAAGGGGACGCTCATAGCATCCGTCCATCAATCCAAGAGCACTGTGAGAGGAAAGTGTGAAAGATAAAAGGCGCGTTCATGTAAACTCCGTAAAATGTTTGGCGGTAGCTTAGGGGGCTAAACGCCCACCAGCCATCGTCGCGGACCGAGAGGTCATGGGTTCGGCTCCCGTCAACGGAAGTTTTTCTTATAGATTTTTTTCTTTGCCATCTGATGGCGCTCATTTTGCTGACGTACTTCCATCACAGAAACACGTCATGAAAGTCTTGGTGCCTGAGACATATATTTGCATAAACATAAGTAAACTCTCGATTCGTTAGCTTTTCTGTGCGGTAATCCCAGGACATTGTTCAAACTAAGCATTTAGTTTGACAGAAAGTCGGAAGTTTTTGAACAGCGCGCTACATTCTGTTTGAAACTGTAATACAGGCATATATTAGCCCTGAGGATATAGCCCAGAGCACCATTTCCTATTGAGAACCACTCACTGCTCTGGTAATAGTCGCTCTTTAATATCACACAACTCAAAAACTTTCGCAGAACGTCGCCGCAATTAACAATGCTTACCTACTGAACATTAGCCTTGCCAGCTTAACTAATGTAATGTATTCGTTTCACATAATCTCATGGTAGGCAACAAAGCATGCACATCATTGTTTTTCCTCGAAACCATAAGCTGCCGTTGAAACGTTGACATAGAATCAGCATATATTCTTCTCAAATATTCTAATTTTCCCTCAACGCTGCCCTTCTCAGGTGTAATCATCGCTTTAGCCTAATGTTTCCCGCCATTTATTCGCCAGAGACTCTGGTATGAATCACAGTATAACATATAAACGCAGTCTTGAATCGGTTGAAGGGTTTGCAATATATTCAACAAGACGCATTCCCTCACCATCACACTTAAAACCTTGAGGACGTACATTACTGATAGCTTGATTCGAGGAGAACATTTCGTGAAATTATGTTATTCTGCGTGTTATAAGAGGACCCCTCGAACGCAAATTAACACGGGTGCATGTCTACCCTTTCTCCTGGTTCTGTTTACCTTGGTTTGTTCATGTTTTTTATTTATAGTTTATAGGCTTAGTGCGTTGTTTCCTCTTTCAATGCGCATGTGTATTATAGCAATATTGACAGTAAAAGCATCTTAAATATGCTTGACGATGGCCGCCAATAGCCGGCTTAGCCGGCTTATCCTCTCAGGCGACTATGCACGCAACATGAATTACTATGTATGTACCTCGTAGCTACCTCTCTACCTGTAATTCAACATGGCTCATACGCGGAAGCACAGCAGGCTCTACCACACTTACACCCGTATTCTAGATTGTTTATTCAATTCATGTTCACTACAGAAAGTTGGAGACGAACCGCTCTTTTACAAACTAGCCCACGTATCTCACTTACTACATATCATTTGAAGCTTACAGATCATATTAGCTCTGAGCTAATCTGCCACACATAATTACCATCCTCAAGAATTAAACTTGTTTGTAGACGACAGCCTGAGAAGCACATAGCCGCATGCAAACTAACAAAAACAAATGCTTGAAGCGATAGCCCCGACTTCAATGCCGGAACAACACTACCTTATGGGCTAGTTGTACCGCAAGCGCTTTTGAAAACACCTAACTCCCTTATTAAATTTACTGGAGAGAAGTACGAGGTTTGTCTACTTTTCACTCTGTTAATAAGAAATAGTTCTAGTAGTACGACAATAAATCTAATATAGCACTTATGTTCGTGCGATTTAAAAATGAAAAGAATGCACGTTTTATTTTTTCTGGCAATGGTCATTGCTTTTCAAAACCCGCCAGAAGAGCTAAATTTTCATATAAAATCTAGCGAAATTGCGCTCACACCAATAAATACTGCGGCAGAATTTCTTGAAACCGCTTAAATATTGACTAATCTCAGTGTGCCGCGAAACGTAGTATAAACTAGATAGTAAGACTTGGCAAACAGTAATATATTTTTATTGATTCAGTTAAACATTTTTTTTTCGTTAAAAAAGAACCAAATGGCTTATATTACGCTATACAAGAATATTCGCTTTTTTGAAAATAAACAATTTAAAAAATTACTTGTCATACTTTCATATAGCCAACCAAGACACAAGATCGGCAGTTATCAGAAGACCGAACCTGGAATATATCAATATGAAAGTAACAACTACAATCTAGTGTATCAGAACTGTGCAAGGGGCACACACACACACACACACACACACACACACACACACACACACACACACACACACACACACACACACACACACACACACACACACACACACACACACACACACACACACACACACACAGAGATAGAATACTTTGCGTAAGCTTGTCGTGCCCTCTCGTGATATTATGTCTACCTTAGATTGTCGCGTACATAGAGCCACAATTCTCCCTTTCATGGAAGGCTGTAGTAACATGTGCGTAGAAAACAAGAAAAAAATGACATTTCGATGTTCTATGACACTCCACTTCACGTGACGTAATACTACGTGAGTGCGCAAGATGCGGTGTCCTGATTTGTCAGAATCATGGCGGGGAATGCCACGAGCGTTTGCTGGAAAGCCATAATTTGACTGCTTGCTGGGTGAAACGTATGCACTGAAAAGCATTCCTGGAGCGCACATAAAAGCTGGAAGTGAGGCACATTATTGACGTGCTGCCAGCCGCAGGGGAATGCAAAAGCAAGCGTCGAGACTATCGGCCTCATTTGTTGTTTGCATTTGTAACAAGAATATATATGTAGACCAGAGAGAGCACAGCACCCCGAGGACTCTGGCAGGTATCGCTAGTAGTTGGACCCACTGCATCCAGTTTGCTAACACCACAGGGAATCGCTGTTATTCTCAAGGTCTCACTGCAATTACTGCGAGCTGTGCCCCGTGGAACAGTAGATCCCCATGAAAACAAAGCTCAACGTGTTGATATTATTCTAGCAGTGACAAAAGACAATATAAGCGAGCGATAGGCCATGCCACTCTGTCCGTGCTGCTTTAATTGCGTTCTGGCTGTTTCTTTAGAGCATGTTCCATCGTTACATGGTTGCCCGATAATGCAAGTGCAGGAACGACATGTATTGCTGCACTAGGGAGCGTTGTATAATCATGCAATGATCGTTGCTTTTCATGTATATTACGAGTTTGTCGACTGGAGGGAGAGTCAGTGATTAGCAGTCCGCGTGAAGTGTATGCCAGTGTGGAATTCTGGGTGAATGGTGTAAAATGTCAGCCATTTCTCTTACTTTTTCAGAGAACCTTATTTTGTACCGATGGAAATAGTCTGTAAACAGAACGGCTTCTGCTTACCGAGCACAAAAGCACCGCACCATCCAGGAAGGCCTCCTACAGCACTAATAGCTGGTTACCTTCAAAAACCGCTCAATATCGATTCGCGCACGTTGTGGAATTTTTCTACCTCTTTTTGTGACGCGTCGTGTAGGGGCGCAGTTTTGATGAGTAGACGTTTAGCTTAATGCGTAGTCTGTGGCGATGGCGACATACAAGTGGAGTCAGTAAATCCATAAAAGTATCACCTGGACAACAGAAAACGTGCCGGGAACCTGCTCCCGTGTACTTCTAGTGCTTCGCCCCAATACTTTTCTTTTATTCACTTTTACATCAGACTGCACTGCTTAATTAAATGCAGCGCGAGGGTCATGAGAGCAACGGCAAAGAAAGAATGCGGTGAAACTGAGACACAACAAGGAAATTGGCGCTTGGGGACGCCCACACTGTGCTCGATTCCCTGGGAGGCGACTATCGAGAAATCCCGAGGCGTGCAAGCGACTAAGTAGAAGCCCCGGCGGTGGCGCTCCGAGAAGGCAAACGGATAGAAAATGGCCCTTGGCAACAACCAATCTGCGCCACACGTAGTTTCCTGCCGAGCAGGGACAGCTTTGCTACTTCGGGCAGAAACAAGCGAGCTTTCCCGTTCTCGCTTTGTAATCGTGGGATAATGACTCCGCTTTGCCACTACAGAGACGAATAGGTACCTTTGTTCGTGTTTTGTTTTGATCTTTGTTTCACTCTGTTTCTTGAAGGTCGTATTTTTTCTACCCTTTTTTATGGATGGAGGATTACCTACGGGCACCACGGGAATGTATCACAAATGAGTTCCCAACGAAGGTGTTTGCGAAAGAAGTGTCGCCACTGTAAGTCGGAAAAGAGACAGCGGGCCGAAAGAGGCAATAGACATGGTGTGCGCACTCTGAGAGCGAAGAATTGAGGCGTCAACGCTTGATTACTCGGCGGATTGTACGTAGAACTGCTACGTCGGCTTCGTTTGCATAATTGTAGGTAACATATAAAACAACTCCTTCAATAAGAAACTTATCGACCTGGAGCACCCTGATTATATACCAAGATTTTTTAGTTAACCACGCCTCGTTCATAACTTAAAAACAGATGGTATCATTTCTTTTTCCTCGTTCGCAGAAAAAAGATTCATGCCCTGTGGAATCGAAACAAGTGATGTCGCTAAGAGACAGCCTTTTATCAGGTTTTATCATTTGTATCACCCCACCAAAAAAAAAGCCTCTTCAAAGGCACTGTGATTTACAAAATAGGTGTCACACAGAGAATAAACCAGTTTTCATTACATTCCCGTTGAGCTGAGTGGTTAGCACATGTTATTGATCTGCAAAGCGCCGCAGAAAATAAATTAAATGTACACGTTGAAGTTCAGTGATCGCCCTGAATGAAGTAGTTTGATGGATGGACAAGAGAATACAAAAGGAAACAAGGATGTGCATCGCTGGTTTTGTTTTAAACTGGGAACGTTGGCCCACCATCACAAATTTAAGTTCGCCTAGCGGGAAAATGTGCGCTCAGTAAATGCAATGAAGTCAGTCACGTTACTCAGTCGTTCATGAGAGAAATATGAACAAAGTTAATGAAAGGGAATGAAAACACAGACAGAGTCGTTACACCACCTCTGCGCCCGAAGGTCAACGGCTAACTGCGCTCCTCGCCTTAAAGGGGCCCTCCAACACTTTTTTTTAAGCGCATACATCAGTGCCATAAACGCGTAGTGGCACTCGCCAGAACTATTGTGGTCGTAAATGGCGACACAGAGCGCTGGCCTGTGATTGCATAAATGTAACGTCAGAAGTGACCGTGGCGTTGCATCAAAAAAATTATTATTATTGGGTTGCGTTTTTATTTAGCGTGATTTTTCACTGAACGTCTAATGGACTGACGCTCTTTGACCTTTTCAGCTTTAAAATTGCAGCACCGGGCAACGAATGCGCCGAACGTCATGTCGATGGAGGAAACGCGCGGGGAACGCTCCAGGCGCCGTTGTTTGCAGAAACTGAAGCGAAAAAAATGTAAGCGTTCTGATCTAGACGCCATCGCAACAAGAAAAATCACAGCATATCCAGGGAGTGAATGATGATGAGTGGGCGAATCTGCGGAGGTTCATCGGTAAACCGTGAATCTTCCGTGAATTCTGCCCAGTACATCATCACCGACGTGAGATCGGGCGCGTTTATACTAAAGGTTCGATGAGAGTTATGACGACTTGCAGCTCACTTTAATTTTACATGTACGCTGTGGATTTTCATTGTTTAGAAAACCATTGCTTTAGAAAACTTCTAGCGTCTTTCGTTAAGCAGCTGGCGTCTTTTCGTTTTGCTTTAGAAACATTTGGCGTTCGTTCGTTTTGCTTTTAGAAAACATCTGGCGTCTTTCGTTGGTTTATTTCATCAATCAACGGCGTTTTGAACAAAATTTTTATTGTTTAATCACGCACAGGAGAAATCGCACCAGGCACTACCTTGGAGGTAAACAATGGCTGCTAATGGGAATGAGATACTGAAGAAGTCGGCTTTTAGCTAACACTTACACTTCTACTTCTACTAACGTTTACTACTGGAACATGCCAATGGCTGCTAATAGGGAATGAGAGACAGAAGAATTCGGCTTTTAGTTAACGTGCATGCTGCGAATTTTTTATTGTTCAACAACGCTCAGGAAATATCTCCCACCGGCACCACCTTGGAGGTCAAGATCTGGTACTAGCGTTACGACTGGTTACGCACTACGGCTACTACGACTATGAGGGACGAACGGGTGCCGCCTTAAGGAGCTTCGCCCCTAAAATCACTAAAAGAGAGGCGTTCGCGAGGTGCCTCGTTTCGCACGTGCGGGTCACATTCCAAACACCATATTCCTTGTTACGATCGCAACGGCGTCCTCGATATTTCTGAAATAAAGGGCAACATGCTATACAAGCTTCGCGTCAGTAGGATCTTTCAGTTCATCTCATTGGTGCTCCGTCAAACGTGACAGGGCGAGCGAAACGTGGTCAGGTGACGCCGCCAAAATCAAGTTGAGGGTAGGCCTCCATTTTATTATATTTTGAGCTTTCTAGGCTGAACAACTTGGGACTGCGTACCCTATCACTGCCATTCTTACCACAGCAATGTCTTCAGCCTTGGGTCTACGCAACCCACAAGTAAACAATGTAAAACAATGAAGTCTGGAAAAGTGTTAGAGGGCCCCTATAAGGTATCATGTTTAACAAAAATCAATTATTGAGGTATTCCTTCGCATAACAAGCTTATATGTCGCATTTTTAACTGATAATCACTATCTGTTCTGTAAGAAACATCGTGGAGGCGAGATCTAACATAAGCAGAAAAACAGCACAAAAAGCGAGAAATGGAAAACACAGAACGGCACAGGCTAGTGCGCCTTACAGCTGCAACGGAGAAAACAAACAAAAATTAACCGAGTAATTAGCGAACTCATTAGCAGCTTCAGTGTATCTTTCAAAGGCTTATCTATAGCCACGTCCTCTATTTCAGTGCTACAGATAGAGAGAAGCAACTTTATTGACGGCACAGCGAGGTCGTTGAATTTAGCTTGCCGGTGGTTCGAATGGCGGTGGCAAGTAGCTCGCCACGACCTTTTCGGCCCAGTTAATAACTTCTGTCGAATACGTTGGTCATTCGATGAAATGAGTGACTCCCACGTCTCAAGGAAGGAGGCTGGCTGTATTGCTTTTGGAGGCACGTTTCCCTCGCATTCCCAAAAGATGTGATTTTGGGTAGCCTTCAGGCAGCAGCAAAGTCGGCAGTGTGGTTCAGTTGCTTCCGGGTAAGTTTTAGACAGCCGATGGGGGCTGGGAAAAGAATCTGTTTGAATTTGCCTCCAGATCGTAGCCTGTTGTCTGTATGCGGAGCCACGTATGTTTTGCGGTTCCCTCTATATTATGCTGTAATTTCATTATATATGGTCAATCCCTCCTGCAGAAAATTTAGGGTGGAGTGTTCCACCTCCCGGATGATCAAAACTCTGTCTACACGGTGGGCCGCCTCATTCCCCGGATTCCGCGGATTCCCCGCGTGAGCGGTCACCCACACAAGTTGCATCTTATTGTTCCGTTTGTTATTTTTAAGTATGTTGGCCGCGATGGGCTCAAAGCAGCCCATGATAAAGTTTGTGAGCTCCCTTTTACAGTCACTCAAAATGTAACTAGTTGCGTTGACTGAGGTGGCCAGCGCGATGGCGGCTTCTTCGGCCTCTAAGGCTGAGGCTGTTTTGACGGTGGCTGCAGTAATAGGGTCCCCCTGGCCGGTCACCGCGCATACGGTGTAACGGTCTCTCGCCTGTCGAGCAGCGTCCAGTACATTGCACAGCCGCGGCCATCTCGGTGAGCTTGCTATTTCTTCATCATCCACTGGCAACTTCCAAGTTTTATATTCACTTTTTCTTTTCTTCAAGGAGAAGGGCAGCTGGCAACAATCTTCGTCACTTTTTTTATTCCTTCATAACACATTGACCCGTCTGTTGTTCCTTTCGTATAATTTGCCAGCTCGACATGGCGCTCACCCCAAAAAAAAGGCAACACCGTTCTTATCGTTTGGTAGTGTGATCAGTAGCCGTCATTTTTATAGTTCAGACAAAATATATTCGCAACAATTGGCAATTACACGCAAATAGATGGTGCGTCGCAGTTCAGTGATATTCTGCTGATTCGCCGCCGGATAGATGAGATAGATTCAATTAAGTGGTGCTTTAGCAGGAAGTGTTTGCCGTATGCAGTGCTAAAAGCGCGGATATGCAGCTTGGGTCTACGCACACATAAAAAAGCTTCTTCGTGCATTGCTACAGAGGCAACCTTTTCTAGCACGGGTTCATTTATTTCCCATCGTACCCTTTGGCGAATGGAATGTGCTGTTTCTAATCGCGGAGTTCACGCTATTGCAAAAGCTCTGAAGCGGGTACTTAGGCATCAACTGGTCGACATCGTGCAAAGCACAAAATGAATATCCGCCTACTCTTATTCTGCATATCCTTTTTAATGCATATCCTTCCCCGTAACAACGTAGTCGAAGGGCTGTTAAAGAATGTGCCCGGCACGATCGGTATTTCTTTTGCGCAGAGATATTGCAAGCCTACGTTTGCTTCTGAAAGTATTGCTTCTCTTGACTTTTAGAAAGGGGCGTCATTAAGTGCGACAGACCTTTGAGAGACATGGATGGATTACGATAAATATTAAAGAACCTTTCATATGTAGTGAAAATAAATACCTCTAAGTACGTAGCACTCGAGGTGTCCGGCGTGTCAACCAGTGTCTCATGTCGCATGGCCTCGCTCAAAATCATGTGGTCATCCTCGGCCTATAACAAGGATAGATTGTTAAAATAAACGAATAATGTCTACAATAATATAACTAACAGAAGTAGCCAAGAAGTAACCGAAATAATTACCTTAAAATCGGTAAAAACACTACCTAAACGCGTGCATGAAACCCGCTCCGTGCAAGAGAGGGCGCCACCACCTCGCCACGTGCGCGTTTTCTCCTCCCACCGGCGATTCTACGGTGCCTTCTGAAGGGGCACACAGCCTGACGGAACTCGCTGCAGACGACACGAGTCACAAATCCCGTAACGAGCAGCAAATTGATAAACCGCAGAAATAAGTGGCGCGCCTTTCGCACACCGAGTTTGCCTATCTGCCAAAGATTCCACTCAAGCCAGGGAAATCCTACATGCTTACCTCAAGCAATTACGTCATCAACGGTTTGGTAAATGGAGAAGATGGGAACTTTATGAACGGGAATTACGCACTTCTTCAAATTTGACAGAGCTGCATTTTGCGCAGGATTCAGATCTACAGTAATTGCTACACAAGAACAACATTTTTTTTTTTATCGAGCGACCGCGCCTTGGCTATCTCCAAGGAGGTTTAAAAAAAATCACAGCCTATCCACGGAGTGAATGACGATGAGTGGGCGAAGCTGCGGAGGTTCATCAGTAAACCGTGAATCTTCCGTAAATTCTGCCCAGTACATCATCACCGACGTGAGATCGGGCGCGTTTATACTAAAGGTTTGATGAGTTATGACGACTTGCAGCTCACTTTAATTTTACATGTACGCTTCCATTGTTTAGAAAACCATTGCTTTAGAAAACATCTGGCGTCTTTCGTTAAGCAGCTGGCGTCTTTTCGTTTTGCTTTAGAAACATCTGGCGTTCTTTCGTTTTGCTTTTAGAAAACATCTGGCGTCTTTCGTTGGTTTATTTCATCAATCAACGGGGTTTTGAACAAAATTTTTATTATTTAATCACGCACAGGAGAAATCTCACCAGGCAATACCTTGGAGGTAAACAATGGCTGCTAATGGGAATGAGAGACAGAAGAAGTCGGCTTTTAGCTAACACTTACACTTCTACTAACCTTTCCTACTGGAACATGCCAATGGCTGCTAATGGGGAATGAGAGACAGAAGAATTCGGCTTTTAGTTAACGCGCACGCTGCGAATTTTTTATTGCGATAGCAATTATATGGACGGTCTCGGCTGAATTATGCCGTCGCCCGTCATGCACCGTATATGTATAAGTATGTATATATATATAAAAGCCCCAAAGAAAATTAATTCAGAAAAATGCTTCCGAAGCGCGGAATCGAACCAGGGACCTCTTGCTCCGCAGCGAGTGGCTCTATCCACTACGCCACGAAACGCAGATCCTCCACGTAGCTAACGGCGAGTGTTATATACACACCATTTACCGCTGGACGCACTCAGAGACGCTAGGCTCTTATAAGCGTTTCTTCATTACCAGCGAGATGGCGTTAGGAGCGCGACGGGTGCATTTAAAAGTCGTCGGCGAGCGCGCTCGCTTCTTGTTATGTTTGCGCAGGGAGAACCTTGCCCTTCCGCTGTCTGGTCGCGCGGTTTTCTCGTGCTGAGGGGAAGAGGGATGTTTCACGCTTTCACCGTGATGTCCGCGCTCATGTTACGGAGCGTATGTAAGTCACTCGAGCTCAAGGGACGCCGCTAAACGAACAAACAGAAGATGAGCGCGAACTATCAAGTGTCACAGCTCGACAATTGAAGCACTCTAGTTTCCTTCGCTGCTTTGGCCGCCTTTGCAACAGGAGCGCTGTTCAAACTGAGAGTATCCATTGGCGAGCCTCACTTCGTATAGCATTAGCTTCTTGCTATCGCATTCATTGCTTCGCCCTTGCGGCGAAGCTGTGACTTTTTATTGTTCAACAACGCACAGGAAAAATCTCCCACCGGCACCACCTTGGAGGTCAAGATCTGGTACTAGCGTTACGACTGGTTACGCACTACTACGACCACGAGGGATGAACGGGTGCCGCCCTAAGGAGCTTCGCCCCTAAAAATATTTTCTGGAGTGGAAGCTCTCGCAACGCTTTGGCAGCAAGAGTGAAGCCAGCTTTTGCCCACTAAAGAGCTCGGAAACGTGCTCTTTTCTGGTGGTGCCTACTTAGAGATCAAATGGCTTTGATCTGTGTGTGTAAATACTACGTTAATTATAAAATAAAAGATTGTTGTTGCCGACAAAAGTGACCCGTCGAGTGGAGTATTGGTGATTGATCTCCAATAAGTTTTGCCATGACTTTGAGGCTTACTAAGGAAAACTAATAACAAAAAGACACACTTGGAGCAGTATCTGACCCGTAAAAGTTGCGGTATTAAACTCGTTGGGCGTGCAAGGAAAACGCTCGGTTTCCTTCGCGAAACGCCGATGAATAATTCTGCCCCTACAAAGATGCCAGCCGCAGCCGCCATCTTTTGGTGGGCACGGCTTCACTATTTCGCAATAATCGCCACTCCAGCAATTTCTTTTTAATCTCCTTGGCTATCTCTGGTTCTTTAGGTTGCATGTGCCCTTTGATTGGTGAAGAATTCGAAGCGTACATTTAAACGGCACCACTCCAAGGATTTTTTTTAACAGCGTAGTAGTATGTTTAAAGGGTATCCTGGAAACTTATTTTCCCTTTTTGCCTTACTGTTTTTGTGTAGGTTACAAGTACAGCTGCGTGAACAACCAGCCCGACTTTGTATTTATAACCAGATGGTGCACGGAAGCTCTTTAGGGTGACTCTAGCTAGCTGTGCCCCTTCTACATTTGACTCCAGCCACAGTAGTGCGTGTGAAAAATACCATTGTTCTGCTGTAAACACTGTGAGATACAGCATCTAACGGACTGTTGATTTTCGCCGTCACCTATTGGCTGTAGCTCGGCGAGCAGCACACCCCTGCTTCCGGCTCTTCTTCCGCAACGTCATTTTGACGTCATAGAACATTCACTACTCTCGACACAAGTGGGAGGGACAGAACGTGGTTTACTGCAACGAACGCAGCCTCTCGAGATCCGCTTTTGGCCGCGAAAATTTCGGAGGCCGCGCATCAACTGTAATTATGTGATCGCGTTAGCCCTCGAATTATGTTTAATGCGCGAACACCCGCCTAACGAATATGAAGTCGTAAGCACAAGTGACAACTCAGGCTGCAAACAGTGAGCGCGAGAGCCATTCGTGTTCGAGCGCGGCGGTTTGTTGCGCACGCGCCGCGGCTCGGTATGTTTCACAGGCTACCGCGAAGGCAACGGCGCTTCTCACCGTGCGACGCCTTTTACCTCGTAAGCAGCACAAAACTTAGCGGGGATAAATTACATTATATATTATCTAATTTTCAGGACTAGTTATGGCGTGCATGTAAGTATCAGACTACGTGACAGCGTACAGCGAAAAGCGATCGACTCCATAATCCAGCTTCAAGGCCCATGCGCTAGGCTGCGCGACACACCGGTTTTTGTTATTTGAAACACAATTAAAAAATATAAACCCTACTAAAGATGCTGGAATCTGTCACTATATTTTGCTGTCTTATTATTTTTACCAGGATCTAATCACACGCTGTGACCAGTTGTCGCTCCATTGTACTCACTCTGCCTCTCATTTAATAATTACAAATGCATTTAGCTAAGCACCCTGTAGCACACTGTTACGATGCGTTTATTATTAACCATATGCATAGTTTGGTCTCACTTTGTGTGACAGTCTGATTATTCATTGTTAAAGCAAAGCTACCACTAATGGTTTACACATTCACTAATGCCGACGTACGTACTCCGAAGACAGAGTAGTCAACGTAACAAAATTGAGACAAAGTCCGGGGAAACAATGTTGCGTGTTTCACCAACGTGATTGAAATATGAAAACATCAAAATCACTTTTCATGAAAAATAACTGCCTAATTAAAGAGACTACCAAATAGTGAGAGCGCATTGGGCTATGTCGTTATCTTTATGCCGACGTTATTAATGACTAGCCCTCTGCCTCTGGTATTCATCCAGCAGAGTGCTTGTTTTCATTGTTACCCGTAAAAATTCGCAATAAGAGCAATAAAGCATGTTTGCGGAGTTAGTAAAAACACGACATATTGTGCATCTGCTAAAATTGCCACGGGCACAGATGACCAGGCGTATTGTTCTTTGCCGTATAAGAATAGCATTTGCCAACGAAGATATATGGCGGTACAAAAGACAGAACGAAACCAACTTTTCAATCTACACTTCTCATTTTCTATTTTTATCGTAACATTCAGTAATGGCGGCCGAAATATTGAGGCCCGATAATCTACTTTCAAATCAGCAAAAATTAGAAATTCTAAAGAAATTATTAACAGAAAGAATAAAAATCGCTGCAATAATACGTGCCAAATATAATTAAGAGGCACGGCGTGCTTAGGGTCTCCAGTGTAGTTTTTACCAACTAAGGTTCCTTACCATGCGCGTAAATCTAACCACACAGGTTTCCTTTTGATTTCGCCCCTATCGAAATGCGGCCGCCGTGGTCGGGAATCAAACCCGCCCTCTTGAGCTTAGCAGCGTTACACACTACGTGCTGAGCTACCACGGTGTAGAAGAATCTAGCTGGCGCGTGAATACAACAGTCAATGACGCTATCGAAGTGGACGCCACCGGCGCTACAGTCAAAACATATTCAGTGGTGACGCATTACATCGTATCATTTATTATTATTATAAAAAGAGGCATGAACTGCGCCGGTTATAATTTTTCTATAATTTCAAACTTATGTACGACTTGTCCAAGTTTTTTGTTTTGTTTTGTGGAGACGTAGCTCTGCATGTTCATTGATTTGAATATTCTATTCTGTTCTTCGAGCATACTGCAATACAGTTATCACTACAGCGCTGGTAGCTTTCTGCTTGTTGCACTTATGCTGTTTTGGATTCGTGGTGGTGTCCCGAAGAACCAAAAAAAAAAAAATGCCGAGTGAGTTGATTCATGATAGCAAGTGATGTAACAGTTCACGATTGTCCTGCTATATATCGCCACCAGGAAGAAATAACTAACGATACGGCTCTCCTCATAATGAAGCCATGTTGCTGAAAGGTACACGCGCTATATACTCTATTTTCGTAAGTGTGGAGCACTTTAGGGGCTTGGGAAGTCGTACTCTGTCGTGTGCTGTCGTCCTCCTCTCATGTCGCTTCGCGTAAATCAGGCGAAATCATGCAGGGAATAGCAATCAATAGGAGGAGGAGAAGCAAAACGGAAAGACAGGGAGGCTAGCCAGTTCTCAGACCGGCTGGCTACCCTGTGCTGGGGAAAGGGGAGTGAAGGGTAGTAGAAAAGAGATGTTACAAAAAGAGGAAGAAGAAGAAGAAAAAAAAATACAGCATATCCACGGGTGCATAATGAAGAGCTTGGGCGAAGCTCCTGAAGCAATCATGGTCTCGGGATCCGCTTCTCGTTTAGCCCGTTTCGCAGCGGCGTCCTTGGCGCGCACCGTCGCGGGATCCGCCTTGCTGCCGCCGAGCGAGCGCCAAGCAAGCGAGCGCGGCGCCAGGCGGATCTCGAGGCGGTGCGCGCCCGCGAAGCCACCGCCAAGCGCGCGCCCGCCGCTGCGCTTCGTTCATGCTCCACCAACGATCCGACACGTACGGCAACGGTCCAAGAGAATGAGAGAAGCGCTCGCTCCCCGCGCATCCCCGCGCAGCAGCCAATCGGAAAGCAGCGGCACTTCTAGCGCCATCTAGTGTCGATTCACACAAGCGCCATATTGCACACAATTCTATTGGACCAACGCCATCTAGGAAATGAGACCAGAAATGGTGATGACGACACAGATTGTGTACAGCGCCATCTAGAATATTGTCCCCTAACTGCAGTTTGTATGTACTTCTATGAGACAGCGCCATCTATTGCATTAAACAGGAGATACTGCCGTTTGCTCCGGTGACGCCGGGTAACGGAGACGTGACAAGTATAGACTAAGAGGAGCTACGCCCCTAAAACAAACAAAAATGCGATAAACGACACTGCTTAAAGTCTATGAGACTAGTTGTCCGCAAAAAGCGCAGCAACGCTTTCAAAGCTTTCCGTGCCGAGGACGGTTTCGGCCAGTGTCCTAAGATCTCCCTCCGACAGTGGACGATTGTCAAGTATATCAAACACTTTGGACAGTTCTTCTCTTGGTGCACTGAAGCGAGGACACTCACAGAGAAGATGCGAGATTGTCTCCTCGCAGCTACAGTTATCATATGCGGGGCTGCTGGCCATTCCAATTCGATATGAGTAGGCCTTCGTTGAGGCCACCCCGAGTCACAGGCGGCACAAGAGCGTCTCCTCAGCTCTAGCTATTCCCGACGGAAGACGGAGCTGTAGATTCAGGTCCAAGTTGTGAAAACGGGCGTTGGTCAATTCCGTCGAGTTCCGCTGTGCCAGTGTCAGTTCGTGTGCAAGTGAACGAAGCCTTGCTGCGGCGTCCGTTCTTGACAGCGGTATAGCTTGCCATAGGAGAGCATCATGGGCAGACCGGGCGGCTTCATCAGCGCGGTCATTTTCGTAGATACCGCAATGGCCCGCATAGCCATGTATAGCAAGGGGGCGGGAAACATAATTGAGGCTGAGGAGGAGCGATGTGAGGGTGAGGAGGACTGAAAGGAGGAAGGCAGTATGCTGTCATCGTATGCTGCCATCTCAAGTCGCTGCTAGGCGTCACTAAGCAGAATCCATGCATAGCATAGTCATGTATAGCAAAGGGGCGGGAAAAAGAAGTGACAGTGAGGCGGATGGAAAGAAGGAAGGGAGAGGGTAAAGCAGAGCATAGCCATGTATGGCGTCGCACAGACAAAATATGTATAGAACAATCCTGTAGAGCGTAGCCATGTATAGCAATGGGGCGGGAAAGGGAAGTGAGGATAAAGAAGAGGAAGGGAGTATGCTGCAATTGTCTACTGTGATCTCATGTCGCTTGGCGTCTCGCAGGCAAGACTACGTATAGTTCGATTGTGTACAGCAAGCGGGGGGAAAGAGAAGTAGGGTTGAGGAGGAGGAGAAGAGGAAAGGGAGAGGGTAGTGCACAGCATAGCATGTATGGGGTCACGCAGGCAAAACAGCATATACCACTGCCACGTATACTATTATGCAGAAGGAGTGTGTGAAAGGGAAGTGAGGGTGAGACGTAGGGGAGAGGGTAAGATATAGCATAGCCATAAACGGTGTTGCGCATGCAAGGTCATGCATGACATAGCCATGCATAGTATGGTAAGTAAAGTGCGGGGAAGGGAAGTGAGGGTTAGGAGGAATTAGATGGCAAGGCATAGCATTGTCATATACGGCATCACGCAGGCGAAACCATGTATGCATAACCATCTATAGCATAGTCATGTGTAGAAAGGGGGCGGGAAAGGACAGTGAGGGTGAGGAGAGATGTGAGAGTATGGAGGGTGGGAATGAACACGGGAGTAGGTAAACCAAAGCATTGCGAGCATCGAATGGCACAGCCGTGTGTATTATAACATAGGAAGGAGTGGGAAAGAGAAGTGTGGTTGAGGATGAGTGATTACAATTAGAGAGGGAAGGAAAGGAGGAGGAGGAGGGTAAAGCATAGCATAGCCGTGTATAGTACAGTCAGGGCTGGGCAAAGATTCTTTTAAATTGTGTGCAAGAAGCACTTCACGCAGAGATATAAGATACTACAGCAATGATTGTATCCGATTCGATACTTTCAAATTGTATTTTAAGGTACTTCGATAAACTCGCAAATTTGGTATTATAGATATTATGAGGAACCGCTTTATTCAACCGTTCTTAAAGCGAAATCTTATTGATGATATATACAGATGACGAAGATGCACAGGTTATGATGATATGTAAAGAGGAGGAAGAGTCATTCACTTTTCGCGCTGACACTAATTCTCTCGCGCGGTGGAAGCGGTCGCCTGGCCGCCTGAGAGTATTATGAAATGCGTCGGGTATAAGGCTTTAAACGAGATACATGCACTATCTCTGTCCCACGGTAAAGGTGATCAGATGGAGTGCTAAGAGTGCACAAGCGGCAATTAACAGGGGATGTCTGTTCGACGACCGTGTACGGTCCAATAAAACGACTGGTGAACTTGTAGCATAAGCCGGGAACGCTCAGTGGAGTCCAGAGAAGAACTTCGTCTCCAGGGTAAAATGTGACAACACGGCGAGCCGAGTCGTAGAGAGATTTTCGAGTTTCCTGGGAAAGGCCGGTGCTAACATGGGCCTGGTGACGGCAGTTACCAAGGCGAGACAAAAATTGTTCAGAGGAAGGAGCTGTTGAAGGTACAGGTGCCGAATGGAACGAGACGTCCAGAGCGAAAATCGGGGAGTGGCAATGGACGACGAAAAATGGAGAAAAACCGGTAGTACCTTGCGTAGCCGTATTGTAAGCGAATGTCACGAAGAGCAGGATTGCATCCCAGTTCGTGTGGTCGGGGTTGATGTACATCGCCATCATGTCCGAGAGGATCCGATGAAAGCGTTCTGTCAATCCGTTTGTCTGCGGATAGTAACTAGAAGTGGTCTTGTGAATGGTGTTGGAGACACGCAAAACATGGTCAACAATAGAACACAAAAAGACTTTGCCGCGATCGCTGAGGACAACGCGTGGGCGTAAAAAGATGTTGCGCAAAAGAAATCGGCGACTTCAGCGGCAGTCGCAGATTGTACAGAGGCTGTTTCCGCGTAGCGGGTCAGGTGGTCAACGGCCGTGGCAATCCAACGATTCCCATTCGATGTTGTAAGAAGAGGGCCATACACGTCTCTTCCGACGACTTCAAAAGGCAAGGCGGGACAAGGAAGCGGTTGCATTATGCCAGCAGGAGCAGTCATTGGTCGCTTTCGCTGTTGGCAATGGACACAGAAGGCGAAATACCTGGCCACGGCTGAAGAAAGGCCAGGACAGGAGCAGCGACTTCGTATTTTGTTGTAAGTTTTATGATAACCTAGATGTCTGGCGGTTAGATCATCGTGAAAAGCTTCCAGAACCTCACGTTGTAGTGGACGTCGTGCGAGTGGGAGCCATTTGTTTCCATCGGGGTGGTAAACATAGCGATATAAAGCACCCCCGTTAAGCTTGAATTGTCTAAGTTGTCGACGGAGTCGGTCGTTTGGAGGAGGAGAACAGCCGTTGATGCGTTCAACAATATTGCGGCAGTAGGGGTCGACACTTTGGTGTGAAATTAAGACGGATGGGGTGCCAGATGATAGCCAACTTAGCGCTGTGATTGGAAAGGTGGTGTCGTTTTGGTGCGACGATGGTTGGTTATCTTCCGAAGACAATCAGGAACTGGAACCACCTTCCCGCCCCCGTTGCTGCCACTAAGGACCAAGGGCTGTTCGAGTCCGCAGTATCGAAACACATCATGGTGTAACTGCACACTATTTTTTTCGTGTTCTTTTTCTTGTTTTCTTTCTCTTTTTAACTATTGTTATTTGTTGTATTTCCTTCACTGTTATTATTTTGGCAAGGTTCATATTGTACCCACCCCTCTAATAAATAAATAAATAAATATTCGCTGGGCAGAGGGCCGCGTGATAGCGCATCGGCGTCTTGGTGCTTCTTTCCAGACCTGTAGGTGACATCGAAATCGTACTCCTGCAAGCGAAGCACCCAGCGACCAAGGCGACCCTATAAGTTTTAGATGCGAAGCAGCTTATGAAAGAGGCCTGTGCTCCCGGCGTAACCAGTGCCCCGCGTGCCACTAGATGTATGGAAGAAAGCACAGAACGAAGTGTTGACGCGTGAGGAGAGCTCGCGCATGGTGTGCAGAATGGAATGTTTGCCTGAGAGAAAGCTGTCACTAGATGTAGAGAACAAAGGAGAGGACGAAGTGAGAGCGAAGTGAGAGCGAAGTGTTGGCACGAGAGGAGAGCTCGCGCATAGTGTCAGGAAGGAATGTTTGCCTGACATATGGATGTGCGGTAGAGTGCTCGCTCCACTGCAGCGCGTGCTCTAGTATAAATTATGCAAGGTACCCACTACGTCATAATTCATGCAAGATACCCACTGCGCCAGAAATCATCGTCATTCATGCAAGGTACCCACTACGCCATAAATCATGCAAGGCATCATGCGTGCTATGCCATCTATGCGAATACCATCTATGCAGACACGATCCGTACACTGTGTCAATGGGCGGATTATAGAGTTGGTCGCTGCAAGGAGAGGTGGGCCGCAGTGAGGCGTGGTCACTTTTCGAAGGTGGGAATAAAAATCAGCACGAATATTCGAAACGGCAGCGTCCGTGCCCACGAGAGCCTCGACGCGTACACCTTCTACAAACACTACTAACAAGTTTGATGGTCGCTCTGGAGGAATTGTTGGCTGTCCGGTGGATGCAGTTTCTCCTCCTAAAACTGCATAGGGGAGTTTTCCGAGTGGCCGTTCTTGACGTGGGAGGCGGGTCGCAGAGGCGACACTGTACGGCGACATGGAGAAGGTGATCTGCGGCAAGACTCACGTGAATTCACAGCTATATCAGGACGGTAGGGAAGAGAAGGTGAACGATGGTAGGAAGAGCGGTAGGTCATCCGTTGGTAGTTGGTGGGGGCGGGCGGATGCCTGGGCGTTCGTCGGGAACGTAGCCGCGTTGCTCGTCCTGTTGGTGCCTTCGAGAAAAGCGGGATATGTGTCCTCGATAGCCACAGTAGTAACATACGGGTCGAGGAGGGCGCGGAGCGCTGGAGTAAGGCTGTGCACGCGCCGGCGGGGGCAACGAAGCCACAGGCGCATGGTCTCTTGATGTATGCACAGGGGCGGTGGTGGCAGCAGAGGGCGCCGCAACATCAGCGTACGTTGGCGCCTGGCGAGCGCAGGGGCCGTCGGATCATGTGAGACGCGATGCGGCCGCGGTCGCTCTCCGAATGATGTCTCGCAAGCCGGTTTGTGCAGAAGGTAGAGCAGTTTTCGGAGCGCAGGAAGAGCAGCGCCCGTGAAGCTCTTCACGAACGATGTCGAGAATCAGCGTACGCAAATCGAGGGTCGCAGGAAGAGGAATCTCGGCGGCATGGTAGCATAGGTGAAGAGTCTGGATTTCCTTAAGTCGCTGGCATATGGTGATTACTTCCCGAGTGGTGACAGGATATTGGGTAGCGGGTGCGTTAAACGCGACGGTGCTTATGCCTTTATTAATGTGGCGTATTTGATCGGTCAGGGACATGGTGGAGTTTACACGCTTGCACAGTGCAAGGACATCCTCAATGTACGAGGCGTATGACTCACCGGGTAGCTGAATGCGTTCAGTGAGCTTCTCCTTAGCTGCTTCAGCTCGCACTGTGGGGGCACCGAAAATTTGCTGAAGGTGCTGCGTGAACGTGTCCCAGTCGGGAAGATCTGGCTGATGGTTCCAGTACCAGGTTTTCGCGATATCAGACAGGTAGAAGGGGACGTTGCGCAACTTCTGTGGGTTGTCCCACCTGTTCAAGTCGCTGAAGAGGTTGTAGTTTTGGATCCAATATTCTACATCATCCCCTCGAAGACCTCAGAACACAAGTTGATCAGGTAGACGGTTGGCTAAGGGCAAAGCGGGTGGTGGAGGCTGCAGTGGGCCGGCGGTGTCGGACGAGCCAGGATTTTCTTGAGTGGGCATGGCAGGTGGTATGACGCGACGACCAGAGCGAAGCTCCAGCGAGAACGGGCGACAAGACTTCAGAATCGAAAAGCACCGTCCACCAATTATGAGGAACCGCTTTATTCAGCCGTGCTCGAGCCGAAATCACATTGATGATGATATATACAGATGACGAAGATGCACAAGTGATGATGATGTGTAAAGAGGTTGAAGAGCGACTTACTTTTCGCGCTCACAATGTATATAATCGGGGAGGAAACACCTTTGCAATGAAATGTTTTCTTTAAAATTTCTTAACTGCGACCAACGTTGGTTCGTTCGAATGAAACGTTTGTTAGTATCTCAAAAGTTTTGTATTTCTTGGCCAGCGTATATTAGTTTCGTTACGAAGCAACTTAGTGGGTTTGTTTTTGGCTGCTTAACATGACAGCTCTTTGTACACTGCGCCGTCCGCAGCTTCTGCTTGTTGCTTTTGTAATTCATGAGGCGCTGCTCTGCTTTCCGACCAGCTAGCGGCTTCTAATCTATGCACAGGAACTGCAATAGGAAGCCTTCGCACAATGGCGCAAATGGCGATCTGGAGTTTTACTTTGTCCGTGAGCGTATTACCATCTATATAATACCAGATCACCGGTCAGGTGCACAGGAGTGGCAGTGCTGGTGGCGACATTTCTTGTGACGCATCGTGTATACGCATAGAATAGATGCGTATACAGGACCTAAAGCTTCAATGACTTTTCACATACTGCTCATCTGCTGGCGTAAAGCGTTCTTTAATGATCTGCTCACTAATTGCAATCGTTTGACAAATTTTCTTCTGCGAGAGAACGTGTGCAACCCAGAAACGTCTCAGACGTCTTGTATAGCTGCACAAAGCGTCGCTGGTCACAGCCGCAAATCCCACTATTGCCCTTATTAGCTGCGGTTGCTTGGTGATTAATAAGAGAATGAAATATATATGGAGGGCGAAAAATGGAAAACAAATATACCCAACAAAATAAAAAAGGAGCTCCGTTTTGAACAATCACAGTGAACAAATATAGAAACACGATACAGGCGGCACCCCTAATAGCTAGGACAATGAAGCATGAAGCATGAAGCAAACGACTCGTGGGGATGCTCACGAGAAAAGTGAAGCCCTTGGCAAAACAATGTTCCTCGAATCCTCTTCCTAACACCTTTAAGATGGCTCCCAATAAATTCCATTATTATATTTATGGCGTCAGTCTGCACACTAGTTTATTCCACCTGTCCTCAGCTTCCATCATTTTCCACATTTGCCTTAAAACCGTCGGATATATTATAAAACCTCAATTTCGAAAGTTTATTAAGTGTTAAACAGAATTTTTGTTACTGGATACTGCAGGCTTTCCCAGATTAATATATATTTGCCCTCAACGTCACCTTGACAAAATACTGAACTCAGGTGGACTTAAAAAATATAATCAGCAGTAGATATCATACACGCAGTTTAAGTAAGAATAACGTGGAGAGGTTATTTTGGCAGCATGTCTCAAAATGCATATTGCAGTAAAAAGGCCGGAAAAACATTACAGAGACCAAGGTTGTGTATGAGATGGACAGCTAAAAGAAGGACAGCTAAAAGGGCACTTGTGCTAACAATCAATTTATGATTTTAAAATATCTTTGAATAAAGATCGCAGAAAGACAAAGAGAAGGAACGCGAATATATGTTCGGTTAGGTAAATGCTCCTTTTATTAGATCTAGCAAAGCTACCGGTGGGGCTATAGCTTCTAAATACATATTTTACTATAAGTCTATCTCATCGCATCTCAGTAAGCTTACAATCACGAGATCATTCAAATAGCTGTTGTGTGAATGCCACCAGACACAAGGCGACCCCATTCCTGCAGTCTTTAGACTTCGTAGCGAGGCACCACGCAATAGAAATTTCGCTAGCAACACTATAGCGGCATCAGAATTTGTGCGATGACGCCATATGCATTGAAGTACGCAGCACAGGACAGTGTCTCAGAGTAAGTGTCATGATACTGCCGCAGTAAAGAAAACGAGTAAAGAAAAGGTGGGGTGGGCATAGACATTCGCATGCTTATTTTTGTCATGATGGCGCGAGCGCCACCACGTGACTCTGCTCGACCGATAGTACGAGCAGGCCTCATTGCCTGTCCTCGCTGAAGGACTCTGGCGGAAAGATAAAAGATGTCAATGTCCTTAGTTTTATCCAGGCAGATTAGTGACACCACTATCAGGTTGAGAAGCAGAGTTCAGCCAACGACTATTGTTGCGCACGGTGGTGTTGCGATTGCAGTATCTTGAGTGTTAAGATACGCGATACAGTGTTTAGTGTATCGGAAATAGGGATACTGATACTAGTCTTGCGAGACATATCGCGATACAGATACAAGATACCCAGAGTATCTAAGATATTCTCTAAGATACATTATCTTCGATACTATCCAGGACTGAGTACAGTATAGCAAGGGGGTCCGAAAGGGAGTGCGGATGAGGAGAAAAGGTGGGAGCGTGATAAGGAGAAAAGTGAGGAAAGGAAGGGTAAAGTTTATTATATCCATGTGTAGTATACTATAAAGCGGGGCTGGAAAGGGGAACTGAGGGTGACGAAGGAAAGGAGGAAGGGTATAGTAAAGCACTTATAGACATGCGTACACAGTAAGCGAGGGCGAGGAGGGGTGATGCGAGGGTGAGGATGAGGAAAAGGAGGAAGGGGAGGGTAAGGCATAGCACATTCCTGTGTAGTGCAATATAGGAAGGGGGAAAGAAAGCGAGGGTGTGGAGGAGGGGAGGGTAAATAATAGCATAGCAGTAGAGTATAGCAAAGACGCTGAAAATGGAAGTGATCGTGAGGAGAGATGTAAGGAGGAGGGGGAGGGTAAGGCATAGCATAGGCGTGAGCAGCATAGGAGAGGGTGGTATAGTATAGCAAGGAGTGCAAAAGAGAAGTTTTGTTTAGCAAGAGAGATGTGAGGGTGAGAAAGAAAAGTAGGAGGGCAAAGCATTCATAGCCGTGTTTAGTATGGACTATTTTACTGATTGGTTTCGGATCCGAATGGGTTCTGCTAACCTTACCTATCTGTATCGCTAACAAATAAACGAACAGTGCTACCGTTGACGTGTACACGAGATAACGGTTGGGTTGGTGCATTCCACGTTTCTTGACTTTATCAATTCACGTCTCGAAATGCAAGAACAAGAAAACATTGGTTTAACAGACCAAGATGGTGGTTGCCCATATGTCTTACATAACATCATCTGTAGGAGAGAGTGGTAATGTAGAACAAGGGGATAGCTAAAGGGCAGTGAATATGAATAGGAATGATGTGAGGGTGGGGAGGAGGGGAAACGGGGGAGGGAAAGGGTGTTACTGCATCACAAATAAAGGTTTCTTTTGCCGCCATAGACGCCAAGCGGGCTGCATGATTGGAACGCAAGAGCTCGCTTGCCCATGAACGCGAGCGTCACTGAAGGACAGGCGAATCACTGCTCCGCACTTCCAACAGCTTTCACGTTGAGTGCAATCGGATAAATGTTTTTTTATGGGCGTAGCTCCTCTTAGTTTAACCTTGTCACGTCTCCGTTGTCCGGCGTCAACGGCAGTATCTCTGTCCGGCGTAAACGGCAGATGGCGCTGTCTCATAGAAGTACATACAAACTGCAGTTCGGGAACAATATTCTAGATGGAGCTGTACACAATCTGTGTCGTCATCACCATTTCTCGTCTCATTTCCTAGATGGCGTTGGTCCAATAGAATTGTGTGCAATATGGCGCTTGTGTGAATCGACACTAAATGGCGCTAGAAGTGCCGCTGATTTCCGATTGGCTGCTGCGCGGGGATGCGCGGGGAGCGAGTGCCTCTCTCATTCTCCTGGATCGTCGCCGTACGTGTCGGATCGTTGGTGGAGCATGAACGATGTGCAGTGGCGGGCGCTCGCTTGGCGGCAGCCAGGCGGATCCCGTGACGGTGCGCGCCAAGGACGCCGCTGCGAAACAGGCTCAAGGAGAAGCCGATCCCGAGACCATGCTTGCTTCAGGAGCTTCGCCCCATCTCTTCATCATTCACCCGTGAATATGCTGTATTTTTTTTTTAAGAAGAACGCTTGAAGTGACGAGGCGTTTAATATGCGTATACCTTTAGCAGCGCAAGGTCTGATCGAGCGCAAGAACTCTTGGTTTTATTGCATTAGGCAAAAGTAGGAAACACGATCTTGCTTTCAACGCGAAATGGCAGAATATATTCAACTTCAGCCTCTGATAGGCTATAAATATTTGCGAAACAGCGTATGAGAGACTAGGGAGAGGAAAGATGAAAGAAAGACCTAAGTATGGAAAGGCAACAAAGAACTATCGATATGACGCAAATATGCAATAATGGTATTTACAGAGAACACAAGCGTGGTCCATGTGCACAGGGTACGTTGCATTGAAGATGAGGTAATTCTGTAGCTCTTCTGTGACAAGAATAACTTTATAAAAGTCTGTAGCAACACAGTGCTGACGGAACATAAAGACGATAGGCGATAACAAGCGCAAAAAGGAGATAGTGTTCACAGTGAAGAAAGGCCTGGGACTCCATTTATGGCAGCGTAGTTTCCCATGATTTCTAAGAATGTTGGTCGGCGGTCCACTGCTCCCGCCAACAGGGTAATTTCGATGCACAGGTGTGGCTCTCGCAGACAGTCTGAATTGTGCAACTCCAGTTTTGTTTAGGAAAGGAGTACAGCAAAGTCACTAGGCCTTGCGCCAGCATGTTTCTGCTATGTGCACTGCAACGAGTGCATTTCTATATTAGCCCAGCAACGTAAATCCTTTTTTCTACCTCTGCTTTCACCCTTTCATTGCGATGCTGTTGTTGAGCAGCGAGTGCAACTGAACAGCAGCAAATTAAGCGCCATGTTAGCATATCTATTGCCAAAGCATCAAGAGCAGACAAACTTAGCAAGCACTAAGCTTGCGAAATGAACGTTTTTATGGTGCACATTGGACGAGGTTGTACGGCGCCCGGATTAGCGATCTCCAGTGTATTCTTCGATTCCCGAGAGTATCTTTACAAACCTCTTTACTTAGATAGCTGGGCTCCCATTAAATGTCAGTTCTGTAGGTTTTTTTTGGTTTAGAATTTGTCTCGTACATCATTTTTTACGCCATAGCGCCACTGTCATGCTCCTCGTGATTTCTGACGTTTCAATTTAGTCTATTTTATACAGTACGGAATTTGCTAAAAAGGTCCATCAAGCCATCTTGCCGAATTTTCCGCCTCGGATACAACTTATAAATTTCCTGGTTGGACAATAAATTCACTTGTAAGTGTGCGCTTGTCTGTTACTCTTCTCATTTTGGGACCTACCCGACGACGCAGTTAGCATCAGTGTCACCAAATATGCTGCAGTTGCAGCCCTGATTAGTTGCATCATTTTGGTCGTTTTATAGGCGAATTCCCCGAAAGAATTTTTTGGATTGCCTCTCGCTGAATAATACTTACAATTTTTGCAACGTTGCTTCATAAAAACCGTGTGAAATCTGTAATATTTTTGAGAAAAATAAAAACGAAATTTATGTCTTGGGCATCGTACACAAGCTATCGTAGTGTATTGCATGAGGGTGGAGCGTTCGCAAGAAAGTCGTATACGCTTCCATGAATACTGTACCGTACTTGTGAGAATGTCAGTGGAAAGAAACCTGCAGCTATAATGCTGTAGCTGCGAAACCTGTGGCTGCGAATGTCTGGAAACATGTAGCTAATATGACCGAGATTGACTTTCCCATTTCCGAGAGCATCGCAGTCGTTCATAAACTTGGTAAATTGTGTTTGTTCTGAATATAAACAAGTTATATTCTCACCAGACCGTCTTGTTGTCTGCGAAATGTATCTTGCCGATGTTATAATATATTGGTAAGGTTTTGCCTGCTAAAGGATTGTCTTGCGCATAAACTTGTTTTCGCTAAAAAAATACGCTTTCCATTTTCTCTACCTCACGTATTCGACGAGAGTCATTAACAAGGCTCTACATATGTCCTACTATGAATACTGTAGTAAACTGGAAAACACAACTGTTCCGTCTAATAACGAAGTTCCTGCCAGAGTCGCTTTACCTTGCTATTGCAAGCCATTCAGCGCGGTGCCCGATATACGGATTAACGGTAACGTAATTATCTTCAAAAAAAAAAACAAGCCTGAAGTATATTATCAATCGGAAGATTACGTTTAATAACGCCGATACTTCCGGTGGGTATGGCGCAACCAGAAAGCTTCCTGACGAAAACTATGTTGAAAAATTTCTTATTCTAGGTTGTCGCTCCTCTGCCCAACACGCTCGGCACGTCAGTAAACGTGTACTTTTAATCGTTTTAAGATGGAAGATTGAAATATTCATTTTTCTGTTTAGTTTGTTTTTGAATCAAGAAAGGCAGAGCACGAAAAGCCACGTAATTGCGATAATTATGTTTGCACAACCTTGATTAGGAGCCCTTTGGTGGCAAGTAGGGCACCATCAGTTAGGATTTGGAAAAAATGCGGAAGTATGACAACAAAATGTGTAAATTTGCTGAGGAGAGTATCCAAACAAGACAACACAAAGAAATAAGTAGAATAACATGCCTAAGTGACAAGAGCATATAGTGTAAGCGTGTTAGCGAAGAACCGTACGCCCTGTGGGCCGCAATCCAATTCAATTTGCGAGTTGCGTGTGCTAGCAATATAAAGAAACACCGGTGTCAGCGTCTTATCTGCTGGTAATCTCAATATCAGTTTAGACGATTTCAAACTTCACTGTTTCGGGCAACGTGCAACGCTGCCATAAATGCTTAACGTGCTTCGTAATGCTTCGTTTTGATGATATTGATACAATGAAATGTTGTATAAAATATTAGACTGCTAGTCATTTGAAACTGATCGTTCCTAATAATGGCAGCGATAACAAGTAAAACGTGCCACAAGCAATGGTTTCTTTTCTTTTTCTTTTAAAACGGAACGCTCGAATTCTTCAGCGCGTAGTGTATGTGGATTTCTAAAGAAGATTTCATTATCTCAGATGGTGAAGGGCTCATTCACCTGTATATGTTAAAGGCTGCTAGTGTATCCTCCTTTTGTCTAGCAGCGCGAAGAAACGTTAGTACTCGTTAGAACTTTTTGTCGTAGTGTGCTCATTCTTGCTGAAATCGACGACACAGGCTTATTAATTGACAATGTGTGCGCCCAAACTTTGACAGAATAAAGAAGGCGCACTGTGAGTATTCTTACTGATAACCTACCTCAAGTGTACGCAGCGCATATGCGAAATGTGGTCGCTGTCAAGGCCATTAAGGCAGGCGGGAACGCTTGAAGCATAGAGCTCTAGTGATCACGGGGGTGACTATGTACACAATATATGGCAGGACTCTGGGTACATTAAGCTAATTCTTCTTTTAGCTTTGTTTTACCACGAAAGTACTTCATGCTGAGGTCCACCACGGCTCCGCTGACGTTTTCCCGTCGCGGATATGACGTTGTAAAATATAGATTAACAGATGGCAAAGAAAAAAACTAACAGGAGTTCCGTTGCCGGGAGTGGAATCTACGACTCCTTGCTCCGCATCGGACGGGGCGAAACCACTCGGCCACAGAGCGTATGTTCTTCAACTTACTAATGGCGAGCTATTTATATACACCATTTAATGTTGGCGGTACTCGGAGCTCGCTGGCTTCAGCGTGTTCTTGTTATCACTAGCGAGATGGCGCAGACAGCGTGCAGGGCGCGCTTTAGAGGTCGTCGCCCCACGCGTTGCGATGCGAGAGCGCCTCTGCAGGGGTGTCTCTGGTGCGCGCGCGCTTATCTCGTGATGGGGGTGGTTTGTACGTCTTGTGCTTTCACCGCACGTTTTCTTGAGGTTACCGAGAGCATGAAAGTCACTGCGCTCGATGCAGCGGCCGCGTTTCCGAAAGAAGCGCACTGCTCACACACAAAGAAGTAAAAATTGTGACTGCTAGTTCGCGCTCGTCCTGTGTATGTTCTTTCCGTGAGTCCTTGCTGCTTGAGAGCGCGCTGCATGTTTCGAGCTGCTTTCGTTCTTCGCGTGACATTACACTTTGTTGCTTTAGCATTCATTCCTTCGCTCTTGTGGCGAAACAATGCAAAATAAACTGTTGACTACCCCTGTCAAGACATGTTTCACTTTCGTGTTATAGCGATTCCTATGACAGGGGGGGTCAGCCATGTTTTGTTATGTTTCTGTAGCCCCCTTTGCCCTTCCCCAGGCAGGGCAGCAAACTAGACACTTGTCTTGAGGTTAACCTCCCTGCCTTTCACTCAATCTTTATCTCTTTATCACTGTCTAGATATGACCGAAGGATGGATTAAAATACTCGACTAATTTGATCCCGGCCGCCGCGGCCACATTTCTAAGAGGGCCATGTCCAAAGCGTTTATGTGTATTGCGCATTGAATAGGCTATGTGGGACAAATTTAAACCTACCCTGCTGCTGCTTGAAAACCGATTACAGGAGGATTTCTTCCATGAAATTTTCTTAACCTTGAGAAACTCCGCAGAACTTATTCGCCATATTCAGTGTCATGAGCTTCAATTTGTTGATTAAATCGCACTCGCTGTGCCAATTGCTATCCTCCCAGTTAACTGAAATGTTGGAGCGACGGCCCCGGAAAAGCCCTGGTCCGGCCTTAGGATACGCATCCAGGGCGAAACTTTTTGATAACCGAAATATAATTCTTTGTGAGAAATGCGTATGAATTTTCTGCTATCTTCGACCTAAAACGGGTGAATGACAGTTTCACTTTTTATACCCTTTCCCAACCTTTGAAGGATTCAGCAGAGCTGATTTACTATAGCAATACTATCGTGGAAGTTCGTTTTTGTGGAAGCATTTAACATTAGGCAAGGATCGCAACTTCTAGGGTTTCTGTTTTTTTCAGTTTTGCGAGAAAACCGACAACACGCTCGTGGTCCATCATAGCTCGTGAAAAACCCGTCATTTGTGAATGGTGCTACTTAAACTTTGAAGCAACGGACATATGTTTGATCGCGGTGTCGCGAGTGGAAAATGCAAACAAAAAAAAAACGTTTCCTCGCTATGAGAGATCAATCGACGTTGATTGGAAACAAAAAAAAAAGAGGATGACCCTATTGTTAGGTCTGGCGGTCCTATGCCGCAAATTTCCCGCAGGGCCCAGGCGAGTATGTACTTCGTTATGCGGAGCACCAGGTCGGAAGTACGCTTGTGCCTATTTTACCAGTAGGTACCCGGCGCGAGCAATTATCTGCCTTCCACTGCAGCGGCGAATGCTAAACTATATACCAAGAGTGTAGTGGCTTAAGGTGTACCCAGGGGCTTTAACAGAAACTTATGGGGCCGCTTTTCGTGATGAGTAACCAGCAACAAACCGAGCGACAGGTCGGTCTACTCTTCTACCCATTAGGAAAACCCGGTGGCTTTCCGGTCGGCACTGCGAACACTGGAAGCGAACGCTCTACCATGTAGCCACCGCTGCGGTTAACATGGGCACTGCGAGTCAACATCGACAATTGCAGCAAAACGTGTTCACTCTTGATGTTAGTTATGATCGTGCTGTCTGAACGTCCGCAGTCGTGTTCTGCTTCGTGTGCTTGTATTTCACTTCCCCTTCCTTCCTGCCTTTATACCTCCGCGGTACGAAACCCCCCTCATCCCTATCACCCCGACTATGAGAGAGAAATTTAAGAAGAGCTTTGCCCTTTCTTTCTTGAGATGATAGCTAGCCTTAATAACAGGCAAAACAATATATGCAATTTTTATGCTACGTTAGGGAAGATAATCTGCTGTGTAATATTTCTTCAAGCAGACAGTGCAGTGATGTTTGGATGTGCACGCTTCAGGCAGCGTGAGTGCGTGTGCTTTATGAGCATATTTTCTTATGGTTAACTCGTAAGCTTGCACAAAACGATGTCCCATAGTCATGGGAACTGTGAGGCGAACCTTGGTTCTGCTTAATACTTTGAAGCAACATTGTGAGCATTGAATAATAATGCCATGCGCGCGTTTTTGTTGTTTCTATGTAACTAGCCAGTTGCACGCGTACCACTGCCTTGCGCAACCCGTGCCCTAATGTCTGGGAACCTTCCAGACGCAATCATCTTCTTTTGTAAAAGTTCATATATGAATACAGGAATTGAATCGGAAATAATGAGGAACACAGACTGAGGCACGTAGTAACAACCTACAGTGCGCTATCCCTCTCACACAAGACATACGAATTGTTACTAGTGTGGTTCGAAATGACCGCCTTATTTCTCATGTAAGTCCGAAGGTGAGTTGAATTCTCTTACGGAAAGAAAACGGCTCAGACCATATGTAATTTTTTCAGCAGAGAGGAATCGAAAAGTTCGACTTTTCCAACAATACAATCGCGGACTTACTTAATACCTATTCAGCAATAAACGCCGCTATTTTTTTCCTCTCATTTCGGCAACTAGGCTTATATAACATCATTTAGCAGCAGCTGTACTATGCCGTCGATACACATTTAATCTCGCAGGCAAAAGCAGTGCAGGATGGGTAACGGCCGCAGTTTAATAGCATCAAACGTCGGCAGGCCTAAGCTGCGAGAAGCTATAAACAGCTTCGGTTAGTGCACCTTCCTCACCCCGTCCTTTCTATACTCTTTGCTGCTCGCCACTCAACAAGAATGGTCTTCTAGGGTATGACTTCACCTTAACTCGAGTTCACTCCACGGTCTTCTCTCATCTTTCATCTGTTCCATCTTTTTTTCTTGTCGCCGTGTCCAGAAGACCGCGACGTCCTTTGATGCCCGAAATGCCTTTCATGCGAGGCTTGTTTTTACACTCGCCACTATTGTTAGGCGACGTGTACTGCCTCGAATGCTGCAGTGGGCATGGTGGCAACAGCCTGGATATTGTGCTTATCTCGATACTGCTGGCGATGACGACGATGCCACGACTTTTCCTCCCTGCGTCTCTTTCTCTTTCTTTCAAAACTTTTTTTTTTCAGAGCTAGTGCTAGCTGCTCGTACCACTGACTACCCACCGAGGCGCAAGCTTTATTGATGAACGGGCCTATATGAATGCGCCCAGAGAGCCATCCATATCCGAACAAGAAAGTGTCGGCCATATAACATACGCGGTGTATAGTATATACATAGTGCAGGGTGCTGCTAACATGGCCTTACTCCACAGAAGAAGTAAAAGACGGGCAAAGTCCCGCTGGGACGTGAACGATGCGAGGGAATGGAGTGGGAGAGTTGTAGCGGGCCTCTGTGCCTCGCTGGAGTCTCGCTGTTTGCACTTCTCGAAGAGTTTTATTTCCTTTTCTTTGTTCCTTTCTTCTCCTGTGCGAGTACTGACGAGGCATTCAGCTTGCAGCTGTGTCCCACCTATCGGCAGTGCAAGCTTCGACAACCTTGCAGAACTTGAGTACAATTTGAATTAAGATTTGAAATAAGTTCTTCTCTTTTATTCTTCCTCTGCGTTTTAGGATATACGAGAATGTAAAGAAACCCTCGTAACTGACAACTGGCATAACTGGCACCCTCAGGGCACTGGTCGAGGATCCATAGCTTTCTTTTTTTTCTTTTTTGTCGCCCTTGCGATGACAACCGTAGACCGGTGCCTATGCGATAGGTGAAGCATTCACATAAATGTGTGAAAGATCTCAATTGCCCAGATCTGCTGTAAAAGCCTTCAAGGAAAGAAAGGGACGGTTTTTCGTTATTCTAAGAAGACATAGTGGTTCCACGTTTTTGACAAATGCCGTAGGGAATATTTGTTCGGCGTGTGTAAAAGGCTTCAGTATACACTATAAGAGCCTTTATGGTCTGGCGGACAGAATAGCTATTGGGCTACTCTGATAGGTATTTGCCTATTGGAGCACTTTCCTAATGAACACGGCTGTGTGCACCTGCTGTCACTCCTTAGTATAGGTACTTTGCAACTAATCATTTCACTTCTAATGCAAAATTGTTAGGGAAATGTAAAAAAACAAGCAAACAAATTAGGAGATGATGTCATAAAATGTGAATAAGAAATGTTAAGAGAGAACAATGTAATGTTTCCCAGGTATATTTTAAGAGCCTAGATTTTATGAAAATGTTAAAACAGAACGCGGAATATTTACTACAGAAAATACCATTTTATTTGAGAACGTGTACTCAGAAATCGATGGAATACTTAAGCGCAATAATAGTGCCCTAATCAGCTCCGTCCTATTACGCCGAGTCAACTCGAGCGCATTTTGTCTTTAGAAATGCTTCTCCCTTCATCCCAGTGAAAATAACGTTGCTCGCTTATATTATAAGCCTATATTGAAGCACATGATAAGTACGTCTGTCTAGCTGATGAGTGGCTGGGAATCATTATTACAGTACTTGTGTGTTGTAAGCTCTTCTTAAATATACAGGAATCATTATACTACTCGTATATGTGCGATAATGGTTGTTGCCAGAAATTTAAAAAAAAAATGCACCGCGATATATTCAAGAATATTGCGAGAAGGGCGTGTTCTTAGTTTTTTATAGTAAAAGCAGCGTATATCATTCTGGAAATAAATACCAACAATAGTGCTATTTTAACCCATCCCCTCCTCTCAAATTACTGTACCGCTAATGCTATCTACAAAAGAGCTGACATTATTTACTCTTCCTATGATTGATTACCTGTACTCTTAATGAGGAGTCTCTGCGACCCGCATCTTCCCCACCGATAACTTTTATAACTGAGCGACACCTTTTGATTGCAAAGCATGTGCGAGGAGTTGATATCGCAGTATGTTAAATTGCAACCCCATGCGCAACTAAAGCGCAAACGTTTAAGATGAAAATTTACAGCCAATTACTGCATTTACCAGAGTGTTCTCAGCGTCCGAGTCACAAACGAGTGATATATTTCGACCTGGTGTATTATAAATCATTTTTTTCTGTTTAAAATTAATATTAGGTGAGTTTAAAGAGCTGTCATACACGTTTTCATTCTGCAGTTGTAGTGCTCTAAAGACTAGTGCCAAGTTTGTTTTCTGTTTAGAAGGAGTTGTCGAAAACTGGGTATACTTAACAATGTTTGTTTTAACAATCTGAGGTGGACAAAAAATATCTGCGCGCTGCAGTTAGAAGATTTTAACTATAAGTGTGTTCAACGTCATATACTTCGATGGAGAAGTTAGCGCAACCAATCCTGTTCTCAATTTCCTTATATAAAAGATAAAAGCCGCCGAGCTATAGCTGTCTCCTAATAATTATCGAGTAGGTTCTATTCTTGTTTAAGTTGCTTTCCGTGCAACTCGAGAACCTTTCCACTCCATATCTGTGGGAAGCGGGGGGGGGGGGGGGGGGGCAACAAGGATGAAGTGTGGAAAAGCGTCGCACATTTAAGTACGCCAAACAGAATGTTTGAGAGCTTAGAACGGCGTTCATTGTGCGAACGAATGGGCTGCCTCGGGGTGTCCTTGAATTCTGCTGGTACCCGGAGGAGACGATGACTTCTTTTACCAAAGGCATCTTAAAAGAAGTATTGAGGAAAAGTTACTTCGTGAGCTACGTGTGAGACGGGGAGCAACAAACTAGAAAGTGGTTAACTTTAAATTCAACGAAAATAATTAATTTACAAAGAAAGAGCAAACTACCGCAATTCGTACAGCTTACCGATGACGGCGTAGGATACGCAATAAAAATTACGCTGAGAAATGTCCAAAGATTTAGGAATTATCTATCGCCAGCAATGCAGAGTTTGCCAAAATCATCTGAAGGATAGTTTGTTTTGTTCGACGTAAAATATTGATGCTCGACATGACTTGAAATGAAAATGTGAATAGTCGAGCCGAATGACTGGGCAGAAACTACAGACACGCCTATGTTTTCCATGTATGTTGAGCTAACTTAGGGCAGTTTTTTATTTATATCAGTGATTGAAACATATCATCTGGTAGTTCATATTCGATTACTTTTATTATTTAGGCAGTAGAGTTAACTGCAGCAATTGATCGCGTAAATATAGCGTGACCTGGGTACTATAAACAGTTCTTATTTTTATATAAGCACATAATGAATAAGGTCTTGTTGATGGGGCCACGTAGTAATATACACGATAATAGCTAAACAATCAGTTCAAGTATTCGTTAGCTTAAGACCTCCAAGTGAACCTCTGCAAGACTATAGTTGTATCTAAAGTGAAAATCGTGCCAGAAAACTTAGACATGAGCCAGAGACATTTCGTTATCTGCAAGCGTACTTGATGCATCATGATGTTTAACGCACTCTGCTGACAAATGCTCTAGAAATGTTAGTACAGATTTCTAAAATAAAAACGGGGAAGTGCTTCTTACACTATTTTCAGCGTATGTAGGGGATAAATGCAATTCCAACCTAAATAGAGTCTTTTGATAAAGTGTTGTATAGAAGCATCTGGCGTTTTCGCAGGAACAGCAACCAAGTGATTTTGAGCGCCAGTTGTTATTAGCGAAACAACATGGTCCCCGTCGTATTCATGACACACTGAATGGCACATGTGTCACTGAATCCAGTTGAATAAACATTTTTCTTTACCTAATCGTACATGTGATATTCATAGAAGCATCCGTCATCTACTCCTTCATGTTCAAGAAAGAGTTGGGTTTTCTGTGGACCTTTATTGAACTAAAATTCGCGCGTCTACCAAAACATATTTTCTTTTTATGTTCCACGAATCTAGAAAATACAGGCAGGGAAGCTGTAACGTTACTCCGCCCAATTCTAAAAGCAATGCTGCAGTTGGTGTGTTTGGTGTGTTTGTTGGTGAACAGCTGCAGTTGGTGTGTTTACACAAACTGGAGAAAGGGGGCCGAAAATATATCGAAACGAAATAAAAAAGTCTGACGTTAGAAGTGGAACTGGTTTCCCTGAGTCCACAACTCTACAGTGTGTCAGCACATTTTGTATCTCGCTTCCTCGCTTGCGCGCTGAATCCCGTACCAGTGCAACGCAGAGGCACGTACAGTGAGGATCGATTTCGCTAGTACTTGCTGCTGAAGAACTCATACGCAGCTATCGCCGATACACGAGCGTCACTATGGCAACAGAGGAGAACACCAGGCAATGTAAACGTACCGTCGTCGATGTCGCCTCGGCCGACGACCGGCCTCTCGAATGGTGGCGTGAGAAAGTTCACACACAAAGAGAGAAGAACGGAAGGCATTGGGAAATATGAACGCCGGAAGTCATTCTGGCGAATGCCTTAGGTACTAGGTGTTTACGTAAGTCGAGTAAGAGGAGAAGGCGTGGGAAATTGCCAAGTTGGCACTGAGAAAAGCTTTCAGCGCTTCTTGAGCGCGCTGCTATCTCTACACGTTCTCAACGTATCGATCCCAATCTCGGGCATTTCGCAACATTTTCGCTTAATATTCCTGTACTTGCTCGAAAGTGTTCTACTTAGCGGTGTTCAAACAGCACTGCTGCGAGTTCCCGTAAAATCGCTTCGTGTGGAAAGACTTGCAGCAAGAGTAATAGAAACCTATATCACTGAGGAAGCTGACATCGAGGGCTCCACCATCGCGTTTGGTGAGTTCAGCAGTTGCTTTTCACAACTAGGTCGCGTCCGTTTACTGTAAAAGGAACGCGATATTCGTTGAAGTAAATCCGCTGACTTATATTCGTTGTTCAGGCCAACAGCAAGGGAAGTATCATAATGCGCTTCTTTTTCAGGATATTAGTTTATCGAATACACTAAATGGGGTGGTTTCTTCTATTTAAATAGGTATGCCTAAGTGCTGAAGTGCATTACTACGGTTGATATGCTACCGTCGTGGACTTCTGCATTTATTACGGAGCATGTCCCGTTCGCGTAGGGAGGATCAGAGTGCGTCTAGATACGTTGGGTGCGTTTGGCTCCAAAAATAGGCAGCAGCAAATTTAGCGAGCCCTGTCGGAAGTTACATATAGCGAAACTCATTCGCGTATTCGTCTTTCGCCCAAGGTTAATAAACGCACGACGGGCTGTATCTCCCCGTGCATATTGCACCCAGTTACTCTAATGAGGTGGGGGGCCGCGTATCGACGATCAGTTAAAATTTGGCAAACCAAAACAAGGAAATGTCGTCCCACCATAATTACGCCATGAGAGTAAAAACGAGTTGGAACTTTTCGTTATTATGCCGACTGTGTCGAGCAAGCTTCTTTTTACCAGCTCCGAATAACTTCGTTCCGCAAACAAAATCGTTCCGCAGGAGATATCAACGAGAGTGTGGTTTGCAGTATTGGTTAAGTTACCTCACTGCATGATTACTGCCCGAGAAATTGAGCTGAGTTTTTCTTGCATGTCAGAGTTTATAAGCTACGATGTTCAAGTAATGAGTGTTCAGAGTTAGGTTAGTATAACGAGCGTTTAGACTTTTACTGTACTTCTCACAGATCAAAGGAACAAGAGCAGCGTATAACGAATGTGCATATGTAATGAAAATAACGACGGAGGTGGGGTGTAGCCTAACGAAATAAAAAAGCACGTAGGGAAGAATGTTTCAACTCCACTAACATGAAACCTGTCGAGGGCCGAAGCATGCAGTGTTCGCCGATGTTTCCCACAGAAAAATCACGTCTAATGGCCAACAAGAGTCAGAAGACAGATTAGACACAGAGGCCCGCAGTCCCCTTTTAGTTCACGTGCGCGTTGCGAATATTTATTGTTAAACTACGCACAAGAGAAATCTTCCACCGGCACTACATTGCAGGTCAAGATACAGTGCTTGTATGTACGCGGTTGCATGTGAACGTTTGTGCAACGCGAGCAGTGGGTTTTTCAATAAAGAAACCCGTTAACAGACGCTACCTGCGTCGGCGCTGTCTCTCGCGGGCGAGGACGCGTTAGCTGGCGAGGACGGGAGAGCTGGTAATTTGGCGTTCATCGCAGAGAGTCAACGCGCGCCGTTCGCTCTCTCATGCCATACGGCAAGCGTTGAAGTGGTGGCGCCCTCTCTTGCGCTCAAGCAAATGAACTGTCCCGACAACAGACGACGATGCACGCCGCGACAGCAGACGACGATGCACGATGCACGCCGACACGCCGAGACCCTAAGGTGCTTCGCCCCTAAAAGAAAAAAATACCACCTGCTTTTGAAATATAAGCTTCGGAAGCGCTTTGAAGCAAGAGGCGAAGCAAGATGCATTTTTGCTCACGTCTGTATTTGCTTTTATCCTACCAGCATTGCGATTGCGATTTTTTGCGGATATCTGCTTAGACAGAAATAATAGCCTGTAATGAAAATCCCGGAAGGTTAGCCTGGTTTGTCGCCTGACTTGCTACTCCGGGTGTCGGGTGATGACTCTGGTATATACAATGAATCACATATACACACAAACGGTACATGCAGTCACATACGCACATATATTCACAAAAGAGTCATATATTCATGTTTGATGTACACACGCGGTAATATGCTTGTTATTTATAAAATAAGCGAGCCGTTTGGTGCAACTTGCGTCGCCTGTGAAAGTGCGGATCTTTTAGCAAGAAAGTGCGTTGGTTCTTGTTTCACGAAGCCTGCAATTTCTTTCCTGCTACCTATTTAATTCACACTGCTTAAGCCAGAAAGAACGCCATATGTATTGTACAGTTCTGAATGCACTGGCCTGTGCTGCGATATTCTTATATATTACATGGACGCTTGTCACAAAATAAATAAACCTCTGAGCATTTGCAGGTATTAATGCCATGCCTAAATAAAGTTATCTGGTGACAAAAGTTTTATTAATCGATGACTAAGTACCAGCGATTTCTTCCACATAAATTACTGAAATGTGATTTAGCAACAATTTTAGTGCCACTGGTTTTTTGCAGACCCGTGTTTTCGCTTTATGTGTTATAGCAAGGAGCGTTATGTACCCGTTCAGAAAACATGAGTTCAAGCAAACGTACTTCGTTGCAATAAATGTTATGAACAGTTCCTCAGTTCCGACCAAAACCTACGCAGTTCTCTGAAATAAATATACGATTTAAAAAATGCTCATCGCCCTTTAAAACTGTGTGCGCGGACGTAAAGGTGCGGCGCACTTTACCGATGCACAACCTTCGAGAAGCAAAACGGGAAGCGAATCACCACCGAACAAACATTTATCTTTCATTATTTTTGTTCGAGCACAGCAAACTGCATTTGCACAAGTAAAGGCTGTTCATGCGAGCCGGCCACTATTCTTGCCACGCACCACCCTATCGACTGCGTCACGAAGCGAAACAAGGGTTGCCGATAGGGAGAGACCGGAACGCGGCGAAGGCGGTGGGCCCCTCGGCGTAGCCTCGGGTATCGATATTTTTTAGCTACGATGGAAATCATAGCAGGCTTAAACGGGAAAAAAATAGAATGAACGAATAATAATAATAATATCTGGGGTTTAACGTCCCAAAATCACGATATGAATATGAAAGACGCAGCAGTGGAGGGTACGGGAAATTTCGATCACCTGGGTTTTTTGTAACGTGCACCTAAGTCTAAGCACACGGGCCTCCAACTTTCTCGCCTGCATCAAAAATGCACAGGCCGCGGCCGGGATTCGATCCCGCGACCTTCGGGTCAGCAGTCGAGTGCCATATCCAATAGACCACCATGGCAGGGCTAGACTGAACACAATGAAACGTTTTAGATGTGAAGCGTCTCTTGCTCGGGGGTATGACTCTCACTACGCATGCGCAACTCTCCTCCTTCCCTCTTTCCAACAGCGGCGCGTTACTCTCTCCATTTCTCTCCCAGCAGCTGCTTGCAGCTGCTGGGAGACGGCCACGCGACGGCCACTGCTTGCAGCAGTGGCCGTCGCGGTCGCACGCGTTTTTCTAGCTCCTCAGTTTTTCATTTTCTCCTTTTATTTTTTGTTTAATTTTTCATCCACAGTTATGATCCCCTTACCCCCTCCTCTATCGTTTGATTTACTTATCTATTCTCCTCTCCCGGGTCCAGCCCTCATTGGGGATTAAGTAGGGCGATGTAGGTCCGCCTAACCTTTTTTTTTTTTGATCGGCCTTTTCTTTTATATCATGTTTTTTTATTACGCCCCACCAGCCGATTCCCTCCCTGTCCCTCGACACTCCTTGTGATGGACGACAACTTTCCGCCAAGCTCCCTGTCGGATATCACCATGAGCTGTAGCTCTAGGCGCTCTCGAGCGTTTGAACTTCTTCTTCGGGAGGCAAACAACCTCCTCCGGCAAGATGACGCCAAAAAATCGCTGTCACCTCGCCGCCGTCCTCGCAAGGTTCGCAAGAGTCTTGCTCAGCCACGCAGGTACAAACGACCCGCCACTGTTGTGCCAGGCTCCACAAACCAGGCGCCCGAACCGCCATCCAGCCCCGGCCCCTTCAACTCCACGGGCGCCGTTCCCTCCACAGTCGAGAAAGACGCTGCTGCCATCTTGGCTCGTCCTCCCTCCCAAGTCGGCCATTTTAACGCCGAGGCAGATTCCAGCGAGCAAGTCACGGTGGATCAGGAGGGTAACGACCGCATTGGCATTCCAGAGGGGAACCAGGAGGGACAATGCCCCTTGTCAAACAAGAACCCCCCCCCCTCCCATCGCAGGGGGGAGTGAAGAAATCACTGCCTCATCAGCTTCGTGGAATGAAGCCACACGAGCGCCCACCAGGCCCCTTTCCCCCTTTGCTGACGTCACGGAGGAAGCACAGCTGACTCCAGGGAACCCAGCTCCCGCTCACACGTGCACAGCAAGGTCAGGCGAGCCATTGCCCATTCTTGAGGGAAAGGAGCCCCTGAATGGCGTGCCCTCCTCCCCACTCCCTCGCGCCAGCCGCGTGCTGGGACAGCTGACGGCTGAAGATTTCCCCGCCCTCTCCCCCACTGGAGCCCCGAGCGCTACAGAGCTTTGCGCACCAAGTGTTCCCATCAACACCGGGCGTCGGTATCAGCGTGCTGAGAAGCCCGCTGCCAGCGACCCACGCCACCGGCCCCCACGGCACACAAGCCCCGGCACCCAGCTGGAGACGACAGACCGGCTGTGAGGAGAGAAACTTTCCGAACAGCCACACAGGAAGCCATCTCCTCCTGTTTGGCTCCTCTGGAGGGCGTCAGTCGCGTCCGCGTAAATTTCGGTCACAACGTCGTCGCGGTCGACGTCACCGCCGGAACTCCACTCGACCCCCTGCTCGCTGTGGCTGACATCTGCGACATTGCTGTGCGCGCGAAGCAGGCGTCGACGAACACCTGCAGCGGCGTCATCTATAACGTCGACCCCGCGCTAGACGAGGATTCCATCCGCGCCAACTTCGCGTCACGGTTGCCTGTCCTTCAGTGCTCTCGCTCTGGTCGCCACGTTATTGTGCGCTTCGCCGGCAACAAGGCTCCCCCTGATGTGGAACTTTTCAAACAGCGCCGGCCCGTGCGTGCTCGTCGTCCACGACCAACCCAGTGTGAGCTCTGCGGACGCTATGGGCACACGGACGTAACGGGCACGTCTGAGCGGCGATGTGTGCGTTGTGGCGGACCGCACTCCCTCGGTGAGTGCACCGCGAAGAAGGCGAGGTGCTTCTATTGTGGCGCAGCTCACCCTGCTACCGAGCCCCGCTGCCCTCGTTGGCAGGAAGAGCGGCGCTTGTTGGAAGTGCGCGCCGAATCGTCGCTCCCAATCTCGCGCCGTGAGGCGCTCGCTATCGCGCGTGGACAGAATACAGGAGACCCAGCAACACCCGGCTCTACCACCATGTCCCGTGCCCACCCCCTGGTTTGCGAGAACTTTTCGTACGCGGCGGCCGCTGGTCTTCCGTCTGCAAAGAGCTCACAAACCGCCACAGACAAGAGAAACTCTGTGATCGCTGTGCTCTCGGCAGCGCTGACAGCCGCTATGGATTTTCTCCCTCTCGGCTGCCCCGTTCGCCCGCTCTGTGCTGCAGCGCTGGCCACCCACCTTGCGTTAACAAATGAAGGCGAGTGATCGACACGAGTCTAGGCCACGCATACTGCAGTGGAACTGCCGTTCACTGCGTCGCCGACAAGCAGAGCTCGCAGCGATCCTTCCCCTGCGCGACTACGACGTCCTTGCTTTGCAGGAGACGTATGTTCGCGTGGAGGATGTTTCGCTGCCCGGCTACATCGGCTACAGCAGTTCCACGCAGTGTGCGCTCGCTGAGTGCAATAATGCGCCGTGCTGTGACACCGCCCACCCGCCCGGGAAGCCGCGCGCCGGTTTGTACATTCGTGACACACTCGCTCATGCGCTTGTCCCCACAGAACATCTATGCTGTGCGACGAGTGAGTGCGTTGCTGCCACGGTCCGTGTGGACGGCGTGGACACCTCTGTCGCGAGTGTTTATGTGCGCCCAGTCGTCGCGGCCAGCTGCGCGTTTGTGCCGCGCCTTGTCGCCGTGCTTGCGCGTGACCACGTACTGTGTGGAGACTTCAACGCGCACCACGTCAGCTGGGTTTGCTGTACCACGGATGCGCGCGGTAGGGACCTATGCGACGCGATCAGTTCGGTGGGACTCCTCGTACTAAACTCCGGAGAACCCACCTTCATCCGTCGCAGTGCGGCCTCGACAGTGATTGACCTGGCGCTGGTGTCAGAACGCTGCTCCTACGAGTGGAAACGCCACGCTGACACTGCTGGTTCTGATCACTACCCGATCACACTCCTCCCGTGCCACCCCAGCCGTGGTGCTGTTCGTGAATACAGTGTTGTACGGTGGCCACTTTTTCGTGACCTGTGCGCGAGCGTGCAGAGCAGTGATGATTTCTTTTCGCGCATCGCGGACTGTGCTGAGCGTGCCACAACGCGCTGTGTTGTTCCCGCCGGCACACCCTGCCCTGACATCAAGCTGCTCAACCTCCGCGCAGTTCGCCAGCGAGCACAGCGGCGGGCGCTGCGCTCCTCGGCCCCCGGCGCATGGACAGAGTACAACCGACTCGACGCTGTGTGGCGGCGGCACGCCCAGCGGCTACGCGACCGCAGCTGGACGGGCGTCTGTTCCTCTCTGAGTGATCCACGAGGACGTCGCCGCGGCTGGCACATCATGCGCGTCCTGATAAACCCGAAAGTGTCGCGCTACCCAGTGCTCGCCATAGCCGTTGCGCAGGGCATCACTGAAAGGGAGCTTGCTGAACTGCTTGCCGCCTCTTTCGCGCCTCCTTCCCCTCCTAGAGCGGGGAGCGCTGGCAGTGTCACGACAAACGCCGCACCCCCGCTCCCTCCCGTGGATCCCATCACCTCAGCTGACATTCGCTCTCTCTGCAAGGAGGACTTCTCCCTCTACGAACTGGAACGGGTTCTCCTCAGAAAGCGCAAGCGCAGCGCCCCTGGAGCGGACAAAATCACTCATCAGCTGTTGAGAAACCTGGATGCCTCCCAGCGCCCACTCTTGTTGGATGCATTCAACAGAGTTTTCTCCAGTGCTGTCCTCCCGGAAGAATGGCGTTCCGCGACTGTGATTCCTGTCCTCAAACAAGGCAAACCGCCGCGATCGGTGACGTCATACAGGCCCATCTCTCTCACTTCTGTGGCGGGCAAAACTATGGAGGAGATGGCTCTTTACCGGCTACAGTGGATCGCGGAGGTGCGCAACGCTTTCCCACCAGAGCAGTGTGGATTCCGGCCACATCGCGCGACCATCGACTGCATTGCTGCAGTCGTGAGCACCCTCGAGCAGGCCCTTCACGATGGAGAAATGGCCATCCTACTCCTCCTTGACATAAAGTCGGCATTCGACTCGCTCCCCCACTCGTCTATCATCAGTGCTGTGCGCGCGCTAGGTGTTGAGGGCAAACTCTTGAACTACGTTCAGGCCTTCCTCACTGACCGAACGTTTACTGTGCGCGTGGGCGGGGCGACAAGTGCGCCGCGATCTGTCAGCTGTGGCGTCCCACAAGGCAGCGTCCTCAGCCCGTTTTTGTTTAATCTGGTGCTCGCGCCGCTCGTCAAGTGCCTACCAGAAACGGCTGTGTTCCCTGTTCGCGCAGTGGTGTACGCTGATGACGTCGCATTGTATGTGCGTGGTCCGACCCGAAAGTGCTCGGTGGTGCGCGCTTGCATGCAGGAGGCCCTCCAATGTGTGGCCGCCTTCGTGAGAAACATCGGACTCGTGATCTCGGTGCCGAAAACCGAGGCCCTCGTCGTCCACCCTCGTGCTGAAGCCCGACGACGTCTTCCGTGCCTTCAGCTGGATGGTGCACCAATTGTTTGGAGTAGCAACGTCCGCTACCTCGGCCTTACGATAGACAATCGCCTCCGATGGTTCCCGGCGGTGCGACGTGTACGACAGACGACGCGTCGCGTGGAATCGGCCGTGCGCCAACTACTCGCAGGCGGCAACGGCTGCCCCGCTGCCTTCGCCTGCACCATCTACGAGGCGATGGCTCTGTCTGCCATCCACTACGCACTGCCGATCTGCAAACTCCAGGCGCCACAGTGGCGACTGATTGACCAGGACCACCGCCGAGTCATCCGCATGTGTCACGGAATGCCTCGTGGCTCTCGTGTGGCCGAGACCCTCGCGGAGGCTCGTGCGTGGCCTGCGTCGCTCACGGCGGACCTGCGCGCATTGTGCCACTTGCAGCGTCTCCACCGAGCGCCTGATGCAGGTCCCCTCCTCTCGCGGTTACGTGCTGTGCCAAACTCACGTGTCGGCCAACTTATCGACGTGTACGACGGTGTTGTGGCTGACGACCCCGCACGCCTTTCGCGCTGGCCACCCCCTCACCGTCGAGTGCCCCTTCGAGTGAACTTGCACCTGCCGGGCATTCGATCCAAACGCCACACCCCCATCAGTGCCATTGCTCAGGAGGCCGCGGCGCGGATGTATGAGGACCTGGCCGGGAGGACGCAGGTGTTCACCGATGGGTCCGTCCTGCAGGATCGCTCAGCCGCGGCCGCCTGCATAGCCCCTCAGCTCAGCTCGGAACGACAGTGCCGCTTGCGATACTGTGCTTCCTCAACAACAGCTGAGCTAGTCGGGCTCCAGCTGGCTGCAGACCTCCTGCGCAATTCGCCGGCCGTCACGAGCGCAGCAATCTTCTGCGACTCGAAACCTGCACTCCGCCAGCTCGCGAGGGAGGAACGAGGCCCCCTTCTTGCTCAGCGTGCCGCTCTCAGCCTGCTGGCCCTCCAGGAACGAGGCTGTGATGTGGTCCTTCAGTGGCTCCCTTCACACGTCGGCATCGCGGGCAACGAGGCTGCAGACGAACTCGCAAAACGAGCACACTCCGCCGAGACTTCGCTGACGGATTACGCCAGCTCGTTCGCCTCGGCACGCAACAACCTTCGCCGGGAGCTGGTGCGCGAGCATCCTGACGCACGGGTCGCCTCCGGACACCCCCCTCCTCCTATCCCAGCCACTGGTTTCACTCGCCGCGAGCGCGCGCTTCTTCTTGCCCTGAGGACCGGTTCTGTGTGGCCCGCGGAACGCAGGCATCGTCTTCGCGGCGCCGCTGCACTGAACTGCACCGATTGCGGCGCGATCGAAACCCTGTGCCACCTATTGTTTGACTGTCCGTCTCTCAACACTGCGCGGAAGCGGCTCGCCATGAAGTACCGCCTCGTCGGACTGCCGTGTGCGACCCTACAGGACTTGCTCCATCCCACCGGCCACGTACACCGTCGCCGATCAGCCCTTGCGGTCCTACTAGCTTTTCTCGAGGATGCCGGCCTAGTCGAACGAATTTTCTAGCCGCTCACCACGGTGACTCGGACGCCCGTTCTCCTGCCCCCCCCCCCCCCCTCACTGTTTTTTTTTTTCACTCATACCTTTCTTTTTCTTCTTTTACCATACTCTTTTCACTCTCACTGTCCCTTTAATCCCTAATCCCCCGTGAGTGTATCGGTTGAGGTGTCCTCACTTGAGAGACAGTTATCGTGCACTCCACACCCAATTTCCATTTTCATTTCCTTCTTCCTTTTAAGAATCACCTCCCCCCCCCCTCCTGCGTTCTTGCTTCTGCTCTCGTGGCACATGCGCTACTCTCCTCCTCTAGTCTCCTCTCCTTCAAGTGGTAGAGCGCTGCGCGCGTTGTTGCTTCGGTTGACTCCTCTGAAATGCGGGCTCGACATGCCGAAATTCTCTCCCGCGCAACGCCTCGATAAGCGCCAGCGCATGCGCGTCCCCTCCCCCTATATCCCCTCTCCTACGCTGCTTCCCTCTCGCGCACCTGTAGACCGCGTTACCAGCTCGCCCTGTGAGAATAGACCTTTTTCAAGCAATCCCAGAACGCCCCGCGGGCGCGCAGAGCACTATGAGGAAAGTGTGTATCTCGAGCGAGCCGGTTGCACGGTCGCCTGCTGCTTGTTGGCGCCGTGGGAGCACGATACAAAATTAGCGCGTCGCCGCTTGTTTTGTGTTATTAAATCGCAAATACTATACATTCCCGAACACACTTGCATGTACGCATGCAATGTAAAATGAATAAGGCATACGGTGTAAGTATTACCGAGCAGATGTATATCGGATATAGCAGTGAAGCGGCATGCGAGACATCGCGTGCGGATGCATGTTCTAACATACTATAGTGAGCAATGTGAGCTGGAACGCTTCATTTATATTTATTCAACGATTCCGTGTTCACAAGCCGCTAAGCGACTTGCGATCGAGCTGTTAACACCGAACTAGAAAAGTGGTACTACAGAATTCATGTATACAGATGATTATTTGATTTTAATTGATAAGTCACGCGCTGTACAAAGAAGTGAACGCATTATAAACATATTTAAAGAATAAGGGATGGGACTAAAATGTACTTGTGAGGTGCCTTGCTCTTATAATTTGCATTTCCTTGGTACATGCTTACCGCGGAGCATGTTTGCTGGCAGTGTACTTACGAAGTCCGTGTTGAGCGAAAACGGTGTTTAATTTCCTGGTCGGCGCATTCGAATATCATTAAACAAGGAATTGCAATGTCATGCTCCCGCGCGGCATCGGAAAAAAGACTTCCGCACATAAGCTGAGCAGTGGTTTCCAGCTGCAAATTGATCGCCCCAAGGAGGCGGGGTATCCTGCGCATCATTGCATCTGTTTCCGAAAAGCTCCTTCGCATTGCAAAGAAAGATAAATACAGACGTCCTCCACCCGCGAATAATGAAGAAACTGAGAATATTGCAGTCGCATTTGTTCCGCAGTGCACAAGAGGGCGCGGTGTCTGCAGTATACGCAAGAAAAAATGCGGTGAGAGGCATGCCAATTGTTTTGTCATTTGTTCTGTAAGAGTTGTTAATCGAAGTCCTCTTTATAGTGTTCACATGTACATCGGCAAGACTGGTCGATGTATTAATACGCGCCACAGAGAGCACCGATATTCACTGAATGGAGCCGTCTCATCTCGCCTCGCATTGTCAGCCATGCGAATGTAATCCCATCTTCGAAAGCACAGTAGTTTTGTACCGTCACCCTATACTCACCCAACGCGAAAAATCTTGGGGCATATCATACCATAAAGAACGCCGCATTTTATGTAAGTCTCGTTACAAGACAAGGAATTCAACTTTATTAATCGACTGTAAACACGCGCCTTGGTTGTTTGCCTTTTTGCGCTTCTTTATGACATGCGCGAGGCACCCACATTTTTGTATGTATGTTTTTTCACACGTGCAATTAATTTTCTCTTGTCAATGAGCGCTTGTGGTGTGTGTATTTCTACTCCAACCTGTAATTATTAGGCGAACGAAGGTTGGCAGGCGCTTATCGATTGTTACCTATAATACGAGCGACGCGGATGCTGTGTAATCCTTTTCTCTTATTTTACTAAATGGCGTCTATGTTTTCTAGCGCATATACTCTTTAAATAACAGAACTTCGCAATTTGCTCCTCGACAGTGCCGATAGACGTTCATTCCAAATGCATCCACGAATTATAGAACGATCCCGCATTCCTTAACAATCGAGTTGTATCCTTATTTATGTCATTTTACCATAAGGTGTACTGGTGAAAAAAATGATAAAAAGTGCAGCTTCTGAGCCGCTCAACTGGTTAACAGTGGGGCAGATGGAAATCGTGCAGAGGCCGTCACAGCTACATACTGAAGTTCACGATTGAATTACGCAGTAATATGTTGCGCCTTGCCAAATTCACTTGATTTGAGAAGTGCTGGCACGGCGCAGACGGAAAGCTAAAGCGTGAGGCCCGCGCGCTCGTCGCGGCGACTGCTGCGCATTGCTGCTGCGGCGTACACACTTTTCCCATGAGCGCTTTCGCACCCGTTGGCGGCGCTCGTGTGCTTGAAAAAGGTCTATTAACGACCAGGCTAGAGGGAAAACACGACGCGCGTAGTGTTCCTCTTCCCGTTCCACGAAGCGAGGTTTGTAGCATGCCCAACGGACGCCAACGGAACACGATCGTGCAAGTGCTCTGGCTTCGCATCGCCTCATGGTCCCCTTTAGCCGGAGATGGTGTGATTTTTTATAGCCATGCTACGGGAGCTCCTAGCCATTGTGAGATGAAAAAGCCTCCATTGTTCGATACTCATGCTAAACTGCACAAATTTGGGACTGTTGCTGCCATCTTGAATGAATAAAACACGCGAAAGAACGAGGACGAACAATTGAAACAACAGACCACGGCGCTGACTCGCAACTAAATATTTATTTCGCAACGAACATACTAAATAGCGAAATAAAGTTTTAGTTGCTAGCCAGCGCCATGGTCTGTTGTTTCTACTGTTCGTCCTCGTTCTTTCGCGCGTTTTATTCATTCAAGATGGAATCAAACCAGCTTGCCCAGTTAAACGTTCTAATACAAGACTGTTGCTGATCGTGCCCGAGCTACAGATGTGGCGTGTGGTTCACAAAGTGTGTATATGCCTGATTACCTTAGAATGACAGAAATCTCAGGTAGTTATTAGGGATTCATATTAAAGGACGGTAGGCATGGAAACACGGACACAAGAGAGAAGTCTGGACAACACATACGCAGAATTTACGTTTGTGGTTTGTTGTGCCGTTCATGTTGCCCAACCTCACTGTCACGGTTACCTTGCTTATGCTTTTTCTGCCCGCATTGACGCTGTTAGGCGTGCTGTAGGCTACCTAAAGAGTGTCCAACTCTGATCGAAACTTCAACGAAAGCTCTGGGTTGCAGTAAATTCGGCACGCCAGTTATGTCTGTCCTCGTGATCATTTTTTATCCCTCTTTCAGTCCTAGTTCTCTCGCTTTTTAGATGCGAAGCATCTTATGGCAGAGTTCAATCTGGTGGTGGCGTGCGTCGTGACCACACTTACTGCGCATGCGCATACCCTCGGCACTCCCCCTCACCCCCTCTCCACTCCCCCTCTCCCTTTCTCCACTCCCCCTCTGAACTGCGGGCTCGACATGCCGAAGCGCTGCTTCGCATCGCCTCAAGTCCCCTTTAGCGGGAGATGGTGTATTTAACATTGGAGCTGTTCGGAGTAAGGGCGGTTTCGTAGACAAAACCAAAAAACTCGGAGGGTATGCGCCACAGAAAGTGGGCATGTGCCAAGCAGCTCCTAGCATAGCATAGCCATGCATGGTGTAGTAGAGCAACGGGGTGGGAGAGGGAACTGACGTTGAGTAGATAGGAAAAGAGGGCAGGTGATAAACATGGCACCTTCCTGCATATTGTAGTATAGCAAGCAGATCGGAACGTGAGGAGGAATTATGTTAGCGTGAGGAGGAAGGAGGAGAAGGAAAATAGGAAGGGAGTGGTGAAACCACAGCACATCCATGTACAGTATAGCATAGCGAGAGAGGGGAGACAAGGGAGAGTGATGAGCAGTGGTGTGAGGCTTAGGTGGAGAGAGGGCAATCTGGAAAGACAAAAAGAAAGAAAGTCGAAATAAAGGGGAAAGAAGAACACAATATAGAAAGACCGAAAGATGGAAGCAAGAAGAAATAAAAGACGGCAGATCCCACGCATTGTGGGAATCGATGTAATGCGAAGCAGCCAGCAAAGAGCTGCATACATCGTCTTGTATGTGATGGTTTTTATGTTAACTCCTCTTATTTATGTTCATCACACAGTAACGTCGCGCAATACCAACTTCGGGGATTAAGCTAGCGAAACGGCCGCCAGCGCACCATGAGCGTGGCACGTAAGTCATGCTGTACATGACATGCGTGTCATGGTTTTCATGTTAACTCGTGTTATTTATCTTCGTTACACAGACATGTCGCAAGATACCAATTTTGGTGTATATCAAGCTAGCGAAACGGCCGCCAGCACGCCATGAGCGTGGCACGTAAGTCATGCTGTACATGACATGCGTGCCATCATTTTCATGTTAACTCGTGTGTTATTTATGTTCTTCACACAGTCACGTCACGCAATGCAAATTTTGGTGTATATCAAGCTAGCGAAACGGCCGCCAGCGCCCCATGAGCGTGGCACGTAAGTCATGCTGTACATGACATGCATGTCACGATTTTCATGTTAACTCGTGTTATTTATGTTCGTTACACAGTCACGTCGCAACATACCATTTTTGGTGTATATAAAGCTAGCGAAACGGCCGCCAGCGCGCCATGAGCGTGGCACGTAAGTCAAGCTGTATATGACATGCATGTCATGATTTTCATGTTAACTCGTGTTATTTACGTTCGTTACACAGTCACGTCGCAAGATACCAATTTTGGTGTATATAAAGCTAGCGAAACGGCCCATCGCGCCATGAGCGTGGCACGTAAGTCATGCTGTACATGACATGCGTGTCATGATTTTCATGTTAACTCGTGTGTTATTTATGTTCGTCACACAGTCACGTCACGCAATACCAATTTCGGGGTAGATCAAGCTAGCAGAACGGCCGCCAGCGCACCATGAGCGTGTCACGTAAGTCATGCTGTACATGACATGCGTGTCATGATTTTCATGTTAACTCGCGTCATTTATGTTCGTCACACAGTCACGTCACAAGATACCAATTCTGGTGTATATCAAGCTAGCGAAACGGCTGCCAGCGCACCATGAGCGTGGCATGTAAATCATGCTGTACATGACATGCGTGTCATGATTTTGATGTTAACTCGTGTTTTTTATGTCCGTCACACAGGCACGTCACAAGTTACCAATTCTGGTGTATATCAAGCTAGCGAAACGGCCGCCAGCGCCCCATGAGCGTGGCACGTAAGTCATGCTGTACATGACATGCATGTCATGATTTTCATGTTAACTCGTGTTATTTATGTTTGATACACCATCAAGCAGCAAGATACCAATTTTGGTGTATATAAAGCTAGCGAAACGGCCGCCAGCGCGCCATGAGCGCGGCACGTAAGTGATGCTATACATGACATACGTGTCATGATTTTCATGTTAACTTCGTGTGTTATTTATATTCGTCACACAGTGGCGTCACGCAATACCAATTTCGGGGTACATCAAGCTAGCGAAACGGACGCCAGCGCACCATGAGCGTGGCACGTAAGTCATGCTGTACATGACATGCCTGTCAAGATTTTCATGTTAACTCGTGTCACAAATCACGTTGTATTCACGTTGTAATCACGTTGTATCACGTTGACGTTGCACAAATCATTTGCTGTATTCTGACTCTGGAGGCCATTTCAGTGCAATTGTTTTACATCGAAAGCTCTTAAAGGATCACAACAAGAGCCGTTTTTGGCGCCGTAGTTGTCCGCCGCCGCCGCCGGTCTCCGTAACCGCTATCGCGCGGTATAAATAAAGAAAACGAAATAAGGAAAAAAATTCCAGGGTGGAACGGCGTCCGAACCTGGGTCCTCTGCGTTCGAGCCCAGTATTCTACGTCAGAGCCTTGCTAGTGCTAGAAACTACTTTGCAAAAAGACCATATATAGGCTTCATGTCGGGAAGGAACCACATTAGGATGTGTAATGTAGCCTGGTAGAAGAGTAAAATAACAGCCAGGCGTCACACAATGCGAATCCTGTAACCAGGAATCACACAATCTGACTTGCCCGGCGAGTGGGTTGTTGAATGCTTCCAACTTATTACAAAGTGGTCTGGCATAATTCTTCATTGTCATCAGCCACAGCATCAACAAACTACACATAATGCCTTACAGATGCTTAGCGGGTACCACGGTTCTCTGCAGAATGACGAAAAACGGCATAGCGGCTGCTTCCCTATTTCAGAAAAAATTATGATGATTTAGAGCGTAGTGAGTTGCTCGCAAGTGCACTTCTATTGTTTGCCAAGGAGGCCCATAAGGCCCCCATGATCCATTTCCTCATCGTCTCGATAAAGTTCTTTGCCACATCTTTCTGTTTCGCACGTTAGCTTATGATATAGTGTGGTGGGGCGATTGAAATAACGACCAAGGGTAACACAATGCGAATTACGTAGCTAGTAGGTCGTTTAAAGCTTCCAACCCATTATAGAGGGCCCAGCCATAATTCTTTATCGACATCAGCCCTCGCATCAACAAAGTGCACATAATGCCTAACAGATGGTACCTCACTTCTCCGCAGAATGACGAATAATGGCGTAGTGGGTGCATCCCAACTTCACAAAAATTATTAAATGCGAAGCATTTCTTAGCGAACCTCTGGCACTTTGAGCGTTTCTATCTACGTATCTATCTATCTATCTATCTATCTATCTATCTATCTATCTATCTATCTAGCCGCCTACGTCTGGGTGCTCTCATGATCGCCTCCTTAACTTGGTGTAGACCATAATTTGCATGGGAAGGTAAGAGGATTTGACGAATATGATTGCCGGGTCATGACATGAATAACCTTAAAATCCTGTCGCGTACGTCGTCAAACCCTTTCCACTTGACACGTGTGGCACATAGCCGTTTACCACGGGCCGCGGTGTACGAGTATGCGCCACGGGTGATTGACAGTTTATATCTACCCAGGAACGGTGAGAACAGACATTGATAACCTAAATGCTAGAGCGTTAAGGAAAACCAACATCGGCAGCATTGACTCAACGAATGGAAAAATTGAAAATTAGGATCCCAGCAGGAATCGAACCCAAGCATTCTGCGCGGAAATCAGGTATTCTGCCACTGAGCCACGCCAGGTCTATAAACTGGTTCGGAAAAACAGCCTACGCAGGCGTAATATCGGCATAACGTCACCTGTGGGTGTGGTGCTGGCTAACTAATTTTACAAGAAAGCAATAAACACTACATGATACTCCTACGATGTGTACTCCTACGATACAGGCGTCATATCAGATTAACATCTGTAGTTCCAGTGTTGGCTCCGCTTTTATAGCAGTCTAATCAACATTACATTTGTATTTCAATGATTCAGCAAGCTATATTGAAGCATTGCTCAACCCCGGAGGAATACATTAACGAAAGCTACATATGATATCCACATCACCGCACCGTAACTGCACTTCGTCCACCAGAACGACGCAGTGTCGTCTTCGTTTCTTACGAGGCTGCGAGATGGCCTCATGCTGACCGAGGATGATGCCAGATTGATTGACAGCCGCTTTGTAGACTAGGCTACGTAGGCCACATACGCCCAAGTAGTCTACGAATACGACAAACACCATCCACTGATGTTGGTCTACGTAGCACTATCCAGGCCTACCAGCCTCGACGGCCTATACCTCACCAACGCGAAGGGTAGCTTCAGGTTCCAACATTTCACCGGCTCTGTCGACAGACAATTTATCGGCGAAATGACCGAGGCATCCACGAATCTACTCTACCACATACTTCACTACACAAGGACCCCTCGTCACCACGATCACGACCGGATCCTGTAACATGTCATGACCAGCTGTTGGTGCTCACTGATCATGGTGATGATGCCCTTGTTCAAGAACTGTCAAGAACTTCTTGCACACAAGCACACGGGTTCGTGAAACGTGCGTGCGTGCCATTGGCAGTGTTACCCAACCGTAAACAACTGGTTATATAACATATATGCGTTTCTTCAACATATATATCTGTGCATATAAAATTTATGCAAATCTTTAGCGACATTTTGTAACGTGTCGCTAAGTAAAAAAAAGTTACGCCACAGTCACCTCCGCCGCATGCTTCGCATAACGTCGACTCCCACGGTACGTGGGATCTGCCTAATTTTTAATTGTGGCGTAGTTGGTACATTGTTAATGTACTTGCCTCAAGAGCGTTTATAACGGGCTCTAGAAATACCACTCTTCCAGCTTTTGCTGCGACTGTGCTGCGCTTTCCGCGCAGGTCTTGCGTTTTTTTATAAGATGAAGCGTGAAACTGTCTTGACTGTTCAAGCTACAAACATGCCGTGCGCTGTCGATAAAGATCCCCTTCCACCGAAAAACGTTCGTTCTTAAAATTTTTTTGGTGGCTTTCATGGCCAGAACTACGATATCATTAGAGTCACGCCTTAGGGTGTATCCACACGACGGACCGAATCCGTCTTTTCCGCCGCGGACGGCGCATCACGTGACCCCGCGTCACGGATTTGTGCCATCCGTGCCTCGTCCGCGGACGTCGCGGACGGAAAATGCCAAGCTCTTTTTCGCAATCGGATTCGCGCGGAATACCACAACAGATTTAGCCGAGGGTGCCATTATAGGTCTAGCAACAAGCGTTGCTTTTTCTTTTTCTCGTATGGTTTCGTAAATTTAGCCGATGAAGATTTATTTTATTATTGCCAGATATCTGTCTATTCAAGACCTTGTAGGCGTTTTCCAACACACTACGTAATGGCTGCTCTTAAAGCGAGGCTCTCCAAGTCTGCGCGTAGGTTAAGCTGAACAGTCTCGGATGCAACAAATAGGAGCTATGTTTCGAGTAGAAATGCACAGACGTGCAACACTTGCCCGAAGCAAGGTACCGTAGCGTGACCTGCAGCCTTGTTTCCGCTGATATGGCTCGCCGCATCACGGGGTCCTGTCGTTCTATGCGAGGTCCCACGAGCGACAGCAACTGAACAAACTGCTCTCTTGACACTCGCAGCAGCCCCCTGTATTTGGTGTCGATAACCAAAAGCTCACCGTACAGTTGGTGTTGTATACCCAGATGCTTGTAGTCCTTTTGCCAACAAGATCTTTTTGCAGGAAAGAACAGCGCTTCACCGTCTAATTCTGGTAATGCAACAGCCATTGCAGCTAATCGTCGCTTTCTTTCGAACTCCATCTTCAACTTAAAAGAAACTCTGCGCCATAGACGGAAACATTAAAAACCATTAAAAACCCTCAATACTTTTGCTAGCGATGAATGTGTTTTCGACTTTCAGACTGCTCGCGCCATCTAGAGAAAAAAAGAACAAGCACGCATTCGCACATTATTATGACCTCTGAGATTTGGTAGCTATCGCAGATCACCGAGCTCATGTTCTGCCAATAGAGGTACTCGCTAAGCCTACAGCTCTCAGAAAACGAGTACGGCGCTTGGAAACAGTACCGAATTGTCATGAATACGTTGCCGGCGAAGCTTGAGGACACAAACCTAAAGCCGACACAATCGTCAGTTTGGGACTAACAGCCCACGCAAGGCGAGACGAAGAGCTTAAAGATTCGAAGCGGGCAGCTCTCGCTTCAGTCAGTGCCGCCATGTTTTTTTGCTGCGGCGCGTCCGTCTACTCGCTTCGTCCGTCGTCTGGATGTGCTTTGCAGCCGGACGGGCGGCGGAACGATCGTCCGCGGACGAGATTTCCGCGGATAATTCCGTCGTGTGGATACACGCTTAGTGGAGGACTTCGTACGCATTTTAACCACGTGGAGATGTTTGCCGTGAGCCTAAATCAGAGTACATGGGTGTTGGTGCACTTCGTCTCCATCTAAATATGGCTGCCGTGAACGGAAATCGAACCTGTGTCATCGAGCTTAGCAGCACAAATGAGCGGGTAATGGCTGTTCTTTTTTTCTTTTTTTTTTGTCCTGGACGTCATATACGACGCAGCAAAATTGTTACTAAAATAACTCAAGCTATTTCGGTTCGAGGCGTGGTGACATCGGACGCCATGTTCACGTATGCACTGTGTGCTACTATTTGATATATTCCTTTGGCGCTTTGTTGCCTCGGCCTCCTCGGTAAACAAAACGCATCGATTAAGCAACGAAGGGATTATAGGAGTGAACGTAGTGTCACAATCGCGATTGAATAAAGTTATATATATATATATATATATATATATATATATATATATATATATATATATATATGTATATATATATATATTTATATTGTAGCGAAGAGGAATGCCCAGCGCTGCAGCCACATCGCCAGCTTAGCTCGAGGCACGAGCTGGAGCTGCCCAGCCTGTGTTTGCTGAAACGCTGCCTGCGCCTGTTACAGATCTTGCTGTCCCTGCTCGGACGCTTCCTGCCCAGTGTTTTTATTATATTTTCCATCGGGTGTGATGAAGGCCGTTTTAGGTTGGTCGTCAGGCGCCATGGGGACTGGCCAATAGCCGCTCCGTAAGTCAATAGAAGAAAAGAACTCCGCGCCTTGAAGGCAGTCAAGGGCATCGTCAATTCTCGGTAAGGGATAAACGTCTTTTCGAGTGATTTTGTTGAGACGGCGGTAATCAACGCAGAAGCGAATCGACCCATCCTTCTTCTTAACGAGGACAACTGGAGATGCCCATGGGCTATTCGAAGGCTGGATGACGCCACGCTTCAGCATGTCAGCTACTTGGTCGTCGATTACCTGGCGCTCTGTCGTAGACACGCGATACGGTCTTTGTCGCAGTGGTGCGCTGGTGCCCGTGTCTATGCGGTGACTCACAGCTGACGTACGACCGAGGGGAGCATGCTGGCAGTCAAAGGACGAACGGAATCTGTCGAGGAGATTTAGGAGCTGGGCGCGTTGAGGAACAGTCAACGTGTCGGCAGCGGAGCTGCTCAGGACATCAGGCGTAGGCGTCTGCTGCGAGGAGTCACAGGTGACTCCGTCGACTTCGTGTTCGGCGGTGGAAGCAGTTGGCATGTCAGTGATGGTCGAAGGGTCGACACCGTGGACACGTCCGACGCACTCACCGCGAAGCAGTGTTAGAGGCCATGACAAAAGGTTGGAGACAAGCAGTGTGCTGACACCGTCACGGATTTCCAAAAGGGCAAAAGACAGCGGTGAACATTTGCGGCGGACGAAGATAGGAGATGGCGTAAAAAGTGCGCTTGACTCGGCGATACTGTTGCAGGACACCGTGGCAAGGGCAAAGGATTGCGGCGGGATCGTAACGTCTTCGGCAAGAAATAGCTTGTCCTCGGATTCACGAGCGTCAAATAACGGAGCATCGCAAAGCGCTTCAAATGCCACTTCCGCGCGAGAACAGTCAATGACGGCGTTATTAGCGGATAGAAAGTCCCAACCCAAAATGACGTCATGTGAACAAGAATGCAGGACTAAAAATTCGACGATGTAGAGGATATCGTTAATTACGACGCGAGCAGAACATGCAGCGGCCGGCGTGACGCGGTCTGCGCTGGCGGTACGAAGCGAGATGTTGGACAGCGGCGTCGTAACTTTTTTGAGCAAGCGCAGAGTTTGGCACTGATAACTGAAACTGCTGCACCTGTATCGACAAGGGCGAGTGCAGCGACGCCATCCACATACACGTCAATAACGTTCGTCGGTGAAGGGAGAGGCCTTGGTCTTTTCGCGGGTGACGCAGTTCCTGCCTCTGGAACTGCGGCAATTAGTTTTCCCGCTCTGGCGTAGAGGGACGACGGCGCATCGGCGATAGCGAGCGGCGTCGAGGCGATGGCGAGCGGCGGTTGGCAGCAGGATGGTGGTCGGTACATGAAGACATCTGGCCGGGGTTCCGAGACGCTGAGAACGATGGCCGCGGTGACACATACGGGTCAGGTTCGAAGGTCTGGTGGTAGGGACGTACTCGACGACGGCAATATCGAGCGACGTGGCCCGGTAGCCCACACGCAAAGCATATTGGCCGGTTGTCGAAAGTGCGCCATTGTCCGCTACCCTGGAGGTACATGGCCTGATCGAGGCGGGGTGTTGGTCGCAGTGGCACGGCAGATGGTAATGGCGGAAAGGACTGAGGCGGCGACCGTGCGGCAACTTCGGCGTAGCTTAGGGGAGCATTTACCTCGGCACAGGCAACAGGGGTCGGCGCCGGTGGAGTGTCGCGGGCAGAAGGCAGAGCCGCGCAAACTTGCTCCTGTATCACCTGGCGTATGTTTGCTGGCAAAGGCGATGGTGGTTGGCCGGCTGTTGATAGCAGCGAAAGCTGACGAGCGACCTCAGCACGGACAAACTCCTTTATCTGGGAGAACAGTGACTCGAGGTGAGGAGCGCTAGCCACGCTCGAGATGGCTTCGTCAGATACGTGTTGGCGGCGCGTGAGAAGACGCTGTCTTCGGAGCTCGTCGAAACTCTGGCAAAGCTCAATGAGTTCAGAGACAGTGCCAGGGTTCTTAGAGAGCAGCATTTGAAAGGCGTCATCGGAAATGCCCTTCATGATGTGGCGCACCTTGTCCGCTTCGGCCATGTTCGGGTTGACCCGGCGGCAGAGGTCGAGAACGTCCTCGATGTAGCTGGTGAACGTTTCACCTGCCTGCTGGGACCGGCTTCGTAGGCGTTGTTCTGCCCGAAGTTTGCGCACACCAGGGCGGCCAAAAACTGCTGCGATGTTGGTTTTGAAGGTCGTCCAAGTGGGGATATCGGCCTCGTGGTTTTTATACCACAGCTTGGCGACGTCCGTTAAATAAAACATTACGGTGCCGAGCTTCATAGGATCGTCCCATTTGTTGGTAGCGCTGGCTCTTTCGTAAGATTCAAGCCAATCCTCCACGTCTTTCTCATCGGTGCCGCTGAAGATCTCGGGTTTCGCGCAGAAGTTGGGCACCGGGACATACCATGGGCAGCGAAGCCGTGGGGGCTGCCGAGTTGGCGTTGTCAGGCATGACGGGAAGCAACTTTCGACTGCGTAATTCCAGGGCCGGGGAAAACCGCAGCAACCTCCACCAAAAATATAATAAAAACACTGGGCAGGAAGCGTCCGAGCAGGGACAGCAAGATCTGTAACAGGCGCAGGCAGCGTTTCAGCAAACACAGGCTGGGCAGCTCCAGCTCGTGCCTCGAGCCAAGCTGGCGATGTGGCTGCAGCGCTGGGCATTCCTCTTCGCTACAATTTATATATATATATATATATATATATATATATATATATATATATATATATATATATATATATATATATATATATATATATATATATATATATATATATATATATATACCGATAATCTATAAAGTCACTCCCCTAAAAAATTTTGGGAGGATCGAATCATGCAATGAGAGCCAGAAGCAATATTAGACACACCGATCCGCAGTCCGCTTTTAGTTAACGTGCACGCTGCGAATTTTTATTGTTCAACTACACTCAACAGAAATCTGCCACCGGCACTAGACTGCAGGTCAAGATGCAGTGCCTAAATATACGTAGTGGCCGGTGAACGGTTGTGCTGCGCGAGCAGTCGCTTTTTTTTAATGAAGAAACTGGCTAGCAGACGCTGCCTGCGTCGGTGTTGTCTCTCGGGCGCGAGGGCGCGCTCTGGTCCCTTGCGACCTGGTAGTTCAGCGTTCATCGCAGAAAGAGCGTTTCAATAGTCAACGCGCGCCGTTCAGCCTCTCTGTCGCCAAACGGCAAGTGCTGAGGAGGTGGCGCCCTCTCTTGTGATCAAGCAAATGAAGGAGACGACGATGCACACGCGACAGCAGACGACGATGCGCGATGCGCACCGACAACCTAAGGTGCTTCACCCCTAAAACGGTTTTTTTTCTTTCTGGCACTGTTCTTATAACCTCACATATGCGTAAAATATGTTTCTCTACGGCCATTGCAGAGGTATTGGTTATAGTGTATTGCACATTGTGATCATTCTTCCGTGTGTTTGTCTTGTTTGTTTTTTTAATTACTTTTGTCAAGCTTGGTATTTCGGACTCTCGGATTCACGTTGAACACTTATAAAGAGCTAACAAATACCGGTATGACCTCTATAGTGAGTTAATTCTTTGTTTATTGCTTTGTTCTTCCTGTAATATCCTTTATTTCGAACGTTGGAGCCAAGGAGTTGACTGCGCCTCTGTAAGACATCACCATATCTGTTCGCATATTTGTTAACGCAGAAGGCTTAAGATCTCATCAGATGCACGCAATGAACAACGTGGCGTGTAGTGCAAGAACTCAGGTTACCTTCATAAAGATCGCGCTATAAAATCTGGCTCCAAGCGGGAAAGCAAACCTTGTGTTCTGCATGGCATTCTACCACAGAACTGCGCCAGTTCTTTACTTTACTACTTGAATTTGGCGCATAACACTGAACAAGCTGCAATGATAATAAGAATACACAAAACTACACATTTTCCAAATATACCAAGTCACGCAAGTGCAATAAAGAACTTTGGCCGTAACTCTGTACTGTCACCATGTCAGGCAAGGAGTCATGTCAACATATATAATATTTGGTGGCAGAAGAGCAGGATAACATCACACCATGCCAATTTCACAACGCGTTAGTGGTTGAAAAGCTGTCAACCAATTACAAAAGAAACTGAGCTATATTTCATCATCATCAGCCACAACATCAAGAAGGACGCTGGCCTTGAAATGCGGCGCGCGCTATAAAAATTCACGTGATCTGATAAGCTCCGATCATGATGAGCACTTTCGTATTTGAGTCGTCGTCAACGAAAACATAAGGGACACTAATTTTTTAGGACTATACCACTAAAATAATGAAAAAAAGTAGTCGTCCGCAGAATAATAGCGTCTCCTGAAGAAAGGTATTTATTCATTGTGATAATCATTATCTGCGCCATCAGTATCTTTATGCATAATCTCTGCGGGAATATTCAGTGAGGGAATGTTTAGAGTATGGAGCACGCATGGATTTTGAAAATTGTATTGATTAATACTAGTTTCCCAACTGAATTGAATTTTAATTGAATTTAGAATTTATCATTGCGACACTGGCCCAAGTGCCACTAAACTTTGATTATTTTTCAGGTTAACCAGTGATGAAGAACACGCCACGCATTCCGGCTTTTCAGTCACGGACATTCACGCCAAGACATCATTCGATTGGCCGACATACGTCATCATGAAACTCCTTTGATAAAGGGAACCAATCTCCTGCGGGGCTGGGTCGAAAGAACATCGAAAAGAAGTCGAAATACGAATAGAATGGTAAATGAGCATTGTGGTTTGAGCAAAGGGGCTGGATAAAGATGAGTTGTAACAAATATATAACAGTAAATAGCTACAGGATGTGGTCTTTACTTTTTCTTCAGAGCTTTTCATTCATATTTTAAGATAACAGTGAGCAGATTCAGCCTACGGATCGTATAGACCTGAATTTCTGGTCGTAGGATGGGGCCTCAGTTGAAGATTATTTTTTTTTCTGCAAAACACAAAACTGAGCTTAGAAAATTGATATAGGCAGCTAAGATAATGATAGCGGGCATTACACGTAAACGAAACAAATTGTTTGTTCCCAGGCATCTGTAACTATTCAAAACTTTTTTTAATTATGTAGCTGTGATAATGCAGAAAACCTTTTCTTTGTCATTTTAATGTTCTAGTTCTTTAAATATTTAATGTATTATCACAAACGCATAAGACAGCTGTCTTCTAGGTTAATATTTAGGTAGGCTTATCGTGACCTTTGACAAAAGCACGCCAAATTGAAGAAAAAACATGGGTTAGTTTGACGAAAGTCGCATGTAATCCGCTAACCACGTTTCTTGAATACGAAGCAAGCACGTAAGCTTTAAGCAATAACGGCTTGAACGGGCACACAAGCCTAGACAACTACGTCATAGTCAGCAAAATAAATTATCGAGTTATACATGCCGAAACAATGATATTACGGTCAGTCACACTGCAGTGGGGACTCGAAAATATTTTTGACCATTCGGATTTAATTAACCTGCTTCGACTAACCCTCAGTACAAGGCCATGCCTTCCTTTAGCATGTCTGGAGCTTGGTTAGCGGGGACAACAAACACACGTGTTATAGGGGAAAGGAAGGTGTAGAGGAGGAGAGGTAGGTCACTCTTTCAACCGGCGTAACAGTTCCATGTTTGACATCGCAAAAGACCGCAGGTTCGTCGAAGGGCACTTGACCATTCGTGGAACGAGAGAAAGAAATTGACCGTCGCTGCAAACACCTCCCCACCTAAATAAATGCAGTCACCTTGGCGAGAATTCGAACTCGCGTTCTCGTGCTTAGCAGATAAACGCTATAGCCGCGTGGCTACCATGCCGAAATGCCTCGTCAGCAGCGTCTTGTGGCGCGAATGCGGTAGGAATATTGCAACATTTGTAAAGACAAATCCCCCTACGTATGTAACTAAGTGTACCACATAGAATTCTGAATTGCAGTAGACCTCTTCGAAAAATACATCGCCTGTGTGCGCAGTGTACGTTTTACAGAGAGTGTCATAAGGGCCGTTCTTGGCGCCGTAGTTGTTCGCCGCCGCCGCCGCCGCCGGTGTCCGTAACGGCAATCACACGAAATAAGAAAAAAAACACCGATGGAACGGGGTTTGAACCTGGGCCCTCTGCGTTGGAGCTCAGTATTCTACCCCAAAGCTATGCCAGTGCTTGAAATCGATTTGCATAAAGATCCTATACAGGCTTCGTGTGGGGAAGGAATCGCATTAACTTATGTAATGTAGCGTGGTAGAAGAGTAAAATGACAACCAGGCGCCACACAGCGCGAATTCTTCAACCAGGGGTCACACATTGTGACATGGGCAATGAGTGGGTTGTAGAATGCTTCCAACCCATTACAAAGGGCTCTGGCATAATTGTTCATCGTCATGAGCCACAGCATCAACAAATTGCACATAATGCCTTACGGGTGTTTAGCGGGTACCACAGCTCTCCGCAGAATGACGAAAAAATGCCATATTGGCTGCTTCCCTATTTCAGAAATGGTGATTGGGTTCCTCAAGAGTTTATAGTGGGCTCCTTGCAAGTGCACTTCTATTGGTTGCAAAGGAGGTCCACAAGGCTCCCATGATGCGTTTCTTCAGGGTCTCAATAAAGTTCTCCTTCTCTTTGTTTTCTCACGTTAACGTATGTTATATAGGGTGGTGGGGTGAGTGAAATAACGACCGGGTGCACACATTGCGAATTGCGTAATTAGTGGGTCGTTTAAAGCTTCCAACATAATACAAAGGGCTCAGCAATAATTCATCATCATCAGCCGTCGCATCAACAAGGTCCACATAATGCCTCATAGATGGTTCATGATGAAACAAGCGCAATATGTACGAAGACTTAGAACGCTCCGTCCTGTGCCCATTCTAAGTCTTCGTGCATATTGCGCTTGTTTCATCGTGAACCTTTACCGACAAGCGCAAATGGCAGGCATCCTTACAGATGGTACCTCGCTTCTCCACATAATGACGAATAATGGCGTAGTGGTTGCTTGCCAACTTCAGAAAAATTATGATATGTGGTGTAGTGGGTACGTTGCTCGTGTACTTGCCCCAAGTAGTTTATAACAGGCTCTAGAAATGCTGCTCTTCCAGCTTTCGTTGTGACTGTGCTACGCTTTCCGCGAAAACCTGGCGTTTTTTTTCTTGACGTCTGTATCAATTTATGTTGTTATAAGAATAATCACACTTCATTACAGCCGAAATTTAATGCTTATAAAAAGCCGACCACTTAGAAATGCATAAGTGGTCATGAGCATGTAGGAGCTTTATTTTTTCAAGTTGTGAATATACTTTGTAACAAGATGTCACGTGGGTTGCGATTTATAAGTTTCCTCCCTTGAATTTTGTGTTAATTGTAGTTACCATCAGCACAATTATAATTATCATAGTCTTTACAGTAAATGTTATTGTATGAAAACGAGTGTATTGCTTGGTAATACAAAACGACAGATCCACCATCCTTGATCAGCAAAGAGGAAAGAAAATATAAATATCGATGATAGAAGATATAAACATAACAAATACGCGGGTAGTACAATTGTACCCGTGTGAGATTACGACAACAGTAGGACTATTAAACAGAACCAGAACTGGCAAAGCTTGGCAAATAGTGATTAGTTGTTGAAACGGGTCGTCGTAACTGTTCAAAGCGTAATTGGGCCGCTAGGGCTCGCTGCTGGCTTAACTGCTCTTTCCCCATTATTGTGGCTTCGGGGACATTTTTTGTGAGTACTCCATACTTGAGGTATTATTAATTAACTTGCCAATCTGACACATACAGTTCAGCTTGTCTTCAGGTTGTATTACTTTTGGTGTGTCCGGGATGAAAATTATTCCCACGTTAGCTGCTGCTGTTTTCGAAGAACTCAAAGCCATTTTGCGTTCAGGCGATCGCTTGGTGTTCTAACTTAATTAGGTTGATCACGTTCTGCGCACATACCATTGCAGAAGTGATTTATGTGACAAAACTCGATAACAAAATATTCTTGTTAAGATGATAACAAGAATATTTGATATACTTTGCTACAGTTAATGGTACAGGTGAACTCACGGCGGACACGGGAACTGTTCAGCAGCTGCACGCCAGCTAAGCCTGTCACTTCAGTGTGGCCTGTTTCCTTCGAACTTCTGCATTTTGAACTCATCACAGTGCAGCTTAGCCACGCTGATCGCAAGTCACGTAAGCGTACACGAAACGAAGTCATCGCTAGTTTCTGAAACAAAATTACGCATTTGCAAACATTTGGCGTCTTTATCCGATGTTTTTTTGCGTATTATCTTCAGCCGTACACGTCGGACCACCTGCTTCGGCACGTAATCGCCAGATCAATCAATGAGTCCTTACTGAAGAAAGCAGCGAAGCTAGTTGAAAAACCCAACGTAAAAGAATATTGCCACCCCCCCCCCTAAAAAAACGGCAGCGATAAAGCAATTCAGGAAAACCAAAGCTAGAAGGGGCATAGCTAAACACGGCCTAGAAGAGCCTCTACGATAGCCGAGTACAAAATAATTTATGTTTCGCAAGAGCCCTAGCACTTCAGGCGACGGCGGGTTGCGTCAACACGCTTCCCAAGCGACGCTTTAACAAAAAGAAAAAGAGAAAAGAGCACGGAGAGAGAGAACACTCAGAATGATGGACGACTTTTTCAACCTGAACGAGCGATAGGCGACTTTGCGAAATACACCACGCTACAATGTAAACCAAAGTTTCACTGAACCTCGATTCCTGTTATTACCGTTCTGTTTCCCTACCCCTCACCAATTTTTCGTGTTCACTTCAATGCACGACTACCAAACCAAAAAGAAACGGTACACCAGAGCGTGCTGGCAAAAATGAAAAAAATTGTTCCCAAGAGCATTCGCCCATCCGATTCTCGGCGCTCGATCGTTTTTTCAACTCTCTTGCTGTTTGCCTTTACGTGAATCAGTGGCTTTTTTTTACCCGCCATCAATCTCATCGGTGCAACGCTACGTCTTTTTCCTCCTGCATAATCATTTGCTACATGCACGATGCCTTAGCCGCAACGAGACCTGGTTTCCTTAAGCCCTGCCTTGATCTACGAGAATGCGTCAAAGTGCGTGCGCATAGACGCCAAATATGAATCATAGTTTGGACCAACTGAAGCGGGAAAGGCGAAATCAATGTGGTTTTATAGGTTGCTGTGGAACACCTCTAAATCATCCTTTAAAAAAAGGTGATTTCGTGGTTCTTTATAATTAGTCAATTAATCAGAACATCAAACATAGTTTGAATTACTGCATGTAATAGTAAGCAGCACATAATTGGTCATGTCGTACTAGAGTGCGTCAGCATATTTTTAAACTCTTTCTAGAGGTTGCTGTAGCATCTTTTATAAAGTACCTATCGTACTTTTTCTCTTTATGTGTTTCAGAAAGTGTAACCTAAAATGCACGCTTCCATATAACAGAAACTGACTGAGGGTTTCATATTCTGCTTGCATATTAAAGGGAACTATCCAACCAGTCTTGGAGATACTTCACTCGTGCACTGTTGCTGTTCAGAGTAGCATGTATGTGAGTTCTGTCGCCATACCAAAACTTGTAATCTTTTGAAAAGTGTGAGGAAAAGCTCAGTATGTTCCCTTTCAAGTTCAACTGCCTTTTTGAACTGCGTTATTAAATTTAACAGATATTAAAACGTTCATTTGGCAACGCGATTTTTTACCTTCAAGAAATTATGTAAGGTTATTCACAAGGTTTACGAAATTATTATTTTAAGGTGTTTCAGCGATGAGTTAATATTTCTTAACTTAGTCGGAGCCTTTCTTACAGAAATAAACAAGCCATTGATAAAAGTGCTCGCTCATCAGCGGCGCCTGTAAAATTAGGCGCGCCTTATAGATCTCTTCTAGGGGTATTGCTAATTCCAATTTCTATTAATGAGTAAACTGAAAACTACATCATAGGACTTGCCCTTCTGCTAATAAGAGCGGGATTTAAAATGAACATTCTCGCTGCTTGCATAACATTCATCACCAAAGAGACTTTTAAAAACTCGTTTTCTGCGGTGTAACTCGTAGCATATGTAATTGCACACGTAAATGAATGATAGTTTCTCAGCTTGCCGATTATCCTTCCCTACTCATTTCCTTTAAGGGGCACTAAAGGCAAATAACAAATCGCATGAACTGTTAAAATTGAACTCGAGAAACCTCGGAGTGCGTGTTGCTTTGCCAAGAAAATGCTTACTCTACAAGAATATAGCGTTTCGAAGGTGGGTTTACACATAACGCAATCTAGATTATCCGCTCCCTATAGCGGAGTTGCGGCGTTGCATACGCCATGACCACCCTCTACTGCGAGACAGTCGGCGCTACAGTTTCTTCCGTAAGACATAGGCACCACGTATGCCTTGCAGACCACATTTACGGCGCATTTTGTCTGCAGTGAGGTTAGCAAGTATGCAATGCCAAAGCAGCAGTACGCGATAGACACCCCGAAACTGGCATTAAGTTTTTCTACAGTAACATGGACCAATCCTCGAGTGGCAACGTGTCAGTTGTGGTATGGCCTGAGATGGAATGGTCAACAGTTGAACTAATTTCTATCTTTCCTCGCGTGCTGCTCGAATTATTACTTTGGATGCTTACAGAACAATATACCATGTCTTGGTGCTTCCATAAAGCAGCTGCCGAAAAAAAAAACGCGTTAAGGAGGGACCTATCGGCTATTTGCTTTCCAGTAGCGGCTAGTAGATGCAAGCCATCCCGTGGCCAAGATCCTTTGGCGTTGCATTTGCATGGAAACACGATTTCCTGTGCAAAGAAAGCAACATCTGGTACTGGATGCATTATTCATGCCGATGTGAGCGGCGAAAATATTGCACTTAGACGACTGCAGCTCGAGCTACCGATTCCGAGTATAAACGCCTTTCTGGTGACTTTCAGAGCAGCCGGTGGAGCTGAAGCTAAAGCGAAGGCTTTATTCTCTAGGTAAGCTATCCCCTGTGGGCAGAATACTGCAATAATGAACGCCACTCTGTTCAGTTAACCCTTATCAGACTTATCATTTGTACTGCATATGACACTGTGACAGCCATTCTTGATAATTCATGTGGATTGCAAATATTGCGGTAGAAGGTTTCGCGTAAGCTATTTTAAAGTTTTCCATTTGAGCATCATGTGTCTTTTTGCCGTAGCATACGTCGTACTGTCTAGCTTTCTAATGGGGTTGTCAGTTGACTACGTGCTTATTGACTTGGTAACTATTTGCGGAGACATAATATGTTCATATTTCTTATTACTCTCAGGGTCGCAGTCACGTGAAAAAATCGCCCTGTTCGACAGTTGCTGCTGGAGCTCAGGCTGGGTGGAAACGGTCGCTTTTGTTTTAATTTGAAGGTCAAGACGATCGTGATGATAACATTAAATTCAGTAGGCTACCGATCGCGGAGTGACTAATGACTTAGTATTACAGCATGGTTGTAAAATAAAAGGTATGGCATTCATGGTGTAGGTACTGAAAGTACAAGAAATATCGTAGTGAGATTACAGTTGCGTAACAAGCGCCGCGTATACAGTGGAGCTCTGGCCTTAGCCATATCGATCAGCGTAGAGATTATATGGTTCTCCCCGCCTTCCTCTGCTCCTTCTATCTCTCTGTTTGGTTCTCCTGACCTTGCACGTCGTCATCAGTTTTTTTTTTACTTTTATGGTTGCATTCCTCGCGGCATTTTTATTGCTACTGTCCGATTACCGACCTAAAAGGCCACTATCTTTTTGCAGCTTTTTCTTTGCTTGTTCAGCGCTCTTTCATTCCGCCTCATACCCTCTTTTTAACCTTCCTCTCAAGCTTTTTTTGTTCAAGGCTGACCAACAAGATCGGCTCAGACGCTGTTGCCCCATCAAATGCTCGTCACGTGCTCGCTTTTTGCAAACCTTGCACGTTCTCTTTTCTTGTAACGCAGTAACATCTTATTTTACCATGAGCATAGGGTGTCTTGTATTTTTATTCACTTGATATTCGGCCTTACCGCCCGACTATCGAGGATTTCTCAGGCTCGATTTAATGCTTCGCTTTTTTTCCCCTTCATGTTTCTTCACGCCCACTACTTCTATTTTGCTGTATTTCCGTCACTACATCAACCATCCACGATGCATTTAGTTTTGCCATTTCCAACGCAGCAGCGTCCACGATGTTTTGGACAGTGAATTTGATTTTGCACAACCGAGATCTGTTGTGGGGTGTGCTTCGTCAAAGCTTTCGCGGTCGAATACCCCCACCAGAGTGATTAAATCGATAAAGGCGGTGCGGTGTGCCTGACACTCGTTCCAGTTACCCGCGAAAGCAGTTGCACTCCGTGCGTACCACGTAGTGGTACGCACGGAGTGCAACTGAAAACCGAGTGCAACTGAAAATACTGAAAGTAGGCTTTCTAACACTAGTCGATCCGTGCGCAGATTTGCGAACTGGGATATCGTAAAAAGGGCATGCCAGCCACTACAGCTCACCAGCTCATGCGCTCGACCTTTATTTCTGTTTCAGTGGAAAAGTGATTTTGCCCTGGCGCAGCCATCTCTGGGCTGAAGTAGCAAAGCACCGCCCCCAGTAATATCATGCTCATATTCCATTCAGTTTCTTTTTTTCTGCCACTTTTGTAAATCTTTATCTTCGTTTTGTTTTCCTTCCTTGTATCCAGTTTTAATCATATCAAACACATCCAATGCTCGTGGAAAGCAAGTGGTGTGGGGAGGCGTACTCGCAGAATTTTCTGTGCCTCTTATCATTGTATTTACCTAGAGATAACCTAAGAAATCACTCTACCGTCCATTAGTACTTTTTGCTCAATACCAACCTAAAGCACCACAGTGACGTATGCATATTTTTTTCTTTCGCGAATTTTCGATAGCGAAGCTGTTCTGGCTCGGCGTTAAGTTTGTGACCGTGCCCTATAACCATTATCATCACAACAGGTATGCGCCACACAATTCCGCAGATCCCTCCACTCACCACTACGGCGTGTCCTGTTATAGCCCTCAGAGCGATTACAGAGAGCGAGAGAGATAAAGAAAGAGAGAAACAGAGAGAGAGAGAGAGCTATAAAGAATGAGAAAGAAAAATTCTTGCAGAAAAAAAAAAAATATTATCCGAAACGGTATACCCTCGATGCAAAAGCGAGCCTCCTAACCTCTCGACTATCCAAGCACGGTAGCAGAGCGTGGCGTAGCTTTGTATAGTATAGTGTACCAAAGGGGTAGGAAAGGGAAGTGAATGTGAGGAAGATAGATATGATGCTCAGGAGGACACAAAGGAGGAGGGGAGAGAGTAAGGCGTAGCACGGCAAGAAAGACAAAGAGTGAAATAGAGAGAAAGAAATGAAGAAAGACAAAGAAGGAGAGAACATCGACGAAATAGAGAGAAATAAGTAGACAGAGACAAAAAGTTAGAAAGAAAGAGGAAGCAAGCATCGCGTCGTCTAGCGACCACACACCTCGCCACCTGGCCAAGACGCGCATGCGCCGTAGCGAAGGCATGCCCACCGACGGAGACATCGCGCGCAATCTCCGTTCTAAAGTACATAGCTTGGCTGCGTACTCCCGAGAAGAAAGCCCCGCATCTCGAAGCTAGACGGGTCGGTCGACGGCGAGTACGAGGGGGGACGGGCCCGTGCTTCGCTGTGCCAACCTTTGCGCAACCTAATGGAAACTGCCCGCAATGTTTCTTTTTGTTCATGTTACTTGCATTTTGGTAACAAACACGCTAAACAATGATGTTTAGCGTGTTTAGCATTTGCTAGCACACTTTCCTCATCCGCTCTTCTTAATTCTAAAAAAATCCTAAAATGAATGGCACCGGTGACTGAATGGTGACTGAATGTGCCACTTCAAATATGAGAAAAAAAAACGCGATCATTTTGCTAAAGCACAAAGATGTTAAAGCACGCCTCTGGTTTTTGTATATCGGGTAGTTCCTTTTTAAGCAATGTTTATGTTCAAGCAGAGATGTTTTAGTATTTTCCCCATATTACCTAGGTATTAAATTTATTTAATTTATTTATTTCTGAGTGCCTTATAGAGCCCTCGAGGGGCATTGTATATGGGGGACAGTAGAATGCTTAGAAATATAAAGATAAAAATGCAATAGCAGAGTAACAAAGTAAAGCATCGATTAGTGTAGAAGAGGCAAATGAACTTGGAAACATAACAAAGCGAACTATAAAATCAAGGCAAAGTATATGAAAATGTATTAATGTACCATATAAAATATACTGTATGAACAACTAATTCGACGGAACCGGTGCTTCGGAACATGAAAACAACTGACAAAAGGTTGTGTTTCTACATTGAGAGGTAAGGTATCGAAAGAAATGAAAGATAGCAGTAGAAAAAAATTCAGCAGTGATTACGGCACTGCATAATGCGAATACTAAGCGCAGGCTTGTGTTAGAGCAACGCCAACTGTGTTTAAAGTTTTGGCTATCCGCAGTTGTAGCAATGTAACATTCGTTACACATTGCCACAGAAACTGGCAGCGCTCGAGTGCTACGCAAACCACTCTTTGCATTGAAGGCGTTGCGGACCAAGCGAAACACCCACAGCGCTTGAGTGCTGCACACTCTAATCTGTGCACTGCAGGCGCCGGCAACCACGCGAAACAACGACAGCGCTCAAGTGCTACGCACACTACTCTGTGCATTGCAGGCGTCGTGAACCAAGCGAAACGCCGTCAGTCCCTTTAAGACAAGCGAAGCCAGCAGCAATGCACGCGCGAGCTCAGACCGAGGGGTCAGTGCGCGCAACTGAGGAAAAAAGAGAGGTTAGAGGCCAGCGACTCATGATATCGACAGACTCCGCGTTTGCGCTATAGCTTACGTCGCCAGAGCAGCGCTCTAATAAGGGAGACAACGTTAGAGTACAATAAGCAAGGACAATGATGAATGTTGAAAATGCCAAGCATCAGATTTTTGCTGCTTAGATATATTATAAGATTGTCAAGGAAGTTTGCGTGATATTGCTCTGATGCAAGATCTTACTAAAGGTATTTCGTCAGGAATGAATTGTTCGTGGAAGATCCAATAAGTTGAATACATCAGTTTCATAACATCAAATATAAGTAATATTGGGCTGGAAATACTCGTCGATTGTCCTTTTATTGTATCGTTCTTGAACTAAGACTTGTTTTTACCCACTGAAGAAATCTTATGCAAGGTTTAGAACGAAATATATTTCATATAAAGGCACTTCAAGACTCGGAAATTATGGAGATTTTATATCTTTAACCAAAGTACTCACAGTACTCGAAATCCTTATATTTCTCTTGACGCGAAGCAATAGAATGGAACGCGGCTAAATAATTAGGATATTGGCTGAACGGTTTGCATGTAGTGTCAATGTACACAAGTTCTCTTTAAACTACTATGAACTCACGCTCATTTTTTTTTTCGTGCATGTACGTGGAAAGGAGTCCACCTACCTAATTGTAAAAGCCGTATACATTGCTCTTCGACCGGAGCCATGGTTCTAAATAAGGTAGCGAATAGCACGTGCTCTCGCCATGCTAAAAAAACAGAACGGAATGAAGATGTGTAGCAGAAACTGATTGACTCCTCGGTTTGGTGGTGTCAGCACGAACATCGACAGGGCATCTGAAAAAACTGACATTCCTTTCTTATTTCAAGGAAACATGCAGCGACTTCGGTATCTGCGTTCGCGCGGAATCTACAGCGAACCATATGATGCGATGCAAATAACCAGTGCGGACCGCTGCACAGAATAGACCCGACGTGTAGCTTTTATATGCCACAGGGACTAACCAGACAAGATGAAACGTGCATTCACCGGCTGATACTCGACCTTGCCTATACGAAATACTTCAAGCACAAGATCAGGCAGTCGGGCTCACCCACGTGCACGACATGTAATACACGGGAAAACTTAAAGCGTGTACTCTGCGACTGTTCCCGTTACGACGCCTAACGAGAGATTCTGAAGGCAGAACTTAATTTGCAACGCGGCTCGAGCTTGGGACTGCGGAACCTTCTCGGCCCGTGGCAAAACAGCGGTTGCGCGATTCGCAACACCAAAGCGCTGTTGGTGTTCTTGATGAACACTGGACTAAAGCAAAGTTTGCGAATGACTATTTTGTTTATGTGACTTTATGCTTATGTGACTGTACGTACCAAGTGTTTGTAGTGATTCGTTGTATATACCATAGTCATCACCTGACACCCGGAGTAGCAAGCCAGGCGACGAACCAGGCTAACCTCTCCGAGATTTTTATCAAAGATTATTCTCTCTCTCCTCGGTTTGGTGAGGCGTGCCTCACACCTAGGTTGCTGTATAACGCACGAGTCTAATTACGGGAGCGTGTACTTCCTGCATGGATGTCCTCATTGGTGTTCGCTGGCCTGTGCGTGCATTTTAATGACTCATCGAATAGTAAAACCTATCAAACGCAATATTCCCAGTGCTACGGCCCCTGAAATGGTGCTGCTCGCTATTGCATTGATTCTTAGCTGAAGCGGTAAAGTTAATTTCTGTTTTAACAAACGCGCGATTCAGGTGCCGTCGATAGTTTTACAGCTCCCCGATGGCCCATCGCCAGCCTAAGGCGAAATTTTTCGCCAGCCACATAAGAAGCCAGTCGCACCCTATTTGACAATTCTGCTATAGGTAAGTGGGACTACATGGTCGTTTCATTGTTTCCAGTGAATCTCGCGATTTCAGTTTTTTTTTATTTTAATCTCGTAATGACGACTACGCAGCTATATTGTGCTCCAAACAGCCTCGAGCGAATTACGACGCCTATCATGCCGCCTCGAAACACTGAAAGACGCCCTATATGCAATAACTTTAGGATCTCGCAGTAATTCATGATACTGAAATAAACTTTATTTCGCCCCGTATCTCCAAAATCATTCGACGTCGTTTTGTGCTAGAAAAAAGAGGGAAGACTTAGACTGCTGTGTACACATTTTTTGGAGAGCACTGTGGAATTTTATCAACAGGAGTGAAGTGAAGTTCGCAAAGGGGTACATTTGAAGGCGAATACGCAGCTATCTAAGAAGCCTTAACGTTTTTAGAGATTAGGAATCCATTCACAGTTTTTTACTTCACCTGTCGAGTCTGCAATAAACGCTTCTACGCTGGTGAACTCGAGCCCTTATCGTGGCCCGACAGTTTTGATCAGGCAAAGGAGTCTTTAATCAGAAACGAAGATACACGAAGGCGAAAGAAATTACTGTTCCTTGTACACTGAAATTTTCGGAGACTTGAGCCGTCTAGGGATGAGCGCCGATATTAAGGTAATCCGATTTCAAGCATACAGCGAGAGAAAGCATCGCCACAACCGATACGCGTCTTGTATAAGATTTGAACTTCAGGCCGTTCTGATGATGATAATGATGACGATGATCCTTTGCCTCTTTGATAGACCCGGCAACAAGTTTTCTTATTTAACAGCGGAGTTGTTTAAGCCGACATACGTTATTCCGTGCACAGCGAACACAACACCATCATCATCATGAACCGGCCGCGCCCTCTTCGCGTTCGCCTTCTCTTCGTCATCTTCTTCATATTCTGCTTCACTCCGAGAACACGCGTGCCAATTTGTCCAGCGTGGATGCAATAAATCTGACGAGTGGGAAAGCGAGTTCGGAGAGAAAGGGAAAGAAAGAAAGAGAGATAAATAGAGAGAAAGAAAGGGAAAGAAGACAGAAAAAGATAAAAAGACACAGAACGAAATAGAGAATGAAAGATGATAAAAGAAGCAGACACAGGAAAGAGATAGTTGGAAGAATGAGCAAGACAGAAAGAAAAAGAAAGTGAGAAAGAGAGAATCAAAGAAAGCGAGAAAAAGAGAGGACGGACAAAAAAGACAGAAATGGAAAAAAAACTGAGGCAAAAATGAGATAGCAGAAATACAGAAAAAAAGAAAAAAGAGAGGAAGAAAGAAAAATAAAGAGAAACAAGGCAGGACGCCCAGCTCTGCAGTTCCTTCTGGTTTGGCACTAATGGCACGAAGTTGCCTTAATCTTAAGGCGAAATCCTTAGATGCCTAATCAAAAGCAAAAATTGACTGTAGGCGTCGGCGGCATCAACAAGACTGGTGCTAAAATATGATAACGTGATCCGTCACCCTATGATGTCATCACGACGTCGCAGATTGTCAAAATATCTGACGTCATCGTCTCATCATATAACGTGTCATCACATGATGACGCACTCACATGGTACCGTCGCTTGGTCATAAGTGGGCCGATCACGGAGGCAGGGCAAAACCAAGCGAGGTGCAGAAACTTTACAATGCATCCGATCCTGGGGGCAGTGCGAAAGCACGCTAAGTAAAGAAAGCTTTCGGTGAGGGGTGTGCGAGGAGCAATGCATCGACTGACAAGATAAAAAAGAACACGGCTTTTGCCTTCCAGTCGTCATTCACGTATGCATGAGGCACCTTATGAGTTTTTTTTTTTTTAGATGCGCAAGCATCTCTTGCTCGGGGGTATGTCCCGCGGCATGGGCCTCGGCGTCCGCACTCACACTACGCATGCACAACTCTCCTCCTTCTCTCTCTCCAACAGCTGCGCGTTACTCTCTCTACTTCTCTACCAGCACCTGCTTGCGCTTCTCCTGCGTTCTCGCTTCTGCTCTCGCGGCGCATGCGCTACTCTCCTCTTCTAGTCTCCTCTCTTTCAAGCGCTGCGCGCCTTTTGCAGCGCTTGCTTCGGTTGACTCCTCTGAAATGCGGTATCGACATGCCGAAACTCCCTCCTGCGCAGCGCTGCGATGAGCGCCAGCGCAAGTGCGTCCCCTCCCCCTCTCTTTCCTCTCCTATGCTCTCGCGCACCTGTCGACCGCGTTCCCCGCTCGTCCTGTGAGGATTAACGGCCAGGCTAGAGGGAAGACACGACGCGCGTAGTGTTCCTCTTCGTGTTCCACGACGCGAGGTTGGTAGCATGCCTAACGAACGCCAACGGAACGCGATCGTGCTCCGGCTTCGCTTCGCCTCATGGTCCCCTTTAGGGGGAGATGGTGTAATTTTTTTTAGATGTGAAGCATCTTATAGCGTAGTTCAAACCGGTGGCGGTGGTGGTGTGCGGCGTGACCACACTTAGTGCGCATGCGCATAACCTCTCCACACACCTTCTTTCCACTCCCCCTCACCACTCCTCCTGTCTACTTCTCCTCTCCCCTTCCCCTCTCCCCTCCTCTCTCCCCTTTCCCTCTCCTCTCCCCTCCCCTCCCCTCCCTCACAGTCGCAAAGATCTGTCGACATTAAATGCACTACCAGCGGAGTCGTTACATTCGACGTCCTCTACGCACATTGTCATGTTCCAAGAATCTTAGCTGCTGAAAACTAGTCTCGAGTCAAGGCGGTTGTTGCTCTCATAAGCGGACACCGCTGGGTGTCCATGACAGGCGCCACTGCAAAGGGCGTTCTCATTTGCATAGTAGGTCCAACAGGAGTCTCATGTAGATATGCGAGCCACTCCGATGCGGAACGAGTATGCCTTCGTGGATGGCACCCCCATCCAGAGTCGCCATAACAACGTTGCAGTGGAGCGTGAAATTCTGAATGGGAGTCATAGGTTGAGAGAAGGATGAAGTTTATGTCCGTGTCGCTTTTCACATCGTCCCAGCTAGCAAATAAAGCTGTTCTGCTGCATCATTCATTGATAGTGTAATTAGTACTAATCGAGTTTCTTCACGAGTGTATCGGGGGTCGTTGTCGGCTAATTGATTACCAGTAATACCGCTTCGTTCTGGTAGCCACTGATAATAAACGCCGTCTCCTTTTGCTCGGACTTGATGTTGACAATCATTTCTGTCATGTCTGGATATCTCAAGATTCCTCTTCTGCAAGGCATGCTGCAAACTCAAGTGTCGCGTTTCAATCGCCGGGTATGAACCATTTGGGTACTGGCTCTTTCAAGATGTGTTGTAGGACAGCTCTCACAGTAGCAATCTATCACTATCCGCTTGCTTTTCATCAAACAAGCCTGTATTTATATGATATATTACTTATGCCGACTTATTCAGTTCTATCAATGTGTTCGCTACTTCTTCTCCACGAATACTATAAACTTTTATCGCTTATTTTTTAGAGATGCAGATAATAGAGCAAATTAGGCAAGATGGCTAGATTTCTCACGTCTTTTTATAGCACCATTAGCTTCCCCCTTCTTAACTATAAAGGTACACCCACGCGCTCACGCTGTTGTTCTTAATTTCTTACACCAGCAGCCGCTCTGAAAACTAATACAGTAGTGTGTGTCGTGCGTGTCCTCGTGCGCGTCTGCGGAGCATATTTTCTTTTTTCTTTCTTGTTGTCCAAAATAATTAAATAGGCTACATATATTTGTCCGCCCGATACAAAGGACTCAGCCCATACACCATCATAATCATCATCATCATTATTAGAGAGCAGTGTAAGCTCACTGATAGAGAAGCTATCAAATCGTCATAGCCCGCACGTCTTCTCAGCTTATGTGCGGCCGTAGGCTGCTACAAGGAAAGATTCAGTAAGACCCACTCATTGATAAGGCAATTAGATAATCAGTGTGAGAAATTAAATCTCCATGTACTGTGCCAGGCGCCATGGCAACTGAAAACTGGCTTTCTCGATGTCTATAAGCGCACCACATACTAAGTGACAAGCGGCTACCGCTTCTTGACAGTGGCAAGAAGCGGCCACATCCTAGACTATATTTGTCGGTTCCTTTGCTAGACTTTTCCGCAGATACATTTTCCATTAAATGGGTGTTGTGCAGTAACATTTATTGTGGCCGCTGCGATGGTGGGCAAAATGTTATACCAACCAGCAATAACAATGTACGAGGCAACTGCTCTCACAATATTGATATTATGGCGTTTATTATTTTTCTCACTGCCGGTCTATGTCTCTCTTCAGCGATAATAGTCATCACTTCACGATTTCTAAAGAACTGCAGTGGCCGGCCACAATGTCTGGTCATTAGTCGCTCCCTACCTCTACTGCGTCCAAGTCCCATGGTCACGGCACTGCATTAGCCAACCGGTGTATGTCGAAACCCAACCGAGCGAGGACTGGCTCTGGCGACATAATCACTCAATCTTGCATGTAGTGTTTGTTAGCGTCCATCGAAAGTAACACACTGTAGCACTCTGCGCCGGCTTTCGCCCCGTTACTAGGAACAGATACGGTTCCCGGATGTCTACCTGTATATACATGAGTAAGAGCACAAACGATCATTACATTTCGCTGCATGAAGCAAATAGTACATTTTTCAACTCCCATTCACTTCCTCCACAATAAATGTCGGCTCCCTTTGTACAATATTTGCGGCATTCCAATCTGGGTGCTTCCTCTGTGAAACAGCGCTTTACGACAGTTGTTTGTGCGTGTACATGCTCTAATTTGTGGTTGTTTTCTTCTATGTGCCTTTTCGTCTCAGATCGCACTGGTATGATCGCATAGATAAAAACTCCATATAGTGTGCGGTGTAACTTGCTGTAGTCTTTTTTATCTTCTTTTGTTTTACCTACGCCTACGTTGGAATTTCATCGGATAGTTTTACTACCCCCAGTTCACTGTTTAAAATATTTTGCAACTTTTCACGCTATTTTTTGTAAGAATATTTGATTATCGCTCATGCGATGAGAAAAAGTCATCAACATTACATACTTTCTTTTTTGGTAGCCCTGAAACAAAAAAAAAAGAAATAATGACAGCGAGCTAAATAAGTGGAATGTCCCAATGTCTCGTTTTGTTTTTCAAACACAACCTAATGAAACCAACAGACAATACAAAATATTAAAGTGGACGAAAAGACAACTTGCCGCCGGTAGGAGCCAAACCTGCAATCCTCGAATCACGTAAGCTCTACCAATTGAGCTACAGTGACGGTCGTTCTCCTGTACACTTTACCGGTTGTCTCTGTAACCCGTCTGCAGCATGTATGACGAACGAGTGGAATGCCCTTCCACTGACATTGTTGCATAGTGCTGACCTAATAGAGCAAATGATTAAATAGACGCAGTAGTATGTCGTTTTGTTTTGATGTAACCATACCTACTGTATTTACTGTATGTTACCTTACCTACTGTATTTTATGATTACTGTGTGTGTGTATATACATTCTACCTTTTTGTGTGTATTACAATGCATGGCGATTTCTTTTGTCTTTTTGTTGTTGTTGCACGGATCTAAGTGTGTACAATGTATAATGCTCAGTTGATTGTATATGTGACCACTCCTGTTAGGGCCGCTCAATGGGCCTGCAATATTCTATATATAAAATAAAAATAAAGAAATGTAAACATGGGAGTGTCAGGCAGCGCCACTCGTAGCCATGGCGCTCGCTGTCACGCCTACGAGCGGCACTGACTAACAGTCCCAGGCGAACAATTTCCGCTGTCAGTGCAATAAAAGATCTGGAGGTGACCCAAATCCTTGAGTTATGTATCTGGCAATGGTGCCTGAAACGTCAGCGCTCGTGGACGCTGGAGTATTCCTTGGGTCATCGTTGTCTGTGGTGGGAATCGTTGCGCATTCACTCGGACGAACATAGGAAGGAAAGGACAGAGTAAACGGAAAGAGCGCAAATTATCAACTGGCTTTATATGGTCTCTGCATATATATGCACTTTGTTTTCACACGTCACAAATAAATCGAAAGAAGGGGGGAAGAAAAAAGGAGGAAACACATAGCAAGGATACCTCGCATGAAAGAAAGCTGCGCAGAAAATTGCTTTCTGCGCTATTTAGAGCAACAGAAGTGTCCCTCACGCACTTGTCGCCCAATTCCTTAATATAAAAAGCTTCTAACAGCTCACGACGTACTCTCTCCTTGCTTTTTCCTAAAATTTTTAACTTTTTGAAGACCGGCTCACACCCCATGCATGAGCTGCAATGCGAGGGCAAGTTCGCTCCTTCGTTGTGTTCCGCGGATCCCAGAGGCCACGTAGAAAGAAGCGCGTGGTTGACATCGCCTCCGCTAGGTGCGCAACGATCCCAGCTCATCACAATCTTTCAATAGACTCAACCAATTAATTTTCACTATTCACACTGACAGTTAGTTGGCAGTTATGTAAAATTATGATCCAATACTTTATGTATTCACTATAACTTCTAACTTGAACCAGAATTATAGATTTCTATTTCTTCGAAGATCTTTCATGAATATTCGGAAAACCGGAAGTAAGTGCCCCGCCAGATATTTCTGAAAGATTAACAAGAGTGTCACGAGGTGCTCGTGTCACTAACACAAATGGTGGTGATGAATCTCTGCGCGGCTACTTGTGAAGGAGTTAGATACATTATATTAACAGATGGGTTAATGGGCTTGCGAATAATTTAAAGGGGTCTTTTGCTAGATGTGTAGCTTTATAATTCATAATTACCTTCACAAATTAACTCTAATCAGCATATCAGTTCCAAGTATATAGGATTGCAGGAGTGGCGTCCGGCCTATGAAAAGGGTTTGCGTATTTACAGGGCACTAGGGAGGACGAAAGCGTAAACAACACAAAAAGGGAGTCAACTTCTAACGCAGCTACCATATATGCAGAAACTCAGATACGCATGTGTTCGCGTACACGCGCACTGACAACTACGCGAGAAAGAGTAATTACTCAGAGCAAATTATGCGCGACGTTGAGCAACTGGTGATTATGAATTATAAATATGGATCCGCCGTGCGAGGAAAGCCTATATCCTACGCAACAACCACATCTGTTTCGGAATGCCACAAATGAACCACAGTGTGATGGGTCTCTTACCAGGCGTCTGTCGAGAGAGAAGACTATGGCCACATGAGATTCGTGGAAATACGTCTAGCGAATGCGAACGCCGAACTGCGGGCGGCTTTCTCTCTCGAAGCAGCGAGCCCAACGCCCACAAGGCGCAGTTAGCGGCCACGCCTTTGTCATCTCGTGCCGGCTTTCCACACGTGGGTATGTTGGATGGCCGAGCACCAAGCGCCGATGTACTGCTGTGGGATCGGCACTTCTAGAGGTTTCCCACTGGAATGGATTGTGCTGATGGATAATATAAGGTTTTCGTTTGACCTCATGGGCACATTCATGGCACGTGTGTGCTGCAGCGTTGTCGCAAAGTGTTGAACACATACGAAACATCACATCGAGATGTACTGTCTTGGAAAAAGGGAAATAAAGTAAGGTTTGGACTACAGAGAAAGTACCGCATTGCTGGAACTCAAGCGGATGCATTTGATATAAAGAAGCAATGGCTTGTCGGTTTACTTGACCAGAATTTGTTGCGAAATGTGCGCGGAAGAAAGAGATGAGAATAGAACTGGAGAACGTGCAACCCGCTGCTTAGTCGATCACTTCTAAAAGCTGTGCATTTCTTGCTTTTGATTTTCACGGGTCTTATCTTGCGCAAATGGTGTGAGATTCAGGGGTACTAAATTTGTCTTGCAATTTGCTCATGAAAGTTGCCGCCACAGTGTTCACGAGCCACATCTGGTGTTCTACTTTTGGCAGGAAGTATCTGCAAAGGCTTTGACACAGTGTTTGAAAAATACCACGGCAGCGATATCATTTTTCCTGCATAAAGATATAGACTCTAATAATAATAATAATAATAATAATAATAATAATAATAATAATAATAATAATAATAATAATAATAATAATAATAATAATAATAATAATAATAATAATAATAATAATAATAGGGAGAATTACATATATTGCATCTGTATTCACAAGAAAGCAGAACAAAAGAGAAAGAGAGAAAAAAACGAATAACTATCAAGTTTACTCGGCCATGCTCCAGCAATATAAATGGTAGGTGTTCTGGTACGAAAGGAAATTTCTAGCAACGTAAAGAATATCAAACGCCAAGTGTGCAATCATTTCCGAAACGCCAAGAACTGAAGCTCAACTGCAGCGAGTAGTAATACACCGGTAGACAGAAAGAAGATGCAGGTAAACAAAATCACTGAGCAACTTGGGAGAGGCAAGATAGATGCGAAGTAAGTATGAGTGCAACATTGCAGTCTTAAAGATGCGAATCATTTTTTGAGTCATTGTATCTACATCAGCGCGCGTCTCACATGCAAAGGACAGAGCGCTAACGTAGTAAATCAGAGCAATGAACGATTTCGCCTAAAACATCTTGTTCTAGCAACATGTTGAACAGGCGGTGATGTAGCTGAGAAATGTGGGAAACGCTTGTTGACCGAGAGCTCCCACGCGCGCTTACAAAATGGGTCACTCCTATGTCTCGGACTTGCGAGTACGTAGTTGTGCCATGCTTTCTGTGCGGAACATTCGAGCGGTGATGGCGGCCTGCAGGCGTTCTTCCTTCTCTGGAAAAGAAAGTGCTCGGCTATCTTTGGCAAAAAGCATGGTAATTGCTACCTAATTAGTCCAACTAGTCCTCACGTGACTCACGTGATGGTGAGGTACCATGTAGCTGCGAATGGGACTGCTTGGTTTCAGTTCTTAAGCCCAGTAAGCCCATGCAAGCCCTTTCCTTATATCTTTCCTTCTTTCTGTCTCTCCGTTTCTTTCTACCTTTCTTTCTTTGCCTTCCTTCTCGCTCTTACATCTCGGCACTTTGCGCTGCCGCCTTGCTATACGCCGGACAAACAGGCGCGCTTGTTCTGGGAGCGAAGCAGAAGATGAAGAAAAGGACGAAGAGAGCGCGTGCTGGTACATGATTATGATAATTTTGGGTCACGACATTTTACGCTGAGCGAGAACAGCTTCGTTCTTAAAATTCAGCTGTTCTTGCGCGTCGTTATTGAAACACTGTTTTATGTAAATTAGCGAAACGTATGACAAACACGAAAAATAAACGCATCCAGATATTTCGAGCGATCCCGCAAAGTTATGCAAATCCACAAAGAAAGAGAACAAGTAGTTTGTGCTAACAAGTAAAAACCACTAATGAAAAGTAGTGTGGCAGGATTAGACCTTCCAGGCAATTCATTTCGATGCCATGATTTCAGTCCATTTTATTACAGCAGAAATGTTCAGTAGGGATATATTTACGAGAGCAGCAAACACAGACTCGAAGCGCACACGACGCCTCTAGCAACAATTGGCTCCTCTGAATCGACGACGAGAATTGCGGACGACTGGGTATGACCTGTGGCTGCTATGCAATAGTCGCGGGTTAGATTCCGGAAGGTGTGTTGGAACGAAACAAAATTGGGAGCCCTCCGCTGAGAGCTCCCAATTGAGGGTTCCCTAAAACAAGCCACACTCTCAAACTGAGGGCTCCCAAAAACAAGCCACAACACAATCCGTATTGACGGCCACACACGCCGTCGCAGCGCAGAGTGGCAAAGTCTTTGAAACAAATATTGAATATGGTGAGAAAACAGAAATCTAGGATTAGTACTCATTGGTGTGCCGTGATTGAGTTAATACGCTAGGTACTTGCCTCTCTCTCATTCCTTTCTTTCTAGCTTTCATCCCTGATGCCACGTCTAAAGCAGCAGACCAGGTTTTTCATTGTGTTTCACATCGATACCATTCTCCTTTCCTTCATCCCTGTTTTATACAAAATGTCATTAGTATTGAAATCGTGTCAAGGGTTGATTTCTGCAACCGTTTGCCGCCGAGAGCTACGCTGGCACTGCATTGAATGTCTCCGTACGGAAACGACGACATGGGATGCGTAACACTCCCATAGGATGCTGGAACGAGTCGGGATGTGTAATAGATTCGGCTTCTATAAGTCTCCGCCTCCCTCTAGCATTTCGCTCACAAGCGTATCTGTCGGTGCGGCTACATTCTGACCTCGACGAAAGGTACTAACGAGAAGAGACGCAATCGAGGTGCCTAATTAGTTGGGCGATGGCTGAGGTACACTCGCGTATATTTTATCAAGCTTTCGTTCGTTCTGTCGTCGCTGCGACACCCTAGCCTTTCAGTTTTCGAAATGCGCTTTTTTTTTCACTTAGTGAGCACACCATATCCGGGGCACACCAAAATGTCACCACGAAGGACTTTTTTTTTGCCTGAAAGGTCGCCTTTTGACGGTTTGCTTTTATTTCAAAGTTTATCATAGCTTCCTGTTTCTGCTAATCTTCATAGCAGGTCTATTTCTTTCTTTATGCTCATTTGGTTACCGCTTCGATAACGGTCTTGTATCTTTTTTTATTTACTGATCGGCATAGTGCAAGCAATAAAAAAAATAAAAAAAGACAGGTAGCATGTTTCTTTTGCTTCGCTTAATTAGCTCAGCCCTTTTTGTCACTGCACATAGCTGTTCATTGTTTCTCACTCACCCCTCTCATTATTTCGATGAAAGAAACCAGAATGTGTGAAGAGTAACTTCGGATGCTCCTTCCTTTTGTCTGTGAAAGCAAACTTATGGTATTTTATTGAACTCATTATCGGATTACAGCTCTGTATAAGGAAAGCCGAAGGAAGATAATGACATGTTTTGTAGGCGCATCTTGTCTCACGATGTATATTATCTGTCGTATTTCACTCGCCTCTCCAATATTTTTGTGTTGTGTTTTTCAATTACTGGGAAAGATGTTCGTGCTTTTTGAAAACGCAGCATATATTTAGTCTGTGTGAATGTTCCTCTTTTTTATTTTATCGAGCTTTTGCAAGGCATTTGGCAAATGTAAAGGAAAGATTTATTATATTGCCACACGCACTCCTTTCTTTCCATTATTTGTTTCCGGCCCATTGCACATGTAATTACCGCGTTGCTCAAACCGCACCAGAATGTGTGGGAACACTCTAGTTTTTTTTAGGATCTTCTGTTAGGCTGGAGAGCGCAAAAGAAAACCCCTCAGCTTATTCTCGAACTAACACGGCCACTAGCGATAAGGCTCGAATGCTCGATGCCGCAGGTATAAATGACGATGCGCCTTGCCAGGGATCAGCTTTGTCGACGCCCGATGCTCTGTTCACCACTATCATGGTACAGTGTGTATTGCTGTGGTTTGACTTTTGGTTTCCCGGCCACAAATTCGGCGAAGTAAAATGTTTCATTTTGGACACGCCAACTGCTGCCTTCTTCGACGTCACGACCCGGTGACATCTGGTGGAGGTGCCTACAGGTGGGACTGCGTGGTATTGCTATCGATGCGCCGCATCCACAGCGGGGTGAAAGACCACGCGACATCGCCGACTACCTCTCAGGAACGCAGTGTGTAGCGATAGAGAAGAGGCCGACACCCGTGTTGCCCTGGTTGAACACTTCTTCCTTCTTTTATTGCGTGCTCTCGAGCAGCCCCGCCTTACGCCCGCTTCTTCGCGCGTATTGTGCGCGGCATGGCGTTTCCCGCCAACGTTTTCCCGCGGTAGATTCAACATCCTCCCGGGGCCGCGCTGTGGTCGTTTGCTTGCGAGAGGTACAGCCGACTAGCAGTGCGCACGACTTGGCGGTGGTTTGGGTGGGCGTGTTCGAAATACCTGTTGATACCGTCCCTGCCTGGAAACGCCTCGACCACTCTGACGAATTCCCACTGCAGCGCTGACACGCTGTCGTCATTGACATTGACGAAGACACAAACGCGCAGTCGCGACGAATACGATGGCTCGCAGCGATCGGAGCGCTCGAGGTGCAAGCCTTCTTTCTTTGTTTCCACAGTCGGAAAACCTCCTTGTGTTTCACACGCCTTCACGAGTCGTGCATGGTGGATCCATGCCAACAGTCGCAAGTTCTTGGTGGCAGCACCTCGACGTGCTTGCTGGTTGGGAGGTGCGATCGTGTCAGTGCCCGTGCTTCTTCGGGTTCCACGCAGAGTTGCGTTACAGGGTGGTCATCTACTGTCACGCCTCCCTGATCTTGAGATGTCAGTGAGAGGCAACGTGGAATGCGAAGGCCAGAAAGCTGAGAATGTTCCGATGCCGTCTTCTTCCACAAGTCCTCGACGTCAGGTGGTAGAGGCTCGTCCCAGTAGATGACCTGCCTCAATTGCCGTCTGCGCTTTTCCTCCTCTGATGTTGTGGCTCGGCAATCACACGTCACGCCTCCTGGAATGCTGCTGCGAAGACATACGGTCTGTCTTGGCCTTGAAGTAACTCCTGGTGATGATGACCGCGCTGTCACTGCTATGGTGGTCGGTAGATGAGGCGATGTCGAGGTGTCCGCTGCCTCACGGTTTTGTGACACTTTCCCTGAGGTGGTTTTCCCACGTGAGATTCGCCACTGTTCCCGACTTTCCCTTTCAGTTTCAATGAACTTCAGGTTTTCCCTCACTTTCTCTTCTCTCGATTGCCCTGCAGAGTCCGCGATGTCTGTTTCGGTCTTTTTGCGCTTACGGTACAGGATAGCCAGGTCTACTGGCAATGAGCGCAACAATACTCGGTGTGGAAGAACAGCCGCGTTCTCTGCAAACGGCGTGCCAAGGCTGACCAAACAGCTGGTCCTGAACTCGGTTTTGTCGTGCACGTCCTGCAGCCTTGATACTTGGGACGAAGACTCGTTCGGCTCAATGGCAAGCAGGCTGTCTGTGTGATCATCGACGAGATGTTTTCGGCTATACCCTTCGGTGGACACCTTGACGGCAACGTTGTAATTCTTCTCAGTCAGGCGTGTTCCTTCGGTGGCTCGCCTCGTACCGTCGGCCAAGTTAGGCTTCAAGAACTTCAACGTTTCGATGTCTGTGAGCTTGGGTTGCGTGTGAGTGGTCGCCTCGTAGTGCTTCCAGAAACCCGGCGACTCACAGTTCTCGCAGCTGAAGGTGGGTACTTGAAGTTTCGGCAAGGCGACTTGGAAGCCCAGTGCTCGTGGCCTACTGTTCTCGGAGAGGCTTTGGCCGATGGTGTCCGAGTGGGCAGCTTCCATGGAGCTGCTGGATCCGTCAATTGTATCCGCATGCCTCGGCTGGTTGGCTTCGATGACGGTAGGACCAACCGATGCACGCGCGTTCAGCGCGAACCGAAGCCTGCTGACGGCTTTCACGATCTTCTCGTGATACTCAATAGCGCCCGTAATTTCCACGTCGAACTCCTCACCGTCAAGGGTATAGGCGATCTGTTTGTCCAGTTCAGCGAGAGCGGAATCCTTGTCGTGAAGCTCGTCGATGAGTTCCTGCAAGTCGGCGGAAGACGGTACTGTGCCTTGCAGGAGGATCTCGCTGGCCTCGGACAGGAGTCGGGTAGTGGCACCGCGAAGGACGCCTCGATCTCTGCGTAACTTGTTCATCCTCGGTACGGCATCGGTGCGGAGGATGTCGGCCTTCTCCCGGGTTTCGGCACCAATAATGTAGCGATAGAGAAGAGGCCGACACCCATGTTGCCCTGGTTGAACACTTCTTCCTTCTTTTATTGCGTGCTCTCGAGCAGCCCCGCCTTACGCCCGCTTCTTCGCGCGTAGTGTGCGCGGCATGGCGTTTCCCGCCAGCGCTTTCCCGCGGTAGATTCAACACAGCGGACACCCCGACAACCTTCCCTTTCGCCGTCGCCAGGCCGCTATGTTTCACCGCAGCGCCGCCAGTACACTGGCCCCACCCGGGGCCGGTCGCCTAGCCCCTATTCGGAAAACTAAGGGCAGCAGCCGATGGAGATACGGTTGCTGTACGACGAAATACCGGGGATCCACCGCCGCCGACGATGACGCCGCGAACAAATCGATGAAACCACAGGGCCAGAAGAAGACCGGTCGACACGACGTAGAAGCAGCGGGAGAAGCGGACCTAGACGTGACCCGATGCCGCGATCTAAGCGCAACGCACTACGACGGAGAGCGACCTCGACGTACTATTCGACGGCCACAACATCCCCGCTCTCGTTGACACTGGAGCCGACTACCCCCTCATCAGTGGAGCATTCGTCACAAATTTGAAGAAAGACTGTTTACTAAGGCCCTGAAATCCGGACCGCTGGACGCCATCTGATAGCGCCGGCTGGAGTCTGCACCGCAAGAGTCCCCATCAATAACCGGACTTTGTAATCCTACAAAACTGCTCCAGGGATGTGATACTTGGAATGAACTTCCTAAGTGACCAAGGCGCCGTCATCGACCTGAGGTCTGAGTCGATAACCCTAACCTCAGACAAAACGCTGCTGCCCCACACGACCACAGAGAACCGTGCATGGAACGTGATAGAAGAGCACGTCGCCGTTCCGCCTCTCTCCAGCGTCATCATTTTCGTGGTCACTGAAGAACCCGCAGACCTTGAAGGAGTCATCGAGGGCGATAATCACCTGCTCCTGAACCGTCAGATGTGCATCGCAAGAAGCATAGCCGAGCTGCGTGACGGCAAAGCAAAGGTAGTGCTGACAAACTTAACAGACGAATATAAGCACTTCAGCATCGGTACGACGGTCGCCTACATCGACGAATTCGTGAAGACCACCAATGCGTTCACTCTCTTCGATGCTACCGAACCTGCTTCGACGGATCAAAGACCCCAGCTAGGTTTCGATATCAACCAGAGCCTCGCGAAGCACAAGCAAGAGCAGCACAAAGCCCTGCTCCCGCAGTTCAAGTACTGCTTATCGTCGTCAAGTATTCGACAGACCTCAGTCACGAAACCTCGCATCATAACAGAAGAAAGTGTCGGACCAATCTGCCAGAGCCCGTACCGAGTTTTGACCCGAGAGCGAGAGGCCGTTAACAATCAGGTCGACGAAATGCTGCGCGACGACATCAACGAACCATCCAAGAGTCCGTGGGTGTCACCTGTGTTAGTGAGGAAGAAGGATGGAACCCTACGTTTCTGCGTCGACTATCGTCACCTGAACGTGGTCAGGAAGAAGGACGTGTACCATCTCCCACGAATAGACGACGCCCTAGATCGACTCCGCAATGCGAATACTTTTCGCCGGTGGACCTCAAGGCTGGCTACTGGCAAATCGAAGTCGACGAGAGACCGCGAAAACACTGCCTTTATATAACCAGACGGCCTGTTCTAGTTCAAGGTCATGCCGTTTGGTCTTTGCTCGGCACCTGAGACTTTTCAACGTGTTATGTATACAGTGCCGGCTGGCTTGAAGTGGCAGACGTTCCTTGTGTACTTCAATGACGTCGTCGTCCTTGCCTCGGACTTCGACGAACATCTACGACGCCTTGAAGCAGTACTTCAAACAATCAAGAGCACCGGACTCACCCTGAGGCCAGAAAAGTGACGCTTCGCGTACGAGGAGCTCTTGTTTTTGGGTCACGTGATCAGCAAGGATGATGGTCCCCCAGACCCGCGGAAAACAGCTACCATCGCTGCTTTCCTGCCACCCACCGGCATGGAGGCCGTACGCCAATTTCTCGGCTTGTGCGCCTACTACAGACGCTTCCTCAAGGAAGTTTCACGAAACGCCGATCCGCTAACGCACCTCCCGAACGCCGACGTGTCATTCAGGAGGGAAACGACACAAATCGAAGTATTTTTAGAACTGAAACGACGCCGTCAGATGCCTCCGATACTAGCGCATTTCGAGAAATATGCCGATACGGAAATCCGACGCAAGCACACAGACGTAAGCAGCGTAGGTCTCGGCGCCGTCCACGTGCAGAAAACTGACGGGCTGTAAAGTGTCATCAGTTATGCTAGCCGGTCGCTATCAAAGGCCGAAACTAGCTATTCCACAACAGAAAAGGATTGCGTGGCTATCATCTGGGCTACATCCAAGATTCGCCCCTACCTCTATGGCAGGCCCCTCAACGTTGTGAGCCACCATCACGCCTTGTGTTGGCTAGCTAACTTGAAGGACCCTGCAGGTCGCCTCGCACTGTCGTGCCAAAGTCTTCAAGAATTCGGCATTACCGTCGTTTACAAGTCCTGAATAAAACACTCCAACGCTGACTGCCTGTTTCATGCCCACGTCGGCCCACCACCGCTGGATGACCAGGATGATGACTGCTTCTTTGGAAACATAAGTGCCGTCGACTTCGCCGAACGACAGCGAGCCGACCCGAACTCAGGGTCCTCGTGGAATACCTCGAGGGTAGGACCAACGTTGTTCCGAAGGTATTCAAACGAGGACTGGCGTCGTTTTTCTTGCGAAAAGGCGTTCTCCTAAAGAAAAAAATTCTCGCCCCTTCGAGCCAACTGCGTTCTCGTGGTGCCTTCAGCATTGAGACCAGAAGTCTTCCAGGCCCTACGTGGCGACCTGACGGCTAGACACCTCGCTGTTTCCCGCATGCTCGCAAGAATACAGGAAAAGTACTACTGGCCACGCCATCAAGGACCAGCATAGGGTCGACAGCCACCACTATAATCTTCGACGACACCACATGAAAGATCAACCTGGTGACCTTGTGTGGCTCTACACGCCGATACGCCGACGGGGACTTAGCGAGAAACTTCTTCTCTGATACTTCAGGCCGTACAGGGTGCTTCGCCGTCTCGGAGCGAACAGCTGAGACTACGAGGTTATCAAGGACGGCATTAAGAAACGCTCAACGGCGCCCGGCATGACCTGAAGTTGTCGATGTCGTGCGCCTTATGCCGTTTTTTGCTCGTTAGCGAACCTGAAGACTGTGCATTTTGCTTTATTGCTGTACTTTCTTGCTAGTACTTATTGCTTATTCCACGTTCTTGCACTGCAAACGGGTTTGAGCCTTTTGGGGAGTTTTGGGCTCGTTGCGCAGCGTGCATCCTAAAGGTACTACGCAAAACCCCCTTCGAAAGGAGGTTCAAAAGGAGGTTCAAAAGGAGGGAGTGATTAGACGGAACTAAGGAGGTAAATTTGTGTTTTTATTGAACTCATTTTGAGGGCTTGAACGGAGCGCATTGGAAGTTTTTCTGGTTCTTTTGAGAGCTTTTAAAGCCTCCTTTTGGAGGTAAAGTTGGTGTTTTTATGTAACCCATTTTGGAGGCTTGAACAGAGCGCATTGAGAGTTTTTCTGCTTCTTTTGAGAGCTGTTAAAGCCTCCTTTTATACGAGGCCCTAGAGCGGTCGCGAAATGAAAAAAAAGTATATTTTAGGCAGTATATTACGTTTACCGGCCAATTGCCGCTACTATTCATCACTAGCACATAATAGAAAACGGACACCAAAGTATTTATGCACAACAATGACATTTGCATACAAGTGCGCACGACACAGGAATCGAGATCGCGACCACGCGCACTCAAAGCAAGCACTATAACCATTACACCACAGAGCCACCACTTGCAAGCTAGCTTTTTTCGTGGGCTTATATATGTACCAATGCATATACAAAGCGGCTGGTAACCCGTCGGCACAACTTCGAACTTCTGTTCTTTTACCATCGGCGTGTGTTAGCTCTTGCGGAAGGTCAATACATAATTTGTGGGGCGTCATGCAGGCCGAGCCGATCGACGTAAACACCCTCGGCTGCGAATTCTCCGGTTCACCGTGTCGTGCCGCTAGAAAAATTATAAACGTGTGCCCTCTTCGCTCGCGCTAAATTCGTGAATACCAGCGTGACAAAGGTATCTTCAGATGAGCGAACGTATGTGCATTCCATGAGCGTATGCTGTGGAGCAATTTTCGTTATTTCTGCAGCCGCGAACTGCGCGCGTCCAGATGCGGCAGCGTGTTATGAGCGGTTCGAAGAGCGCCTGCGTTCTCATATGAAAGTTACACACGCAGATGCCCGACTTAGAAGAACATTGTAACGCGCCTACATTAAGTGCATTTAATGCGCGCGTACTGCCGCGAGCTGCACGCAGGGGCAGCAGCGCGCTCTGAGCAGCTGAACAAAAATCTGTTTCCGCAATTAGCGCTTATTCGCAATGCACCCTTTAGCGCGGACCGCCTGCGTTCGCATATGAAAATTACACACGCAGAAAATTCCAGAGTTACAAGGACATTGTAGCGCGCCTACATAAAGTGCGTTGAATGCGCGCGTACAGCCGCGAGCAGCGCCTTCTGAGCAGCTGAACGCTTATCTATTTCCGTAATTAGCGCTTATTCGCAATGCACGCTTTAGCACGGCATTCAGTGATTCTCTATAACGCATATTCAGTATTTATTTGCTTTCATACTCGGATACTACCTACATTTCTTACTAATTAGCTTTTATTAGTAAGCATCACGCCACCGCGTTAAAGCGAATGCCTAACGCGTGCCCCAAGGTCAAGGACAACCTCCTCAGGTTACCAGTGACAGGTCTCCCACAAAACAAAAAAGTTAATGTACTTGCACTTCTCTCTTGTGAACGTCCATGTGTACTTGGCCCTCCCCTCAGACAGATGATGCAGTACCCATTAAAAAAAGCATTACCCTCTTCCTCAATGAAACAGCTGTTCTTGAGAAAATATGGTTCTGTTGAATTACTTCACCACAGCAGCAGAGAGGTTGGCTTGTTTGCAATTCAGAATTTCAGAGTCGTAACACAGAAAAACGAGGACTGTAGCAAACATGCAGAAAACTGGAAAAGCTATCATATGTGCACTCCCTCGTCCACCTGCACACTACGTTAAACTTTATTTATACAACAGCAACCTTCAATTATGCTACTATTGATAAAAGATCACCCAATCTACGTTAGAACACAGTGATGACTTAATGTCTAACTTTCTGTTGTCTATCTTCTACAATGTGTCATAATCTGGGAATCATCTGTTCAATGTGTTTGGTAATAAAACACAAGCAGTTACATTGAGCAGGGAGGGTTTCAGCAATTTGTTTTGCAAGCACAAATTCATTTCTTGAATTTGCATGCATGAAAAGTAGTCATATTTCAATTGATACAGGAACCAGTGGTTGCAACATTATATTCGAATCAAAACAGCAGCAGTTCTCGTTGTCAATGTAGGGATATAGGCATATATTTCCATCGTCGTGCACACAACCTACTCCCAAAACTGAACACGTGGAACAACATATACAGTACAGCCTAAGCACTATACATAATTCACAACAGTAAAGCAATACGAAAGTAGGGTGTAAAATCTCATCATAATGCGCACTAACGTGTGCATTTCACCGTGCCAGTATGTAAGTATAATCCAAAAAAATAAGCTACCCAAGGAACTTGGTGTCAGCCTACACACGAAGGCAACTAATTGGTACAATAAGGCTAGCATCACTTTTGGGAAATATGAAACCGTGTAGACAGGCAGTTGTACATTTTTTATTGCATTAGTTTGCCCTACGGCATCAAAACATGTCGCACATGATTTTGGAGTTGAGTTTCCTACAAAAAAGCCCAAAATAGACCTGTGGTGTTGACTGTAGGTCCACTTACCATGGTGCATAAAAGCATTCAGCAATGCCCACAAACTTACAAGGTTGCCTTCGTATGTTGCTGTACATTTTTACTCACAGATACCTGGAAGCCATCGTAAATTTCTGGAAGTGTGCTTGGGAACCTGTCGGCATAATCACATGACTGCAATGTACCAATACTTCTAATATGCATAACAAGTACAACCATGCTTCAATGTTTTTATGCCAGCTAGTGCCATCTGTAACTCAAAAGTTCATCCTTAATTCCTCACTTGATGGCTTACGCATAATTACACATTGAAAATAATCCAAGCACCATGGCTGCAACGTCAACTTGCAATTAGGCAATCACAGGCATTAAATAAAAAAATTCCTGTAAATAGTGACTGGTCGCTTTGCAACATGGATCCTAGGAATTGATATGCCATGAGGTTGAATAAAAATTGACCACACATATATAGAGACTGTGAAACAGTCAGGAGTTCAGTTCATAGGTAAGGAAAACGTGAAAACGAAATCAGAACACATAGGAACAAAGGGGACGGAATGACACACTACTAACAAGTGAAGTAGAACATGTGCTTGGCTTTTTTAGTCATGTGTGTTTATATCTTTCTGTGGTTTTGATTACACTTCAGTTACTAGTAGCGCTTTGTCCTGTCTGCCCCCTCCATTCCTCTGTGGATATGTGATTGTTTAGTCTTGTAATTTTTTCGTACTGTGTGTTTACATCTTTCTGTGGTTTCGATTAAACTTCAATTGCTAGAAGCGCGTCATCCTGTCCCCTTCATTTCTCTGTGCTGTGATTTTTTTTGCACCCTCTTTAACTATAAATATACACTAACTCGCCCAGCTGCCCCTGTTAAGACTTATGTTTGCGGAATAACACTGGGTCCACTCAGCGTCTTCTTAAATAATGCGAAATTTTCAAATGCACACGATATCAGAAAGGTTGCACGCAGTATTGCGCATAACACTCTGCATCAATACCAGTGTTGGCCTAAATGTGGTAAGATGTATGAGCTGTTCGACATAGTTGAAGTGAGGCACATCAGGATGTTCCCACAATCATGGGTGTCGGCAGGGGTTTGCACAAAGGGCACCTGCTGCCATCAAGACACACCAGCACTTGACTCCACCCAAGCTACACCAATGCTCTCCTGCTCACCAGGCCGGCACGTTACGCCGCCTTGCATCCCCAAGACGAAATCCTGCTGACACTCATGCCCACAATACACTTGTCTTGAACACAGACTGGTGGGCAAGCAACACTTGCTGCTTTGCCAGAAGTGTATTCCTGAAAATTACACACAAAAAAGAAGTCCACTAAGATTTCTGTATACATAAAAATGAATGTCTTATCGAAGATTCGCACTTGACTATCCTTATTGCAGGCATTTTGTCAAAACACGAAATAAATACAAAATTGAGATTCTGCTAAGTATTTCCTTGTGAGCGTTTCACTTCGTGTGCACTGGGCGAAAAACAAACGGATGTAAAAAAAATGCGAAATACGACCAGAAGTGTACTCTTGCCCTGTTTACCCTTATGTGGGTAGTTTTTGAGGTCAGTAAAGTTATCATTATAAGTACATTTTAAAAGGGTTGTGAATGTTAGCAAGGTCTTGATTAACCGCACCTACTCTGTTTAGGAGTGAAGATTGGGCAACTTGGCACTGAACCATGGCAAGGCAAAAATTACACCATCTCCCGCTAAAGGGGACCATGAGGCGATGCGAAGCCGGAGCACTTGCACGATCGCGTTCCGTTGGCGTTCGTTGGGCATGCTACCGACCTCGCGTCGTGGAACGCGAAGAGGGACGCTACGCGCGTCGTATCTTCCATCTAGCCTGGCCGTTAATTCTCACAGGGCGAGCGGGGAACGCGGCCTACAGGCGGGCGAGAGGGGGGCAGCGTAGGAGAGGAGAGAGAAGGGGAGGGGACGCGCATGCGCTCGAGCTCATCGCGGCGTTGAGCAGGGGAGAATTTCGGCATGTCTAGCCCGCGTTTCAGAGGAAGAGTGGAAAGGGGGAGGGGAGAAGGGGAGAGGGAAAGTGGAGAGGGGAAGGGGAGAGGGAAAGGGGAGAGGGAAAGGGGAGAGGGAAAGTGGGGAGGGTGAGGGGAGAGGGAAAGTGGAGAGGAGGTGTGGAGAGGAGGTGTGTGGAGAGGGTATGCACATGCGCAGTAAGGGTGGTCAGAACGCACACCACCACCACCACCACCACCACCCCCACCGGATTGAGCTCCGCCTTAAGATACTTCGCATATAAAAGTAAGCGCACTTATAATGAGGATAACCTAAGGCCTGGGCACAATAACAGCGCTTTCACCTTGTCAAATTGTGTCAACAGTCATGATACTGTGTATTGGTCATAAAAACTATGGCAACATAATGCAAAACAGCAAATTAACGAGGGAATAAACAAGATGATTCAACAATCTGGTTCAACAGACTCAACAGCTGACTTATATCAATGCGATTAAATTAGCCTTGCACATCTCCTAATGGCTAAGAATATGCACATGTAACCTTGGCAAATTCCACTGTTGATACACGACCAATGAAGTTGCATTCCTTCCGTGCCGTTGAATGGCCGTTCCTTCTTTTCTGTTTTCACTGTTTTCTCATTTTCATTGTTTTCACTAGCGTAAATGTTCACCCTTTTTGCTTTTGTCACTTTGCAGATGGCGTAGGTGTTTTGCCTTTGAATGTGCACGTTTCTTCTGCTTTGTCTTTCCTGTTTCTTTTTGTATGCGTATATGTTTTGCCTTTGAACATGCGCACGTTTCTGCTGCTGTCTCTCTTTTTGCTCTACTGGGCCTTGTGCACTTCTCAAGCTACCATTGTCGCTTTTCACTTGAGGTTCATTTCCTGTGTTTTGCTGGAATAAACATTTATCCATTCATTCAATACCATAAAACGCATGTGCTTCACAATACACACTGCACTTAGCAGATGTCTGTCACATGATATGGCCGTCATTGTATAGCTTTAACATGATTTATTCGTTCTAGCTAAATGAATCCAAGCTAATGATGTTAATGTACCTTGATATGCTATTTCACTGTCCCTTGATGCTTATGTATGAAAGTACAGTGCTTATGTACCTTAATATGCTATTTCAGGGGACGGGCAGAGTGCGCAATGCAGAATTGTTGCCGAAATGTCTTTTCACTTCCTGAAAATCTCTGCTTCGGTGGGTTCTCACAGTTGCATGGCGGGAGAAAGATGTCCAGGGTAGTTGACTGCATCCAAGGTAGATGCTGCAAAATGAGAGCGCACGGTCTTGTCACATGTCAATGTGCGCAAATTGACACGATGACGAAGGATTAAAACAAACAAGTGAAGTTGGAGAGAAGAATAAATCGAAAACAAAGTTGTCCTTTATGCACATTTCATCATGTGACAATGTGATAACCGTGGCCTTTTGCTCTAATGTATATTTCCTGAAAGCATCATGCCTCATTCATGCTTTATCGCAGGCAAGAAAATTATATCGTGCAAACAACTTTATCAGGGCGCACTCCTGGGTCGATTGACTGGACGCATGAAGCATCAGTGATAATCACAGAAGTTCCAAAACGTGCATCACACATCATTGCTATCTGAGTTTAACGACTTAAATGCAAAGCATTTGTTAAACACTTCTACGACTTTGAATGGATCTATTTACTTATCTATCTAGCCGCCTACGACTCATAGCTTGTGTGGTTGTTTCGTTAATGGACTGCATGAAGAGCATGAATGATGGGTCTTAACTTGAAAATCATGATATGCATTTCATTAACGACATGATTTACACGTCACTCCCTTGGTTCTCTTGCGACTGTTTCGTTAACTTGATATTTACAAAAATAGGTATGGCGTCACAAGAGTGTATGACGCACATAAACGACAGTTTCTAACGTGCAAATCATGACACGCTTGTCATGTATGGCGTTATTTTGACAACATGGTCTCGGGAGCGCTAGTGGCCGTTTCGCCTGATTCATATACAGCAAAATTGGTATTGTGCAGTGTGACTGTACGTCCAACATAAATGACAGCTGGCAACATGAAAATAATGACATGCATGTCATGTACACACGCCACGCTCATGGTACGCTCGCGGCCGGTTCGCTAGCTTGACATACACCTAAATTGATATAGCGTGACGTGATTGTGCGACGAACATAAATGACATATAGTAACATGAAAATAACGACATGCATGTCATTTACGGCATGGAGCCTGGTGCACTCGCGTCCGGAACTCTAACTTGATATCATACCAAGATTGGTATAGCGTGACGTGACTGTATGACGTACATAAATGACAGCTGGTAACATGGAAACAATGAATGACATGCGTGTAATGTACGGCATGGGTTACATGCCACGCTCATTGTGCGCTGGCGGGCATTTCGCAAGCTTGACATGCCGATTTTCTTTTCTTTTTTCTTTTTTGCTTTTCATAGCACTTTTCAAGCGACGCAATGTGCAGAAGGTCATCTACAGGTGCATAAGCGACGATAAGGGCTCGCAAAGAGAGAGAACATCAGTATTACTTACCATTTTTGTCCCTGACTGTGCCGAGCAAGCAGGGTGCCCATCATCTGCATGGTAATGCACAGCGGCACGCTCGCTTGAGTCGACAGGCCGTCGCGATTATCGCACTCGCAGCGTAGCATGTCGCACTGTCGTCAAAGCACGCATATCACATCCAGCGGCGAGAACACAGTGAGGCTGCAGGCACAAAACACGCACACACGACCGACACAGCTGATCACTTGAGAAGTGGCGCTCACGAGGCCTAGCCGGCATAGCTACGACGATCGCGCCGCCGCGGGACCGACTACGACTACCTCCTCGCGTTTTTCTTTTTTTCTATGTTTTCTTTCTTCGCGCGCGCATGGGGCGCGAAGCTTTGTCCCATTTCACTTCGGCAGCGCCTCGTCTGACTTGCTTTTGACCTGGCGGGGGCGGGCTGCAGTAGGCTGAAGCCGCCAAGGCCAAAGGGCTGCCTCGCTTCCTCTCCAGCCGTTCGGAGGGTCGCGTGTATCTCTTTTTTTGGGCTATCTGTGCAAGGGATTTTTAGTACGCTGAAGCATGCCGCCTCTTTCTGTTACTTCTTTTCCCCGCACAGCTGCATACATGCCCGCCAGCACTGAAGGCATTATGGAAAGCTTCGGAAAAAATAGAGAAAACATGCCAGAGGAGATGAGATGGGAGTTTTTTGTTCTTGGAACTCCATTCGACGAATGGCGTCATATAGTGAATTTACCTCCTTTCTTCCACATAATTTCTTAACGAAGTAAAATTGAGGACGCAGAACTTTATTACACCCACCTCATTACACCCTAAGGGAGTAGTGTCCAGATGAAGGTAGTATTAAGGAGGATTGTAGCCCTTAAAACGCCCAATTCGGATAGTTTGCGTTTGCAGTGTGGTTTAATATTTTACTTCTATCTTCTTTTAGAGCAGCGGGATGATGCCTTTTCAGTGTGGAGCAATGCCACACACGCTGCTTTCTTTCTGTGTTTTATGTTTCCGACCCATTGCACTCATTGCACATGTAGTTACTGCGTTGCTCAAACCGCGCCAGAATGTGTGGGGACATTCCAGATTATTTTTGGATCTTCTGTTGGAGAGCGCAACCGCGAACAGCTGAGTGTATTCTCGAACTAACGCGGCCATCAACGATAAGGCTTGGATGTTCGATGCCGCAGATATAAATGCCGACGCGCCTAGCCAAAGATCGGCTTTATCGACGGCCGACGCTCTGTTCCCCGCTATCAGTGTGCAGCGTGCATTCCTGTAGTTTGGCTTTTAAATGCGGAGCATTTCTTAGTCGCACCTGCGGCGTCGGCCGCCGTCCATACCCCCACTGCGCATGCTCGGCTCGTCTCGTGCCGGTAGCAAGCCTCTTCTCTCCCTCCCTCGCATGCTCGGCTCGTCCAGTGCAGGCAGCAGGCCTCTCCTCTCCCTCCCTCCCTCCTTTCCGTCCCTACCTCCTCTCAATCGAACGCGGGCGGTGTGTATATAAGCGGCGGAGCGCGCGTTCGGAATTCAGTCAAGGGCGTCTTTACTTGGCATTCACTTGACTTGATGTTTTGCTTGACTCGAGTCGTTGCGATGGAAGCAACAGTACCTTCAATCAGCGTCCCACCACTCGTTGAAGGCAACGTAACCCCACCCTCACCGTCGTCGGCGTCAACAACGGCAAGCAACGCAGAAGACAAGGCTGCGAAGAGACGAGCATACGACGCTGAACGCAAGCGTTTGAAGTGAGCTGCGGACCCGGAACTTCGTGCACGAGAAGCTGCTGCGAGACGGCAACGACGGGCTGCGGATCCTTCAGTCGGGGAACGAGAAGCAGCTGCGAAACGGCAACGACGGGCTGTGGATCCTGAACGTCGTGCTCGAGAAGCAGCAGCCGTTCGTGAACGTCGAGCAGCGGATCCATCATTCGGGCAGCGCGACGCTTCTGCGAAACCTAATTACGCAACATTCACGCCATACCACCCCCCCCCCCTCTGAGACGTATTTACTCGAGTTCCCACCTTGGGAAGATGCGGGCGACATTTTTTGTTTCCGGGCCACAAGTTCGGCCAAAAATAAAAGTTTCAACTTGGACACGCCGACTGCTGCGTTCGTCGACGTCACGACCCCGTGACAGTGTAATTAATCTAGGTTACTACTTGTGGATAGTAAGTTGGGTGTATGCGCATTTATTAGAGCATCTAAAGCCATATTCATCTAATCCCATAACGTAGTGTGGGTTCGTTAAACCTTGCTTCTCAGCATCTTTCCTATCTTGTGCGATGTGCTTAGGAATGTCAAGTTATTCTTCATACTTGTTTAGCAATTTTAAAACGCCGAAGAAGCTGTAAAACGATAGAAAATAATATTTATCATTCTGATTTTTACTCGTTGCTTTGTTCGAGAATTCGTTCATGAGATGAATAAGAATTTTTCCTTTGTCATTGAACGTTTTCCTAATTCATTATAAGCGAGCTAGGAATCGGATAAAATCGTTTACTTAGTCGTTTACAATATAAAAGTAAGATACAAGAGTATATGCAAGTGCTGTATATAAGGCTAATATTATTGTTATACTGCAGTAATATTAGGCGACTTTCTTATTTGCTGTTATATAAATGCCTTATGCGGTTTCTATTTCTCAGTGCGCGGTGTTCTACGTCTCCTATAAACAACAGCAAAACGATGTAGGTGTTGTTACTATGTGGATAAATAAATGTTAGTCGTGTTTTTTTTTCGTGCTTAGTATATAACATGGCGTCTCAGTTGGAAGGACGTTTCCTTGGCCCGAGGACTTTTTATCAAGCAAGAACAAGATGCACGATGCGCAGGATGTGCAGTATACACGTCCACAATGCACGGTACCTATCGCTGAACGATTGGCAGAGATAATTCTTACGACTCCATCATTCCATTGCGCCGTTTCATAGGAAGCAACGTAAGAAAACGCCTATTATGACAAACGAGGAAAAATGGTTATTGTTAGGTTCATTTGTATTGCAGTGGCTGCTACTAGTTTTTGCACCTGTAGTTTTCTCCAGTCCCGTCGTGTGTTGCGTAGTGCTAGAGGCCTGGCCAAATGAAGGGTTTACTTTTGCATGCAGTAACATGTCCTTAAGAACATGTTAGTTACGCAAAAAGAAACCCCCATTCTATTGCCCACATAACACCTTGTTCTCGTCCAAGATGTAAGCCATGGAAACACCTTCAAGATGGCGTCGTAGTTAAAAGCACCGGAAATTATTACGTCTATCACATAAAATCTAATTGTACCTACACAGGTTCAAACGATATATATATGATGGAACGTTCATATTGTCACAAATGGTACATTGGAGAAGTGGGACAGCCTGTTCATGTTAGATTAAATGGGCGTCGTGCGGACACGGCGAAGAAATTACCGAAATCAGTGTAACGCCATTTCATTGATCTGAACCGTTACATACTTAAGTCAAACTTCCGGTCTCCAAGACACAGCAAATATCGTCATACCTCAATCACAAGTTCAAGACATTCCAGCCAGCAGGTAATAACATTTCTTAGGGGGCTCTTGAATCCATCCGATATTGTACGCACACGACGAAAACCAATTAGAGTTGAGCCCTTTTTCTAGGACTTTCTAACCTATCATCGTTGGGGGGTGCCTACTCTGACAACCACAATTCATTCGAACATCTACCCACCCTCCCCCATTTTTTCCCACTGAATACCCCTTTCTTTTCTGATTCACCGAATCGTCATCGCGGCCTCTCCCCCACCACCACTTTCTTAGTTGCCCCATTCTCCTCCTCTGTTTCGATTGGAGGAGAGGATACGAAGCATATGCACACAACGCTAAGAAAATCAGTTCCTGCCTTGAAGAAGACAAGTCCGCTTGTCGAAACGTGGGCTCGAGCACTCACCCCCTGCTTAAGAATTTTTTAATCGCAAGCTTCCTGCCCCACTTCCTGCCCACTTCCTGCCGTTCTTTCAGTAGTAAGCTTGGGATTTTCGCGCACAAGTATAAAACAATCTAATACCTACATTGCGGTTCACAAACGCCCGACATAATGCAATAACAAAGACGATGCAGGATTCAAGGACAGCCAGCACTAAAGGTGAGAACACCCGAAGAGAGAAGAATCTGCGCAGCAACAATAATACAAGAGAAGCAAGATTTGCTAAAGAAACGGACGTAAGAGTCTACGAAGGAGAGCTTGTCACTTAGCAATGAAGAAAAAGAAAGGGCTGTGAGAGGGGGGAGGGTAGTTGAGCTGATGTCAATGGAGAATCATATGCCACGGTAAAAACAAATGCTCAGACGGTTGCCGTGGCAACCAACTCAACTCTCGGCATCGTTAGCGCCACTCTGCCACAACTCTGGCTCTCGCGTCGGGACTGCAGCACTGTCGCTGACCTCTTCCGCATAGGAACGATGATGAGTTTAGCCTTCGCATTAGGAGCATTTCCGCGCCTTTTTGTACGAAGTGTGATTGCTGTTATGGCCATGTGAATCACGTGCTGCTCAGGAAACGCGCTACTGTGAGCAATCGTTCCTTATTTAATCTTGTGAAACTATTTCATAAGCGAATACAAACTGTGATAAGAAAATACAAACAAGCAAACAAACGATGACGCGACATTCAAACGACGGTGATTATTTGTCCAGATGATCCATGCACCTTGTTAGACACGAGTTCTGTCTAATTCGAAACCAGTACTCTCACCAATCCTGTAAGAACGCACCACAACAACACAGGCGAATTTAAATCCGATTGCACAAAATGTCACAGAGGTCCACAACGAAGCACATCTTTTGGGACTGCCAAGCAGACCCTCCACCTCGCAAAAGTGCGAGACCCTGCTGCAGAGTTCTGCTCCGGACGTACAAGTCCGGGTCACAGCAAGTGCGCAAGACGTCGCCTTCAGCAATGACTGAGGTTCATCTGGTGCAGTCGCAGACCCATCACTCCCACTACCAATATTAAAATTATGTACTAGTACTTAACAGTCGTTGTAATTGGTTTTCCTGGAGGCCCTTTCAGCTTTCTCAGTGAAAGTACTGAGCGCATACATTCTTCGCATCCTAGGCGTTTTGCCAAACCTCAGTTCTGTAAATTAATCAGATCTTTTCATCGTAGTTTCGGAGTGGGTTCATGGTATGCTGCTCTTCGGACGGCCAAAGAGACGCCCTCCAATGACATTTGTTCGGTTTTTCTAGATTTACAAAATCTGACTCGTAGTGTCTATAAATGCCACCACCAACAAACTCGTAGCAGTGGTCCGATAAAGCCATTATCCTGCCGCGTCTTCGTTAAGCGTGTTCAGCGCACTGGTGCCGGCGTCGACTCAAACGACGTAACTAGGGACATAGGAGTATTGCAATATTAGTTTTGTTGTATTTATGTACACACAAACATAAAAGGACACAAAGGAAAGAGCGAAGAAGCAAACAAGAAAGATAATTATGATCTCAATTGTATATTGTAGTCGCTCTGTTCTTTGCAAAACTGTTCAGAGAGATAAAGCAAGACCTCCCCCTTATGGAAACAACCGAGATGCGATGTCCGCAAAATACTGTGTCACCGTTGTTCCACTAAATGTCAGTCTCACCACAGCGATGTACTGCGCACGCTGATTAGGCACATTTCCATACAATTTCACCGACACCTAAACTTTTGCGGCTCAATCTCGAATTTATCAGTGTGTAGAGAGGTATGGTTACAAATTGCGCTCAGCGCAACGTACCTTCCGCAACATACATATGCAGCCATACAACTTTTGTTTTGCAAGGGAAAAAGTACACGATCATCGTTATGTCAGTCTCTGAATAGGAGGCTTTATTCTACAAAAACAGAAACTGTGATAATAATCGTTGAAGAGAAAAGAAGATGAGCATCTTCCACAGGGAGAACTTATATCCGGAAATGCATCCCCACTTCGTGGCCGAAGGCAATGGAACACAAGCAGCTTTGTGAAAGAAGACAAAACAAAACCAAAAAATAACGCCGGAGGTGCACTTTTTTCCAAATGAAGTCATAAAACGCGCTCGTCGCTTTTTATACTTGCCATTGCGCTGCCAGCCGTCCTTTCTTTCTACAGAAAGAACGGTCTCAGAAACGGTTCCACACGATTCTTTTTTCCGCGATGCATAAAAAGAAAAAGCGCCACATTCGGTCCTTCTTCGTCTTCCGACGCTTTATTATTTGGTTCTTTTGTTCTTCTTCCAGATCGCATCTAGTAAAAAAGCGTTGAGAGACGCCGAGCCGCAAGTAAAATTGATATCTGCGCACCGGTTCTCCCTTTAAAGACGATCAGTAGAGCATTCGCTCGGAAAGGAGACACCATTGTTGTGGTGGGGCTTCCCCAATAAGAGAAGTACTTGAGAATGGGTCTTGCGTAGCCTTAAAGGAGAGTGCGGGTGCATCCACGAAGAGTTTCTATCTGCAAAAAATATCCTAGCTCCTCTTAAGCTTTTCTGTGATCCAGGTCTTACAAAACCTACCTGCTCGAGTTCGAGCGAGCCGACTTTCCTTTCAATAGCACCGCAGCGGTCACCGCAAAGTACCACTCCTATTGTCCTCTTTCTCAAATTTCTTCTTAACCGAGAGTCCTTCGTATCCCTGCTTTTCACAATGAAAAGAGGCCATCACCCGAAAACCACTCGTGCCTTTTCCTTTTTTTTTGTCGCGCAATCAACCAAAGAAACCTACTATCCACTTTCCAGTCAGTCTAAACCTCTCATGCCCGAAAAGAGCGACTTGTCTTCCATATACGTGACTACAGCAGTTATAACTACTGTATAGTAGATCGCGAGGTGCATGCGCAGAGGAATACGCCGATAATAGCCTGCACTGGCACACTCTGTAACTGCAGATGCTTTTGTACGCATGGCCAGTGTATAAAACCATTTGTATAGCTTTCTCAATAAGCAATCATTCATGTTCTCGCAACCAATTGACTCGTTTTTCACGCTTTCTATAAGCTGCACTATTGCAATGCGTAATTTTCTAGGTTTACTATATTTGTAAAAAAAATGGGGAACGCTTAAGCTTCGCCTTTAGAGTTGAACACGATAGCGATATTTGCCCCTAGTGCGTACTTTGACCACTACGTGTGTGTAACGGAATGCGCGCACTGAGGTGTGTGCGTTATGTAAGGGGTGGCATGATTTAAACCAGGAGCAATTATGCGCGAGAAGCTTGTTTCCGAGTTGCGATGCACCCACTACGTGGTCTTAAGAGAACACACGTAGTAATGTGTGTGTCTTTTGTAATGGGTGGCTGGCTTTAAACCAACGAAGTCGTTAAACCACATTGCTCCCGCGTTCAAGCGTCCTGGTTGATGTCTTGTGTGACGAACTACGTGGCGGTGAGGCAGTCGCCGAAGGCAACTTGGCCCTTTTGTTTAGCATAGGTATCTGCGCTGCCCGCAGCCTCGTCACGCTTCGTGACAGCCGTGCCACGCTGCTTGTGACGAATTTTAATAATGAGCAACGGGACCTTTTTCGTCGCACTGCCATCGCTTTCGCCTATCCCATAGAAGACGTAGCTGAACGTTTTACGGCTACATCAGTGCACAGTGGGCTCCAATGGACATCGACAGACGCTTCTTCAGCGCTCGGAAAGGTGGAGCCTCTCGGAGCAAGAATGAACGGCGCTGCATAATTGCTGCTTAAATTTCAAGGGTGCTTCGCTTCTTCCTCGAAGGTGTGTTAAACGCGCATTACGAAGCACAGGATTATTACGCACACCGATGCCTCGCCCATTAAACAACAGCCGTATCGAGTTTCCGCCAAAGAACGTGACGCGATAAATGCGCAGGTCAAAGAGATGCTCCAGGATGATGTTATACAGCCATCTAATAGTCCGTGGTCATCGCCAGTCGTTCTAGTAAAGAAAAAAGACGGTACATTGCGTTTCTGCGTTGGCTACAGGAAGCTAAATTGCGTGACTAAAAAAGACGTGTATCCTTTGCCGCGCATCGATGATTCATTGGACAGGCTGCGACGGGCCAAGTATTTTACAGCGAAAGCTGTTATGAGATCATTTCACCGGCCGCTTTTGGTGCCGTAGTTGTCCGCTGCCGCCGCCGCCGCCGCCGCCGGTGTCCGTAACCAGTGTCGCTCGAAATAAGAACAAAAAAAACTAAATAAGAAAAAATTCCAGGATGGAAGGAGGATCGAACCTGGGCCCTCTGCGTGGGAGCCCAGTATTCAACCTCTGAGCCATGCCGGTGCTTGAAACTGCTTTGCAAAAAGTACCTATACAGGCTCCATGTCGGGAAGGAACCACATTAGCATATGCAATATAGCGTGGTAAAAGAGTAGAATAAGCACCAAGCGTCACACAACGCGAATTCTGTAACCAGGCGTCACACAATGCGAATTGCGCAACGAGTAGGTTGTTGAATGCTTCCAACCCATTACAAAGAGCTCTGCCATAATTCTTCATCGTCATCACGCACAGCATCAACAAAGTGCGCATAATGCGTTACATGCGTTTAGCAGGTACCACGGCTGCCTGTAGAATAACGAAAAATGGCACAGTGCCTACTGCCCTACTTCTCAAAAATTACAATGATTTATAGCGTAGTGGGTTCCTCGCAAGTGCACTTCTGTTGGTTGCCAAGGAAGCCCATAAGGCTCCCATGATCCATTTCCTCAGGGCCTCAATAAAGTCAATTCTCTCTCTCTCTCGCTCTACGTTTCTCCGGTTAAAGTGTGTTATAAAGCGTTGTGGGACAGTTAAATAACGACCAGGCGTCACACAATATGCATTACGTAACTAGTGGGTCGTTTAAAGCTTCCAACCCATTACAAAGGGCGCAACTATAATTATTCATCGTCATCAACCGCCGCATCAGCAAACTGCACATAATCGCTTACATATGGTACCTCGCTTCTCCGCAGAACAACGAATAATGACGTGCTGGGTGCTTCCCAACTTCCCAAAAATTACGCTTTGTTGCGTAGTGGGTACGTTGCTAATGTACCTGTATTAGTAGCCACAGGAGCGTTTATAACGGGCTCTAGAAATGCCGCTCTTCCAGCTTTCGCTGTGACTGTGCTGCGCTTTCCGCGCAGGCCTGGCGTTTTTTCTTCCATAGACTTGAAAAGCGGATACTGGCAGATTGAGGTTGACGAACGTGACCGCGAAAAAACTGATTTTGTTACACCGGATGGCCTGTATGAATTCAAGGTGCTCCCCTTTGGCCTGTGTTCCACGCCAGCGACATTCCAAAGATTGATGGACACTGTTCTCACCGGTCTAAAGTGGCACACTTGCCTTGTTCATCTGCAGGCTGTTCTGGAAGCGCTCCGCTCTGCAAACTTCACGCTGAAGCCAGAAAAATACCACTTTCGTTACAAAGAACTTAAATTTCTGGGCCATCTTGTGAGCGCAGATGGCGTTCGACCTGACCCCGACAACACCACCGCCGTTGCCTCCTTTCCTGTTCCCCGTGAGAAGTAAGCAGTACGTCGCTTCCTCGGCCTCTGCGCCTACTATCGCCACTTCATCGCAAATTTTTCTAAGATTGCCGAACTTCTGTCTCGCCTCACACGTGAAGATGTACCATTCACCTGGAATGAAGAACAGGACGCGCCTTTCATCAATCTACGGGAGCGTTTGCAGGCACCACCAGTCCTTGCTCAATTCGACGAGGATGCTGCCACAGAAGTTAACACCAACGCGAGCAATATAGGTCTTGGCGCCGTCCTTGTCCAACACCAACAAGGCACTGAGCGAGTAATAGCTTACGCCAGCCGTACCCTCTCTCGCGCCGAGACGAACTATTCTACCTCAGAGAAGAAGTGCCTCGCAGTAGTATGGGCCACCACGAAATTCAGGCCTTACCTCTACGTTCGTCACTTCAAGGTAGTGACCAACCATCATTCATTGTGCTGGTTAGCCAATTTACGAGACCCGTCTGGGCGGTTGGCACGATGGAGCCTTCGTTTGCAAGAGTTTGACCTTACCATCGTAAGAGTTTGACCTTACCATCAAATCAGGCGGCAAGCACGAAGATGCTGATTCGTTGTCCCGTGCGCCTACTGAAGTTTATGATCACGACACTGAGGATGACAGCGGCTTCCTCGGAGTTCTCACTGCAACCGACTTGAGCGCACGACAACACGAGGAAGCCGAGATCCGCGCAATCATCGACAATCTAGAAGGACGCAACACTCCCGTACCACGACAGCTTTCTCGCAATCTCTCGCCATTCTGTCTGCGAAGTGGTGTCTTGTACAAGAAAAACTTGAACGGCAACGGGAAAGCTTACCTGCTAGTTGTCCCTTCTGACATGCGAGACGACATTATTCTTGCCTGCAATGACGAGCCCACATCCGGTCACTTAGGTTCTTCACGAACCCTCGCCAGAGTTCAACAGGCGTACTACTGGCTCAAACTTGCTGCGTACGTGAAGCGCTATGTAAAAAGCTGCCGTGAGTGCCAACGCCGCAAATCTCCGCCACTGAAGCCTGCAGGCCTGCTGCACACAATCACACAACCTAGGGCGCCGTTCGATCGAATAGGAATGGATTTACTGGGGCCATTTCCGCTGTCATCTACCGGCAACAAGTGGATCGTCGTGGCGACAGATTACCTAACGAGATACGCCGAGACAAGGGCCCTACCACGAGCTACAGCTTCCGATGTCGCGCAGTTTTTCATCGACCAGATCGTTCTTCGACCTGGCGCCACGTCGTGCGTGATCACTGATAGAGGAACAGCTTTTACAGCCCAGCTTATTGACGACATATTCAAACTCAGCTACACGAACCATCGCAAGACGACGGCGTATCATCCGCAGACAAACAGCTTGACGAAACGATAGAAAAAACCATCGCTGACATGTTATCCATGTATGTGGACGTGCAACACAAGACGTGGGAACAGGTCCTGCCGTACGTAACACTTGCGTACAACACTGCCGTCCAGGAAACAACACGATTCACGCCGTTCGGTCTCGTCTATGGGCGTGAGGTCCAAACCATGTTGGACTCTATGCTGCCACACGACTACGACGCTTCGCTTACACCTGAAGCTGAGCAGCTTACTCAATACGCCGAAGAAGCTCGCCAGTTGGCACGACTCCACATCACGCAACAGCAAACTGCAGATGCACGCCACTACAATCTCCGCCATCGGCAAGTCGAATACCACCCAGGAGATCATGTCTGGGTACGGACTTCGGTTCCCCGCCAAGGGTTGTCCGAAAAGCTCCTGAGTCGCTACTTTGGACCGTACAAAGTGCTGCGTCGCATGAGTGATGTGAACTATGAGGTTGTCCCAGATGGCACCATATCGCCCCAACGTCGAAAGCACTACCCAGAGATTGTTCACATTCTACGATTGAAGCCGTACTTCACGCGTTAGTGCGACTGTGCCTCGGCCTTCTCATTTTTTAAAGACGATAGTCTTTCTTGGGGAACTTACACGCAGAAATTTTGATCTGTCTGTCTTTCTGTTTGTCGTCACGTCACTCGATTCAGCCACCCGGCCAAAGCTGAACCACTTGCCCAAGGGCCAGCCATCTTGAACGGTTGACTTGGTTCATACTTGTGTACATTGTTGATTAAAAAGCAAACATTGCGCATATCTGGCGCTGCATTAATGGGGCGCTGCATTAATGTGCGTCTGCGTGAGCACAATAATTCCCTAAAAGGCCAAGCTAGCTCGCACCTATCGCTGCACTGTCGCGATTGTGGTTGTGTGCCTTTAGTTGGTAACACGGCCATTCCGTATAGACACAGGGGGCAGACACAGCGGGAAATCGTGGAGGCTGCGCATATAAGCTCTCTGTTGGATGTGTGCGTTGCTCAGGCTTCAATCAGCTTAATTCACAAAGAGATAGACTATCTGGGCATACGATGATAGGTACTACAGTTTCTGTTTGTTTGAAGTTTGTAATAAGTTTTTTTTTCCTTTTCGCCCCCTAATGTTCACGTGGCACACAGCGATGTTATTTAAGCATGGGTTATGCGCAATAAATGTTGTAGTTGGCAGTCTGCGCTTGTCCTGTGTAGTATTTCTTCTTTTGTTTCTCATTTTCCGCGCTGTAAATTAATTATGAGGCGCAACATCGCTAGGTAAGCATTAGGTGGTGTGTTCCTTTAGAGAAAATACATAGACACGTAATTCTAGAGACCATAGTTTCTTAATCTGCGCTGAAAATGCGACTGAGCTCAAACTTGCTTTTCTCCGTGCCCTCTGCACGAGCTCATTGTTGTGTTTCGGTTTCGGTTCAGTATTGCACTGTACGAATGTCATGGGGCGCCGCTCTGGCATTCCCGTTTCACCCAGGCGACGTGTAAATAAAAGAGTGTGTGGACAGTACAAGGAGGATTTTTAACCTCCTTGGGAGAGTACTCGTTGAGTGCAGACGTTTCTTCTGCATCGGCGCTTCGCGCCAAACCGCGTGTTCGGGCTGGCTGGCGTCCCCGCCGGTCGCGATGGTCACCGTCGGTGTTCGCCTGCCGCTACGCCGGGACTACCAGCCCGCAACACAGCGCTCATGTTTCCCGACGTATTGCCAGATGGCGTCCATATCTCACGCAGCGCCTCTTCTATCGTCTTTAGACGACATGTGCAGCGAAGCACGCAGATACGCGGCCAATTTTTTTTTACGAAGTGCCCACACTGTGCCCGTTTGATCTTTTCTTCTTATGCATGTCCACCTGCACGAGCATCAAGGTGATGCTTTTTTTTCAGTGGGGTAATAATGCCACCTGGATGATGAACTGCGGCGAGCACGAGCCCGCATCGAGCAAAAACAAACGAAGAAGCCGTTTGGGACAGCGCGCGCTCTCGCTCTGTCTTGGTTGGTTTTTGGCGCGTCCATATTGCTAGACCTGCGTCAGTATTTCTGCCAGCGCGGTATTTCTTGCCCAGGCACCTTCTTTGCGCACGTTGCAACTGGTGGAGGTGCGGCGTACTCCCATCCAATGGTCCTAACGCCTCCTGGTAGACCTGTACCAGCAGTGACAGCACCTGTTCACCGGGCCAGCCGAAGTATCTGAGGATTGCCCACCGAACGTGAACCTCTACCCGAGATGGCGTCAACTGCACCACCCGAAAACGGTATGGAAGGCACTTCAACTGCTAATTACACGCTGCAGAAGCCACGAGTGCCGAGGGTGCTCTATGGCTCCGTCCATGCTCCATGACTCCGTCTCCGTCTCCAGGACGTCGAGGACTGGTTGGTGCACTCTGAACGCGTCGCTGATTTCAACGGGTGGACCGACGCCAACAAGCTGAGGAACGTGTACTTCAGCCTCGCGGATGGCGCTCGTACCTGGTACGAGAACCGTGAACCCTTCTCGGCGTGGAGTGTGTTTTGCCGTCAGCTGCTGGCAAGTTACACTAATCCCGATCGCCGTGAACGAGCGGAGCGTGCCATTCAATCGCGCATTCAAATGCCGAACGAAAGCGTTATGATGTACGTTGAGGACATGACCAGCCTCTTCCGTCGTGCTGACCCGGCTATGGCAGACGATAAGAAGCTGCGTCACCTAATGCGAGGAGTTAAGGAGCAGCTCTTCACTCGCCTCGTCCGAAATCCGCCGAAGACTGTGGCGGAGCTTTTAACCGAAGCCACGACCATGGAGAAGATGCTGCAGCAGCGGTCAGCTCTGTACGACCGCCAGATCAATGTCGCTTCACCGATGGGCCAGATTGGAGCTGCCGACAGTAACATCAATATCGAAGCTCTGTGCGACCTCATCAGATCAGTGGTACGCGACTAGCTACAAAGGATTCACTGCCCGCCTCAACCTCCTGCTGCAGGATCCATCTCCAGCCTCATAAGGAGCGAAGTAAAGCAGGCTCTGCAAGTGCCGCTTTCCAGCGATGTTACCTCGCCCGATGTTACATCGACCCGGACGGAGTCCCGACGTGCATCGTGCGCCGAGGCTGTGAGCCGGTACAATCCTACCCCACCGCACTTTGCACCAGAGTTCTTCAATCATACCAGTTGCGAAACTCCCCATAGGCCCCATGTATCAAAATCCGGACACGCCATTGGCCGAAACTGCGGGAGTGAGCTGATTGTCGCGTCATCTATCGACCAAAACACTAACTAATAAACGCCATATTTTGTGTTTTATGTTGCGCAGAGCCGTGAGCGCCGCCGCATTCTGCCAAACAACATGGCAGCGCGCAGAGCAGCTGTAGAGCAGCGGCGTGCTCGTGTGGTGGACGTTTTTTTTTTTTCTGTTACACCGCAGCCGTCGCCGCTGCATAGCGTAATGGACGGTGCAGCAAAGTCCGGAGGTTACAGAATTCATTTGAAGAGCACACGATGCTTACATTTTGGCAGAATAGCGAGCGGTAAGGCGGATGCAACCGGGATGCAGCGTTGATCCAGGGGAATCGAAATTGTTTCGGTAAGTGTAACTTACATTGCTTCGCTTAACTTGGTCTTGTTGCCAAAAAAAGAAGAGCCTTTTTGCTATTTTTGAGTGTGGTTTTGCATTAAAGACACCGTCCTTGGCGCGAAAAGTTGGGCGGACACTATGGACAGAGGTCTAAAAAATATCTTTTTTTTTTGCTTTGTTTTTACTAGAATCGCCATGTGCATCATTGTTCTACATTGTGACGCGCGGACGTTGCGCTGTAAGAAATTCACGAGCTCAGATTCTTAGAAAGATGACAGGGCTGCGGTGCGCTTCCTTCAGTTTTTTGCAAGGCTGCTACCGTGCTCTATCGAAACTAACAACTGATTAGGTGTCTGTTGCATGCGTGTTCCTACATGTACCATTTGCACGGCTTCTGTTGGCACTTCGTTGTAGCCTAAGCGGTGGTAAAACGCGTGGCCAATTGTGCGATGCTCGGCAAAATTGAAATGAGGACTTACATATAAACATCGCTTATGGTGAAGGAGGGAGGCTATCGGGCGTGCGATGTGACAGCTAGCTTACAGCTGCTGAGAAAATGACGAGCGGTGTATTCGCTACCCGAATTAATTAGGCCATACACTAAGACATTGTAGACTGTTAAAAAAAAATCAGTGGTGCTCTTACTTTAGTTGCAGTGAGCGTCGTACATGTTTCGTAATCTTTCCAAAATCTTGAGTGTTAGAGTTCTACAGAATGCTACAGAATGACCCCATCGCTATTTCTTCTTGCTGTTATGCTCCGTAATGTCAGACGTGTAAGCGCCAAACTTTATTGTTGTCGAAGTGCTATTCGTCACTCTGCCATATATTTTCTCAAGTGCTGAGGTTTAAAATAATGTTCGTTAGTTGTGCTCATTGGACTCATTTTTATTACTTTTGTCGCAGGCGTCGGCATGTTTTCTTAAAGCATTGCAGAGATGATCTGAAGTGTTTTAGCACGAATGCCCAGCTTCAACAGCAGCATCTTTCAACTGAGGTGGGTTTTATCACATGCGAATTCTGTGATGTTTCTTGTGTTAGTTGCAGAATGTATGCAGCAGTATATCTATATAATATAGATGACATTATCTGACATTACTTGAATGTTCTGCTTTAGACAAAGTAGCCACTGGCCTGCACCTTTGTTTGATTCATGCATGCATTCATTGCCTTCCTCACTGGCCTAAGGTTTTCTATTATTCAGATTTTAGCACAAAATACCAGAAATAAAGCTGATTTTTTACCCATTGTTATCACCATTGGAGGCCTTGTTTATTGCCAACTCGCACCCACTGCTGCTTTTTTCTTAAGTATCAGTAAATATGCAAAGTGATACGTGGTAGCGGCACTTCTTACCTTTCCAGGGTAGCCTTTGTTAGAATGTAAACAGAAGGATGGAAGAGGGCAACGCAGAAGTTCAAAGGATTCACCGTCGCAAAGTAAATTCTGCTGCTACAGACATCATTACTGAGTGATACCATTAAAGTTGACACATTAAGGCTTGCTAGCTTGCTTGGGCCTGAATCATCCGCTGATCTGTCTCCTTCCATATCAGTTACCCTTTTTTAAATGTTCTGTTAACGTGCCTGTGATCTCAGCAGTATGAAGGTTAATGACAGTGGTAACAATTGCTTCACTGAAATGATTCTATTTAAGGCGAGCATTGCCTTCACTGCATGAGAATCAAATGTAAGATACCTAACTGCGGCAATCAAATGTAAGATACCTAACAGGGGCCTTTGGCTTATATCTTGTTCAAAAGGTAACTGAATGTGGTTGAGACTGTTGAAGCGAAAGTGTTACTTGCAACAAAGTTTGTTGTAGGCGTTTATAGACAGTATACCTAAAGGCTTGCAGTACCTAAGGTACGTGTTTGCAGACAATAATTTGAGATATTTTGATAAAAGAGACCTAATTTTGCACAGAAAGCAAATGCAGCTGTCAAAGAATTTATTTAGAGCGACCATTCAATATTAGAGGATAGAGTTTAAAGCTGGAAGCACCCCAGCATTCGACTTCATCCCAGCAGTTGCAAATGTGACACGCTGATGTGTATAATGTATTCCTTGCACACCATGCTAAATAAAGCAAGCCAATGAAAAACATGACATTGCAAGGGTCAGTGCTATGATGGGCCAGCGCTGAACTGGTCTCCTTATCATACGTGAGCCAGTCACACTTCTGTTGCCATGTGGAACAAGTTTATTCCAGGCCCCTATAGGCATTCCATAAGGGGAGATGTACAAGAGCATTTGCAAAGACTTTATTATGCAACACAACACAAGCATGGTTTGCAGCACTAATTCAATACAGATAATAAAGCAGAAGCAAGCAACACAATATTGCATATGAAATTGCATTATTATAAGTACAAGAAACAAACAGAAGTTCTCCGGGCAAAACATGCACTGGTGAACGCGTTACATTATCTAGGAAAACGTGGAGCAGTGAATGCAAGGCAACAAAAAATTCTTTCTCAGGAAACAAAAAACAGCGAATAAAAAATCAACGTATTATACTGCTACAGAAGAGTGCCTAGCTTGCAACTACTTATGAAGGACATCGTGTAAGTTGCAAATCTTAGCCTACACTTTTGCTGTGTTGCCATGGAAGTGCACACAGTTCTACCAGTCAACACACTTTTGCAGTAGCCACCTTATGTATATAGGGCAGCAGCCTCCCCAAGGTGTGAAGCATTTTTCATGTTCCAGGTGATGTCATGACTAATGCATGAATGAAACTGTGTTCTTGTATCATTTCAAAGGATGTCGTGACACAACATTGCTCCTTTTCTTAAGTGCTTTCATCAGCTTCGTCGATTAGTACAAGTATTACATCTGTGAAACTCTCATGTGAACCTTCAACTTGAAGTGCTCGCACATAACTGCCTTGTGTAGTGTGCCAGAGCATCCTTCTTTGGTTTGGTTAGCCTTGCATCCTCTCAAGTTTTGAGGAAAGAGAGCACGTCATGGTGACGTGGCTAGAATTGCCTTCTTTTTTTTTGTTTGTTCTCTTTCTAATTTGCTTCTTGGTACACTTTCAGTGCTGGCATTGAGTGCTTCACTTCAGATGAAAAACTAAAGCCACATCCCAGGGTCAGTGGCTTTCCCAGGAACGCCTAGGACGTAGGAATGCATACTTATCATCCTTCACGCTCACACAGCATGGCTCCCAGAAATGGAAAGGTGTGCAGCTTTTTGTTTCCGATTTTTATAATTTTCAGGCCTTGCAAACACATTTCACTTTGCCGATGCAATTGCTGCCAAGTGATGTAGGTGCCTCACTTGTTTGTTTGCAGTTCACAAAGCTGCTGAAGGGCCTTTTAATGAAGATTACAAACACTACAATATGGAAGAGGAAAGTAGCACTATCAAAGCCAGCTGTTGCACAGCTACAGCACAGGTTTTGCTTGTCAATCACTTGGTGGCTGAGTAAGCGCGGCATTTCGCTGCTAAGCACACGTGCAGGGGTTCCATTCCTGGCTATGTTGGGCACAGTTGGACTGGGGGAACAAAATTCTTGTATTTCGATACAGGTTTGCTCATTCAAAATTACATGAGCTTTGCTCTTTTGCGTGCATGCGCAGTCTCTACTGACTTGCTCAGCTTCTTTGACATGTCTCTAGCAAAAAGATGCATTCGTAGCATTGTGTATGTCCTAAGCACGGTTGCTGTAAAGTTGTCCTTGTGTTCTGCACACCCGAGTTTTGGAAACTTTGTTAACTCTAGAGCATCGAGAAGTTCCCAAAAAATGTCACTGCACAGTTGAAAGCGGTTAAGTGCGCTTGAGACAGTGCTTTCTATGCTTCTCAGTGACAGGAACATCTTCTCTGTGGGGTGCTTCAGGCTCATTTCTTTAAATGACCTAGCAAATGTTACCCATGCTGCCGGCATATGTGGAGCGTCAGTTTGAATGTCAGCTAAGCAGTTTAAACAGCCTTTTTTCTTTGAGATTTTGTGCACAATGTAGCCAGCAAGATAATATACTACACAGTCTTCTGCAGTTGCCTTGCTGTATGGGTGGTCCTTGCTTGTGCTGGGAAGCGCAGCCATTGTGCTCGTGTCTTGCAGATCAAAGCAGAGCTCTTCAAGCTTTTTCTCTAAGCGTGCGTGGAGCTTTTCTTTGTGGCACTCATTGTCTTTGACACCAGCCTCGAGCACACCTGAAAGAACTGGCAAGATATCCTCCTGGGCTTCTACATTGCCTTTGATTGCTGCTTTCATTGGGGCATAGATGGTCAAGAGCCGAAAGATGTAGGAGAAGTTCACTATGGTGGGGTGATCTTCATGTCCTCCAAATGAACGGATGTTGCCGAAGAACCTCTGAAGTGAAAGAGACATTTGTACAAATATTGTATAAATCAAAGCACTTCTAAGCGTATTGTTTACTTTAATATTTAATTTGCACTTATGCAAGGCTAAAATTGGAAGTGAACGCATGACAATAATGTTGCTTGCGTATATACAGTCGCCGACCATTTTTTCAAACGTCCTATTATTTGGACCACCCTAAATATCTGGTCTCTGCCATGTCACAGTTGCATGCTCCATAGAGTCAGTGTATAACATCAACCAAAATTCTGGGTATTTGAAACCCTTCTCATTTGATTTTCCTAACTTTTTCTTTCAATCGTAAGCGTACAGCTACCAAAAACCACTGAAAACGTAAACAGCATTGCTGCCATTTTGTTTTTCTGTAGCCCTGAACCCACGTTAGCCACCCTACCCGCACTGCATGTGTATCATCAGCTCATCTCGCATGCAGCCTTGACAGCAGGCACTGCTTGCTGCACAGTCCCGCGAGGCAGGCAGTTGGTCATCAGTCGCCTGCAGTTTCGCATATGGTCGGTCATGGAAGTGACACTGGCACAGTTCACTAATGGTGACAGTGAGACCAAGCTCTGTGCCGGACTTACTGAGGTCAAAATAGTTCACCAGGTGCTGGAAGATGATGACTCGGGCTCCCACAATGAGCAACCAGTGACTGTGCTGCCAACAACCTATGAACTAATGCAAGCCCTCGTGGTGCTTTCTGCTGTTTACAGCGAGAACATCACCATCACCGACGTGCAAGCTGAGCTTTTGGATGGAAGCGTAGAGCACCCGAGAAACTGATTGGCCAGCTTTTCAAGCCGCTTGGTAAATGAAGCGACTTTTTTTACGTGAATTCGTTTTGTCGGACACTATCTCGCCCCTGCAGCGTTCAATAAATTGTTGGGCGACTGTAGAGACTTGTTAATATTGCTTAGGCAAATTACATGTGTGTTTACATGGCCATGTGTCAAGAATGGATGTTTGCAGTCGTTGAGGCTTGTTACAAATTACCACAGCAGGCACGCTGCCCGCTGAATGGAATACCAATTATAAATGAAGAGTTGACATGTATTAGCAAATTTGCATGGGCCAGAGAATAAAGGCTTCTGATGGAATGGGTGGAAGCTTCGAAAGTCATTAAAACACTACAGATGAAAGCTGAGCTATATCGCAACCATTGTTGCTATATTTGACTATCAACCCTTCAGGCTACGCTACCCAGACATAAAACAGCGGATCTTAAAAAGTGTTCAAGGGTGCATTCACTTTTCAGGGATCATTTTCTTTACTATATCGTTGAACCTATAGTTAAAAAAATGCTAGTATTACCTTAGTCTTATGTCAAATTCGTTTCATTTTTAGTGTGCCCTCGCTTTGACACAGGCCGTACTTTTTAAAAACAAATCGTTCATTTTAATTAGCTAACTGAATGCTCATTTTAGCAAGATATTGCATAAGTTTGTTTGGAAACATGGCAATCAGAAATTTGACAAAGTATTTCGCTGCTAACCTTCCAACTAATTCATGTAATCATTACAATCATGAAATTGAAAAGTAAGGAAGTGGCTTTGGCATGTTAGCGTTGCTGTAAACTTGAGAGTCATGCCAGATTCTGTGTGTTGATCTTCTGTCTCTGTCATGAAACTAAATTTATTTGAGTTATTTGCTCATTTTGTTAATGAAGTCTCAAATTGAACTACTGAAATACAATATACCACTCCACCCTACATCATCACACATGTTTATTTTGAAACGGATTATTGTCCGGGTGCAGGATGCCTAACGTATGTACAGATGTCAGCACACTGCCCTGGTGGCGTGTATAGCGATAACAAGTAGTTTGAGATAGCCCACACTTGAGCATTCATCCTTAGCGGCCACGCATGATATAATTCGGGCTCTTTCAAACCAGGTGTTATCAGCAAACGTCGTTTGTATAGGCTGGAGTGCTCCATTACAGTGCTCTAGACAAGCCTGTTGGCTCTTGAATAGCCTATTTCTGTGAATTGCGTCATGTAGCCTAAATTAATAAGAGGTTGATGACAAGCAATTGCTACCTAGTTAACTGCTTGTCACAGATTTAGCAGTGTGTGTAGCCACTAACAATCAATCACTATTGTAAAAAAACATCACCACTGTATGGTCTTACTAAATTCACCTCATCATTGTGAAGGATGTGGACAGTATGACAAAATGCTGCTTATGTACTGTGTTCTGCTGATAGCAGTGATTATGGTCACTGTTTCTCATAAATTTCTCGAAGAGTTACTTGTTGGCAAGGAATGCAACCCCTAAAGGTAAACTGAACAAAAATTGAGAGAACTGATGAAAATATCAAAATTCTACTTGGAGGACACGACTGTTACGATAAACCGAGTCTATTTCACATGTTCTTGAACAGTTGGCTAAATTTTTAAAGAATCCTAAGCGCGTGGCGGCTGCATGACAGCGTCAGCTGTGATGGTTAAGTTACTGCAGCGGATGCAGAATGCGTGTTTTGCTGCCTGCTACTGCCCTTTCTCCACCTCTCCTTTACATCGCACTCTCCCCCTTCCACAAAGGCGCTAAAATGTGCCCCACCATTTAGGGGCTTCACCCCACCCGGGAGCATTTTTCGCTGCCAGTGCTCATCATACCAGTTCTGGGAACCGTAGTCTGAGCTAAGCATGCTGAGAGGCTCGAGTGCCAGCTGGCATTGTTGGTATGCTTGTCTCCGGTGCATTAAACATCGCCAAACGTCACCTCCTCTAGTTCACAGCACTGCCGCCGGATGCGGCAGTTTGTAAACACATTAAATTCATTATTTTCCTCAAGTTGCTGCCTTAAATGAAGTTTGCGTCTATTGATTTTAACACACAATCTTTCAATTTGGCTGAAAATCATGACGTCAACATTTTTGTTCACTTTCCCTTTAAGCTAGGATATTGTAATATGGAAAACTGGATGCAGTTCAAGAAATGTTTAGAAAGCATTTGCTGTGTTCGTTATTGGTAGGCGGCATTCCAAAGTGTATTTTATTTAGCCAAAAGAATATTACAATTTTCACTCACCTCCAGTGGGTCTTGATTCAACTTGCTGGTTAGCACGTAGCTGACACCTTCGCTGAAAAGGCTTGAAAGGATGTCTTGCATCGACATCAGTGATACACGGAGTGACTGAATTGTCTGTGCTGAGGCAAACATGGTTTCTCGTGTTCTGAAGAATCTTTCTTCTGTTTGGTCCAGGGTAACCAAGAAGGCATCAATGATCTGTGAATGAGGAATGGATAGTGCAATACTGCCTGGTTATAATATAGCAATATGTTGGCAGTATTGCTGAAGTGAATCTCATAATCCGGTATTTATTGCAAAGGCTACTCTTTCTACAGGGTAAGGAACACTCATTTTACACTTCAAAATTATCTTACAATGTGAGATGCTCAAAATGTGTGATGTCTGTGCCTTATTTCTTTTAATTTGGGGCTGCAGTCGTGTTCCACAAGGGAGTATTAAATTGGCCATGAACAACACACACAATTAGTTCTTTTGAAATAGCAAGCTACTACTAAAGTTCCATTGGCGTTGTATTTTTTTTTCAAATAAAAAGAAAACATCTTCCAGAAAATAGGAAAGTTTCAACGAAAGAGAGCCCCTGCAGTTTTAGACTACAGCACCTATCATTACATTGTGTACAGTTGTGTGTTAGTCATGTGTGTGTAACCATTCATGCTGCTTTGACCCTAACATTTTTGTCGTCTTTCTTTTCCATTCCACCTGGCGTCATTTTGCGTAAACAGCTGAGCAGACAACACTTTTATGTCTCATTGGCTGTTGTCTCTAAATATTTTGTCATTGCTCTCATGCTATGCTTACATTTCACCAACACACTTAGATCAACGTTTATGGTTTGACACCAAGGTTAGGGAACATTTTCTTATGTGAGCAGCATGAATAAACAATAATTGCATAATTTTAAAAAATGATTCTTCTGCACAGGTTAAAGGAACACTAAAGGCAAACAACAATTCATGTCAGAGTGAAAGGTCAATGGGTGAGAACGTCTAAAACGTCAACTGTGTCAACAGCAGTGCTCTAGTAATCGAGAAATTAAGGTAAAGGTAGGACACGATGTGCGCCACGAGTGGGACATTTTCGAAGTGATCCCGATGACGTCAAAGAGTCCCGAGTACAATTAACCACTAGTAGTCAAACTAGTTGCGATAAAAAAGAACCTTCCGTGCATCACAAGACGTAATAAAATGCTGCTTGTTCGTTTCTCTTTGATTCATGTGGAAAAAAACCTCTTGGCGTTACCATGGGGAACGGCGCGAGTGGTTCAAAAGTTCCGTTTTCACCGTGCTGCTTGTCTCAGTGGTAGTTTCGGTATCGCATACTGCTGCGTCTGTTTGGCTCTCGCTATTTTCGCACTGTTGATACTCTACTTCTGCTGCTGGCCAAGCTAAGCTCCGTTCCAGTGAACTATACAGTTTCGGAGTGGCCCATGGCTGCCTCTTGGTAAGGTTGGGCATGGAAACTGCTACGTCAGAGTTCAGGCGGGTGATTTGAAGTGCGCTAAAGCCGCGATTTTCTTTCAAAATAAGCATTTCCTTGGCACAAATCAAGCACTACGAGGGTTCTGAAACGCTATTCCAACAATCAACGTCGACTTAATATTTTCCTTTAGTGTCCCTTTAAAGCATTATAAGTAAGTAAAGCTGGCGTAAACTATGTTGAAATTTTTTTTTTAATGTAACCAATTAGGGTGTGTCGACTCTGCGCTATATATCGCCAAGCCTCGACGTTATAGAGTTTTGGTGCACTTCTGAATGATTCTTTATGGCATCCATTTTGTATTGGGACTTGTGTTAGAGATTCCCAGCGATATTTTCTCTTACTTTTACCATTTCTGTTTCACCACATTGGAGTTATCAGTTTTTTTTTTTTTTTTAATGTATGTATTCTCTTTTGTATACAGTATTTCTTCTTTGAGATGTTCTTGTATTTACTGCATATCCGACTTGGTAAAAACAAACATTGCCATTTTTTACGAGGTATGGTGTCTGGCCAAAAAGAAAAAAAACGCTGGTGTATTGACTTATTAAGCGGCCACACATTCTGTGCACAGACTGCACACATTTCACCTTTTGTTTCGATGACCCAGGCCTGATTCCTTCTTTCGGCAGCTTTGCATTGAGAACGTCAAACAAGTCGTTCAGCTCCTTAGTGAAAACTTCGGTGCCTTCGCTGTTTTCCAGTCCTGGGAGCCCCTGGTTCCTGTAAAATTCCAAGCCTATGGCTGTTCCACGGCTGAAAAGCTGAAAATAAGGGTACAACGGTAAGACAAGTTAGCACTGTTGCACTATGCGCGCCTCATAATCATATTGTGCTTTTGACACAACAAACGCAACAGTAATAATGTTAACTAATATTGTTGACATTGCTTGCTTGTATCATTTCAATTGTGCCTTCTCACCTGTGCAGCAAGGCGTACATTCATCTTGCGCAAGCAGTCTGGTTCAATGTGTGCTTGCGTCAGCTTAGGCACAATACGAAGCTGCTGGTTCTCCTCGGCTTTGTACAGCAACCGGTAGTGATCGTAGGCAACTTCACAGTTTCCAGCCTAGAAAAACACATGCAAATGAATTGCACGGTATGTCTAAATTCTCTCTTTTTAGAGCTTACCTGTGCAACATTGTGCTTGTGCAAGTGGTTGCGTATGCACTTTATCATGTGTGGCGCATCACACAAGAAGTGCAGATGCTTCCCTGGCAGGCAGGGATGTTGCACTTTGTTCACAGCAACCTTCCATCTTCCAGATATCCTGAATTGTGCCCACATGGCCTTGTTGCTCCCGGCACCATCACTGACGACTGCTATCACTACTGCATTTTGCTTGAAAAGTTCGAGAACAGCCTCAAGCACAAGCCTGGCAAGGACATCACCTGGTGCAGCTCCCTTGCTGGCGAAGCTGGCGATTGGCTGTACCCAGTTACTGAATAAAGGCACATACATGAACACAAGGGCATGGTCTGCAAGGTCTTTTTGAGTGCTGTCTTTGCCATAGTCAACAAAGCCTCCAAGTTTCAAATTGCTCTGATCAAATTCAACTGTTTGTCGCACTTTCATTTCATCCAATATTAATGTTCCGTAGCAGTTGAACCCTTTTTTGTTTTTCATGTGGCTAGCAATGCTCTCTAGAGCTGTCTTGTTAAATCCAAATTGGCATGGCATGCCTTTCAGAATTTGACGCAGCCTGTTCATTGATGGGAGGGGAAGCATTTTCATGTTGTTGATCAAGCGATAGGCTTTCGGGCTTGAAATTCTGAGCAGAAGACAATTCATTAGCCATTCCTTTTCGTAGCGCATCCCTTTTTTGGATTTTCTTCTGAGTGATTGTAGTGCTGTTCGTAACGCCGCACGTTGGGCATGTGGCAGGTTCTCGGCACTTCTTATGTTTAGTTCTTTCTTCAATCGCCTGTTCTGTTTTTTCAGTGCTTGCCTCTCGTGCTGCATGTTTCTTTTTGCCACATAACTGCGGGTCAGTTTTTTTCCAAGGGCAACATTTGCTTTCTTCAGTGTGGTCTTCTGGGAGATATTGAATTTCACTGACACAGCCCTGTCTCTCTCTCTCCTGCACATCATGCATACTGCATTGTGTGCAAGTATGGCACATTTCTTACTGTGCACTTGTGCTTTGCTAGCCATTCTGCTTGTGTATCCTTGGCAGAGCTTCAATTTTTCTAGCCGTTCCGCAAGTGCCACCAGACTGCTTGCATCTTGTGCATCCGTAGCGCATTGGAAGGTCCTAGGCGCCACTACCTTTCCGGCAGCATTTATTGTGATGCGTCCTTTTTTTTCCACAATAATTGCCTTGTCAATGAAGAGGACCGAATTGAGCACAGATGGCTTGTATAGGGCGAATGTATCTTCATTAATGCTTTGAATGGTCCAACCATAGAGCTGCTTAATGCTTAATAATTCTTGAACTTCAGTAACTGGGCAACAGCCATTGAAGTCTTGTGTGGAAGCACCCTCTGCTGTGTCGGTGCTTGGGTCAGTGTGCAATTCTGCCTCATGCGAATGTATGGGAACTGCATGCTCCCTCAGGTCCCACCGCTCTCTCCTTATTTCCACAATTTTCCCCTGAATGTTATGTGTCCAGCACTTAATGATGTCCTCGGGGGCGAAGTGTTTTTCGCAGATGAGACTGCGGTCACGGAATGCTTCGCCCCTTCCTAAAAGCACTTGCTCCCATTTCTCTCGTAGCTCCTGCGTCTTCGGCACCTCAAAAAATGCACTGACCTTGTGCTTGTGCCGCCGCTGCGTAGGGTGCTGTTGCCGCTTGATGGACAACCGGGTACCGAGCATTTCCTAGGCATATTTCATCGTGTTGAACGAGCGCGCAAAAGTGCAAAACTGCAGGGAGTATGGTAAGCTGCCGAGTGCCGCCGCCGAAACACACGATGCAGACGATATGCTTTAGGCAGTACCATTTCCACTTTATTCGGTATTTAAATGTCGACACAGTAACTACATCAATTCGTACGCTGCGCGTTGCAAAATTATCGCAACAGATCTAAAGTACGGGTAAGTCTGTCAACGGCAGCAGACGACGTTGCCCGAGCAGCAAACGTGTCGTCTGCAAGTAAAATGCGCCGGTACCTTCGGAAAGACTCCACGAACATAGCACCAGAAAAGAAAACAGCGCTTGGAGCGTTACTTGCAAGTACATAGCATTGTTCAATGTTTCCGCTTTTTTATCATCGTAATTTCATTACTATATGATATCCCACCCTGTGTCCCATTGGTTTCGCGGTTACTGGAAGCGACCGCTGAGCGCAAGACATAGCGGCCAATTTATGGTATGTACTGGTCGGTACTGATGTGCTTTGGTTTTCACTCCACCGTATCAGTGTCTAGTTTGTGCGACCATCGTTCACATCATGTTTGTGAGACACAACGTAACCGCAGAGCGGAACACTTCAAAGATTCGTCATCTCAAATTTCCCGCGAGTAGCCTGTCCTCGAGCACAGCACACATTTTCAGGTGAGCAAACGAGGAGTAACAAAAATAATTAGGGCGCAGTGAAATAATCAGAAGCATCGTAGCACGAAATTGCAAACAGCTCCTTCGACCAAATTAAACTAGACGCTTTGACACGCCTTTTATTACTACCTCTGCAAAGCGAAAACAGCTGACAGCGGCGCCGTTCAAGCCAAGGGCATGGCCAGCATGGCGGTGACAACGCCAGCGTTGCGTGCGGCGTTGAGCAGCCTGCGAAGAGCGCACGCAAGAGGGGCAATCTAGTGTTTTGTATTGTAGCTCCCAGATGGCGCGACAATCTGCTAACTCCCGCAGAATTGGCCAATGGCATGTCCGGGTTTCGGAACGCAGTTTCGCAACTGGTATGATTGAAGAACTCTGCTTTGCACAACCAATGCCGCACGATACACTTCCGTCAGTGCAACCGATCCAGCGTTTCGAGAATCGGCAGCCGCTCCCTAGGAAATCGGACGTATGGCGCACACCGGACAGAAGTAAGGTGGCAAATTGGGCTAGTTGGAACGTACTACTCGCCATGTTCAACGCAAAAAAGGAACACGAAAACACAAGGAAGTGCACGACACAAGCGCTGTCTAACAACTGAAATTTTAATGGAAGAAACGTGTCATATATAAGCACAAAAAAAAAACAAAAAACAAACAAACAAAAAACAGAAAACAAAAAAAAATTCACAAAAACCAAACAGAAAATCTTATCACCCACCAGGCATGTACTCACGTATGCTGTAGATAGGTAATCTCAGCTTCTGTGAGAGCGATTGAAGTCTGGCTCACGCATCTGTCTCTTGCTTATATAATTTCAAACGCTTCAGCTATTTCACGCGTGCGCTGGTCCCTGTGCCTCATCGTCACGGTGGTTTTGTTTAGCTCGGCTGCGCATCCGCATTGCCGGCAATGGAGGGAAAGATGCGTAGATGGTGTGCCTTTCAGAGAGCTAGCGGGCTCCCTTAGACGAACGTTGAGACAACGACCCGTCTGCCCAATGTACATTGTACATGTGCGCAATGCGTAGAAGCCCCCGCGTTCAAGCGTCCTAGTTGATGTCTTGTGTGACGAACTACGTGATGGTGAGGCAGTCGCCGAAGGCAACTTGGCTCTTTTGTTTAGCATAGGTATCTACACTGCCCGCAACCTCGTCACGCTTCGTGACAATATTCACATGGTGTGACCCCGGATGGCAATGTACGCTTGCACCTCGCAATATTACTGCAATATTACATCTCGTACTGCGACACCTTTATACAGGACGCGTATGTTTGTGAAGAATGAAAGTTACTTTCAGTACAGTTCCAGACAGAGGCGTGGTGGTGTGCTAGAACAGCTGCTTGCAACGCAGATGGCCTGGGTGCGATTCTCACTCGGACCCAACATTTTTATCATTGTTTCTTGATTTTATTTTATCTTTATTTTCTTGATTATTATGTCACATACAAGATGATGATTGTTCGCTCACAACCAGCGACGCCGACACCGATGCCGACCCCGGAATTTCGACGAAACGAGCTCTTCAACGCTATCGCGTTAAAAGTTTCGCGACGGCTCAGAGCTAATAGCATTATAGTAGTGAGCGCAAGGTCGTGTGTTCGACAACCGGCCGTGTTGGCAGGATCCCGTTAGGGTCGAATGAAGAGGGTTCGTTTATGGGTTCTGGTTCAGCGCCGTATCCGTGTCTTCATTTCATCCCGTCTTAAGCGCTGTTTTATTCTTCATTTACTATACACCAAGCAGCCCAATCGAGCACACTGCTAAAGGCTCATGCATCATGCTTTTGGAGCGCGTTAACAAAAGACCATAATGGGTCGAAGAGAGAAGAAAGAGTAGAGAAACAAAGGCAGGGATGTTAACCTGTTTAGGACAACCGGTTTTCTACGCTACACATGGAAACATGATGGGGGAGGTTGAAAGATGGCGAGGAAAGAGAAAGGCAGCACATAAGGCGGCAGAAACCATCAGTCACGGTCCCTCACTCTTGCGTGGCACTCGGCATCATTGTCACAGCCGCTTGTCCAAGTCCATTTCTTTTAAAAACCTCACTAGTGCTTCCGTCGCCTTCAGCGGCCTGTCTTCCGTCGTTGTCTTCTGTCGCAGTTGTCTTCTGTCGACGACATGTAAGAATGGCTTCAACAGAGATTGGTCTATTGTCGATGTGTGGAAGAGCGGAAACAAGGGACTCCTTCGGAACATTGTAACCCCGACCGTCCCACATAATGTGCTGTGGAGTCTCGTCGCAACGACTGGTATCGCAAAGAGCATTGTCGGTAACACCAATGCGAAATGAATAAGATTTTCGTGAATGTCACCACTAGCCATCAGCGATAAAACAGAATGGCATCTAATCGGTGGAGTCCAGTTGGTATACAGCGACGCATCAAAGAGGACAGGGGGTGTTGAAGATTGGTCCGGCTGGTCTGGCTGCTTGGTGTACGCCATAGAAACAGCGTGGACTCTTGTGCAAGCCCTCCAAATGTACTGGCAGCGCCAAATATTGAAAGTGGTATGATCTCTTACTGTGTGCCTTCAAGAGCTCCACTGAAATGTCACGTGGTGGTCTTTCTAATGTATCAGGGGTCGAAATTCATCCAAAGCGCTATGGGGTACGATTTCACCAGCAGTCTATTCTATCTGCGCGGTTATGTTACCTCAGCGACCAACGGTGACGTTCAGCGACCGTCATAGCGCTTGTCCTTGTGTCATAACTCGTGTCCGTGCCGTGATTTTATGCAAAAAAGTATGATGTAACATCAGATTCTCTCTGCGCCAGCTGCTTTATCATTTTCATTTTTCTTGTTGGCTTCAATGCCATGCATTGTTTATTATTCGGTAAACACGCGCAACTTTCGTAGCAACGGCATGAATGCGACGCTTACACCTATCGATAACACGTGTAACAAATTGCACCGGCAAACACGGGCACAGGGAAAAAGAAAAAAAAAACTGGCACCTACAGCCATGACTTACTTGTATAACATTACAAACAGTGAATGCATAATCAATTTTCCATGTGCACTGTGAAAGTTTGATGCCAACTTGCACGAGACCGTTATGTTGGCTTCTCTGAAAAAAATCTGGTCGATGCGATGGTGCTCAGAGAAGGCAAGTGGAGCTACACGTCGAAAATGACGTACAGGAGTGGCCACCATTTAAGGAAACGTTACATTAAACGATGCTGAATTGCCATCTGGTCTCAAGGTATTTCCTATGGAATGAGATCTCATTTTCCAGACTTCAATAAATATTTCATTATTTTTCAGTCCGTCATGCTTTACGTATATGAGATTTCTGATGAGAACATCTTTTTACTTGTGAGAGCGTCGTAAGGCTTCTTTGCTTACTTCTTAGTTTGCAAAATTTCTGGAGTCCCTTGCTATTTTGTCTAGAGAAGGACGTTACATTATGATACTGACTGAATTTAAATGTACCGGTTTTGGGCACAACATTCCTTGAAATCACAATTACTTTGGCATAGGACGACACAGAAAACGATTATAAGTGTAGCCTCTTTAACAGCGTCGCAATACTCATTACAAAAGTCTTACCGCCTGTCGAAGCAGAAACGGAAAATAATTAACCGAGATGCAATATAAATTTGCCATTGATAGAAAAGCACCTTCCCTCAAAACTACGCAAGTCAGCTCTTGTGAACAGGCAGAACGAGAATGAATCACCTACACGCACAAAGAAAATACTTGCTGGTTGGAAAGGAAGCAAATAATCGAAAGATACGGGGAATCCCGGGAATATAAACATGCCACGAAAAGAATCAGGATACAGATAGAAAATACGTCGAGCTAGAAACGAGGACGAGTGATGACGTCAGCAGAACGAGCACAAATGAGGAAGAAAGCATACTGCAGCTGGAAGAAAGGGGGGGGGGTATTTCCTGGAGTAAATATTGCGGTGAGCTTGTGAGCTCGTTGGCGCGTACGTGGGCAAGACGTACAGACGACACACAGTAGCGAGCACCAGATTCCTTGGGGTCCGTAGGCAATGTCCAAAGAGACGCGCTTCGCGCTCTTGTTTGCCAGATCAGTGAGCTTCCGTCAATCCCAGTTCCGTTCTAGCAATACTGTCGCGGGCTTTACCGTACCCGTCTGGTCGTCCCTTCCCTAAGTCAGGCTGAATTCGGAGAAGACGTGTTCCTGCTGGTATTGCTCCCAATGCCGGCAATTCAGAGCGGACGTGAAAATACTGGCGTCATTGTCAGCCGTTCCTCGCTTGATAGTTCAGTGACGGAAGTGAAATAACGACAACGTCACGCTAATATAGAAATGAATACGAGTTACGTCCAGACATATTGATGCCATTGAAGAATGGAACGGATGAACTCATTCAGTAAAACTGAGCTGCCGGAGTAAATGAAAACAAATGCTTATATTTGTCCTACTTCTTAGAGGTGTACTAAGAACCAGAGGCTGGGTCCGAGCTAGTTGGTACATTGACATTATGAAACTGTTAAGCGCACAAAGACGGGAACAAGACGACGACACAGAGCGCAGTTCGACCGAGACCTCCAGGCCAGCGGGTTGCCCAATGTCGTCAAAATTTCCCGCTTCGTTGACGATTTTCCTGTGCTCTTCAAGAGGACCACAGAGAACGCCACACACAAAATAGATTTGTTTTCGAGGGTATGCAAGGCGTTGCCAGGACAGACTCTTACTAAGGAACTTCCTGGGGATGGTCGCATCAGCTTCCTCGACCTCGAGCTTCACTTTACCCCAGCACATGCCTGTTGGATTTACGCCCCCCGTTAGAAGAAACGCCTACTTCCATACGCCTCCAACCACTCGAAGCTAGTTAAACGTGCCGTTGCTCTTGCCGCCATGAACAACGCACTCACGAGGTCGTGTTCTCACCAGATTCCCCAAAGTTTTGCCTCTGAAACCAATCGACTAAAAGCAGCTGGATTTCCTGAGTTTCTTCTATGCGACCTAGCTGAAACCCTGTTGCGCAAGCTCGAGAAAACCAGTGATGTGCCTCGGAAAAACACCGACAGGGCAAAGACTGCTGTTATTCCGTACTTACACCAATTGTCCCATAGGATAAAGAAGGCAGCAGGACGCGCAGGTGTCAGGGTGGTATTCTCTGCCCCCAACAAACTTGGAAGCCTGTGCAAGCGTGTGAACGTGAGCAACGGAACGCCGGACATATGCAGCAAGAAACACGCCACGCGGTTTGTGTCCTGCAAATGCGGAGTCGTGTACGAGGTCCCGCTGTCATGTAGACGTGTTTACATCGGCCAGTTTGGCCGATGTATCAATGATCGCTTCCTAGAACATGCCAACAATTTGAAGCAAGATTCAGGCAGCAACATGGCCTTACATTGTAACTTGCGGGTGTTATGCCTTTCTCGACCAGACTGTCGTGATCAGAAAATACCGCGGCCAGATTGCTCGGGAAATTCATGAGGCATCATGTATAGAACAACTCGGACCCAGTTGTGTTAGCATGCCCTCTGTATCGCTTTCGAAGAAAGAGCTGGCGTTTTTGCAAAACCAGTGAATTTTACCTAATTTTGCTCTTATGTTTTAGGTTTGAACCTTTTAAAGGTCCTCTTTTTATACGTTTTTATACTGTTACGACCTTCATTGTTTAGCCGCATTTGTTTTTTTTTTATTCCTGTTCATTTATGCTGGCCTGCTTTTGTTACACCATTGTTCATTCTTCGTACGTCACCTTTTCACCCTGTTGATTTTGCCTTTGGGAGCATCTTTACGATCCTTGTGAAGGAAATCTTGTGTGATTCAGGTGCCCTGTCTGTGTCGCCCAGTTCCCCATGCGCGCGCTTACAAAGCCTGTTATCGTTAGCTCGAAAAAGGGTAAAAGGAGAGAGATGACAGCGTAGAAATAAGAGAGAAACTGATAGCGTAGTTCTCAAACATGCGCAGTTACCATTTCAAGAGTGAAAAAAAGAAAAAAAAAAAAAATATATATATATATATATATATATATGGCGTTATTGTTTCGCAATAAATATCAGTTGGAAGTAAGCGCTTTGTGTTTCGTCTTCTTGTTCCCGTCTTTGTGCGCTTAACGGTTTCATGATGTAGAACTTGATGCCATGGGACTGAAAGTTGGGTGAGTTGTTAGATATCCATGGCGTATTTTCAACGCATACAAAGGGGGAAGTACACAGTGTAGGACGGAAAAGTGCACTCGTTTTACTCTACACAGTGCCCTTCGCGATGGAGATCTCGCGATGGAGGGGATCCCGGTAGAAGGAACCCAGCTTATACGTTTGGCAGACACCTTCGGCAACTCGTTTTTCATAAACTGTGATTTTTCTTTGAGTGATAATTTCTACACTAGTTCAAATACGTATGACCTCCACTTTAGCGCGTATATAGTACATCATATGAAGGCTAGTCGCTACCTGGCCAGTAATGAATCACACGCAATGGAGTGTGTCGCACTGTACGAGACGAAACACACAACGACGAATGACGCTATATTGTAAATTGTGTGAGCGGAAAACAGCAGGAATGGGAGGAAAGAGCTTTGATTAGCCTGAGATAGTGTTATCATAGAAGCATAGCGCGGTAATAAAAAGTTGCTTGAAAATTTCGTAACTATTTGTAAGCAGCAGGGAGAGTTGGCCGATGTGGTACGAGTTCATTCTGGTCTAACCGCGCAGTGGGACAAAACACGAAGAGAAATGCAAGATAAACGAGCTCGAGAAAGGAAAGACAAACTGCGCTCGTTAGTCTTGCTTTCCATTCGTGTCTCACGCCACGGGGCAGTTCGACCAGAATGAGTTACTATTTGTGTGTGCGGGTTCACCCTATTGTACCTTTCCGCAAATACTCGCACATTTTCATCACGCCGGCATCGTTATTATTGCCTAGCCCGAGCACTTTTCTTGACAGCTGGGATGAAAAAAGGTGCTATGGAACTAAAACACTTTTCATTACAGCACACATTTGCGGGGTTCGCTCGATAACACCTCCTAGTGCTAGAATGCAGACCCTTCACTGACTATAGCAGTGATGGCCATGACAGGTCCTAGACATCTGACGTCAACACCAAAGCAATCGATCCTGCGCACTGTGAACGGTGTGTCAAAATAGTGTCTGCCTTTATATAGACAGAAAAACTGACGATGAAAAGCAAGTGAAGTGAAAATAATACTTTAACGGTTTGCAGTCTGCCGTCAAGGTATATTCGCGTCAGTGGAAACAAACGCTTCAAGCTTAATGGGCGTGTCTGAAGCACGTCTTGCTGTTCTAAAACGTCACGTAGAGGCAGAACATTGTAGAAACTACAAGACGAAGCATGCTTTAAAGCTAAGTAGAATCAATAAAATTGTTCTAGGCCAAAAATGCGTTGTTTCTTCTTTCGGACGCTGCCGCCGGAGACGTCATTTTGCGAAATGTTCTCTGTGTTCAAAGCTTCCTTTTTTTCATGTACTAACACAAATGCTTGCAGAATACGCGATTTAATCGGCGTGTCGCACTCACGCAACGTTGCCGGGAAGCTATTGACGTCCGCGCAAGGCTCTAGTCTTTATTCCGCGGCACCTTATAGAAAAGCCCGGTGACAAACCAAAGCGAGAAACCAACAGACGGCCATAGATTGTCAAGAGAAACAGGATAAGGACGCAAGGTGGCTGAGACATTTCAGTCTGTTGGTTTAAGAGGCAGCGCCACCCGCAATTTGAGATTATTCTTGTTTTCACAAACACCGAAAGAAACAAACTTCAATCGAAGCCACCTCCGGGGTGTTAACAACCTTAGTACGCGTCTTCAGAGTGCTCGCATTTATATTTTCTGCACACTTGAAAATATTTCCACTCCAGCAAACGGAATGCGGATGTCGAATGCCGATGTATGCTTTGATCGCTGTGGTCATTTTACTCGTGTGATGCAGTGGTTAGAAGCGTCGTTAGCCTATAAAGCAGCGCCTTCGGGGCGTCGTTATGAAAAAGACGTCGTTCTGTTCTTGCTATTTTTTATTCACTCGTGAGCGATAAGCTTGCAATATGTTGAATTGCTGTATTTTGGTAGTCCTTTCTATGCAAATGTTTGTAAGAAATTTCAATGGATATATCTTAAAGCGAGATAGCCAAACTCGGCTTTAGATTTCAATATGGCCGCTGTAAGCCTTAAACGAGTTTTTCTAGAACTCATGCCTTTAGAAGGTGTCAGCACTGTGTTTTTTTTCTATTTGTTTTACTTTTGGCCGTGTTCAGTCCTTTTAGCTGCTTTATACCTTAGGTATGGCTTTATCTTGGCCTATTCGTACATAGGCGTTAAAGTTTGCGTACGTGAAGTTGAGCAACCAAGAAACGAAGTGGTGGTGTCGACGTTGCGACCACGGCGAAGATCCATGACATGTACAGAAAACGCCCATCTTTACCAATAATGTAACGTCTAGCTCAGAAGAAGCGTACCACGTTGGGCTAGTCGGTGTCGCATAGTTTTGAAGTGAACGAGAGCGCGTAAAACAAGGACCAAGAGAGCGCGAACTCTCTTCGGTGCCTTCAAGTGTCGTTCCTGTTCTCTTCGTCCTTGTTTTACGCGCTGTGTATTCACAATATACACGTGTATTCACAATATACTTTTTTGTGACAAAGTCATGCCCTTAAGGCATACTATTTGTTGTATATATGTGTATTATATGTGCGCCGTTAGGCCGGTGTTGCGCATGAAGCGGAGAAGTGTCGTGTGGAATGTGTAGTCATGCATCCATCGGCCATAACTGTTTCTGCCACTGTAGCGAAGGCCAGCTTGCAGATGACGGGAGCGTTCCGAATGTAACACTTGGCATGTCCACATATATGGTGGTGTGCATCTGCTTGCATTAGCGGAACAGCACAGTACGGGCATTTAGCACCCACTGGTAAATACGACTACAGGTTTTCCCACTCACTCTAATCCAAGTGCCAGCTAAAATAATCCCTACGCCACTGAAATAGTCTGAGTGCCATACTAGTTAATCCATGCGCCAAACATTTAATCCTAGCGCCAACATAATTAATCCAAGCGTCAGCACGATTAGGCAGCGTGCCAGTGAGTTTATACCAAGTGCCGCCATGTTTAATTCAAGCGCCAACAACTTTAATTCAAGTGCCAGTCACTTTATTCTATACACAATAAACAGTAATACGGGGCATGAAAACGGCAGTGCAATTGAAATACAGTTGTTACAATAGACAGCCGGAAAGCAGAAGACAGCACTAATATTTGTATTCGCCGCTATTATTCACGGAAAAAACTTACTGCCATAGTTTGCTTGAGTCGTGTTTGGAGGGCTTATACTCTGTTATGCATCAGTTTGTGGAGCAATGTTTGGCACGGGTGCTATCATATTAATGGAAACTAAAGAAAGGCATCTGCGTGCTGCTCATTACAAACATGTTAACGAATATTTCGTAGTTCAACGAAATTAGGTGTTACTCACTAGAGCTCATAAATTGGATTTTCGTTTTGGCACACTATAGAGCAGCAGCTGCAGGACAGGTCGTGTAATGCGAAGTAAAGACAGTCTATGCTCATTTAAATTGACGCAATGGCTACCAACATGTGGAAAACCTAGCCGAGGGCGGCCATGGGTCAAATGGAGCACGGAATTAGGAAATTATCAGGCTCGCGCAGGGTAGGGCGAATTGGAGATAATTCGAAGGATTTTCGTTCTGCAGTGTACTAAAACATAGACTGCTGATTACGATATGTGGACAACGGAAGTTATATTGTATATTCGTGTTACTTTTTATCTGTTTTCTTAAAACAAAATGATGTGTTCGGTGATTTTAACAGTATTAACTATTGGCCTAGTTCGCGCGGTGATATAATTACCGCAGTGCGAGAAAACATAAGGCACAAGGACGAGCGGTGGTTCTTGCTCCTTCTCTTTACTTCATACTCGTTCTTCCGCGCTGCACTATGCACCTCACCGAACATGTGAATCTTACGGAAGTCACAGGAATGATAAATTATTTGGATCCATTTTGCATATCTATCTGTCTCTCTCCATATATATATATATATATATATATATATATATTAGTCAATGAGAGGGGGCAGAATGGGATTACAGATAAAACAAAAGAGAACAATATTTTTGCACACTCCAGATCACTCGAGAAATGCAACATCCTAGGGCTTGGAAACGGACGTTCACAAGTCATCTTCACGCAATGCTGCAGGTACAAAAGAAAAATTGTGCGGGTCAAAGGTCGCGCAGTCCACGCGTTGTATCTGCTGCATGGAGTGCCGAGCTGCGTCCAGCAGCAAAGAAGGCCTGTGCTCCTTTTTCGTCATACCTTGCGGTGTCGCCAGCACTAAATCAGGGGATATGGTTAGGTAGCCCCTCACGTTCGACTTGAATTACGAGAACACTTCTTCTATTGGGTTGAAGAAGGAACTCTACGCTGGTAGGCGCTTGATGGAGTGCATTGAGTTAGCCAAAGCCTCTGCCCGAGCATGAGCAGGTGCGCCATCAAAAATGAACGTAGCTTCTGTGTTTGGCTCCTCGCTGAGGAAATCGATGAAGACAGCTCAGCGAACTCTGTCTACTGCAGTCCAGTGAATAACGCCATTTGCGGACATATATGCCATGTCGTTCAAGTTCGCTCCTTTTGTCGTCGTGGTCGTGTGGATAGCTGGTTGCCCTTTAGCGGCCCTGCCAAAATTCCTGGAACACCAGGTATTGTAGTTTGTATCGTCCCAGTAGAACCGGCACACACGTGGACTATCGGACTGCAGCCACTGGGCGTACAGGTTACGGCTAAGCTTGACGTCGTAACGGTTGCGGTCTGCGGGTCTCTGCGTCACCAGCTTCACCGAGTAGCTGCGGGCATGCAGCAAGCGGTCAACTGTGCTTGTGCTGATTGTAACTCCAGGCATTTCCTCCTCCAGGGCCGCCTTTATCTGTCTTAGAGTAATGTACAGTTTTTGTCGACAATTTGCCTCAAAGTACTCACGACGTCATCTCCAAACGTTTTTTAGTACCGCCACCCCGGAATGATATTTGTCTGTCGGTAGCTGCAATCGATCTTGCTGTTTTTATGTTGATGCCCAGGGCCTCCGCCAGTTGCTTTAGGTCGCCACCACGCCTGTAGACGTCCACAATCCTCGCTCTGTCGAGCACTGACACCCTGCTGTTTTTTCGGCGAGATTCACCTGGATCTTTGAAGCGTAGTCTTCGCTTGCGTCCGGCCATGACTTCAAGCAAAGCTTTATTCTCGTCTGGAAATGTTTCCCTCTGAAAACACGCGTGTTACAAGCAACGATGCTTCAGGAACACATCGTCATCTGTTACATGAACATGAGCATCTCCTTTGACGCTTTTACATAAAACTTTATTGCATATAAACCCTAATAAATTAACGGTTACAAGTTTTAAATGGTTATTCTTTAATTTCAGGAATGGGAGAATATCGTCTGTAAGTCACCATCGCTCTCATCGAGCCGAACAGACGACTGCGACGCTTTTGCGGAAACGTAGCCTTAGTGCCGTCTGCTAGCAGACGACGTGAATCTCTCCCAGATGAGATCAACGGAGTACGTGATCACCCAAAATTCTGCAGTAGCGGTGAAGCATAAACTGTCTCGATGCTTAAACTTTTACCTCGTGCTTATAATGAGCGTATACATTCAGTAACCGAACGTGCAATTAAACCACACTTCTTTTTGAGTTCTAAGGTATAACACCAAACCATTAAGGGAAAATATCAAAGGACCTTATTTCATAAGCGCCGGCATGAATTGGCAAACAAATTATTCCTATCGCCTCATGTTTACCTTGTTCCGACACTTAGAGTACGTAAATACGCTCTTAGCAAACGACCGCTTAAAACAACGCATATAAGGCCGAAAGTAGGTCACATTTTTGACGCTTATAAATGGCTCTCTAAGCGACCTACTTATATGGCTCTTCTTTGCGGCCCTTCTTTATGCGGCCTCTGGCTAAGCGGCTCTTTCTTATGCGGCTCTTCCATATACGAGGCCATTTCGTTGCCAGAGGGCCGCTTAAAAGTGACCGCTTAAAGTAAGGCATACCATCGTCAAGATCAACACTTTCTGCGCAAAATTTTCTCATACAACGGACGAAACAGACACACAGACACGGACGGGCGCAAACTTCCAACTGATTATATTATCAACAAGTGACATATACATATACACAAATATGACTTCGACAAAACAAAAATAACAATGGCACATGTGTGCAGTGTGTCAGCGCGCATCAGCTACTCCCTCCCCCAAATGTAGTGTTCCTTCCAAGAAGGTCATTTCCTTCTGTGTCAACGAAACACTGACGTCATGCTCACGCAGTTGCTGCCCTCCCATTGCATTTTTGCTGCCACCACAATCTCTCGCCTTCGCTGATCCCCGTCATGCAAAACAGCAGTACACTGTTGATACAGAAGTTTGCACCCACACTCGTGGCAATGAATGGCCAAATTTCCATCCCTGCCCCCTTCCACCCTGTCCGCATGCTCACGCAGGCGGTGGTTTAGACACCGACCTGTTTGCCCAATCAGAGCAGTCTCAAGTTTTTAGACCTCTGCCTCACGTTTTCAAGAGCTCACGTGTGTTGGATGTACGAACCGCGTAGCCAGAAACCATTGCTGCCCTTTAGGTCCGCCCACACCAAATTGGTGAAGAGAGCCATAATCAGCTCCTGTCTGAACAATGCGCTCAGTAAGACGTGCAAGCACGGTATGGACCGAAGCTTCAACGCGCAGGTATCTCGCCTGACGTCAGCCGGTTACCCGCAGGATATGATTGTCGCTGTGGCTGGTGCTATTCGGAGGACGCAGAAGAAAACTGCGGCTGTTTCACCTAAAGACAATCGGGGTGACAGTCAGGAGACCACGCGGCCTAGAAAGATGGCGGTGATTCCTTAGTTGCATGGCATCTCGGATAATATTAAAAAGATTGGTGCAAAAGCCGGCGTACAGGTGGTCATGTCTGCGCCTGAGAAACTGTCAAAGCTATGCATCGCCACAAGCCCATTTATTCCCAAAAAGGAAAAATGCGGCGTAAAACACCGAAACAAGTATGTTGACTGCACGAAGGAAGTCGTGTACAAGTTGCCACTATCGAGTGGACGACCCTACATTGGGCAAACAGGTCGGTGTCTAAACCACCGCCTGCGTGAGCATGCGAACAGGGTGGAAGGGGGCAGGGATGGAAATTTGGCCATTCATTGCCACGAGTGTGGGTGCAAACCGTTGTATCAACAGTGTACTGCTGTTTTTCATGACGGGGATCAGCGAAGGCGAGAGATTGTGGAGGCAGCAAAAATGCAACGGGAGGGCAGCAACTGCGTGAGCATGACGTCAGTTTCGTTGACATAGAAGGAAATGACCTTCTTGGAAGGAACACTACATTTGGGGGAGGGAGTAGCTGATGCGCGCTGACACACTGCACACATGTTCCATTGTTGTTTTTGTTTTGTCGTAGTCATATTTGTGTATATATGTCATTTGTTGATAATAAAATCAGTTGGAAGTTTGCGCCCGTCCGTGTCTTTCGTCCGTTGTCTGAGAAAATTTTGCGCAGAATGTGTTGATCATGGAGTACAAACTAGCTCGAACCCACACCTTGTTAAGCATACCGTCGATTTGGTTAAGCGGTATTTCAGGTCAAGTCTGTCCGGCTTATATACGGCTCAATATGCGGTCGAAATATATGTGGTATTTTCGCAATTTTTTTAGAAAAAAAGAAATTCTTCTACGTTTTGTTTGATCGTGTAGTCTTCCCCTTTTTTCTTTTGTTCTTTTCAGCCTTCCAACTCATGAATATGCACTTACACACCACAAGAACACTGCACAGAGAGTCATAAACCATGTATCAACACACACACACTCCACCACGGGGATTTGAACCCAGACCTACCGCGTGACAAGCAGACACTGTAACCACTACACAAACCGCACCACACGATCTGGGTAGACTTCCGCGGCTTTATATATGCACTTCACGTTATCTTGGACGATTTTACGATCGGCTACAAAGCTATAATTTTGCATATATGAGAGGCATCGTTCGCGTATAATGCGCGTGTATACGTGTACACGACCTTAAGCGAACCCTCGCGGGCAGTCACAGTCAGTTTGTGTGTGGAATTATGCTTCTCGTCCGACGGCTTGCGCATCCCGCACGGAGACAGAGGTGAACAATGAACGATGCGTTTTCGAGTGCATTTCCATTTGCCGGTAGCATACAGCAGCCCAAGGTGCCCTGATGTGCAACCAGCCGCCAAAGAAAAGTTTTCTGCGATGTTTGACGCAGTACAGGCGGTGGAAGTCAGCTGATCTCATCTCCACTCGGCGAAGTACATTCTCCCACGTCCTTCGCGAGCATCTCGTTGATGTCGGTGCGTTTATACGGACAGTATTGTGTAGTGGTTCATCTCAGGGAATCGGATTAAAACACATTATCGCTTATTCGCGCAACAGATGGGTTTGGTGTAGTGCAGCGCGTACGGGGCGACGGACCAGCTTTCAGAACGGGCGCGCTCATTTTTCTCCGAGTATACCATAGACCATGAAGAAACGTTGTTGTTGAGTCGAAATAACAACGAGCCTTCGCAGAAAAAGAATGCAGTCTCCCGAGCTCGAGGCTGACGCGCCGACGAGCGATGCCGTGGAATTGTCATGCTGGGGAGGACGGCGGGTCAGAGGTTGTTCGTTCTCGTGGTTCGTTCATTGTTGACAGTTGGAAGTGATGCTCCCCTTGGCTTCCACAAACGATGAAACGTAGTGCATGACTGGCGCGGAAAGAGCACGCATGAAATCGCTTATATCACCCGTTAGAATATAAATTCCTGCCAAGCGTCGCATCAAAAAAAAGCTAGCAATGCTTGAAATCGAATGAAGTCACAATATGATCCAGCTTTCAAGGATAAAACCATGCTATTTCTTCAATAGTAAGAAGTGACCTGAAGGATTCAGAAGGATCATGTGAACAATTATACTGCATAATGCAAAGATTACCTCGAAACACTCTAATATTTAATGGGCGCGGTTAAATCTAAATAACAACCCCAAATTAAATATGCACTTGTTTTGCACCTTGAAGGTTCATGAACGTTAAGCTCTACAACATGTCTCAGTTGACCGCATATCAGCGCCGAAGAGCGATCTGGCGGAGGCCCTGTGTTGGAGAACATGGCAGGTTGAAGGTTGTTATCGTATTCCACCCGCTGTCGACGAGTGAAAGTGATTCTTTCCTTGGCTACGAGATGTGATCGGAGCGACAAGGGCCAGTATTACTTCACTCCACGTCATCCAGTTGAGTATGCTTTGAGCTTAACGACGCTTTAATGTATAAACTAGCAAAATGATAAAAGTGGCTGAACTCGGGCAGTAATCTTGACTTCTATGAAGAAATATTCACCTGTCTTAAAAATGTGCAGTCAGTATAGCATCCTGTTGATTCGAATCATGGGACACGACATGTAAACATATAATACTAAATGGTAGATATAGAGGAACAATTCTTATACTCAGTAGGTGTCATAATTGCAAATAAAAAGCACGCTTTCACACTAATAGTACACCCATAAATGTTGAGCTTTATGTGTCCCAGTCAACCTCCCTCATGTTCGATACCAGGGGCGTAGCCAGAAATTTTTTTCGGGGTGGGGGGGAGTCAACTATGCTTTATGTATGTTTGTGCATGCATGTCTGTGTGTATATATACGCAAGCAAAATCGAAAATTTTCGGGGTGGGGAGGTTGAAACCCCCGACCCCCCCTCCTTGGCAACGCCCCTGTTCCATACCATGTAGCTTTACGTGCAACTTTATTTAAATATCAGCTGTCATGCAACATCGTTAGCTTTGGCTTGTACAGCAGCTAATACAAACTGTGCTTGAGAATTCAAGATTTATTGCCAGTACCAACACTAGCTATACACAAAAACATTCTGTAGTGGTTCAAGCGCAAGTGTTGCAGCTTTTATTCAGAATTAACAGCTCATATAGCGCTCACATAAGCATGCAGACATACACGTCTAAATGTGCAGCTATTATTCTTTTTTACGAAGAACTGCGCGAAATAAATTGGCACAAGGAGACGCACGGACAAGCGTCTTCCTTGTGCCAGTTTATTTCACGCAGTTCTTTGTAGTCATGAATTACCAACTTGCCCAGCGATCAATTCTTCGATATTATCCTTTACATGAAGCCCACTTCCATGGCAGTTACCACGGCACACCATCTGTCAGACATTGTGCCACATGAAGGGTACATGAAGAGTACTAGATGTGTCCTTCACTAAATGTTGAGACCTGAAGTGTATTTGTTCTTTTTCTGGCACCATTTCAAAACATGACCTTTCCCTTGCAGTGTTGAGACATATCTTTGCATTAAGTTGGGAATTGTGTCCAAATCCATCACTGTGCCAGCCTGGCACTTAATTATGTATGCATGGGTCCCTTATTTCCATTCTGTGCTCCAAGCCCTTCCCTTCACCCATTACATTAGAACTGTGGCATTTAGGTGTTTCATCTGGCAACGCTAATTGTTCTTACATTTTGTGCCATTTCTTCGAGTACCCATGCCAATATTTAGTGCATTTAGTGAGTGAAGAAACATGTTATGCTGCTGCGCAGCTGCACACTGAGCAGAATAATGAGATGCAGAGCCATGAGAGAAAATATAGAGAACATTGTCACGGCACAACGCTAACACAAGACAGTGAAAAATTCTACAAGAGTAAGACAGCTTGTTGACACAAAAAATGGCAGGCACAAACGTGTCTAACAAGACTGAAACTTGGGCTAGTTGGTTGTCCTTCATGATGAACCAGCAGCACAACCGCACACGGACAGAGGAAAGGTACAGCAAACACATCACTCTGTACTGTGCCTTCTTTCCTATGTCCGTGTGTGGTTGCACTGCCGGTTCATCATGACGGACAAACATGATGTCTTCGGAAAAATCCCAAAGACCAACTAGACATTGATGTTCACTGATGTCGCCATTGTCTTTCTCACCTGCTGAGCACAAGCGTCAATACATATACAACAGGATGCATCATAAGGGTTTTTCACCTATATGCTCTGTTGTTGGAGTAATAGGGCATTGTGTGAACAAAATAATCAATGTAAAAATAAAATCACCCTAATATATATGCCATATTCCTTATCGCTCACTTCTCAACCTCCACGTGTTCCACTTCAGCACCTGTGCACATAATGGCCCCCTAAAGGATCTGGGCCGTAGTTTCCCTGAAATGGTTTTGAAAGCTGCTATTGGATCAGATTAAGCTAGGTGAATCTCATGAATGTATCCTTTCGAAACAAATAAGGGGGCAGTCCACTTGTTATTTTCTAGCAAGCTACCTTAGCAATTTGGCCTTGAACGTGTGCACTTTCCTTGCAGTTGTGTCCCAAACAGCAGTCAGTGGTCTATCGGTCATCAGTAAAAATAAGACGTTTTTTTTACGCGTTAATCTACTAAAAAAGCACATTTTTTGTGTGTATCAATTTCGCCACTACCACTGCGACCTCAGTAAGATTGGTGCTGGCCATGAAACATCTGTCGGTTCTCTGTTAGTGATATAGGAGCAAGGAATAACGTCACTTATGTCTCCAAGTTAGATCATAACTTATCATATAATTAAAAGTTCAATTTTATTGGCGGGGTTAGTGCCAGTATGTGCGCATAGCGATGAGGTTGCTCGTCAGAAAGGGTTTCCCAATAACTTGTACGAATGGGATGTCGTGAGGCAAATATCTAGAAAGTCGCGTGCGACATGCTTTTTGAGAATGCCGTAATTTCTGAACCGATGCTAATATTTTATGCAACAGAAAGACGATACCATTTTGTTACGACACCAGCATTACCAACATTCCACGGAAGACATTTGAATGCGTAATATCATCTCACGCGGACCAACTGCGGTGCATGTGAAGTGTCAAAAATGCTCTGCCCTTCATGATGACGTTGATGTGCTAATACCAGATTTTTGTCCATGAAGACGAACTGCCTAAATGATTCACAAATTTTTGGCTTCTATATTACTGATATCACAGTGGGAAGATTATGTTTAGGCTGACCCATTATTAGCCTTAGCGCTGTTCTTCTTAGGAGACATGGCAATACCATTTGGTTCGCTTGAACAGAAGCCGAGACCTGGAAAAAGATAAATAAAGACCATGCAGACGCGCTCACTTCTTGTCAGTACATAAAGAAGGAACAAAAATTACTTAGTCCCGTCGGAAAGTAATGTGCCGCGATTAAGATGGCACGGATGGATGCGAGCTCTAGCCAATACTCACAAGTTTAGTAGGCATTACGATAGCCAAGGGTATGAGTTACATTGCTGTAGCATTTCCAGGGCGTTCTTTAAGTTCGTTTCGTTTATTTTACCCCCTATCGCACAAAGACTTACAGAGGGGAGTGGGGTACCTAAAGTAACAAAAAAAGCGAGCAAAAGCAACATCATAATAATGACTACAATACATATGATGATACGGTATTTGGCTGATACACCTGAGTTCAAATGCAGGTACGATAAGAAATACAGACGATACAAAGTAAAAATAAGCACAATATACACAATGTGCGTCCTCAAGCAAATAATCGTATAAGGTGGAACAAAACAAGTCAAGATCTCAAATTGAAACGATCTCGGAGGGAAAGGGGTGTGTTTTTATTCTTTGGACTGTAACCTGTGCAATCTCATTAAAGCAATAGAACATTGTTTTACGAGCGCCAAAGAGATGCTCTTTATATTTAGGAGGACTTCAACCCAATTTTTAAGATTCTCACTTGACTTTTCATTCCCTTCAATATCTGGTATAATGTAGTTGTGAACATTTACCGCTTGAGTCACTGCGTAATCATTTAGGTGTGGAGGAGAAGCATGATACAATGTAATGCTGAATCGATAGCTTCAGTGCTTTGTCACTTATTTCATTCGAGAAACAATCATCCACCTAAAGACATACGAATAAATGAACTGCATTCCGATCAGTTTTATACATTACGATGCGTTTATCATCAGTTGAATGTTTATGGTGAATATCAGCCGTTTCGCTGAGCAGCGCGGTTCAAGAATGCGTGATAACTGTGGTGTGTTGTTAATGTATCTGTATTGCCGTTTATGAAATATAATTTCAGTGGCTATTATATGTGTTTTTGTTTCCTGTAACTGCTATTTCTAGATAAAGTAAATCTCTTGAAGTTAAAAGCGGCTTAGCTGTATAATCCTGGGCCAGTCTGCCTTTTGTAAGCACTAACTCTCGTGGCATAATGGAGAATTACCTTTCTTTATTTGGAAGCGTATTTTGCAATTCCAATGTTGGACATGGTCGTACACCAGTGGGTATGAAAGCAGCCTGTGGTGTGAACCCACAGCCACCATCGCCCTAAAAAATTTGAAATATTAAAACTTTCACGAATATAGCCTTCCACACATGCTCCCCTCCGTAATTCTTCATCGATAGTGGACGACAGTATTTACATTCGCTTAGACCTGTAAGGTGAAAAAACGTAATAAGGATGAATGTCGGTACTTCGACACTGGTCCATCAAAACAAAACTTTTCTCCTTATAACGTACAGTGTTTCATATCAAAATAAGATTTCTTCAATAATAAGAAGAGACTTAAGATCACGAAAGGAAAAAGCCTGCCAAGGTAAAATGCTCTACACACCATAAGCGCACGTCAGGATACACAAGAAAATCGTTGTCTCATGTCACAACGGACGCTTCAGGCCTCATATACTTGCCTCAATTATATTTATTGTTGCTGTTTTGACGCGCTGTCCGCCTCTAACAAGATTTCCCGCGAGCCGACAAAGTTCCTCAGCGACGTCTCTTTGAGTGCTACGAGCGATGACAGGAAGCGATCGATGGAACAAAATGAGGAGATTTAAAATGTTATTGCAAGAAGACATCAGAGGGAGCTCCTTCAGTGTGCGCGTAGTTCATGTCTGTAGAGGCAGTGAGTGTTGACGTAGCGCGATGTATCTCACTTTGCCAGAGCCTCCACGAGACTGGGACGGCAGGCGATATAGAAGCGAGGATGAGGGAGCTGTCCCCCTGGAGAAATCAACGCCCACTTCTTGAGACACGGATGTTCCCAGCACGGGAAATTAGTTTTGAAGGTTCCGAAGGAAGATTAACTGCGCTCGCTTTACGAACCCGTGTTACGATAAGTGGCCCGAGAATTTGGTCCTTCAATTCCAAGCAGGCAGTTAGAACTTTCTATACTTACTTAAACTCGGTTTCCGCACACGAGGGCGCTATGATCGCCGTCTTTATTTTTTTTTTCAGGCTTTGCGTTTTTTTCAACGCTGAGTCTCGCTGGTATTTCGTGTATCTATTTTTTATCATTACCGGAATGAAAAGCGCGCAGACGACGGAGCACAAGTGAAGAGGAACCACAAACAGCGCTGTTGTTTGTAATACCTTTTCTTTTGTGCTCCTTCTTCTGTGCTATTTTCTTTCCGCTATGTGGTACCAACACGCCCAGGCATCCACTTTAGCTTCATCGTTACTCCGTTTGAGGTGTTTTGGACAACGGCTGTAATAGTTTGATCCTCCGTATAAACAGAGTGCTGAAATTTTCTCGTTGGCCAGCGGACAAATTTTCATTTATTGTTTAGCAAGAAAGCACTGTCGTTTCTTGTAAAATCAGCTGCTAGAATTTACACTGCTGAGCAATACAATATTGGTTGTCTGTCATTCATCGCTGTTTTCTATACTACATACAATAAACTTCAGCATAGCTCAGTGTTCCATCGGATCAATTTGCTGTAAACGAGAGGGCGTATTCACTACTTAAAAAACTTCAACTCTAGACAGAATTCAATGTGTTGCAAAACTTACCAAAGGTTTTTTTTATTCATATCTCCTAGGAAAAACTCTCCACTTCGCATCACTGACGAGCGCGTTGTCTAGAAAATACCAGAGCGCCTATATTAGCCGCCGTTATCTGATGATTAGGGGTGTGTGAATATAATTTCGAATGCGAGTCAAATATTTTCCATGGTGCAAGATGCTGACGAAGATGACACGGACGTGTAGAGATTCACCAACAACATCTGATGCTGGTGTCTTTCATCATCTTCCTTATTCGATGCGCATTCTATCCGACAAATTTATATTCGCATTTTCCCGAATATTCAGTCACGGCAGATGTACGGTCAAACAGGTTAATAATCGTACAAATTCGAATATTCGAACGAGCGACGACGAACACTACGCATTCTTATTAACTCGATACAGCCAGTATCACAGAAATCTGGTGTCAACGGCATGGCCCTGAGCGAATAATTCATACGGATGCAAAGAAAATCAATTAGGAATTTCAGCAGGAGTCAATGCTAGGCGTTCTGTATGGCATTGAGATGTTCTACCACACAGCGACTTTACTGCTTAGTGCTTGAAAATGCTCCGCTCATTTTGGCCTGTATTGCCGGATTTCAGCCACCCCTTTGTTACTATAGATACACACATCGAAAGAGTTACTAATGACCTTCACATTATGTATACATTTTGATTACTGATACCGCCTTCAAAAGCCCTAATAGTTTTGACATGACATATATTAAAAGCTTAGCATTACGCTTACACGATACGTTAACCAAAATGCTACTGAGACTAGACAAGACGTCTAGACACCTAAGGACATCTTCTGTAGAGGTCATAACATAAAAGTTGCCATTAAAACCAAGAACACTGCATGAGTTTTCTATAAGAAATTCTATTTCGTGTTTCCTCCATGAGATACAAAAGTAGTTACACAAGTCTTGCTAGGGGGTAGTTAAATAACAGGAATTAGTCATTCACGGCCTATTCAAACGACTCACCCAGTATAACATCTATGTTGTGATCAAAAAATAGCCGCTGCCATGCTGCCAAGAAAAGAATTCCGCTCATTGTTTGAACAGGATATGCTAAACACGGAGATATGACAAGTGCTCTATGGTATAATTGTGTAACTTCTTCGAACTCAGCTGAAGCTCATAAAAATTCTAATTTAAGGAAAGGGCATGTTCTGAGAACACGCACTTGCGCATTGCGAAATTAATATTTGAGCCTCGCTCAAGTCGAATTCTTGAAAAAAATGGCACCTTAGTGCCTCTCATAGATATACATGTATAAGGTAGGTATGTAGGAGATTTTTGAATAGTGCCAAATTTGGTTCCGTTTGTTCAAATATGAAAAAATGCGTAGGTAAAGCAGTCATTGAGTCGTAAAAGCAATGGAGCAAACAGTTGTCGAGGGTAGTTCATACATATCTGCTCCCAGGTAGAAGATGAAAAGCGAGGAACAAAGACTTATTCTTCACCGTTTTCATTATTATTTGCGTGAAGAAAGCGCAAGATGTTTTAAACTAAAGCTACAGCAGCTGCGACTCTCCGCAGCTGCAGAAGATTACATTAGTCGCGAATCAATGTGCTGTATTTTATTTCCTTGTCGCAGTCCTCTCGTTAAATTTTATGAAGCTTATTTTATTTGTAGAAAAGAGGGCTCCGGCTGCTTGCGCTTTTAATAGGGCGGCCAATAATAGGGTGGCCTGCAATAGAGCTGTGTTCTTTGGCAATGAATGCAAACAAGCACAGGTAATGATAGCAGAATGAGATAACAGGAAGGGGCTGTACGGAGAACATTTACGTGTAGGTTTCTATTATTAGATTACAAAGGGAAATGGCATGAATGACAGAAAAGACACGAATACATATACTCGTAGAGTTATCCGAAGAGATGCTGTTTCTTCTGAATACTTTATTTGCAGTGTTTAACATTTTCAGGAAAGTATCACATTCTGTCCCTGTCCATTCGTTATGGTTCACCGATTTCGGAGATTGTTCAGTCCAGCACTGCAGTAAAATAATTGGCCGCGTATCTGCGTGCTTCGCTGCAAATGTCGTCTAAAGACGATAGAAGAGGCGCTGCGTGAGATATAGACGCCATCTGGCAATACGTCGGGAAACATGAGTGCTGTGTAGCGGGCTGTTATTCCCTGCGCAGCAGCAGGCGAAGACCGGCGCTAACCAACGCGACCAGCGGGGACGCCAGCCAGCCCGAACACGCGGTTTGGCGCGAAGCGCTGAAGCAGAAGAAACGTCCGCACTCAACGAGTACTCTCCACACACTCTTTTATTTACACTTCGCCTGGGTAAAACAGGAGTGCCAGAGCGGCGCCCCATGGCATTCGTACAGTGCAATGCAGAACCGAAACCGAAACACAACAATGAGCTCGTGCAGAGGGCACGGAGGAAGGTACGTTTCAGCGCAGTCGCATTAAGAAACTAGGGTCTTTATAATTACGTATGTATGCATTTTGTATTAAAGGAACACACCACCGAATACTTACCTAGTGATGTTGCGCCTCAGATATGCGTAATGTTTGCTTTTTGATCGAATTTGTACACAAGTAAGAACCTCGTCAGCCGTTCAAGATGGCTGGCCCTTGGGCAAGTGGTTCAACTTTGGCCGAGTGGCTGAATCGAGTGACGTGCCGACAAACAGAAAGACAGAAAGACAGACCAAAATTTCTCCGTTTAAGTATCCCAAGAAAGGCTATCGTCTTTAAAAACCACGCGCAGGTATCATCTGCATAATGCTCAGGTGCCATCGCGTCGACGTGCCTTTATAGGCTACATGTGGTACTGCCTGTACCAGTGGTACAATACTCGTACCAGTGATGCTGGTACCCGTGGTATTTAAACCAATGGTACCGCTGAGTGATGTTGCCTCCGTGTGACAGTACCAGCTGCGTACGGTTCTGTGTTGTACGATGGTTAGGCAATCGTAACCCTATTCGCTACCATTTGGGCATCTATAGCTCCATGTTACACTGTCCTTTCTAAGGGTTCGATGGCAGTGACATTCTGACAATGCGGAAGCACTGCTGCTTGCGTGAAAATGACAAGGCTATGAGTAATAGTAAGTAAAAACTGCTGTTGCAAAATGTGGCTGCAGGGGCTCGGTCAACCAGTATATCGATACTGGATGGCCGTGCCGCGTAGACCACAATAGATTTCATTCATTTCTTCTTGTTCTTCTTCCTTCACCTCCGCTGCTTTTTATCTCGTTATCATAGACCTGTAAGGCAATACACCACATCCCTTCTTCATGGGATACAGCTCACTTGATCTCAGTATGACGCTTTATATTCAGAATATTAGGGTTATACACTATTTCTTCCGCTTTTGTAGTAAAGCCATCCAGGCAAGGCAGGTCAAGATACCATTGTCGGAAATGTCGTTCCTCTAAAATTTGCAACATGTTTTCTTAATATTGTTCATTTAGGCCTCACTTTTGCCCCCCCCCCCCCCTGCAATAGTTTCGAAGTAGGCATTATGGCGAGTTGGCTTGTCCTATTCAAGTACATTTACTGGGTTCAGGTTTCGGCTTATGGTAGCCTAGGTGGAGGTAAATACAGAGTTCGGGAAGGTTGTGTCGGCTCGGCTTAGAGGCTTGCGTCCAATCAACCTGAGCGCACATAGCACATTCACGTGTTCATCTTCGATCACGACAACCGATTAACCCCTATCACCATGGTGACAGGAAATGGCTCTTTCCAACGCATATGGTTTTATGGGTGTAATTTTTTCTGCACTCATAAAGAGCACACGAGGACCGCGATAAACTAAACTTTAAGACAAATGTCAGAATTGTTTCGAGTGGGCATTGCTATGTTGTCGCCGCTAAATGGACTATTGCAGACTTGATTCTCAAGAATTTAACGAATGAAAAAACAGCATTCTTTGTACTGGAAGCACTGGAAGCGAACCCAGTTTATTTTGTCCTTATAATGCAATTTAAAAAAGTTGCGGTTGCACTCCAAGAGCAAGACACTGAATGCGATAGCAACAAAAGGTAATGTCATACGAAGAAAGGCTAGCAGCTCACTCCACTAGCAGGCACTGTCGCTGCAGCAAGCGAAGTGACCTTCGTGCGGTCTGTGACTTCGACGCAAACTTTGGTTTGAAAGCGCAACACGTAGAAAGCTATGAGTCAGCCACCTGCTGAACCCCGTCGGGATTATCTCGCGCGCGAGTACAGCGTACCACGCCCTGAAGGTCAAAGTACGGAGCTGAAGGCGCGCAGCCCTACTCCGGCAAAAGACGCGCGGGGCGACGCACTTTGATGCGCACCATTTGGCCCTTTGCAGAATCTTTCGGGTGATAGTGAACATGCCTCTGCCACGCTGAAACACCTCAGTTATCTGTGTACCTACAACGGTACGTGGCGTATGTAAATTAGCATGCCGGGGGATGTATGCATGCGCGGCCGATTGTTTTTTACGTGTTGGGCCGCTAAGCAAAGGGTCGCACGCTCTAATCCCTGGTCGCGCGGTCGGAAAAATTTGCCTCTGAACTTCTTTTCTTTGTGAGTTTTACGTATATTTACACACACATATACAAATACATAGCCACACGGTGACGCCGGTGGGAAAAACCCGTGGAGAGTGCCATATAATCACTATCGCAATAGAAGTGAATAAACTGTAGGATTTCTTCTTTTGTTCTTAGTCCCTCTGTCGTGCAGGACGAATATCAAAGCGTCAGAGCTGCAATAAATCCATCGGAGCGGCATTAAATCCATCGCATAATGAATCTTAGAAGGTGTAAGGAGTCTTAAGAAGTTTAACTTAGATATATAAGGAACTAAAGTCGATCGTTTGTATATGTTAGATTACACAGACGAACAAAGTTGCAGCTTACTTATTTCTTGTAATACGCATCAATATAAAGTTATTGTTTGTGGTTTCTATTTATGTTCTTTTTTGTGGTTGCTGTATCTGTTCTCGTATTTTTGCCTGGGCTACGTTTGGTAGTTCACATACGACGAATATTTAAATGACAGCAGAATATAGATCTGGAACCTATATTGTAGCGGGGTTGCAGCTATGACTATGGTGAGGTGTGCGAAGAAGAGGCAGATGACGTGTCGGTGTTCTGAAAGTAACAACCACCATCTTGACTGCTGGACTGTCCTACACTGTAAATAAGTTATAAATATATTCGCAAGAGGACGAGCGAATATATTTATATAGCTCGTCTCAAGAGGACGGGCTACCAATTTATCTGCACAAGTCTGAATGTATAACAAAGAAAGATGAGGTATATATGAGAAATGTCAGCCGGATATGGAAGCACACAGTGATGATTTGGCAGGGACGTAACCACTATAATGAACGAAACAAACGAAACATGAGAGGATAAAAGCCAATCTAGTAATGTAAAGGATCAGCTCCTGAATGCACCGCGTTATTTATAGATTGATGCATATATTGGCAGGAAGCTGACGAGGTGCCCGTAGGGAAGAGCCCTCCGATGGGCGCCAACGAAAACAAACTTAGGCCCCGGGTGTCTGATGGGCACACATCGCCCTATTCATCGAATATAGACGTCCAGAAGGCTACGCCGACACAAAAACACACATACAAGCACCCATAAACTAATGTCAATCACTGGCGCAGGAGGCGAACCACGCCTTTCTGGCAGCCCGATCAAACGGCCCTACTCCGACGCGCCTTCTGCCTTTTCTATACCTCCGTTGCAGTACACTCATTCCTCTAAGTTGATTGGGGAGAAGCTAGCCTCCGGAAACATAGCAGTGAACAAAATATAGGCGTCAGTGACAACAGACTCGGTAATCACCATTATCAGCGTCTTTTCGCTACCCAAGGAGTATCAGGAAAGAATAAAAGCTACAAAAAAGCATGTGGTGAAGGTACAGAGGAATAATTCACAAAACCAGAGGCGCACAGCACTAAAGAACTCCTATGCTAGAGTTTCTCCTAACGAGATGATTGTCTCGCGAAGGTCCCTCGGCGTCTTGCCGGCGTTGTTGGTGCCAATACAGACGCCGAAAGAAACGTGCCTTCACTGCCGCAGTAGCAGCCAATGCTGCTACTCTGGCTGAGTGATGATCAAGGCACCTTTTCGCGAGAGGAAGGCACGATCATCCTGCAGCTTGTTCTCGAACAAGTGGGAAGTGCCAGGAGAGACTACGAGAGCCATTCATCGGGCATGCTAATGAGGTGGACGGTAACGCTGCTACGCCCGTCAAAAGAAACTCCACACACGTCACCCAAGCACTAGTCCTTTCGTAAAGGTAAAAGAGAAGGCTCAGAGCCGCTGGAAAATGAGGAAAGAACTTTCGCACCTTCTCGTTTTCTGTTTAATCTTTGTGGATGGCTTCCATAGCGAAGTACATCAGAGCAGCGTAGAAGAAAGCATCTCAGTGATTGGTGAGAGAGTCGTGGACAATCACTGAAGTTGTTTATCGTTTTGTGACTTGAGGACTAGTCCAATTTTCTCTTGCGGAGAACGTACCGTCAAAGGAGTAGGGTTCCAGTTAGGCACAAGGTGTTGCAGGTATTAATTTTCCCTTGTAGCTTTTGGGATATTGGTCAAAAGACAAGCCCCAGAAAGCGGCATATTGAACAGCGACAGGTCTTCCAGATGTGAAAAAAATGAGATCCAAATTTTTCGCTCTTCATCAGTTTGGTCATCGGGATCAGAAATGGAGGAATAAATTTGTCGATGCTTACGCGATATTTCCTTCAAAAGCTAAGTTGTAATGAGCACTCACTTACTGGCAATCGATCAAAAGGTTTTTTGTGACAGCAGTTGATAGGTGTGGACATCCATCTGTCAAAATCGGGTTAAAAGAATTGCGTACGAGGCAACTGCCGAAGGCATTCTACTGTCGAAATTGAGGATTTGCCATTCAGCGCAAGCGACTATTCTCTTCTTGACGAGGACAAAAAAATGAGAGTAGAAGTGTCCTTACAGAGTAAATACTCATAATGTCTAAATTAAGCTCTATGGTTTTGTTGAAATGAGCCACTGAGTGGTACGTGAAGGCCACCTCTGCAAGGAAGTTGCGTAGTCACAAGGTACACAAAGTCAGAAAATAATTATCCGTCTCCTTCGCACAATTGACTAAAACTGGATAATGAACTTTTTATTTACAACAGTAAATGGTCATGTTTCTATTGAAAACGTCGTGTTTCACAAAATTGTCGTGCTTCTCCACAGTTCCATTTCGAAGAATTCATTTAGCACATCCGCGCGCCGATGTATTCGGCCACAATGTTTGTGGTTCGCTTGAGTGCGCTTGCAAGACGGTGTGGATCAATGCACGTAAACCGCAATGGTTTCTTGATATCACCAGCGAATAACGAAAGGATACCATTAACATCTTTGTGTACGCCTTCGACCCGTTCTCAGATTAAACGCAACACGCTACTGCCGCGGCACGTCAGGCACGAGCTTTGAGCCAGTCATCCTTCTTTCTCCTGTGTAATCATGTGAACTGCAGTTAAACTTTGCGGCCGAATATCTCGGAACACGGACATGCTAGAAAAAGTTTACCAAATGGAACTGTGAAAAAGCACGATAACCTCTAACTATTTTGTACAAGCCCGCTTGCTTGATACAGTCACTAAAAAGGTCATTGCTCAATCCTAGTTAGCTGTTCGGCTGACAGCGATAAGTATCATCTGACTTACTGTCCGCCCGGATACATAACACAATTACAAAGTTGCTTTTCTCGTATCTCCTAGTGCTGTAATTTAGAAAAAACTATAAAGCTTAACTTGGCAAACTTATGTAGATGCTTTACAAAACAGATAGAGAGAGAGAGAGATAAGCGAAGGTAAAAGGCAAGGAAGTTAGCCAAGCACGGGCCCGGTTGGCTAGCTTTGGGAGAACGAAACAATGCACTATGCTAGTCCTAAAAAGACAGGGCGTGCAAACACGGACGCTAGAAAGAAGTCAAGACGCCACAAACGCCAACAACTGAATAGACGCACAACGGCGGCACAGAAAGAAGGCACGAAAACTTATCTGCGCATGCCCATGCAATAGGCGAACCTAACAATTATGTGCAGAAATCAGGGATATGTATTGATTCTAAGGTTTCTCCGGTTCTTAGTGATTTATACATTAGCAAGATTGACAAACCTTTGCAATGCGCCTTAGGTAATTCTGTTATTAAGGTTTTTCGTTATGTGGACGATTACATGATTTTTTGTAGTGGTGAGGACTTTGAAACCGTGATAACCTCAGTGAGCGAAAAATTTGACTTAGACGGAGGAGGGCTGACGTTTACTAAACAGTTACCTCAGAATAATGCAAGGCAATTTCTAGACATTTCGTTAACGTTTCAGAAGAACCACGTGTGCTCCCGGTATTCTGTAGATCTTTAAAACCGCTGTTAAATTTTTCGTCCAAGCACTCGAAGGTTCTAAAAAACGGTATCGCCATCTATTGCCTTCCTTCACCAACTTAAGTCTTCCTTCACCAACTCGTGTGAGCACAAAACGAGTGATAGCTTTAACGCACAGGCTACGCGCCTTTTAGATGTAGGTCATCCTCATGATGCAGTGGGCATTGTTGCTTAACGTTTAAATCAGTTCATTAAGTTAAGGGGAAGCTGAAGAACTTTCTAAAAAAATACTTTGTAGCGTGTAAGGGCTGCTTGATCCCTGCTGAATACAAAGAGCGATGTGACAGTTCCCAAATGTGATCGCAAATAGCACTTTTAGATGCGAAAGCATCTTATGCTCGGGGCAGTGTCCATTCTGCAGCGTCCGCACCCTTACTGCGCATGCGCCAACTCTCCCCCCTCTACTCGCGTGAGCGCGAGTAGAGGGGGGACAGTTGGTGTTGCACTGTCCTTCGCAATGGCGCTATGGACGCTCGAGAAGCTGAACGTAAACGGCAACGCCGGCAAGCGAATATCGAAGCTGCGAGGCTGCGAAAGCGCGCTTGCGCTGTGCTTCCGTCATTCTCTCTCTGTGCAGCGCTGTGCGAAACGCAATGAACAACGTCAACGTCGGCGCTAGTTGCAGCGGCAGCGCTACCGCCGGGGAGCAGAGGAAGGCTCGGGAAGCCGGCCGTAAAAGTCAGCGTCGACAAGCGGTTATTCAAACGCCTCTACAACCAACGTCTCATAAGTCACATAAAAGAAACGGAAAATCGATGCGCACCCCCGCGATGCTTTCGCATCCCACCATGGTTGCCCGTAGGGCCAACCGTGGTGATGCTTTGGCAAAAACACAGCCTGTGGCCGCACAGCTTCTTCAGATGCTGAGCGAACGCGGTGACGTCATCTTCGGTATGCCGTGTTGTCTGCAACTGCAGCGCTGGGGTGCTATGCAGGATGGCCCGAGCCTCTCGGGAAAACTAGTCTGCTCCGAGCTTGCACTACGGCGGTCATGATAGGAAGACAGTGCGAAGCGCGCGATAGCAGCGTTGATAAAAACAGCTACAAGAACGAGCACGGCGTCACAAACGCATGCGCGTCATTTGCGGCGGTTTCCAATGGAACACCGCGTGCGCACGCGTTAGCGCCGCAACTCAGTCAACATTGCAACAGCGCAGTGACGTCAGCGTGATTGTCGCGCTATCTTTTGCACACTGACCATCGCGCCTCCCGCAGGCGTGTTCGTAGGCTTCTGTCCGCTTTCAGGCAAGTTGTTTAGATCCACTGGCAGCAAGGAAATTTCCACTCTTGAAGGCAACAAGGGCGGACACGCAGCGCTCTCGTGCAGCTCGTTTCGCTTCTCTTGAATATTACAGATAAATAAATGGACAGGTTACTGCTACTTACATTACACGTCCGAACATTTTCCTGCAGTAATGAATGAGTAGAAACAATGCCTTCACAAACAAGTAAATAGTAAGATTTCTTGCCGCAAACACCACCAGGGGCGCTTGCTTCACGGCTGTGAATTCACTCTCACCACGGTGAGAGTGAATGCGAGACATGGTAGCCACGTGATGATATAACCCTTACCCCCGTATTCTTAAACGCACCTTCACTCGAGGCTTCGCCTTGACTTGAGCAAGTCAAAGCGAAGCGCCCTCCTCCATTCAAGGAGCCGCTGGGTTTCAAGAACGCTCCTCGGCTTTTCCTTCGCCAAGGGACATTTTGCCAACGCTCCCTTGACTCGAGTGGCGTCTGCTAACGAGAATGTTCCTAATGTAGTTAGGAAATAGCTGTTTCTGCTCAATATTTATGTGCTTTTCTTAGTTAATCTTCCTTATCAGTCGACGTTACGGCAAAATACACGCCTTTAAATCTGTAGTGTAGCTTCCGTAATCCTTGAGCCGATAGAGTAGCGCGCTTGAAATCTGGCAACAGTCGCATCCCGGCTGCTGAAAGAACAGCTGATTCTGATGTGTCTGCTGCTGATCTTTTCCACGCGCTTAACTTCTTTTATGCCCCATGCGTCTGTTAATCGCTGTATATGATTACGGCAGTGTCTACTTGTGTATTGTTCGTGACCCAGCTTTCGCCATGGTGACTGACGAACTACTTGAGTGATAGCGAAAAGCAGGGCCCATCGCGCGGACGATTCGTCGTTTTGTTTAGCTTCCTGCTGCTGAGAGCCTTCTGTTCATTGATGCAGCTGCAGAACGGATAATGCGGGTGAGTCATTTTTACATACGATCACATTATACTGATGTGCTTGGTGAATTCGCCACCGCACTGTGTGCAAGAATAACTTATCGTAGGTAAATTTGCTCTCCATGCGGAGTGCTAGCATAGTTCATAATTTCAGGAGCCTGTGCAATTGTTATTTTCTCATTTCATTTCCTGAGACATTTAACGCGACACTGGTAGTGGTTCCGCTTCGCTTATTTTACAAATGCGGTAGACACTGCTCGCAGCTGCTACTCATAGTTATCCCAGTGTCGCGTTAAGGAGTACGTATGCTATGCATGTGGTAGAGCGTTCAAATTAGACTGTAACGCAGGTTGAGGAAAGCATACGCTTGTTTTCTCCACTAACGACGGAAGCAGTGTTTTAAAGTCGGTTTTTTTAATTGGCAGCGTATGTTGTCGGTTAACTTGGACTGATGTGTGTTTGGTTTCTTCTTAACAGCGTTTCTTGACCTCAGGTATATTTTAAGCAAAGTTTTAATATTCGGATGATGCATAAGTTAGCAGTTCATTACTTCCATAAACGTTTTTGTATTCACCGTGCATTTGTCGATGTGCATAACGTGACGAATTCTAATGGACGCAAAGGTCATATTTTAAAATGTTTGTGCTGTCTTTTTATTTTGGAAGCGCAGGCAGCCTGTAATTAGTGCACGAGTGCCCTGTGTACTGATGTTTTGGCATTCATTTGCAGTTTGTGACCCCTGGGAATACCTGCTGAGGAGGGCATCGGCGTCTGTGCTGTATAGGGACGCTTTGGCATTCCAGAGCATCTTTTGTTATTCTGCACACCACGAGACTGAAGCCGTTTCTGCCTTTTACTGCTGTTCTGCCTTAACGACGACCGTGTGGACGCACTCAACCTGGGCGGATGTGTTGCAAAGAAGCAGAGTAGTTTACTCTGCTGATTCAACGAAGACGACACCACCGAAATGGTGAAAGATTCTCAAGGGCCTTGCAGTCATCGCAGCTACTTCTGGTCACAAGAACCCTGTAAATATTTGTAAATATACGCTATCAAGCAAAATCAGTTTGCCTACTTGTTGGAACCGCGCCACCTCCCTTCCATGGAAGAGGAACAGTGCTGCATTCTATAGAACGTGTTTGATTGCTGTAGAACTGCTTTTTTCTATATAATCAGAGCAGATGAGGTTTTTGCGATCCTGTCCGAACACGAATGCACGGAGATAACTCTAAATCAATTGCAAATGGTAAATGAATTTTTATTATATGTGCTTGATGAAGAATAACGTAGGTGACAAAATACAAGTGTGTAAAGCTGCAAGGTGTCCGTCAATAAAGCATATGCAGCCTACATACTGTCATGAAATTCGAGCTTGTAGGATATCATAAAGAAGATACAGGTGGTAGCCACACTAGTGTGACTAATCCATGCAGTGCAGCTATTACCTGCAGCTTTTCTTCGTTTGTATACAGTCATGCAAACGCTGCAAATACTGCACATTTGTAAAGAGTGTTGGTGTATCTTCTAGTCTCAGCAGCCAGGTTCCTGCACAAAAGAAAGGGGTTATAAATAATGAACATAGTGGTACATCAAAGCTGCATTTTTCTTTACTTCTCGTTCTACACACATTTTTCAGTACTTCTCGCCTCGAAGAACAGGCATGTCTTTTGTTGACTTAATGAGTTTTCACTATTTTGATACATGTTTCGGCCAGGCACTTGTGCATCTGAACAGACGTATGGCTATCCAACGCCCATAAGCTTCATTATATGATGGCTCAAACGTCTACAATTACACTGCGTGTGCTATTGTTTTCTTTAAATTTGCCGTCATTGCTTAATTAGAAGCAGTGTTATTAAGCTTGAGAATAAAACATTCATTCATTTCTCTGCTGTATCTTTTGTGTTTTGATACGTTTCACGCATTTTTGCATACATGCGGGTTTCATACTGCACCACCACCTGGTTAATTTCATATAGCTAGGGTTGGACGTCCATAGATATTGTGGGCTACATAAATACTGTATAACGAAGCTACGAATCACGTAGTTATAACTTTCAATACTAGCAACTGCACACTCGTTGTGCCCCATTACATTGTCTTTTGTTTTCCATAAACCATCCCAAATATGGAGCTGATCAAACACAGGGAAAATGTGAAAAAAAAAAACGCCAGGCCTGCGCTGAAACCGCAGCACACTCACAGCGAAAGCTGGAAGAGCGGCGTTTCTAGAGCCCGTTGTAAGCTAGCTCACTTGGGGCTACAATACAAGTACACTAGAAAGGTACCCACTACGCAATAAATCGCAATTTTTGTGAAGTTGCGAAGCACCTACTAAGCCATTATTCGTCGTTCTGCGGAGAAGCGAGGCACCAGCCGCACGTCTGGAAGGCATTATGTGTACTTTGTTGACGCGGCGACTGATGACGATGAAGAATTATGGCTCAGCCCTTTGTAATGGGTTGGAATCGTTAAACGGCCCAGCAGTTATGTAATTTGCAGTGGGTGACGCCCGGTTGCTATTTCCCTCTCCCGTCATGCTGTATAACATACGTTGCCGTGGGAGAGAGACAAGGTGGGGTGAAGAACTTTACTGAGTGAGTGAGTAAAAACTTTATTGGACATGTCCGGCGTCATTGGGTGGGGTGGGGCTACAAGCACCCCGGCCTAGGTGACGGCCTCGAGTCCTTGGACCCTGGCGGCATCCTGGGCGTGCCGGACGGCCCACAGTTGATCGGCAAGGTCGTGGCTGAGCAGAGCCGCCTCCCACCGCGCCTCGCGGTTCGAGACTGCCATGTCTACCGGGTTCGTAGGGGACTGCTGCTGGCTACCGGTACATTTCCACAGCATGTGCTGCAGCGTCGCTCTGGCTCCGCACGCTTTACACGCGTCGGACGTATAAATGTCTGGGTAGCAGAGGCGAAGGATCACCGGATTTGGGTACGTGTGTGTCTGTAGTTGTCTCCAGGCAACCTGCTGTTTCTTGTTTAGTTTGGCGTGGGGTGGTGGATATTTGCATCTGTTCAGTCTGTAGTGTTGTGTGATGTCTCTGAAAGTGGTCATGCGATCCCCCCACGTCCATTCCCGCATCGCTGTCGAAGTGTGCGAGACATCGGGACTGTCGGCAGGCGTCGCAGCTCGGCGTGTAAGTCCTCGAGCCGCGGCGTGGGCAGTCGCGTTGCCCGCAAGCGGAGGGTCCGTGTGGGCGGGGGTCCATATGAGGAAACTTTCGTTTTTGCGGCAAATGTTGCCTTCGTGAATTTGGAGAATGCGGGCCGCTTCGCGGGAGATCCGGCCGCTGGCGTAGTTGCGTATCGCCGCCTGCGAGTCACCTATTATCACCTCGGCGTCCGTGGTTGCTATCGCGAGGGCTATGGCAGCTTCTTCGGCCGCCTCCGTCTCTTCCGTGCCTATCGTCGCACTCGTGACGCAAGTTCCTGCGTGATCCGTGATCGCGACCGCGAAGCCGCGGTGGCACTCGTAACGGGCCGCGTCCAGGTAAACTGTGTCTTTGCTGCTGCCGAATTTCTTTTCAAAGTCTTGAGCGCGCCTGTTGCGCCGACCGATGTGATGTGTCGGGTGCATGTTCTTAGGCAACGGCAGAACGACGATGCGCTCGCGAATACGTCTGGGTATCCCGACCTTTTCGCCGCGCTGCGTATGGTAGTTGATGCCCAGTGCCTCGAGGATGTGTCGACCGGTTCTGGTCTTCGCCAGACGTTCGTATTGGGAGATGTTGTGTGCTTCGATTATCTCGTCTAGAGTATTGTGTAACCCCAGCTCGAGAAATTTTTCCGTGCTAGTATTAACCGGTAATCCAATTGCGCGTTTGTACGCCTTGCGGATGAGACGATCTAGTTTGGCGCGTTCAGCCCCAAGTAAATGGATCATGCGCTTATGAGATTCTTCGGCAACCAATACAAATGCACTTGCGAGGAACCCACTACGCTCTAAATCATTGTAATTTTACTGAGACCCCGAGGAAATGGATCATGCCCTGATGGGCTTCATTGGCAACCAATACAAGTGCACTTGCGAGGAACCCACTACGCTCTAAATCATTGTAATTTTACTGAGACCCCGAGGAAATGGAACATCCGCTTATGGGCTTCCTTGGCAACCAATACAAGTGCACTTGCGAGAAACCCACTACGCTCTAAATCACTCTAATTTATCTGAGACCCCGAGGAAATGAATCATGCGCTTATGTGCTTCCTTGGCAACCACTACAAGTGCACTTGCGAGAAACCCACTACGCTATAAATCATTGTAATGTTTTAGAAGTAGGGCAGCTGGCACTGGGCCATTTTTCGTCATTCTACGAAGAGCCGTGGTACCTGCTAAACGCATGTAAGGCATTATGCGCACTTTGTTGATGCTGTGCCTGACGACGATGAAGAATTATGGCAGAGTCCTTTGTAATGGGTTAGAAGCATTCAACACCCTACTCATTGCGCAATTAGCATTGTGTGACGCCTGGTTACAGAATTCGCGTTGTGCGACGCGTTGCGCGACGCTTGGTGCTTATTTTACTCTCTACCACGCTATATTGCATATGCTAAGGTGGTTCCTTCCCGACATGAAGTCTGTATAGGACCTTTTTGCATAGCAGTTCCAAGCACCGGAATGGCTCAGAGGTTGAATACTGGGCTCCCACGCAGAGGGCCCAGGTTCGAACCTCGTTCCATCCTGGAGTTTTTTTCTTATTTCGTTTTTTTTCTTATTTCGAGCGATACTGGTTACGGACACCGGCGGCGGCGGCGGCGGCGGCGGCGGCGGCGGCGGCAGCGGCGGCGGCGGCGGACAACTACGGCGCCAAAAACGGCCGGTGAAATGATCTCATAACAGCTTTCGCTGTAAAACAAAATAGAAGAACGCATCTTCACGTTGATACAGAAGATCGCCTTGCAGAGGTATGCTTCTTCGTATTTCGGTTAGGGTAGTAAAGATTTACATGAGCGAAAGCCGCTCAGGTGTGCGGTGAATGCCGGCGAATGAATAGTCAGGTACGCACCCATAAAGCTAGCATGAATAATTCACCCATTAATTGGAGAAAAGTAAGCTCTTTCACTTTCCTTTCTCTATCGCGCAGTCTTTCGCACCGGGCTTGAACTGATGCGGCGTAAGGTCTTCAACGAAATACACATGAAAGCACTGGCGACCATAGTAAGACTTGGAACACTCGCACGATGACTATCCGAAAGCAGGTAATCCATTGGCTCATGCACGGAATGCAACACATCACGGCACAAGAGCGTGGTCCTCTTGACATGCCCGCCTCTCTCGGAGCCACAGCAGCCACAGTATACCTGAGCCGTTGCCAAACCACTCGAAGACAGCACCATAGTAAATGCGCACCTTCACTGTCGAAAGCAAAAAGGCAGCAGCAGGGCGGCAGCTTGATCTATCGGGAAATACAGAACAAGTGAGCGACGCACCGCATGGATGCCACGCTGACCGTGGCCTCCGAAATGGCGAGCGCACGGCCCGCTATCTCGGAGGCCACGCGCTAACGCCGAAATTTCACTCAAGCAGCGATTCAAGGTAGCTCCCGCGCTACCTTGACAATCTCAAGTGAAACACTCGAGATTTCCTCAAGTCGAGGTGCGTTTCGAGTGAAGGGCGATTTGTGAATCGGAAAGCGGCCCTCAAGGAGCGTCGCGAGTGAAGGGTCGAGTCGAGGAGCGTTTGTGAATACGGGGGTTAGTCCTTCGTGCGTGTGTGCATAGTTTGTGCGATTAAGCTCATAGATGAATCGTACCATTCGCTGGCTTTGCGGCGGGAGCACTGCTCCTCACCAAGAGCAGACGTGGTGGGCGGACCCGGTCTTCGGCGCGGGCGTCTGTCAATGAAACTGATTGACGCGCTAACTCGGGTACAAGCTCGTTGATTCTGAAAATGCCCTAGTTCAACTCGTGAATCCCATAGTGCTGGTGTGACTGTCAAGCATTTCATGCGGTGGACGCTAAGCAGATGGTTCCTTGCATTAAAATAATTTTGTCAGCTTGCATTACTTGTGCAAGGCTTCAGCCATCGGGAGAGCCTGTGATCACCTAGCTTCTTCCAGCTTTTTACGTGGCTTGTCTACTCAGTCTGATGGTCTGCTTCAGTGAACTCCACGTCAGTTCGGCCTCAATATTGATTGTGTTAACCTAATTAACATGATATTGAATAGTTCTGTCTTAATTAGTAATGGTTCAATGAACTCGACATTAAACACCCAGGTCAAATTAGCAAGGCTTTAATTAGCGCACCGCTAATGGCGCACGACACCACTAATGTCGTGAATAATTGTCCACTAGTGTCGTGCTAATTAGCATGATCTTAATTAGCTCGGTCCGAGCATTACACGGCTTAACTAGCATAGGCCTCGTAAGATGTTGCTTAATTACCTCGGTCTTACCACGACTTGGCTTAATTAACGAGGTCATAGGATGTCCTGGCCTAAATAGCTAGGTTATACCGACCAGTAAATTAACTAATCAGTCGGGCGGACTTGCTCGGGGAGTGAGCAGACGATTAACCAGAGGACGAAGAGAGCGCGTGCCGGCCGAGCAATGTAAGAGCCGTCCATGATGATTACACACGTGGCCTCGGCGATTAGATCGGGCCGCAGTGTTGTAAGGCGCTCGGCCGGAGCTAATCTCAGAGGCCGCGGTGCTGTCTATTCCAAAGGATACATAGTGCAGGTATTAAACGCTTAAAAAAGAATTTAAACAGCCAGTACCTCTAAAAATTATTGTTAGTAAAAGTTTCTCACACTTTTCTTGCATGGGTGCACTTCTGCACTCAGTGGGACGACAAACAAATGAAAGATGCCTCTGGTTTGAAGACACCACCCAAATTTGTCGACCGCCCTTCACGCGAGGCCGCGTTCCTACGTAACCAATCGAAGGCAGCACGCGATGAGGGATGGATTTCACATTTTCGTATGATTAGCTCGTTGAAAAGGAGGTGTCGCCAGAACTCGGAAAGATTCCGAGTTTCGCCAAACTCGGGCAATCCTACATTGCACCCCTGCTCAAGCGGGGCCTCCTCGATTAGCTCCAGCAACGGCACGCCATGAGTTAGTCACGGGGGCCACTGTTAAGATACGAGAGACGCTTGTTCACGTTGCGCTCGGCTGTTTGTCGTTATTCAAGCTTTAATCAAGCCTTAATTCAAGCATTAACCAAGCTGCAGAGCCAGCAGAACTTTCAGCTTAGCAATACTTTCTTGAACCTTCGTCGCATAAACAACGCTGTCGCAGTTCGGATCAGTGAGCGGCGGGAACCTTCCATCGGAGTGCAGCACGGCTACGCGAAAGGAACCGAAGGTGACGTATGTTTCCACGCCCACGCTTTCGGTGCGCTAACGTGGGCGGAGCCAGACGAACTTTTGTTTCGCGTATTCTAAAAATCCTGCTGCAATAAGCGCAGAAAAAAATACGACACCGTCGCCAGTAATTCCGGTCTTTGCTAACGGCGAAGTTTTATCGAATTCAAAAACCTCTTCAGCTTCCCTTTAAGTCCGAGCATGGTTGCAGAAAGCGGTAGGAAGAAACATGTCGTAGTAATACCGCACATTGATTCCGTATCTCACAAGCTGAAGAAAGTAGGAAATATATACGGCGTTAATGTTCTTCTCACGGCTGCCAATAATCAGGTAAGATTTGTGCCGCTGGGCAGAGGAAGAATGAGCGTGTAAAAGACAAGAAGCGGACCGATATTTGTTTCGTAAAGCACACCAACAAATTCACTTATTGCCGTACAAGTGCGGTGTATAAGGTGTCTTTCAGCTGTGGCCGCCTGTAGGTGTGACAGACAAGCCGCTGCATTCCCAAGCGATGATTGGAACATAAGAGATCGCTAACCGGACGCTCACCTTCTAGTCTATCTTTACATTGTCGAGAGTGTAAGTGCACGCCAAAATTCGATGAATGCGCAGTTTTGTATCGGCCTAGGAATGAAGAAACGCGCCTGATGTTTGAGGCATGGCATATCGAGAATAGTGGTAGCGCATGCCTGAGCCGACCGTCTATTGACGTGCATGAAGATAAAATCAAATGCCTTAACAGTTGTCCTTCACGTAGCCCCCACGCGTGCCGGATCGATAGGTTCGCCTATGGTATGGGCATGAGCATATAGGTTTTCCTGCCTACTTTCTTTTGCGCCGTTTTGCGTCTTCTCCGGTTGTTAGACGGCGATTGTCGTGTTCTGACTTCACGTGTCCGTGTTTGCACGCCCTGTCACTTCACAATGAATACTTACCACCTAGCTCAGCACTCTGTTGTTCTAAGCACTGTGCTAGCGTACACAGCCAGAAAAAGAACTTTTTTGGTGTCCGAAGGAGTACTGCTTCTTCAGAGCAGAGCCATGGGCCTCTCTCGCAAGAATGAGGAGAATATTATACACCATGGCCATTTCTTAAAATTTTAGGGAAACGCTGCCTCTCCTTAGTGTGCACCAAGAAGGAAATAAGGGTGATTAATGAACAAAGGTGGTCCGCAAATGACAATGCATACATAAAAATGCGCGGCTAACACAAAATAATGTACACGAATCAAACAATAAATAAAATTATGCAAATCCCACGGCACGTGGGAATCGATGTTATGCGAAGCACGCGCGGGATGGTGACTTTGGCATAATTTTTCATGTTGAGCGAAACATTACGGAATGACGCTAGAGAAATGTGGAAGTAGTATACACACACCCATATGTTGAAGAGTGGCATATGTATTATAGAACCAGTTGTTTACAGTTGCGTAACGATGTCAACAGCAATATGGGTGTTACCATCACCACACGCGGCAAGCTGATATGTAGTTCTTATATTCTTCAATACTGGATAGCGCGAATCCCAACAGGACAAAGAAGGAGCACAGATGCATAGGTCAGGCGTTACTCGCAACTGAGCTTCATTTAGGAAAGTTTCTTTAGATATATACACAGCCGAGTGGCACAAGCAGGCGCACTACACGTCCGTTACAGTCACAGTTGCAGTTATTACAGTTGCGTTACAGTTGTTATGCTTATACTTGTCCGTTATGACGGGCAACGCACGCACGTGTCACGATCCCGTGTGTACGTGTAGAAGGGGTTCTTGAGCGTTCTTGAAAAAGGTCATCATCACCGTGATCAGTGGGCACCAGCAGGTGGACCGGACTCGTTATCGGATCCGTTCGTGATCGCGGATACGAGGGGTCTAAATGTAGTGAAGTGCGTGGTATAGCACAGCTGGTGGAAATCCTGGATGCCTCTTACGATGAAATGGTCTATGACGCCTCCTCTCCTGCACGTGGCAGCGAGGTCTTTTGGTGCCCTGTCCACATCCAAGCCGTCTTTCACGCAGTAGACAGACCAGGCGTCGATGGGTCATGATAAATCAATGTTGAACTCATTGGTAATAATGATAGGCCTGGTTCTTTGGGCAGATTTATTGTAGGAAGCATTGACCCCGGTTTTTTGCGTAATCGACGTGGTCCACGTTGCCTACCACGTGAACGAGTACATGGTAGTTGAACGTCTTCCAGGGGAATTCTGTCTTCAGCTTCCTCACTTTTTTCTATCCGCCACGGTGGTATAGCGGTTACGGTGCTCGGCTGCTAACCCGAAGTTCGCGGGTTCGATCCCAGCCGCGGCGGCCGCATTTCGAAGGATGCTAGATGCCCGTGTATTGTGCCCTCTCAGTGCACGTTAAAGAATACCAGATGGTCAAAATTCCGGAGACATAAAACCCCAACAGTTACTTTATTATCACTTTCCTTTCATGTCAACGTTTGTGTTCGCGTTTACTGTGCTGGTTGAGACTTTGTATCACCTGTGGCACATACCCGCACAACATAAACTCTGGTTTGTGGGTATGTGCCACACGTGACTGAGCGAAAGGGTTTCATGAATTACGCGACAGTTATTTTGCGTTATTCATGTCATGACGAGTTAATCGTGTTCGTCATACAATGACCCCCTGCTATGCCAATTTCGGCATATTACAAGTTATGGAGATGACCAGGAGAGCGCCTGGTCATCTCCGATAGATAGATAGATAGATAGATAGAAACGCCCAAGTGCCTGAGGTTCGCTAAGAAATGCTTCGCATTTAATAACACTGTCAAGTGCAAATGAGCAAGGCCTCCTGAGTTCTATATCTTTTGTATGTGTGCCTGAGTAGACACGCGTGGAGAAAGTTAATATGTAAAGAAAATCAGGATACAGTCGAGGAGCGTGAAGTGCATTGACAAATTAAAGACGGTGCCTCAGCTTTCTGAAATCTTTGTTAAGAGCCGTCGTCTGCTGTCAACTGAGACGATTACTTCATTAGGAGTGGTGCTAGCGAGCGCGCAGTTTTGGTCATTCTTCTGTTGCTGGTCTCCACTCGGCAGTTTTGTGAGCCCAAGCATTAGGTTTGCGTACTGGAGCAAAGGTGAAATTCAAGCACTGTACAAGAAAAAAAAAATTACACATCATCTCCCTCTACGGGCAATCATGGTGGGATGCGAAAGCATCGCGGGGAGTGCGCATCGAGTTTCCGTTTCTCTTATGTGACTTATGAGACAGTGGTTGTCGAGGCGTTTGAATTACCGCTTGCCGACCCTGACGTTTACTTTCGGCTTTCCAAGCCTTCCTCTGCTCCGCGGCAGTGGCGCTGCCGCTGCAACTAGCGCCGACGTTGACGTTGCTCATGGCGGTTCGCACAACGTTGCCCAGAGAGAGAATGACGGAAGCACAGCGAACGGGCGCTTTCGCAGCCTCGCAGCTTCGAGATTCGCTTGCCGGCGTTGCCTTTTACGTTCAGCTTCGCGACTGTCCATAGCGCCGTTGCGAAGGAGTGTGCAACGTGGGCGAGCGAGCGCCGCATTATATACCAGCGCACAGCTGTGGTGGCGAGAGAGAAACGGGAGAGGAGAAACGGAGCGGAGGCAGCACTCACGGCACCTCCTCCACCCCACCTGCTCGCGCTCACGCGAGGAGAAGGGTCGTGTTGGCGCATGCGCAGGATGGGTGCGGACGCCGCAGAACCGGCACTTCCCCGAGCATAAGATGCTTGCGCATCTAGAACACAAACCTACCGAGTGTAGCCATATTATTTGTGTTCTTGAGTTTCGCAGGGGTCGTCAAAGCAATTTCGTAGCCTTGCAGCGTGCGCTGCAATCGAGTTTTAATAGATGGAACACGACACTAAACGCTTGCCGATATCATTTGCAAGTTCTCCCGCGCACTGCTGCAGTGCGCAAGCACCCATATGAAGAATCCATATGGGCGATCTCGTCCGTTCGGCTTGATAGATCAGTCGGCCGGAAGCTGATTGTTCGCAGTAAACGTGCCCGCAGGAACAAAGCACCAGCCTGTTAAACTGCTGCGTGTTTCTTTGTCTTTAGGAAGATGAGCGCACGGAGGCCGGTTGTCACCTTCAATATTATATTTATGCGTTTGAATTAAACAGCGGATAAGCATTGGTTGAGCTGAAACTAAGGTTCTTATTAGAATGAGCAACATAAAGGAAAGGGTGGCAGGTCATGGACCCGCATATCGAGCTTCCTGCGTTCTATGTGAAAATAATCAAAAGGAAACAAAGAGGAATGGAAGGAGGCGTTCTACCTATAGCTATGCTTTTCTCTTTCAGAAAGAGTAGCAATGGGCACGCCGTTTTGTGAGTTTACGTAACATGGGGTGGAGGCTGTAAAATTCATGGCAAAGAAACGTATTAGAAAAAAAACGGTAAATATCGGGGATAGCTTACCGCACTCTCATAGAGTGCATAGTACTGTATTTTGTGAAAGATTTTTAAAAACGCAGCAGCATTGTCGTGTGGGAAGGTGTTCTGCGATCGAATAGGTTTAAGGGTATTTGAAACAGGCCTAAAAGGGTGTAGACGTATTTTTGAGGCAATGTACGCATATTGTGTGGTGATAGTAGATAAAAAAGCACTGTTCCTAGAGTATCTTCCACATCGCGGTAAATCGAGTAATTTCTTTCTCTACAAGTTCCATGGTCCTTAAACGTGATTCGTGTTGACATCGAAATCCGGCTAATTAGAATTGTACATGAAATTGTAATTGGCGAATTTGTAAGCACCATATTTTTTACGAGTGCTTTCATCATAGAATTTGTAAAGCAGAAACGGGAGCAGCTGCAATGCAAGTAATGCCAATACTTTCAACCTTCTGCAAGTATGAGTACAGGTATCGTTATATCGTGCGGGCTGACTGTGAGCAGGATTTGTGCCTATTACAGAAAGGAAATTTGGTCACGAGATCCTAGTGTGTGTTATGACCTCACGTGATTTGTATTGTCGGTAGTTCAGTGCTGATGAATACTTTTGAAGCGTTTTCAACAACCACTGGGGTTTGCAGATTTCTTGTTACACACGCTAATGGGTCGAGTATTTTTCATTCCGCTGGGTTCTATCGCATCGTTTAGCTATGTACATACCAAAAATATATTTTATGCGTTCTCTGCGCGTTTGGCATGGGAAATACAGAGATGACTGATTTATTAGGGGATAAGCTAAGCCTATTCTGAAGTTGATAAACTAAAAGCTCGTTAATGCGAACTCGGTTAATTCGAAGTTACACTTCATTCGAACTGACGCCCAGGTCCCGGCACAGCCCTGTGTATTTCTATGGGGGAACACCCTCGATAATTCGAACGCGTCGGTATCCACACCATTTAATTATATCTGAGATCCCCTGATTTTCACCGCCCCTCGCAGAAGTGGGCCCATAGTGATCACAATGTGTTGCAAAACCAAACCAAACCAAGTTTACTAGAGATGCAAAATAACGAAACAGCAACGTTTCTTAGCAGATCAGAATTCGGACGCTGCTCTGGCGCTCTTGGGAAGCTGCAAATGACGCTCATGCATCACGGCTGAAGAAAAGCATGCAAATGCAAATGACTGATTACCTTTATATTGTTTGTGTGACAATTGCCATGTAAATAAACGTTTTTTGGTGCATAAATGGCGTCATATACTTTGACATTAAGGCTCACTGCCCACATGAATGCATGTCGGTGCTTGTTTCTGGCGTAACACTGACTCATCCATTTACTCTGCCCGCTGTTAGAGCTCAAAGAACTTAATTTACGAAATCATCTGCCACAGGGGTGTAGCAGAGCCAATATTCGCGATAATCAGTCCAGAGGTGGCTTTGGTTCTGCACGCGTAGTTGGGCGCGATGTCCGTTCATTCTAGCGCCCTCCCGCTAATTTGAACTCCGCCTAATTCAAACAATTTCAGAGTGCCTTCGAGATCGAATTAACGCTATTTTACTGCATCTGCGTATTGCTCCGGTACTTCTGAACAAAACGTTATCTACCTCTTCTCAAGTTTCCTCAGTTTTACAATATTGTGAGGCAAGGCAAGAGTTGGTTTACAATCTCTTACGCCCCTTAAAACCGACACTCGAAGAACTTAGAATCAACGGCGACCCTTAAAGGACAATTATAATGTATATAGAATTTTCGTTTTAGAACTACGTACATTTTCATGGCCACCTGAGGGTATTGTAATGTATTGCGGGTGGGCACTAGCGAATGCTTGTACAAATGTATGAACACCTACGTCCACGAATATAATAATATGGTGCAATGTGCCGCTTCGCGACCCTCGGCGGCGCAGCCATCGCAGACGCTGAATCTTTCCGGACCGTTTTCCGGTGGAAGTCTCGCCGAATGGTCATCAACGAGGATTGAAGGAATTCTGCACTGTCGACGAGTTCAGAAAGTTTGTAGCGTCTTCATCGATGGCTTGTCGTTACCGCGTGCACCGAGTGCGCTGCGCGACAGCAGTCCGCTGTACAGTGATGCGGAAATATTTGCGGACAAGGGGTGGATAGCGCTTAATTGAGCCCACCGACCAAGTAAGTTATAATGACTGAATCGAGACACTTTAGCGCGATCTTGGAGCTGTGGGCTTGCGCATTCAACCACAGCGGAAGTGTCATTCCCGTATCAACATTCTTGATGAACGCAGAATGCTCGAATAGTTCCCACATTGTAGGTGAAAGCGATGACAGTATGAAACCGAGGAGTATCGCAGTCGACGTGAAACCAGCACGGTGCGTCTGCATTGCTATATAAGCGGGGCGTTAACAGTGTCAGTTATATACACCAAATGCTCGTTTATCAGAGTTGCACGTCACTAAGAAGAAGAATGATAAAAATAAGTTATTGCAAGAGTTCTCCTGGAGTGGATAACAGTGGAAAGTTCTCTTTATTACTTTGACTTGGGCGAGTTGGCCCATACATTGGACGAATGCAGCGCGATTTTGACGGAGAGAGGAAACACAGAGACGACGCTCGTCTGTGTTGCTCTGTGTCTCCTGCATTCGTCAAAATCGCGCTGCATTCGTCCAACGTATGTTCTCTAAAGTTTATGATGCTTGTTTTGTCCTGACGGTACACAAAATAGACATAACAAGGCAGCCCTCAAGTAAAAATAAACGTATACATATCTCCTGTAAATATATTCTTTTTGTTTCAAAAATAAATAAAGAAGTGTTAATTTCAAATATATTCGAACCGATCTCAAAGTCTGCTTTACCGTGTCAGCGTGTCAGCGAGATTGCAAAAAATATTTTGTGCCTTGGTGAGAAGTGGTAATAGAAATACCTGCCGCAACTCGAAAAACGTATGTACACAGTGCGGGAGGTACTCACGTTCTAAAATGTTTGCGTACTATTACTGTGTCGCAAACAGTGCGTACAAATAAAAACTGTCTTGATCATACCTGATAGTTGTCTATTAAAAGCCTGTAAGGGAAGTGTGACATAAGTACCAAATCTGCGAAGTAAGTACATTGATCGCTGTTAACAAGGGCAACATCTTAGCGTTAATGTTGGTTCCAAGAGAGATCTGTGAATACTACCTCATCTTACACCAGAACATCTGGGAATTCCAGAGGTGATCTATAGAATTCAAGTGAGATGACTGGAAAAGAAATAATCGCGTTCAACATGTACTGATACTACACCAGTGAGCATGAAAGAATTTGGCCACCTGTGGGCATGAGTGTCCCAGCTTGAACAATGTTTATTAGCGAAAAAATAATCTACGTCGAGGAGACTGCAAGGGCGTAAGGGTAGACGTTTGGGTGAGTTGTCGTCCCATAACGTTCCGAGTGTTTAGCACAAATGAATCCGAGTAAAAAAGAAACAAAAATAGCAGTAGAAGCGAGGACGCACCGTCATCTTGTCCTCCCTTTTATATCCCTACTTTTCTTTCATTTTACTCTGTTTGAATTGAGCTAAACACTAAGAACGTAATGTGAGAAAAATCTGCCGTCTTGTTTATTGTGATCGAATGCTTCGCAGGAGCACTTTTTTTAACCGGCGTTCCTTTCAGCTGAGGTCGTACTTCTGCAGTGGAAACCGCCAAACTGTGGCTCGCAACAGAAAGCACAACACGTCGGAGTCAATTCTCTTTATGTAGCCTGATAAACATGGGAATGTGCGCAGATAGAAAACAGCTAAAATATCTGAGATTTTACGGGCCAGAAATGAGATATAATTATCAACCACGTCGTAGTGGAGAGCTCCGGAAATTTCAACCACCAAGGTTTCATTAACGTTCACGTAAATAAAATACGCAAGCATGTAGCATTTCGCCTTCGTGGAAATGCGACCGCGGCTGGCGTGATAGAACCTGCGGCTTTCGGGTCAGAAGTCGAGCACCGTATTCAGTGCACCGCCGCGGCAGCCTATAGACAAGAACTTGCTGGAAGCAACGTTTTCCAGATGTTGTTTACGCGTGCGGCTGCTAAATGTGAAGATTTTGGCGAAGACTGCAGTAAAGGCATTAGGCAACAAGGTTGCTCACGAAAAGCTGTGATTTTGGCCTGCTCTTTCAGGCACAGGCACATAGCTTCTCCACTTGATTTCGTTGTTGAAGATACAGGGAGTACTGCTCTGGGGTTAGAAAAGACGCTGGTTTCTGCAGTCCATAAGAGATCATGGAGTAGCGTCTGGGGCGGAGGGAGTGCAAGTGAAAGATATAAGGGAGAGCAAACGAGAGGTCATATTATCTAAACGAGCACCCGTACCACTGCAAACCGCCTTTTTTTCCAGTGGGGGGGGGGGGGGGGGGGGGGGAGAGGTGAGGCTATTCGGGGTGAGGTTCAGGGAGCACCTTGGGGCTCGGTGGCCTCTCCTTTCCACTATGCTCTATTACTCCCCTTCCCGCTATCGCACCTTTCGTGACGTCAATTGGAGCGTTACCACCTATATGAATAAAGTGGGAACAGCAAGCAATTTTGCAAAGAATGCACGGAATTAGGGTACTCAGTTATAGCTAAACGTCCGGTAATGCAAATGATGGATAATGACGGCATTTTGAATATTTTTTTTAAATGTGACACATTTCTTATGGAACCTTTTGGCACTTGGAGGGTTTCTATCTACGTACGTATCTATCTATCTAGCCACCTACGTCTGGGTGCTGTCATGATCGCCTCCTTAACTTGGCATAGGCAAAAATTGGCATTAGATCGTAAGAGGATTTGATGATTAACGACCTGAATAAGGTGAAAATCCTGTCGCGTACGACGTCAAACCCTTTACCCCAGGCAAATATAGCACACAGCCGTTTACCACGGGCCGCGGTGTACGGGTATGCGCCACAGGTCATTGACAGTTTATATATACTAGGAACTGCGAAGACATACATTGGTAATTTAAATTCGGGAGCGCGAAGAAAAACCGACATCGGTAGCGTTGACCCGACGAAGGGAAATAATTAAATTTGGGATCCCAGAAGGAATGGAACCCAAGCATTCTGCATGTCATTCAGGTATTCTACCACAGAGCCACTCGAGGTCTATAAACTGGTTAGGGAAAAGAGCCTATGCAGGCGTAATATCGGTGCGACGTGAGTTGTGGTTGTGGGGCTGGTTGTGGAGCTGTGGGGCTCTAATTTTACCAGAAAGCAACAAACTCTAGATATCTACTCCTACGATACAGGCGTCACATCAGATTAACGTCTGCGTTTTCACTCTTGGCTCCGCTTTTATAGCAGTCTAATATACATTAAATTTGTATTCCTATGATTCAGCAAGCTGTATTGAAGCAGTTCTTGACCCCGGAGGAATAGATTAACGAAAGTTGCATATGATATTGACATGATCGCACCATAAATTGCACAGTTTTGACAATACTGACGTATGTACTTTAGCGTTAGAGCTGACGTTACGTCGCGCCATAAGAGACCCTTTAAACGTCAATGTTATCGACGTGCCTGGTAAGCCCACCATGTGCACACATCTAGTACACCTACAAAAACACGTCAATCCACCTCGTAACGCTTGGCTCAAAGCCTTAAAATACAGCATACAAGTACTCGCTGACTGCTTCGCATGAAACTGATTCCCACAACGCGTGCGATCTGCCAATTGTTTTTATATATGCTGGCGAAATAATCAATATTCTTGCATAAAAAAGATTGGGGTACGCTTAAGCTTCGCCTTTAAGAGTTGAACGCGATAGCGATATCCTGCCCTATAGTGCGAACTTCGAACACTACAAGTGTTGAACAGAATGCGCGCACTAAGGTGTGTGCAAACCAGGGGCAATTATGCGCGAGAAACTTTTTCGAATTTGCCATGCACCCACTACGTGGTCTTAAGGGAATACGCGCAGTAATGTGTGTGCCTTTTGTAATGGGTGGCTGTCTTTAAACCACCAAGTCTTTATGATATTGACATGGTGTGACGCCCGATGGCAATGTACGCTTGTACCACGCAATATTACTGCGATATTACATTTCGTACTGTGACACCTGTATACAGGACGTGTATTTTTGGGAAGCATGAAAGTTACTTTCAGTGCAGCTCCAAGCAGAGGCGTGGCTGTGTGGTGGTAGAATGCCTGCTTGCCACGCAGACGTCCTGGGTTCGATTCTCACTCGGACCCAATATTTTTATTATTTATTTTATTTGCAGCTTTTTCGATTTTTCGGTCACGTACAAGACGATGATTTTTCGCTCACAACCAACGGTGCCGACGCCGACAGCGGAATTTCTGCGATACGAGCTCTTTAACTCTATCGCGTTAATAGGTTCTAACTGTTCCGTTATATTCTACAAAACATATTCCACATAACAGAGTGGATTCCCCAGCAGCAAAACGAGCTTGATATCCTGGTCCACTCAGTGAAATGAATGAAATCGCACCATTACGTAACCACCACTGTAAAGCTTTTCTATTTGATTTTCGCTATCTAAGTGCCGGAATTAGGTAGTTAAAACAAATAGTCAGACGATTGCTTTTTAGACTGCAACAAATGAAAGGCCAACAGCTGTGAAGAGGAGTAAGAACAAGTATACTAGAAGCCAACAGAAAAAGGTAAGGGAGGGGTGGTGTTCCTAGTCCCTCGACCTAAACGGCAGCTGGGACCTCTTAAATTTTGCCGGTATCTTCTGCGAGCTGGATGACCCAGAGTTAATATGTGGAAGCTGGGCTGAGGATCACGGTCTCTCACTGCTCCTCCAGGACGTGATTTACACATATTATTCATAATGCATGCAGGTATACACAAAACAGACGTTCACCCACAACACTACATAAAGGCAAAGGAAACTTAACGAATCGGTATGCGAAAACACGCTTATAGCTTTGGCGTCACTCGGGCGAAGAAGCTATAAATGCCTTTGAAGAAAAACTCACACGTCTCAAGAAATGCTGGCGTGAGGTGGTCGATGAAGAAGTTTTGCAACATTTACTAAAAAACAAAACCAAATTGAACACTGATGTTCCATGGAGAGTACAGAGATTTTGTTTTGTTTTAGTCTAGAGCCAAATATTCGCCCCAATGTGGTTTAGGGAAGGCGAGCTTCCGCTGGTGTAAAATGCATATCTACTGTGTCGCACAATGCTAAAAAAAGTAAGTGAACGAGGAAAGCCACAACCAAGAAACACAATATGAAACATGAATAGTCAACCGTCGTTTATTTTATTTTATTATGGCTATCGTACATTCCACGACACAATAACGTGCCTCGCCCATGAAGCCTCTGCAGTAGTATATATCTTTGTATATTAAACATATAAGGGCTACTACAGGAGGCGTGGAGAAAATCCTGAAAAAAAAAAGCATCGAAAGCAGGTAAAATACGACACTGAGTAGTGACTTCGACGTCGTGATTGGGCGACAAGGACCCAGACGGGTGGGAAAATATTACTTGGGCAGCCGGAGTCAGTGGACCGTATATTGGCTGGCTCGCGAATGCAAACTAAATTAGACCAGTGCCTTCTCATATAGGCCTGTTGCATCAAGCGATGAGGACCGGATTGGCAACCAGCACTTTCCTCCTTTCGGGCTCGTGCGCGACGGCGCGGCGTGTGTGGGCTGGTGCTTGGATGAGCGGCGTTTTCGAACAATATTTGCTTTTAAGGTCGACCTGCGGATTTTGTTCTCTTTTATTGCGATGACAGCCAAGGAAAAGTCAACGGGAAACCACTGTGTCGATTTCGGTTGGTTTAGGAACTATAAAAGGGCAACTGCTGTCGGAATAAGTATGCGACGTGCATCACCAAGCGCAGACTGTTTGTGGTTCTGTGCACTCTTCAAGGTACATTTTTTTTTGTTAGTTTACAGGTTTTAAATCGGCAAGTGCCGCAATATATCCGCAAGTCACAGTGCTCCACGCCGTCAAATGTCAATCGGATATGGCCAGATTTGCGAACAAACATAAGCGGTCAAGTGCGGCCCTGTCCGGTAAAGTGCAAAACATATTAGTACCACTCGAGTAGCCACCTCAATTGTTTTCGCTTGGTTTTAATATTATATTTTATTATGATGTGTTTGGTCTAACAATTAGCTTCGTAGCTCGGCTTATCACGGTGATCGCTGCAGTTGATGTTTACTGGCATTAGCATGGACGAGAAATCCCTCACTTTGCAGCGGGGTAAGCGGCATGATACATTTAATTTGCGCTCCGTACCAGCCTTGTGAAACCCGAACATTCACTGAACACATTCACTGAAGAGGATGTGGCGAGATCTTTGTCGTGAGGTTACATCGTCCGTAAGAGAGCGGAGTGTATCGTACACGATGAGCCATATGAAAGCCACATAGTAAAAAAAAAAAGAGGTTCTGTCAATTAAAATGCAGAACAACTACTTCAGGAAGACAAATTTTTACGTGGTCAAGAACAATGTCCGACAAGTCGCGCAATGATTTACAACATAGGTAATTCTCTTCTAAGCGCGATACAAAAACCAAGTTGTTACGCTTGCCTACTGGTTATTGAACTGGCAATTTTGCTAGCTTTGCTAGTAGCTAGTACGTCTGGTAGATGAAGTTACAAAAAAAAAAACGCGAATTGCCTACGATGCCGATCAGAGGTTATAGCGCGGGAGCAATTAGTGCCTCACCGACAGAAGAAGCTCTCCAACCATCTTCATCTTATCGCCGCCAAAATCCAATCAAATATCACGACTCTTAAGACAAAAGAGAAACGGAAGCACGCGGGCATGTCAGCAGCGCGCCGGCATGTCAACATCAGCATCGTTTTATATGTACCAGCACATCCCTGTAAACAGCACTAACTTCGTCCACACTAGTGGGCAATAAACGAGCGAGTAATAAGCGGTCACCTAAAAGTTTAGAAACAAGATAGGCAACTGTTCGCGATCAGCAAACATATGCCGTCCGCGCCACGAAATCGAGACTGCGTGCTCGCGCACAATTCCGAATGTACGAGAGGTAGTCATGGAAAAACAAACTAAAAGATTACAGTCCACGAAAAAAAAATTCAGTGTATCTGCTAAGAGTGGAGGCACTTGCTTGCCCTGCTAGAAGAGGTCGAAATATTCACGTGGTTTTCCAATGGACAGTGCCGAAAATATATGATATCGACCACTTGCGACACGTTCGCGTCGTCGTATATTTACACCATTCACTCTTAGCTGATCAAAGCGTTTCAGGACGTCTCACAGATTCATTTCTTACGTAGGCCGCATCACTTGATACGAAATTCAGTGCGCCAGAACAACAACAAAAAAAAAAACGGGCAGCAACGGCAGCTGCACGTATACCTACCATACAAAGGCGGAGCTTCGCGCACGCCAGTGGGTTGCCAGACGAGAGACGGCGCCGCCCGCTAGGTACTATGGCAGCGCCCACGAAAAAAAAGCTATATACTTATATATATATATATATATATATATATATATATATATATATATATATATATATATATATATATATATATATGTGTGTGTGTGTGTGTGTAAAGGCGGCTACATTCGCCGCAAGAATTTTCTCCTACTTTCTATAGTTCCTATGTGTTTTCTTCTGTACCTAATGCAGTATTTATAGCTGGTCAATGCGCCAATGCTTTCTTAGTGTGTCGGCCGTCACTATGGGGAGACCACTTTCGTGCCACGAAGCCTGTCTCAGCCATTTCTTGCTGTTGGTTGAACTCAGACGCGAAGTTATGGCGATGAAGGGGGACACCGAGTGGGTCACAGAACCCATGACACCTAAAGCAAACTTTGGGAGAGAGACGTCTATATTAGGTGTCTTCACAGGCACATGACCGGTTATTGCACGGATCTAGTGGTCAACAGCACTCTACGCTGACTGCCGTGGAACTTGTCCTGGGTATTCTATTTATTTTTCCATAGCCGTACAAGTGGCTTAATCAAGTTATTCGATCCTTGTTCCTTGCTACTCATACGAGGCATCTGTGTGAACTTCAGCGATTGTAAAGGCATACGTGCGGGTCAGCCTTCTAATGGAAAAACTTTTATATACTGACATTAAATTCAATGACTTTTTTTATTTGGTGGAGACAGGCGTTTAGGTGAAGTGGGAGAATTGGAGCCCTTCCTGCGAACTCATTGCGGCTCCGAAATTTCCAAAAAATGGACATTTGTAATTTCAGTAGAGTGATAAAATCTGTACAAATTCGCCGGGAAAACTCAAAACCGAGACGTGGAAGCGCACTACTGCCGTTTCATTTCGAAAGGTCCATAATGAGCGAGCGTCGTTATATCACACATCGATCGATTTCGCTTCGTGGGTGTGCGGGCTGTGCATACGATGATAGCACGCACGTAGTACGTACCCATGTTAACGAATAAAGAAGGACTAACACCACTGAAATCATTGTTGCAAACAGTGCCATATTTTTGTTGTCTGATAATCGCGCCCTTGTGCGCTTCGGTTTATGTTTTGCGTGTGCATTTGGTCGCATTTTATTACTCGGCAATATTTAGTAGAGGCTGCATTTTTTTTGAAATTTTAAAGCGTTAATGAGCTCTTCGCGGCAACGACTTCAACTCTTCCTTTTGACCCGACTGCCTGTCCCTGTCAATTAGAAAGTTAGTTTATTTAATTCCTTTAAATCTTGTACTAACTGACACCTCAAAGGGCCTTAAGATGTATTTCGCTACAGAAACAAAATCATTATGAAGGGAACGAATAAATGGTCCATTTTTCTTATTTTTAAATGCGAAGCGTTTCTTAGCGAACCTCTGGCAATTTGGCCGTTTCTATCTACGTATCTATCTATCTATCTATCTATCTAGCCGCCTACGTCCTAGTCGTCTCCATAACTTGTAATATACAAAAATTGGCATAGCAGGGCATCAGTGCATGGCGAATATGATTCACTGGTCATGACATGAATAACGCAAAATCTCTGTCGCGTACTTCATGAAACCCTTTCTCTCGGTCACGTGTGGCACATACCCGCACACCAAGGTTCATGCTATGCAGGTGTGTGCCACAGGCGATACAGAGCCTCAACCAACACAGTAACTGCGAACACACACATAGACACGCAAGGAAAGTGGTAGTAATAATTGTTGGGGTTTGATGTCCCAAAACCACAATATGATTTGAGTGACGCCATATCGAAGGGCTCCGGAAATTTTGACCATCTGGTATTCTTTAACGTGTACTGCGATCGCACAGCACACGGGCATCTAGCATTTTGCCTCCATCGAAATTCGACCGCCGCGGCCGGTATCGAACCCGCGACCTTCGGGTCAGCGGCCGAACACCCTAACCGCTATACCACCATGGCGGACACAAAAAAGTGAGGTGAGGAAGCTGAAGACCGAATACCCCTGGAAGACGTTCAACTACCATGTACTCGTTCACGTGGTCGGCAACGTGGACCACGTCGATTACGCAAAAAACCGGGGTCAATGCTTCCTACAATAAATCTGCCCAAAGAACCAGGCCTATCATTATTACCAATGAGTTCAACATTGATTTATCATGACCCAACGACGCCTGGTCTGTATACTGCGTGAAAGACGGCTTGGATGTAGACAGGGCACCAAAAGACCTCGCTCCCACGTGCAGGACAGGAGGCGTCATAGACCATTTCATCGTAAGAGGCATCCAGGGTTTCCACCAGCTGTGCTATACCTCGCACTTCGCTACATTTAGACCCCTCGTATCCGCGATCACGAACGGATTCGATAACAAGTCCGGTCCATCTGCTGGTGCCCACTGATCACGGTGATGATGTGATTTTTCAAGAACGGTCAAGAACCCCTTTTTTCACGTACACACGGGTTCGTGACACGTGCGTGAGTTCTCCGTCATAAGGGACAAGCATAAGCATAACAACTGTAACGCAACTGTAATAACTGCAACTGTGACTGTAACGTACGTGTAGTGCGCCTGCGTGTGCCACTTGGCTGTGTGTATATCCAAGGAAACTTTCCTGAATGAATCTTAGTTGCAAGTAACGTCTGTCCTGTGCATTTGTGTGTCTTTGTGCTGTTCGGATCCGCGCTACCCAGTATTGAAGAATATAAGCACTACATATCAGCTTGCCGCTTCTGGTGTTGGTAACACCCATGTTGCTGTTGGCATCGTTATGGAACTGTGCACAACTGCATGGTTATATAATAGATGTGCGACTCTTCAATATATGAGTGTGCGTATACCACTTCCACATTTCTCTAGCGTCATTCAGTAGCGTTTCGCTCAATGTGAAAAATTACGCCATAGTCACCATCCCGCGCATGCTTCGCATAACATCGATTCCCACGGTACGTGGGATCTGCTGAATTTTTAAGCATTCTCGGACTCGCCTCTCGAAACCTCCTGAATATGCTAGTGCAAAAGAGCGCTAAAAATGCCAAGCGATCCTCCGTCTCAATCTTCGAAAATGCACGTGCATCTTATATTAAACTTTGGTTACATTTTTGCACCTTTACGTCTGAAGAAGACAAGATATCTAGGCAGAAAAAATAAAAGACGGCTGTCGCTGACAAATAGTGTATCGTGGGCCGTCCGCTTTATATAAGGCCCACTAGACGGCGGAGAAAAAATAAATAAAAACAAGGTCGAATACAGGGCGCTGTGCGAGCCTGCATATAAATATGTCAGCTATCCGAGCAGTAAACAGAACTGACTTTCGTGTCGTCAAAAAAATTGACGCATATCCACGAAGTGAAGGTTGATGAGCGGGCGAAGCACCGGGGATCATTCGGGTAACCATGAATCCCCCCTACATTGCCCACTAGAGCATGCAAATGCGTGACAAACACGTGTGTTCAGCATATACAATATTGTTTTATTGATTCCATAAGGTGTTGAGGGGCGGACTTCGTGTCCCCTTCATTAGGACCACCTTGTGATCGGTGAAATGAAGAGCCAGGGGTTCTTGAATGGGGTGTAATCTGAAGTTAGCGGAGACGAGGTATACACACGGCCCCCTGGTTCCTGTTCGATGTTTGTGGACATATGAAATGCATCGGAGAGCGTCACGCGCCCCTAGAGGTCGCCCTTCAAACCAGAGCACGCGCCGGGAGCTGGATCGATGGATGGATGCTATGAGCGTCCCCTTTATAACGGGGCGGTGACAAGTGTGCCACCAGGCTCGACAAAAAAAAAATCACAGCATATCCACGGAGTGAATGATGATGAGTGGGCGAAGCTGCGGAGGTTCATCGGTAAACCGTGAATCTTCCGTGAATTCTGTCCAGTACATCATCACCGACGTGAGATCAGGCGCGTTTATACTAAAGGTTCGATGAGAGTTATGACGACTTGCAGCTCACTTTAATTTTACATGTACGCTGTGAATTTTCATTGTTTAATCACGCACAGGAGAAATCGCACACACGCACTACCTTGGAGGTCAAAATCCAGTGCCTATATATACGGGGTGGTCAGTGAACGGTTGCGCAGCGCGAGCGGTCGGTTTTTTCAATCAAGACGCTGCCGCGACGCTGCCTCGCGATACTGCCTGTGTCGGCGCCGCTGCGCCGCGAGACAAGATAGGGGGGCAAGATGGGGGGTGGAGGACCGTAGGAGAGGAGAAAGAGGGGGAAGCGTAGGAGAGGAGAGGGCGATACATATCACGTACTGTCGCAGCGCATTGTCTTTAGGGAGCTTTCATGTGTACACGCCCCCTCCGTTTTTAAGACTGGTTACACACTACTACGGGACGAACGGGTGCCGCTATAAGGAGCTTCGCCCCTAAAAAAACTTTACTCTTTTTTTTCTTAGCTTTGGCCTAGTGTCTTTACTTCAATTAAAACTACATTACTCCAGAAGAAAAAAAACTTAAGTTTCCAGCTCCGTTCTCTGCCCTTTACGGCAGAACGTCTTTATTTTTTTCCAATATTCATTTTTGTCCTTTCTCTGTAGTTTTCTGCCACAAATACTCTAACCGTCTCTTACTTATTTCAGTCGCGGGTGTGTTCAGCTTTCCATTGTCTCTAAAACCCAAGGCGTCATGTAGGCTCGTGCCCAAACGTAGACCTGGGTGCTATGGATGGATGGATGCTATGAGCGTCCCCTTTAAAACGGGGCGGTGACATGTCTGCCACCAGGCTCGAAAAAAAAAGCTTTTTTTGTTTCATGTTGGCCTAATACCTTATCTACATTGATTAAATCTATGTTATTATACCAAAAAATATAAATTCACGGTCCATCTCTCTGCCTCTTATGGCAGAATGACCCTATTTTTCCCCCATTATTTATTTTTGTTCTTTATCTCTACTTTTCTGCCACCAATACTCTAACCGTCTCTTACTTATTTCTATCGCGGACGTGTGCAGCTTTCCATTGTTGTCCCCAAAACCCAAGGCTTCATGTAGACTCGTGCCCACACGTATACCTGGGTGAATATCGCCACATTCAATCAGTACATGTTCCATCGTTTCCTTAGTTCCCCCGCAGCATGTACACTGTTCTTCTTCGTTACTGAATCTCGCTTTATAACTACGCGTTCTAAGGCAGCCCGACCTTGCTTCAAACAGTAAAGCGCTTCCCCTTGAATTATCATAAAACCTTTCCCTCCTTATTTCGTTTTTTCCCTTTCGGTAGTTACTCAGAGCCGGCTTCTTTTCCATCGCTGCCACCCAATAAGTCCTCTCCGCCTCTCTGACCTTCCGCTTAATGCTCCTTGTTGCCATATCGCCCGCACTGCTAGCCGTATATTTACTGGTGAGCCTCCTAGTTCTTTTTCTCCACTGCGTGTCAACGCTTTTTCTATACAAATACCTGAAAACCTTCTCTGCCCATCTATTGTTCTTCATTTTCCTCAGCCTATCTTCGAAACTCATTTTGCTCTGAGCTTCCCTCACTTCAAAGCCTGTCCATCCCATATCACCCTTTACAGCCTCATTTGTCGTCTTCCCGTGAGCGCCCAACGCGAGGCGGCCCACCGTCCTTTGATTTACATCCATTCCTGATTGTACCTCTGACTTCATGCACACTACTGAGTTCCCAAATGTAAGCCCCGGGACCATCACACCCTTCCACAGCCCTCGAAGCACCTTGTACCTATTGTATCCCCATAAAGCCCTGTGCTTCATAATTGCAGCATTCCTCTTCCCCTTTGCTACCGATGCTTTCTCTTGTACCTCCATATATCTATCCCCCTCATTTATCCATACTGCGAGGTACTTGTACTCGCTTACCCTCGGTATTTTTTGGCCTTGTATAAAGACCACAAGGTCTTCGTGATCATTTAATACCATCAATCCACATTTTGTTGCACTAAATCCTAGTCCTAGAGCCTCACATTCTTTTCCGCATATATCTGCCAGTCGCTGTATATCATCTTGACTGTCCGCAAATAAGACAATATCATCAGCATAAAATAGACCTGGAAGCTTCTGCTCAGCCATCGTGCCGACCTGCTTGTGTGACAAATTAAATCCAATGTTGCTACCTTCTAGCGCTTTTTCCATCCTCACCATGTACAGCATGAATAACAGCGGGGACAAAGGACATTCCTGTCTCAGCCCCTTGCTAATTTCAACGCTGTCCTTGCTACTTATTCCTTCCCATTCTATACAAACTGTATTTTCTCGGTATATTTCCCTCAAAAGCTGTATACAGTCGTCACCTATGCCCACTTCTTTCAGTATATCCCACAAAATTTCCTGATTAACGTTGTCATACGCCCCGGTAATATCTAGATAAGCTACGTATAAGGGCCTGTTTTCTATTTTCGATATTTCTATACACTGGGTAAGAACAAACAGATTATCGTCTAACCGCCTGTCCATTCGAAATCCATTCTGAAGTTCTCCCAAAATATCATTTTGTTCTACCCACGCTTCTATTTTTAATTTTACTGCCTGCATCGCCAACCTGTATAGCACCGATGTAATGGTTAGCGGTCTATACGAGCGAATGTTATCCTTTTCTCCCTTGCCTTTATATATTAAGTTCATTGTACTTTTTCGCCAACTGTCTGGTATTTCCCTCTCCTGTAAGCACTTTTCTATGGCTTTCAGCAGTGCTTCTTTAGTTTTATGTCCGAGTTCGTTAATGAGGCTGACGGGAACCCCATCTAAGCCCGGAGTAGTGCGCTTAGGAATTTTTCCTTCGGCCTTCTTCCAATTGAAATTCTCTAGTACTACATCTTCATCGGTTGCACTCCTTTGCGTACTTTTACTCACTGGGGGAATCCCCGGGGCGACCTTTTTAAACGAATCAGCTGTTATCTTTCGGATGTAACATAGCGCTTCATACCCTTCCAATTGATTTCCTCCTTCATCTACCATATGTTGTTGCATTGTGACATACTTCCTACCCAGCGCTTTTAGGTGGCTCCAAAATATCCTAGGCGCGGCCTTCTTCTTTTCGCGAATCTCTGTCATCCAGCGTTCACTATCACCTTTAATTTTTGCCTCGACTAATTTCTGCACAATGGATTTTTGCTCTAAATATATTTCCTATATTTGGTTGACTTCGTCCTGGGGCCGCTTCTCCTTTTTTGCTTGTCTGTGCTCCCGTGATGCCTCACGTCGCTTCTCGATCGCCTCCCGGATTTCTTTGTTCCACCAACTTTTAGATGCGAAGTATCTTAAGGCGGAGCTCAATCCGGTGGTGGTGGTGGTGGTGGTGGTAGTGTGCGGCGTGACCACCCTTACTGCGCATGCGCATACCCTCTCCACACACCTCCTCTCCACTCACCCTCTCCCTTCCCCTTTCCACTCCCCCTCTCCCCTTCCCCTCTCCACTCTTCCACTGAAACGCGGGCTAGACATGCCGAAATTCTCTCCTGCGCAACGCCGCGATGAGCTCGAGCGCATGCGCGTCCCCTCCCCTTCTCCCTCCTCTCCTACGCTGGCCCCTTCTCGCCCGCCTGTCGACCGCCTGTCGCCCGCCTGTCGACCAACGAAACGCGATCGTGCAAGTGCTCCGGCTTCGCATCGCCTCATGGTCCCCTTTTTTGGCTTTCTCTTTCCTTTCCAACAAATAGTTTTCTTCTCTTTTTCCATTTCTTTCGTGATTACATGTAGCAGCTCACTATACTTCCAGTCTTTGCCTGGTAGTTCGTCTACTTTTTCCTCGACTCTTGCGGCTATATTTGTTATTTGTTTGTCATTTAGATACAAGCTGCCAAACTTTGATTCTATGTTCTTATTTTCAGTTTTATATCCCATTTGTAATATTATGCGTTTATGATCACTACCCAAGCTGTTAATGCCTTCCTCGTCTATTCTCATCTCTAAGTTTGTAATATATTCCTTCTGTCATGAGACAACAACTGCTGCCGCAGCGCCCCTAGTGGTCTCCATTCGAACCAGAGCACACACCGGGAGCGAGCGCTTCTACCGCAGCGCCCTTAGCGGTCTCCATGCAAACCAGATCACGCACCGGGTGAGAGCGCTGCTCCCGCAGCGCCCCTAGCGTACTCTGTGTAAACTAGAGCTACGCTAGACGCGGGGGGTGCAAGGCTCGACCCTAAGGTGCTTCGCCTCTAAATGATGACGATACGTTCAGGCCAGGACGACAAGGGAATTACGCGCTCATCGGCTCAGAGCCAAGGTGAGCAAGAGTTATGAGACCATACGTTACATACGTTACGTCTGCTTCGATTTACGACCGTGGCGCCATCGGAGATACGCCGAGTTGCATTTTCGCTCTTTTGTCAGTGCGTACTTGGTCCGGAACTTGTTATCGGATGCAGCCGTAGATTCACTTGGGACTCCTGAGGTTACTACGCGTGTGGAGTCGAACTAAAAAGAATTTTTGCCGTTTCCCTTGCAATACTGTAAAGACAACGGTGCACATTTTAAGCAGTCCACTGGATGCAAATTTCAAGTCTACTAAAAGCATGGTCTGTTAAAAGCGTGTGTCGGTTACAAGTCTTTGAACCGCTGTTGTAACACCTACGGCATAAATATGAGGACAGGACACCAAAATACCATGACCTCATTTACCAGTCAGAAGAAAAGTTTCACGTGAAAATGAAGGCGTTTTCTGGTACAGGAAGCCAATATAAGTTCTACAATAAAAAGAAAAGGGTGATTGGCCAGCCCCGCCACGGTGGTCTAGTGGTTATGGTACTCGACTGCTGACCCGAAGGTCGCGGGATCGAATCCCGGCCGCGGCGGCTGCATTTTCGGTGGAGGCGAAAATGTTTGAGGCCCGTGTACTTAGATTTAGGTGCACGTTAAAGAACCCCAGGTGGTCGAAATTTCCGGAGCCCTCCACTACGGCGTCTCTCATAATCATATGGTGGTTTTGGGACGTTAAACCCCAGATATTATTATTATTAAGGGTGATCGGCCAGAGTGAAAGCGAAAAATATTAATTCAGATAAATTCTCGGTACCATACACCGTGTTCCAGAAAGACGTCGTGCGATGCGTAAGATTTGTGGGGGATCGTAGTCTTAAGGGCGGAAGTCTATTGTAAGATATGTAATAACTAATGCAGACATCATAAATAGACTGCGTTCTTTTGCAATATACTGATTACTGTTGTTTCTCACTTGCTATTCGCAAGGAATTTTATGTGGTATGGAGTCCGAAGTCGCAGCTTTGGCTCTTTGCGGCAGGAAATTTTACTGCACTTCCTGAAACTGAAGCTCTAGCAAACACGCCGGCCCTCGTTTGATCTCGTTTGGGCCTTTGATCAGATCAGAGGTCTTTGTTTGGCTCTACCATTTCCTGGTTGTTGCTGCTGAGCGTGAAAGGTAGTCAAATATCCCGTTAGTAAAATATTTTCCCAAAGACACCGCGTTCTGTGTAAGCCTGGGAAATGAATTAGGTATTTGTTATATCTCCCTTTGTGCAAACATTATTAGTACGAAACTAATATGGACAAAAGTTTGCCTCATTATTGAAGTTTTGTTTGTAGATGACCGCGTGTATGAATTTTGTAATACCTTCGAGCACACGCTGGGCTCTTTGATCGTTTTGGATGTCTGATTGTGTGTAATAAACGCAGAGCCGCAAGCTGCACTGAGATGTTTATATTAGCTCCTTTGCTGAATTAATTATTTTAGTGCTATACAATACGTCTCGTTTTTCTGAAAACAGATCCATCTCATTATCGAAGCTTTGATGCGCAATTTTACTTGTAGGGTAAAAAGTATAAGCAATTTGGCCAAAATTCATAGAATTTTGAAAGATGTACAGGGTTCCGCGACTTACATATGCAGGTAAAGAGGGACACCCTCAAAGCGAAACTCCACGCTTGCGTAGAAGAATGGGTGTACTTCAATAATGATTCACTGGCATGCTGCGACGCTCGAAAGTGTGATCGATAAGGCTGCTTCCAGCAACAAATACCATACCGCTGCACTTTCTAGTAGGTTGGGTCTCTATAAATTTAAGTCAAGACACGAACATGTCCCCAAGCAGTTAAAAGAAAGACATCTACGTCACAGTGTGTGGCAGTACATTAAACGAAAGAGGAAGTGACAGCACAGGAACGAGGTTGTAAGTAACATTAATTATATGACCTAAAGTTTTCAGTGGTATCGGTTGAACAAAAGAACGCTTTCGTGTTCGTTAACAAATGTAGAACCTCGTTCAATTCTTCGTTCATTATAAATGAACCGCCTTTACGATAAGCTATGTCGGAGCTTTTGTGCAGGAAGGAGCAACCGGTCATTTATGGGCACCGCACTTTCCCAGCTGACGTCGCTTGCAGCCTCAAATATTTAGGAACAAAACGCTACATCACTCAGTTCAATGACAGTGACTGAAATATTGAGTCTGTTGTATTACCGTTATCAAAGGCAAATATAGAATGAATTGAAACTTTTTTCTGCTATGTAGTTGCATTTTTCAAGCAAAACACACTCAATATGGTCCAAGTGCACTTGCCTTTAGACGAATACACTTCTTTCACCAATCTTGCATCTTTCCAATGTGCTTCATGTGTGAACACGTGATCATGCTATTGCACTTTCCTTGATTTGTTTTGTTTTTCTCTCTCAGGCGTCCAGAATTTTCCACTGGATTCCTGGAAGCACCGATTCACGAAGCTGACCATTGTAAAACTGTCAGACATAATCGACCGTGATGTTGTCCAATAGACGAGCAGTTGATCATGTCGGTACTATCAAACTTCCTTATTACCTGTTACGCAAAAATTTTAGGGGCGCGAAAAAAGCAAGAACGAACGACACGAGGTGACACGAACAAGCACTGACTTCCAACTGAGGCTTTACTTCAGAAACAGATATGTGTAGTGGGAAAAAAGCTAAAAAAAACTGTGCATTTTTCTTCACGATGAATTACAGGCTCGCCCGAACCCTCACGTGAATCTGTCACGTAAAAAAAGAAAACGAAACTGTTTTTTGGTTTAACTGGCATTATGCAGCAGCGTGTGACTCACTCCTTATATAAGACATTCTGAACTATTGTTTAAGCAATTTAAATAATTTGATGGGTGCAAGTCTATTATGCATTATTCAAGCTTTGCCGGAGACTCAGTTTGCCAAATGAAGAAAAAAATCAGGTGCACGAAAATTTTTTCAAGTTGTTGCTATTTGTGCTTCTGTAGCACGATATATCAAAGGAATCACATGTGCCACTTCGCAACCAGGCTGAGCAATTTTAGTTTATTTCCTTAATTGAATCCTTAATTCTAGGGTGACTCCGAGCTTTTGAGCTCGGCAACACTGTTTCGGCAAATTAAAAGTTAATTTCATCATCATCATCATCATCCTTAATTAATTTACTCTTAGTACACTTCTCTCTTTCAACTTTCCAAAGAACTCTTCTAACAGCGAAACTGTTTAGCAAATCATTCCTTGTGAGTCGATCCAGAAAACTATCATCATAATAAACTAGTATGTGCCAGAGAAATTGGGCAAATCCCACAACATGCTGCTGGTTCACTAAAAATGAAGAAGGCAGCGGTTAGCCCAACACTAGAGAACGGGAAACACAACGGTAGCTGCGAGAGGACCCCGAAGCAATGGAAGGCTTACGCCAACGACGACGTGCCCGTAGATCTATGAGAAGTGCGAACGCTTGCTTTCAGCGCGATTTTCTCTGTCTAGTGTTGGGACAACTGTTTCGTGTCTCTAACCGTCTGTGGAAAAGTTCGAACCTCCCTTCGCTGAGAATCAACGCACCCTAGCATCGTCTAGCTAAAGGCTTGCAACAATCTAGAAGCAACCTAGAACAAGCATCACCACGTAAAAGCCTACAAATGACCTAGAAGCAATCAGATTAGTATTCAGAATCATCGAGTTTCGCTGTTTCAAGCCTTGCGCGGCTTAGTGCAAGCTTCCCCAAGTTTTCTGTTTAACACACCAATCGCCTGCTTACCAAGAACTTTGCATAGATTGAAAGAAATTGTGGGGTTAGGAGAGCTATGATAGAACATTTGATATATAAATTCGTGAGCTATTACACTCCCACAACATGTTAGGTTATTTTCAAGGATAGATTAGCACATCGTATGCACGATTATGCGGCCATCGTTATAACACTGGCTTAAATGGGAAAAAAACGATGGCATCATCGCTTGAAGCTTTTGCACCTTGCTAATTTTTTTTTTACTTTTGAAGCTGTATTTAGGATGATTTTTTGAAATATTACTTTCGCAAAACTTGCTTCCAAATGACCGTCGTTGATTGGCTTCACTTGCAGCCACAGTGAAAGAGAGAGAGAGGCAAGAAATGTAACGCTGACACGTGAACAAGCATCAATTTTATTTGTTACCTTATTATAGAGAGAAATCATACAGGACACGTACACAGCTCTTTTCGGCTTATATTAGTAGGGCTGGCCAATGTCGACATCAACACTGTCGGTAAACGGGGCTGTTCCGCCCAACACAGGTGATACACGGCCTTAAAATCCGGATTTTCAGCTAGTCCATCTGCACGTTTTCTGGAGACAACGGCGTGTTCGTCTGGAATGTTTGGCAGATATTGGATGGTTGTCTAGTGTAATATTACGCGCATTTTTTTCCCGACAAGTTTTGGTTCGCTTCCGTCTCATTGTTGAATATTTAAAGCGAATGGTTTTCAGCAAAACATACTAATAACTTTCTAACGGCGCTGTTTCTGTACGCCTGAACAGTTCTGTTTGACGCTGTGTTGCAGAGCCGTGTCTAAATCATGATAAGCCATTTAAATGTACTAGGAATAGGACAGATTATTCTGTGACAGTTTTACATGGTCACGCGCCAATCATAGCCATTCATGCACCGCCAGTCGTATTTAGTAGCGTGTTAAAGCGAGCCACTTCAAGCGTATCTATACTTAAAACATCGCAAAGAAAAGCACAGGCAAGTAGGCACAGGACTGCTGGTGTCTACTTGTCTGCGTTTTATTTGGCGCTGTTTTACCTATGGGCTTATCGTGGCGCTTCGCCGAAGCTCGGTGGGGCGTTCTCAATCAAAGTAAATATAATTTGTATGAAACCTGACGCGCTAGTTCAATTTATGATGTAACGAAAACCGCTTTACTGCAAATACGGTACGTAGTAGGTCCAAACATGGAGTTTTAGTTCTATATCCAAGAAAAATTCAACACAAGAAATGAGCTGCCGTTTCAACAATTACTTCGCATGCAAAGACAGGAAATATGCAGTCAGTCAAATCTCATAATTCCACATTTCATAACATGCTAGAGGAAAATAATTTATGGTTTCGTTTAGTGAACCAGGAAACACATCTTACAAAAGCTTTTTTCGAAAGCTGGAACCTTCACAAAACATCGAAATGTTCTCAGGTTATCAACTGGGAATAACATTTCATTAGCTGGCATAGCGAGTTTCAGATGGGCAATATACCCGACATGTGCTTTTGCCCACGCATACGTACGTCGGCAAAAGACGTCAGCGCAGTGAATATTCACAAATGATCAGCATAAAAAATTCATGCCTGCGTGAAACCCACCGATAGCGAGCTTACCGGAAGCACCAAACACAAAAATCGGTGGTTTAATACGCCCACATTTATATACATAAAATTAGCTGTACTCTTCGTGATTCAAATCGTCACTTGCGAGCAATATTGGGTTTCACACTCCAGAAACTTTCTGTTTTACGAACACAATGCCCACATAAAGCGAAGAAAAGATGGTGGCAAAGTTCACTGCTATTTTGGGGCTATGAAAGTGGTCCCTGTAGCCAGCCCATAAAGAAAGCTAGTTCCGTGAGGCTTCTGATGATGTATTGATGCAACCTCATGTAATGAGCGCACAGTCTTATAGCACCCGCGTCAACATGTCATCGAGAAAGCCATGGTTAGGCGACCGTTGATGTATCGTGGCACAGCATTTTGTGTCGGTTGCGGAATTATCAAGCCTCAACCCATAACGCCCCGCCACGGTGGTCTAGTGGTTATGGCGCTCGACTGCTGACCCGAAGGTCGCGGGATCGAATCCCGGCCGCGGCGGCTGCATTTTCGATGGAGGCGAAAATGTTTGAGGCCCGTGTACTTAGATTTAGGTGCACGTTAAAGAACCCCAGGTGGTCGAAATTTCCGGAGCCCTCCACTACGGCGTCTCTCATAATCATATGGTGGTTTTGGGACGTTAAACCCCAGATATTATTATTATTCAACCCATAACGACGTTTAAGAGGTAGACGTGTAGCTACACTGCTAATGCAAGGTGGCATTGTTTATTCGGCTGTTAATTGCGATGATGATATATCGTGGGAAGGCATTATGTAATTACTGGTCAGCTTCAGGACACCCGTTCGATAAACTGTTTTCATGGCAAGAAAGCTGACGCAATGCTACGCGTCTGCGACGCAACGTTTGCAATTGGGTAGCTGCATGCGTGGCTACACGCCCGACAAGATACCCCTGTAAGGTTATTTCAGAAGCAATCTAAATCGATGGCGTGGCCGATCGCTAAAGTACATTATTCCGACACTGAATGCCCGCGTTCAATTCTACAGGAAATTAGTACATTTAAAGCTACAGCGTTAAGGAGTTAGTTTCGCAGAAATTTCGGTGTCGGCGGTCGTGTGGCCGTTGGTTGGGAGTAAGAAACCGGGAAAATGCAAATAACAAAAATGGTAACTGTCCGTGTAGTTAGGCTTAGGGGCGCTTTAAAGGACCCAAGGTGGTAGAAATATCCGGAGCCTTCAACTACGCCATCCCTCACATTCATATCGTGTTTTCGGGATGTAAAACCTAAGCAATTATTATTATTGTGCTTCCTTCTCTGTTGTTTTGTCCTTTTTGCGCTGTCCGCAATGAATCACAAACTGGTCCTCGTTACTGTGGACATTCTGCCGCTAGTGAAAACAACACGCACATTCATAATAATATCTCCGGTTTAACGTCCCAAAACCATTATATGATTATGAGAGACGCCGTAGTGGATGGCTCCGGAAATGTCGACCACCTGGGGTTCTTTAACGTGCATCTAAATCTAAGTACACGAGCCTCAACATGTACGCCTCCACCGAAAACTCAGCGGCCGCGGCCAGGATTCGATCCCGCGACCTTTGGGTCAGCAGACGAGTGCCATAACCACTAGACCGCCGTGGCGGGGCAACAACACACACAAGAAAGACAGAGTGGGATGGGTTGTCAAACAGGAGAAAGTGCCTCAGACAGGCTGGCCGACGTTTCGATGGACCTATCTTTGTCAAAGACGCCTTGTCATCCTTGGCGTGTTAGTTTTAAAGGGTTGGTGTTGACGTCATGTCCAGCGGTGTCGCGTGTCGCTGTTGATAATTGCTGCCTGGAAAGAGAAAACTAGAATGTAGAGGAGAGTAGCCCTTGCCACATCATTTCAAGAAAGTTTCCAACGACACTCAGGCCTCTCATCTCAGAGGTAAGGGGAGCTGCAAAGAAAAAAGGATTGAAAAAAAGGAAAAAAGAGAAGCGCGGGGGTGGGGGGGGGCGGTCTAACAAAGCTAGAGCCGTCAAAGGCACGACAAAGAAAAGAGCGGAGTATGAAACCAACTTGGAAAGGCTGCAGAACTGCTCCCCGTCTAGTCATCTCAAAGGGCTGCAGAAGATGGTGGGGAAGGCAACCACAGACGGGGAAAGCGGGCGGCGTATTTTTCATGGCAGGGACAATCTAACTAAATTTACATCATTCCTAAACTCCTTTCATCCAACAATAAAGTTCACGTCCGAGACCTCAGCTGAGCGCATCAACTTTCTTGACACAACCATATATTTTGAGAATGGCATAATAAAAACAACGCTGTATAAATAACCATTTGACAAGCAACAACACCTAGATTATACATGCCACCACCCGAAACATTGTAAACAGGGTATATTCAAGAGCCAGGCAATAAGGTTACGTCGCATATGCGCAGAAAATGAGGATTACGTAAACAGACTTACCACCCTAAAAGGAACACTAGCAAACAGAAACCGTTCCTTCGTAAGGCTTACACGGATGCACTAAAACTAGACCGCACCGAGACACTCAAACCACGCCCTAAAACCACAACAACAAAAACGTCTCTTCTCACTGCAAAATTTTCAAACGCACTTCCGAACATAAACAACATCCTCACCAAATAGTATCCAATTCTAACAACCAACCAGAAACTTTAAAAAAAGTGTTCCCCGAACTGCCTGAGGTCGCCTACAGACGCAACGCCAATTTTAAAGATATGCTCGTTCATGCAAAACTCGCAACAAGAACTACACCAACATCTGGTCCCTGAGGGCGCTCCAGAGGCTGTACAGAGCCAGCCACGAACGTAAAAAGCAGAGCATCCGATTACATTCACAAGGTAACATCGAACTTCAAGTGTACCTGAAACAACCTGATCCACTGCATTGAATGTACCAACTGTAAAAAACAATACATAGGCGAAACTGGACAACCAATTCATGTAAGACTGAACGGCCACCGCGCAGACACAAAGCACAATTTACCAAAAGCAATAGACAGCCACTTCAACCAACAAGAGCACAATTTGAATCAAGCCACATTTTACATTCTACAAAGAAAGTGAGCAACACCAACTAGGCCAAGAAGAAGTTCTCCTCAAGTATATGGTCCACCTTACCACGCTTCGTTGATTAACCCTCTCTGAAACCTTTCCGCCATCTTGGGGGATTCAGCAGAACTAGAACTAATTTGTAATATTCCGTGTCAGCGTGCTTCGAGTTGTTGATTAATGCGCCATCGCGCTGCCTCTTGCTACCATCCTGGTTATTTCACTTGGTGGAGCGACCGTCGCGGAAAGGCGTTGGTCCCGGATTGGATCCCTGAACCAGGACGAATTTTTCAACTAGAAGCTTTACTCTGAGCAATCCGTATGGATTTCTTTCTGGCTTCCTGCCACAAACGGGCGGTTGCTAATTATTCCTTTCATTGATGTGAAGACTAATATCTAAAGTTGCTGAGCAGCCATTTACCAGCGAAATACCTAGCATAACAACAATTTATATAATGCGTAGAGCGATTGCTATTTAACTACGTTTAAAACTAACCGTGTCACCTACTTCCGCCCAGTTTTCTATTACACTGCGAAATCTAGTATTGCGAAATCTGTTGTCACCTTCGTCTCTCCGCACTGGTGCCTTTTGCCGCATGTAAAGCGTGCTCTGCTGTTTACTGCTGTGCTGTGTAACAAAGCCAAAGCAATTTCTCACAAACAATACTTTTTTGCAACTTTTTCCAAAGTGTGCTTCGGTGATCAAAAATCAATATTGAGCGACAACTTAATTGCCGCGCTCAAATGTTGAAAAGACGCACTTTTGCTGTAACACACCAGAAATGCTTTTGAATGTAGGATAAAGTAAATAATTGTAAGAAAACGAAGTGAATTGATCTTTTGCTCCCGCTGGCATAGCACAATAAATCATTTCATATATCGGCGCGTGAACAAGAAAACCACGCTGAAGTGGCCAAGATGTTTCAATGACGCAGGACGTAGTGTTTGAAGTACGTAAAATATTGTGCGTAAATAATGTGGCCTCAATGCTGTTCTTTCGCCGATGTCTTTGTTATACAATTGTTGTGATTATTGTATTTGTTATTTCTTTCATTTTTGGGCCGAATACTACGCCATGGTGAATGAACACATGCTATAATTTAGTCAAAAGTAATTCGGAAGACAATGAGTAATCTTGAACTTGATATCTTGAAATGAGTAATCTTGAAGCAACTTGATATAATTCACTACATCACTAAATTTAAGGGCCAAAAAAGTAACTCATAACATTACTCTTTACCGCAAGAAAGTGATTTAATTACTGCAATGTCATAGAATAATTCCATTGCTGCCAAGTGAGATCATGAATAATCTACTGTTGTTCTCGCCCCGCGTTTGTTATCAGTTTTCTATAAACAGACGAAAAATTATATCACTATGCTTCAAAAATTGATTACGTGCTTCCACTTTCTCCAATTTCACCATTTTTATTACGTCATCTACGCTATCTCTTCATTTCATGCTCTCGTAAAACACGCCACACCACATAAATTCGCCACGCTTTCTTTCACAATTTGACCCAGAATCAAGAAACGCCGTTCATACCAATGGCACGCAAAGTCTCAATTACGAAAGGCTGCGTTAGAGAACAGAAAATAAAAAGCAAAGCACTCTAAAGAAATTCTTAAAGATATGGAACAAGAATGTAGCAAAAGAGAATGCGTGTTCGGTAGCCGATCTGGCCCGGCTTGGCCATCTTGAGGCTTCCATACCAACTCTCAGTGGCTGTTCCGCTGAATAGTGAAAAAAAGCCGGCCATGGCTAAGCAAAAAGACGCGGAGGACATAACGTGCGCAAGCTTTAGTGTAAGGAAGGAGCCTCTCGTATGCTCATTTCGCAGCGAGCGCCATTTCAGTGAATGAGCCGTGTCAGAGCCCGTTTTTCCGCCTACACGATTTCGCTCCTCAGTCTCCTCCATGCTGTAAGTAAATAGCGCAACACACTTCGCCACCCCTCCGTTGACTTCTAAGACAATGTTTCCGGTATTAAAAAGCAAACAGTGAGTCTCCCCGATGCTTTCAAGTGAGATCCCACGCTGTGCCTTCAGCAGTGCTGAACGCAACGCACAACTGCCGACTATAACAGACGATTTGTTCGTGGCGACGCTGAACGGCTTTTTTTTTTTCGCTCCTCCTGCACAGTTTGCATTCACGTTCAACGTTCCGTGTTTAGGACAGTGGAACCGTCAAACCGAGCTCCAGTCCAGTATTACTTTCTTTTTTCTTTGCCCGGAGTGCCACCACATGCAATTAACCTGTAGCCTAAGCTTGTTTCCTAATGAACGGTACGATATGCGAAGTTCCACGCGTTATTTGCGAACATATCCTGAGACGTACTAAATCTCATGAAGTGTTGGATATATTTTCTAAGACGTGGCAAATCTGGTTTATCTATGGGGCTCTTCGTTAGAATCTCGGGTGTGCCCGTGGTAAGCGGTAAATGCAGCTTATGAGTCTTCTTGACGTTTTAGGGGAACATCTTTCGGAGACAGCAGGAGTTATTTAACGTGTGCGATTTGACGGAATGTTAAGCAGCCTATTTTCTCATAGGTAATGTGGGAACAACTTCGCTGCCTGCAAACACAACCCAGCCTTATTCTTAAATAATCGAAGCAGAAAAGACATTGTGATAAGAGGGACTCCAGTAATACGCAATCAATCAAACTGCTCCGTTTAGCGCAAGCTGTCCTAGTTAGCGTAACAAGGTTCCTGCGTACAGTCTATGCCATAGAGTGCTGCTTTGAGCCGATAATGCGACGCCTTTTAGTTCACAATAAATACAAAAGTGAGGCAAGTAAGCTGTACTGTTCGTGGATGGCTGCCTGTTTTTAATGTTGTCGACTTGTTCCCCACTACCCGAACAGCTTGGGCTGCAAGATCCGCTTGGTACTAAAACGTAGATTCAATCGGGTTGTGTGGAAATAAAACGGAATATAAAGCGTCTTTAGCTCAATGAAGAAGGATGCCATCCGAAGGACACAAGCGAATCACTGAATGCAAGCGTGGTCTGTTGAACAGGCTCACCAAGTTTAAAAAACTGCGTAAGAAACAAATTTTATGAATGCCTCTGTTTTTCGAGCCCATGGCAATAAAATTGTCAAGGCTAAGCCTTTATCTGCAACACTGTCTAGTCCGCTTTCCTCTGGAAACCACGATTGCGGAGAAAATCCTGTCTGATTCCTTTTCCGCATAACATCCAGAAACAGAACAACAAACAACCATTCCACGGACCAACCACTTTTTCGGGAACTTTTTTTCACACTCTGTCTCTTAAGCTTGCGGAAAGCCGTTTTGAATTCTCAGTGTTCCTGGACCCACGAGTAACTTAAAGGAGAGCCTTATATATCGTAATACTTGAAAAGAAAAGCTCTGCAATTTTAATACGGCTAGTTTGAGTGAAAGATACACTGGAAGGTGAGAAGTATCCAAGTCACAGCTGGGGGAATCGGGGCGATAGGAATTAATATTTTGCCCAAGAAATTGTTTCTCGAACGAATCTTTCCTTAATGCCATTGAAGTGGTTTTCACAGTCAAAGTCGTTATTCCAGACATGCTTTTCTTTGAACCGTATTGTCCACATTTCCTACACCCAACTCTCTCTGAATTCTATAGAAAGTGCATGTCCTAGGCCTGGCGTTTTTTCCAAAGCAGGTTTGAACGACGCGGGTCGTCCACAGATTTTTACTGAAAAATAGTTCGGATGCGTTGCACTACTGTTGTTCGCCTATGAATAGTGCGAATAGGGCATGCCATGTGAAGTTAAATAACAGGTTCATTATGATCATTTAGGACACTTAAATCATTCGGACACCCAACAAATTATGAACAGTTTCAACAAAGATTTTGTTGCGGGGCATCTAGCGAACCGTGTAAAAGAATTTATCCGCCTTCGCGTTTCAGGTCCTCTCTATCATATATAGCTTTCGGAACCCAATTCACGAAAAGGTCAAGATTATATGAACTTTCTCTAATTTTACCATAGAACTACTGACGTCATTGACCTGCTTCGACCATCCAAAGCCTCCGCCTCCCAGTGGGAAGCCGCACTTTCCAGCAGAGCTCTGGATGACCAGCGATGACTGATTGACCAGACCAGCCGTATCGCAGCAGCAAATGGTTCCCTAGGCAGAGGGCTCCACCCTCAGAAACTTCACAGCCTATTGAAAATATGTCCCTTATATGGAATGATGGATTCCACCATGCATCAATATGCTGGATTATGGTGCTGGATATGGTGGCGTATGTTGTATGCTGTAGGATGCTGACGCATGACAGATGCTAGATTAAAACGGAGTGCAAAATAGCTGTACAGCGTCAGAACCATTGTGCCTACCTGTCACACCTTAATTTGAGTATGGAAGGCGATGTAGAAATCGTTAGAACAAAAAAGGAGAAAAAAAAAGCCGCACGAAAAAAAAGTCAGTTTCGCCTCAAGGGCGCAGCAATGAATGCGATAGCAAGAAATTGGAATGCCACACGAAGAACGAGAAGAAGATCGATACTTGCTGCGCCTGTCACAGTTGTTACGTATTTGTGCTTGAGCAACGCACTGCAAGTGTCGACAATGGAGAATCAGATACTCTTAGATATTTCTTTTTTCTTTTATTCTGCGGCACGTGGAGTGACACCCGGCGTTTCTTGCCACACGGGGCGTCTGATGCAAGATGTGCCCGGTGTTCTTTGTTTTCTTCTTCTTCCACATCACACGTGGGTACAGAAAAGGGCCAGTTTGTCATGCGCGTCTCAAGGGCAGTTTTCAAATTGAAAGAAAATTAGGAGCGTTGTGTCTGCAAGTGTCGATAATGGAGGATGAAATGCTCTTAGATATTTCGTTTTCTTTTAAACTGCGGCGCGTGGAGTTAACCCCTGCGTTTCTTGACACACGGGGGCGTCTGATCCAAGGTGTGCCCGGTCTTCCGTGTTTTTTTCTTCCACATCAAGAGTGGGTACAGAAAAGGACCACTTCGTCGTGCGCGTCTCAAGGGCATGTTTCAAAATGAAAAAAAATTAGGAGCGTTGCGTCATCGAAAACAAGCTCAAGCTCCTCCGAGATTTGGTTACCACCAGCGGTATATGGCGTATATAAACAGCTCGCCGTTATGTCACCGGCGCGTGCATGGGGCATGGTTGAGTTGTCTATTGCAGCGGGTTGGGAGTGAGGGGTCGATGGGTCGAATATCCAGTCGGGTGCTCCGGAATTTTTTTCTTCTGCTTTATTTTTCTTTGCGCCTTTTTATACATATACATGTATATACATATCCGGGGCATGACGGCGACGGCAAAAATCAGCCGAGAGGGTTCATATAATTGCTATCGCAATAAAAGAAGCTTTTGCCCCTAGGATTCCAACATGCCATCTTCGGCCCACGAGCCGAGTACTTTACCACTACGTCACGCCGAAACACTTTCCAGGTTCCGGAAAATGACTGGTCAAAACAGGAACACACCGTTTCGCTTCAACTTCGCATGTCACATACCCAAGCCAGACGCAGTCTTCCTCTCCCTACTAAAACTTCCACATTTGTTAAACACAAACAAAATGCTGTCGGCAACGAATGGTAAGTCGATAATACAGCACTAGCTTTCTTTAACAGTTCACAACCTAACTCCAAAAAAATATCACCCTCGTGGCACCCTCGTCGTCCTTCGGTGCCACCTCGTCGCACCAGTCCCCCGCATCCTTTGCGCCTTCCGCGTGCACCGGGACGCATTCCAAGGTGCGCGCCTACGTCCTCGCAGGCATGAGATGCCCGTCGGCAACGTCCCCAGCACCGCTCACCGTCTGGATGTCGTTAGTGGCCGAGGTGCGCAAAAATCATGGTGACACGCCTCACCTCGTCGGGGCTCATGCGACCGAGATAAAATATGGCGCTGCAGGGCCAGGACCAGACGGTGTAGCTCCAATGGGTCTCTGAAGCTGAATAGGCCGACATGGAATAGGGCCTTCTGGAGCTCCCACAGCTCGTCATGGGCGACGTCTCCCGGGAGTGCGTCGTATTCGTTGGGCGCCAGGTAGGGTTCTGGGCCGACCGCCGCCCGGAAACCCTTAGAGACGAGACCGATGCACAAAGGAACACGCCATTACTTGTCCAAGCCCCGGCCGCGACTGCCTGTCAGCGGCCGCTGAGTGCGAGCTGCTAGCGTGCCATTATTTATCTTTCTCTTCTTCTACGGTCGGCGCTCTCGCAGCCGCCGAGCGCTCCCATAAGAGAGAGGGAGAGAGATTTTGTTTGTTTTTCTGCATAAGCTTATGCAAGGAAATTAGAAGGTAGTTAAATTTTTAAAGAAGGCATTGTAGGAATTCCAATGCAATGCGTACAGCGTCTCAATCACCGTGACCGCCATACTACTGACTCACAAAGACAAAACGACCCCAATAATTTGGTGAGTATTTGCTGTTTTTAACATTGTAACAGAGGGAAGTACGAATATGAGTGTCTGCGTGCTGCTATTAGCAGCTGGCTCGCCAGGTTCTTAAGCTGGGACAAAGTCCCACGCCGTAAGTGTAACCTTAGTTTCAGTGGCGGCCGCTCCAGGCGGAGCTCGCGCGAAATAGAGGTCTTCTACCTCTTGTTCTTCGAGCGCCTTGATATTGACACTAACGCAGGCAAAACCACATATAGCAGGGTCAACGCGCGCTTCAAGCCCGATTTCCTCGACCACACGTTCGGCCACAGTTGCAAGGTCTGCGACCGCTTGTGGGTCGACAACCTGACCACAATCGCTACTATAATAACGTGTGATGTTTTTATATGACAGTAGATGAATTGTTCGGAGCATTCACGGTTTACCCGATTATCTCTGAGCCAGCTCTCAATCATCATTCACTTCGTGGATATGGCGTGCTTGCTTTCTATTTCTTCATCTCAGAAATAATTTACTTTGCTATTTTACCACGTCGTATTTCCGTGCTCATTAGGAACCGCGGTCATTCGAGAGAAGATCAATCGAAGAAATGCAGATTAAATAACAGCGGCATTTTAAAAATTGAATAAATAACGCTGTATACTGCGTTGATGTTGTGCATATCACTAATTATTTTACATTGTAAGGAAACTGAATAAATTGAATAAATTGAACTTGATGTAAGAACGCTGTGTGCTGCTGTGTATGTTAACCTTCACCATTTTCGCTTGCCAAATGACAGGCAGTCATAACCGCGAAAATTGCGCCATGTGCACGAGAGAGATATAGGAGACATCATATCACTCTGTAATGTCCTCGGTATATTCAGCGCACTTATCTCAGGCAGCGGAAGTAAAACAAAGACACGACGAAAGGACAAGTACCGTATTGTGAAAGCAGCACCGATTCACAGTATTCAAACAATACAAAAGCGCGGTTTCCACAACTCCGCCTCTCTGTCCGTTTTCCAATAATGTACAGGCTGTTTGACACTTGGGGGAAAGATGGGAGCGTATTGCAAGGCGCTTCTAGTTTTCCCCTTAGTGCGAAACAGCCTGTACATCCACTTCCGTTAATTTCCAATTTTACATCTTTCTTCAAACGACTATAGGTGGAGTTTTTTTTTTTTACATCCAAGCATCTCTTAGGTTGCAGCATCGCATTAATTTTCTGTCTTAACAGCTTTTACGCCGAGTGTAGCTCGGCGCAAAATGCGTGACCGCGCCTGAAAACTATCATCACCATGAATGGTATGTGCCACAGAATTTCGGCACATTCCACTACTCCCCGCTATGGGCCTGTAATAACCCCGAGAACGAGTACATAGAGAGATAGCGAAAGAAAGAGAGAGAGAAACAATCTGAGAGGCTGAAACAAAGATGCAGAGAAAGAGAAAGAGAAAAATTATTGCTAAAAAAATTGTCCTGATGCGGGACTCAAACCTGCGTAACCTCGATCCGAAGGCAAGCATCCTAGCCACTCGGCTGTCCAGGTACACTAGCAGAGCATAGCATAGCCTTTTGTAGTATAGTGTAGCAGGGGGGTGGGAAAGGGAAGCGAGCGTCAGGAGGAGAGATGTGATGTTGAGGAGGATGGGAGAGAGTAAAGCGTAGCGCAGAAATAATAAGAAAGAGAGAAAAAGGGAGAAAGAAACACCGAAAAAAAGAAAGATTGGCAGAGAGAACATCAACGAAAAATAGAGAAAGAAGTAGAGAGCGAAAAGAAAGATAGAAAGAAAGTGGAAGCAAGCATCGCGTCGTCTAGGGACCATATACCGCACTACCTGGACTAGAAGCGCATGCGAAGTCACTAAGCCACGCCCACCGACGGAGACATCGCGCGCAACCCCGTTCTATAATGCATAGCCTTGCTGCATACTCCCGAAGAGGAAACCTCGCATGTTGAAGCTAGAGGTGTCAGTCGATGGGGAATACGAGCGGCGATGGGTCCGGGCTTCGCTGTGCCAAGCTTCGCGCGACTTAGTGCAAGCTGCCCGCAATTTTTTATGGGTAGTTCTTCCACTTTTGTTGGAACGACATTCGCTTCAAATATGGCCCCAAACCTTGTCTGCGCAAATGAACTTTTATTGGGTATAGATGCGGCTCACCGCTCTGCCGCTGCTTCATGCTTTTGTTTAGATTCCTGGCGGGGTTCCTACCATCGCTGACAGCAACGGCAAAGTTGAAAGCATTTTTCTACTTTTTGCACTCAGTTTCTTCTAACCCGGCCGCATCAGCGTTCATCTCTCTCCTGTGAACGCCCTGACATTCTCGCTGACGCTCAAGCTTTATTGATGAACGACCCGGACGATGCACCCTGATAGCCATACACAGCCTAGAGAGAGTACTGCGCTCTACGCAACGGGCGTGGCTCGCAGCGTCTTACTGCTCCCAAGACGCGTTGAATAACAATAATGCCACACTCCGAAGGCCCAAGACACGAGTGAATAGGAGTTTTCACACTCTTGGCTCAGAACATTGCGCTTTGTCATCTCCTGTGGCTCTCTTGGGTTTGCTGTGCAGGGGACGGTAAATCTTACGGGAATTACCGTCCCTATTGTTAGCAGTGCCCCATAAGTGTGTTTTTTATTCCTGCTTGGAAACTCTGTCCCGAGCTTTCCTCCTTGAGAAAGGACTCCTGACAATGTCACAAGTGAACACTACGATTAATTCAAGGTTGGATAGAGACAGTGTTTCGCCAGTTATGGTGAAGTATTAGCTTAGGAGGTGCACTCACACCGGGTAAGCAGCATTGAAACCTTCCGTTACTGCCAAAGTATGCAACAAACCACCCTTTATTCTTGCTGAAATTCGTTATCATGTTTAAGTCCAACAACTCGTCCGCAGTGCTGTTTTTTTTTATAACGGCAGCTCAGTGGAGATGAGAGTGATGCCTTCGCGATCAGCAAAGATCGCGTAACTACTTCCGCGCGATCAACTTCTGTAAACAACGTTAGGGCGAGGGTGACAATATGAACCGGAGTGCGTAACTCTAGGCATCAATACGAAAGAGTTTAAATTAGTTCACAGGTGCCCTTGTGACATGGGTATCACCGCTGTCACAAGGACATGATGAAAATAACGATGGTTATCATCATTGTGATGCCGCTATTTGCACGAACCTCAGGTGGTGGAGTCACCGCAACTGCGCAGGCACAACACTGCGTTACGTGCGGAAGGCGAACACTGTAAGATTTGAGAGCTGGCAGCTGGCAAGGCAAACAAACTTAAAGGAATGCAAAATTCAAGCGTAGTCACAAGTATTCTACGCGCGTTCACTGCTTTCTTTACTCGCTTATGAAACGGGGTTCAAAATGTCATTCATTCAGGAGGCAGTTAGGAATGGAAGGTGGAATGCTCTGGGGCAATTCGAAGTTCAAACTCGTGCAGCAGGGCTTGCCGAACGAAGATGGCACGCTGAAGCCATTGATTATAGAAAAAGTATTGGGTAGTAGAGCATGCGCAAGAAAACAATTATGTAATATTCCTCAAGAAATTATTCAACGCGCTTCTTGCTGTGACCGCAATATAAAAACTCATACACTCCTTTCTAGATGCGCGCATTTGCCTAACACGGCTCGAAGGCGAAAGCAATCTTCGTTTTATTCTTTTCTTTTTTTTCGGTCTACTGTATTGATTCTTCCACCGCCTGCGAAGTATTCTTCGCTTCACAATGTTTTGCAGTGCCTCCGGGATTGGCCCACCTTCGACTGAGCGACAATGTCGTCAATTGACGACGTCATATGGTGACGTCATGACGACACCATCTCTGATGACGTCATTTTCTGTAACATTCGTGTTCACGCCGGTTCCTCCACCAACAGTAAGTGTATGCATTTGGTGAGGCATCTAAGGCTTTCGCCTCAACGATGGCCGGAATCGTTTCCACAGCACAACATATATGCGTCTCGCCCCCATTATTTTAGAAACATGAAATACGCATAAACTTCATTTCCTAATAAGCAAAGTTACTGCTTTACTTGAAGAAGCGGTAAAGGTGACTGCACTATGGTGAACTATGTGTTTATTAAGTGCCAGTAAAACACGCGATGCTATTATCAGCACGTTTTCGAACAGCTGAGATCCTGGCTCTCAATGTCAACTCCGATAATGCTGTGGGCACCAGTAGTGTCTATAGTTAGGTCTATTTATATGCTGGCACTTTCATGCTTCTTACTAAAACACTCATTGCACCCCCTTGCACTCACCTTAGATGACTCGAAGGCGAAAGGCTTCTTTCCATCTCAATCGATGTAATAAGCCTATATGACAGGCCGGTTACGCTGGCTCTCTAGATGTATTATTTCGGCCCCGCCATCCTCTGAATACTTTGTGCACCTATCGTGAATTTGCACTGCCTCCAACATCGGAGGCGCCTCACCTGGTTTTGCAAAGCATCCGTTATCAACCCACTTTTGACCAAAGGACAATGCCATGTGATGACGGTGTAGGAGTATGCCGCAGGAGCGAAGGAACCAGACGGCTGAACCAGCATCGACGCCAGCAAGGAACATGAGCAGTGGCTTCACGTGGCTTCACGTGCCACTGCGAAGCTCCGTCTTTATTTTCTTCTCTTGAGGTCGCATGCCGCAACCATGAGACATACCATCAGAACGTCATAATCGCGTCATGATAGGGTCATAATCACGTCACAAGTTTTAGCGCTCTGGGATGCCGTGACAGCGTGCCACGATGACGTCAAAATGGAATGCCATTGCTCGGAACTAACGTCAACAAACTTGCCCATAACCGTGCGCGAGAAATCACGTGCCGCGGCGGTCCGGGTGGGTCCGGAGGTAGGTTCGTGGAGAGCTTGAGGGATCCACTTGGCACCTTCAACGAAGTTACGTCGCCCTATCAACTGTCAAGGCGGCGATACCCCCTCCCGCATTCCAAGCTTACCAGGCCGCAGTCGTCGGTTCTCCGGATGCTGCAGGCAGGTTCGTTCCCGTCTCGCAGCACGTTTAGTCACTTTGCTGAAGACATAAATCCAGGCTGCCCTAGCTGTGGGGCGGATAATTGCACACTCGTTTATATGCTCTGGCAGTGCCCGGCGTTACTTAGCGCAAAGTTCAGTACAGCAGAGGACTGGGAGAGGGCTTTTAAAAGCCACGAGCTCTCAGTCGAGCTGTCGGCAGTCCAGAAGGCCTGGGAACGGGTGGAGGGCCACGGTCTTCTAGCACCGGCGTGGGCGCAGCCAGCAACTGCGGCGGAACCCCCTTCGGGGGTTGTCTGATCGGGTCTCCAGGACTAAACAAAGTTCACTTCATCATCATCATTATCGCTCGGACGAGGTCACGTGGGTTTTCTGCGAGAATTTTCGAGACCTTACGAGGTCATGCGGTCTCGCAAAGTCATCTCGGAAGTCTAGAGGACGGGATTTTCAGCATAGGCAATCAATAAACGGCCTTATTAAACATTACCTAAGCCTTCAGTGCTATCCCCAACTGCTTAACTAAATTCCCTCTTCCGTCCTCTATATTTTCTCTCTAACGTAATAATGACAACGGCGAGTTACGTCAGGACACGTCACTCTGTTTCATTCTTTGAAAAAGGTTGTGCGGTGTGTAAGAGCTTTCTTCCTTCATTTCTCGGCCTATCTCGCTCTAGGTGCTTGAAAATTACACCATCTTACCGAGGGGAACCATGGGGTGATGCGGAGCATCGCGGATCGTTATTAACGGGTTTGAAAGCTCAGGATCCGCTGCTCGACGTTGACGCTTCTTAGCTTCTTCGCGCCGATGAAGTTCAGGTCCGTCGCTCGCTTCAAGCGTTTTCGTTCAGCGTCGAGTGCCCTTGGCTTCGCAGCTTTGCCTTGAGTAAACGTAATTGGGTTGATGCTGACGCATGATTGCGTCAGCCCACTCACTGACGGGACTGTTGCTTCCATCAGACTTCATCGGAAGCATCAACGGAGTCAAGCGGAATCAACCAAAGCAAGCGCTGCACTGAACGCGCGCAGCGCTCTACCCGCTTAGAGAAGGAGGGTAGCGCATGCGCCGCGAGAGCAGAAGCAGGAACGCAGGAGAAGCGCAAGCAGATGGTAGTAGATAAGTGGAGAGAGTAACGCGCAGCTGCTGGAAAGAGGGAAGGAGGAAAGTTGCGCATGCGTAGTGTGAGTGCGGACGCCAAGGCCAATGCCGCGGGACATACCCCCGAGCAAGATATGAGCCGCATCTAATAAGAGTAGTAGTCTTCTTCAAGTGTGTAACTGCCTGTTTCTGCCAGCTTAGGTCTTTCTGATTTAAATGTTCCGCTGCCTCCAGATTATTTTGCAGTATTTCATGTAACCTTCCATTAGGATTATTTAAACCAGCGAGCATCAGCGAATGTGGGGTTTCCTCCAATGATGGCTTAATGCTGATGACAGTAGACAGTGATGGCAGTACAAAGGTCTTCCGTTACTTAAAACAATAAATGACAACGTTTGAAATTATATCCCAACATGAAGGTTAGAGATGTAGATAAAAATTGTCCAAGTGAAAACGCTCATCATCAAAAAAGAACTCCTATACAAACGTTCAGAAAATGTACAGAGAGACAGAAAGAAAAGAGCTCACGGAAAGCCAAACAATGATGCGAGGCAGTGCGATGATGCTGACAGTAGCTTGCGTAAGTATTAGAGGCCGGGAAGTATTTAATTATTTCCCAACACCTTCATACTGGCTGTCTTCACCAAGGTAATGTGAAGTTATCTTCGATCCATCGTTTGCCGAAGGCAAAAAGAGAATGCCCCCTTCCCGCCTTACACATTGCATGTCAGTATAAAAACAGGCGTTTCCTTGACAGAAAAAAAGATAGAATGAAGGAAAGGAAGAAAGAAAAAAAAAGAAAAAAAAAGAAAGGAAATGCGCGACGTAAGAGGCCGCTGTGAGATTGAGCGCGTCCTTGAATGCATGCCGACAAGACAGCTCGCGGAGATCGCGTTAGGCGAACGCTAACCTTACGCGCGAGGCCTTGATGTAATAAATCACCTTGCCCTTTCCCTCAACCTTGGTCTGCTGGGAGCTCATCCTTTTTCTGTTTTTTCCTGCTTGTATTATGGTTGTCATCAGCAGCCTTTTGTTTCGTTCCATCCTAGTTCACCTGCATCGGGGAACAGCTATTTTTGTTATGCTTCACATTCTGTACCGTCGTACTAGCTGACATGCTCGGTACTTTTTCTTTCTCGCCCGTTGTTTCCAGGAGGGTTGGCCTAACGTGGCTTCCAAGAATTTGTCGCCTCATAGAAAACTGCTAGCTTTCTTCACTCCGTTTCAGCCGCAGGCTTTGGACTGTTTTTCGCCCCGCTAACCATCACCATTTTTTCGATCTGCCTACTTCGTACCGCTAGGTACAGCCTGGCATTTTTGCTGGCATCGTGTCCCGCTAAGACCAACGACAATCGGCGCTTCGCCCAGTAGACTTATCCCACCGCTTTGTTCGCATTCTTTCTTCAGATTCCCTCACCGGGGCTATTTCTTCCGCTCACTACCATGATGACCGTATTTCATTCTATTTATTTTCATTTTTTCTGTACAGATGGTTGGCCACGGTCAACCCAATCTATGACGCCCCACTTGTCTAATTCTTTTTTTTGTGCCTTGCTTTATTTCAATGGTTGCTACATTCTGTGCTCTTCATTTTTGTTTACTTCCTTCTGTCGCTCACCAAACGATCGTTGTGGGTTAGCCTCAGTGTGACATGGGAGGCGGTTATCTGGGGTGCGTCGTCGGATCCCGGTCGTGCGGAAACTTACGTCGCAACACTCGATCATCTGCGGCGTTAGAATTGTTGCTTCACTGTCTCACCACAGAGTCATTTTTGTTGGAGACACCCGCCATCTATCTATCTCTCTATTTCAATTATATATATATATATATATATATATATATATATATATATATATATATATATATATATATATATATATATATATATATATGTGAATTTCCATTTCATTCATAGATCCAAAGAAGTGATTAAAACTATTTGGACCGTTAGCGTGATTGGCTAGTGGTCGGTCGACATTCGAGTAGGTCAAACAGACACACGCAAAAAAAATAATATATATACATATCTATATATATATAGATATATATATATATATATAAGCGTAGATATGGTTCAATGGGCCAGATCTTCTCGGGTAATGGGTATAATACAACGGAGGCGTTGTGAACAGTGATATAAATATTTAATTCCCAACAGTTTCGGGAGGGGTCCTCCCTTCTTCGGGGGATGAGTTAAAACTGATGTCGAAGTTCGGTCTTGCTTCTTGCCGCGTCGCTCTCTCGCCTTCAAGGACATTTGAGAGAGTGGGGGAGATAGATTACGAGAAAAAGAAAAAAAAGGGAAAAAGAAAAAAAGAAAAAAAAAGGAGAGAGAAGAACACCGACGAAGTCAGAAAACGAGGCGAGGAAAAAAAAACGCTAACTGTGTATGGCATGAAGTCGTTGAAGGTGTTTCTCGATTCGCGTCGGGCGCAGGGCCACCCAAAATTGTTGTCGCGGAGGGCAGAATGAGGCACCTGAGGGAAGAGCGTCCCCTTAATGGGTCGGCATACCGCCTTTCATCTTCGCCCGCTCCCTGTGAATAGGCTCCAAGTGGTGGAGGAGCGTAAGCACTTTACATTGCACAAGTAGTGAAAAAACATGAACAAAAAATAAACAAAAAAAGGGGAGAAAAGAAAAGCAAGAAAGTAAACGACACTGCCCTCGTACGAGCCAGTCAAGAAACAGGCATGGTCCCAATTATGATTCCGTGTTGCCAAATTCATTTTGGCTTATCTCTCGGAGGCAGGAGAGTCTTCCAGGGTCCTCATTGATGCCGGCTGTTGGTGTTCTAAATTTAAAGATAAAATATGCCTCACGTTGTTCGCGCGCGCGCGTGTTTTGGAAACCGGACAGTAAAAGAGTTACGCTGATATTTTCAAAGCTGTGGTCTTTTTGGTTTTTTAGTAAGCATGTGCCAACTAGCCCAACAAAAAGTTCCATTAAGGTTTGGTAAGCGCAGATGTCTGGATAAGGGTAGCTTCGGCAGTGAAGTGGCGTGGTACCGGTGATTATTAAACCGCAGCCGAAATGGCGTGTCCGTTTGGCCGATGTATTCTTGCCCGCAGACGTTACAATGTAACATGTATATCACATTGCTGGAGTCACAATTTAGGTTTTGGGTGATGTTGAATTTGAAATCTGAGAAGCTCGCCTTTGATTCACACGTTGTGACCATGTGTGGGCATACCTTGCAACGAGCTTTTCCGCAGGGGCGGCACCCTGGCTCAATTTTGGCGGGGTTTGTTTTTGCTCTGACAAGAATGTCCTTCAGGCTTTTATCCCTGCGGTACACCACGCGAGGTGGCTCCGCGAAGATCGAAGTCAGTCGTTTGCTTTGCCTAATTATGTTGAAGTGGCGGGAAAGTATGTTCTTAACTCGTGGCACCGATGAGGAGTAAGTTAGTACAAGATTTGTTTGGGAAATTGTTTTGGATACTGTTCTTGGCTCCTTAATTATGTCATTCCGGTTCGCGTTGCGAGCACGTAGTATGGCATCGTCAATAATGTCTTCGGCATAATTTTGTTGTGACAGGGAATTCTTTGGGCGTTCTGCGTGTTTGTCAAATTCCTGTATATCGGTGCATATTCTTCGATACCGGTAGGCCTGACAATATGGAATACCCGTCTTGCAATGTCTTGGATGGCTACTGTTGAAATATAGGTACATTTGCTGGTCTGTAGGCTTTCTGTAAAGGTTTGTTGAAAGGCGTTCATTTTTGACAGAAACAGTCACGTCCAAGAAGTTAATGCTAGTTTTAGAAATGCTATGCGTGAATTTAATTGATGGGTGGAGCTCGCTGAAATCCCATATGAACTGTTGAAGGCTCCCCTCATCGTGGTTCTATATAATGAATAGGTCGTCCAAGAATCTTCTGTAATACAAAGGTTTCAAGGCATGCCCCTCAATAAATGAGATTTCAAGAGATGCCATAAAGTTGCTCGCAAAATTCGGGGCCATTTTTGTGCCCATTGCAGTGCCACTGACCTGAAGAGTGCTTCGACATCAGTTTAACTCATCCCCCGAAGAAGGGAGGACCCCTCCCGAAACTGTTGGAAAATTAATATTTAGATCACTGTTGACAACGCCTCCGTTGTATTATATATATATGAGAAAGGACGACAAACGTGCGAAACAAGCCTTACTGACGTTTCGGCAGAAGGGCCTGCCGTCGTCAGAGTTCACTCTGACTCTATCTATCTATCTATCTATCTATCTATCTATCTATCTATCTATCTATCTATCTATCTATCTATCTATCTATCTATCTATCTATCTATCTGTCTATCTATCTATCTATCTATCTATCTATCTATCTATCTATCTATCTATCTATCTATCTATCTATCTATCTATCTATCTATCTATCTATCTGCCGCTGAGTGCTCTCGGGGTAATTTCGTTTATTCCAGATATACCAACATTTGCTTGCGATAGCATCAATGTATGAGGAACTAGAATGGCAGACTACGACAGAAATTTAATGACACGTGTGTCATGTAAATCGTGACCCAGGAGCCTACACATTTGTGATATCGGGTTGGTAAGGTTATCTTGGCCTATATGCCATAATTTGCATGACATGACAAGATTGTGTAAGAAACCTTCATGACTGGTAATGACAAATGTATCATGAAATACGTGTCATATAATGGAGACTTTTGGTTTTGTTGGTACGACATATATTAAGTGCTTAGCGCAGACTTTCCAAGCCGGGACAAGACGAAGGGGGACACACACAGGCGCTGACTTTTGAAAGCGCATCCTTGTGTCCCACTTCGTCTTTTCCCATCTTGGCAAGTCTTTGCTAACGAGTAAACATGTGTCATGAAAAATATGACCTTGCCGCCAGTTTCTCTGTGCTCTCCTGCTTGTCTCATTAACTTGATATATTCTTGTTATATTGGCCATATGATCAGTTGAATAACTTTCATTAACTCGACGAAAAAGAAGCCGCAGCAGCAGAATTGGAGTACAAGTGACATATTAACCACACCAAGCGTACGCAAAGAAACTGACGCTTCAAATAAATGTAATATTGCCGGAAGCTTGTATTCCAAGGACACCCTCATAGCCTTGAAGTATTCACTTTTAAAATCACGTCAATTTTTTTCTCATTGCACCATGGTTGAACAAGCTTCCGCGCCTAATTACGCAATTGAACAGCAGGCGCGGCGCAATTTGTCTTCTTACTGCGAAGACCAATTGGCTGGTGATATGCGCCGCGTGTGGCATGTGCTTGAGAAAAACTTGTAAAAAAAACGAAGTCTTGCCCCGCACTGATTGGCTCCTCGGAACCGCTAAGCGAGGCGTACTATCGCTTTCAGTATGAGCTACACCACGCGAGCGCGTAGCCAAGCGCACAAGGTAAATGTAACTGGTAGTGAAGCTTCCATAGAAGTTCATACGTTCAGAAAATGGCCGCTCATCAGCTGCTCATAGGGCCTAGCGCCATCTGTGTGAGGAAGCAACGCTTCCGGCGGAACAAAAAATAAAGCGGATGTGACGCAATATTCGGTCAAAAAGTGACGTTATTTTGTTGGCACTAGCGCGAAAGTTGACCTCAAAATAGTTTTCTTAGACCCCTGATCGCTAAGGACCCGCGCTAAGGCGAGCCGACAAGTCCATGACCAGTGCGCTTGACGCCAGCTGAACTAATATCGACTCATGACTAAACAGCGGTGTTTAAGTGTACGGCCTTGTAATTCGCGGTAGTTTTACCATGAAACCTTATTTTCCGAGCTCTTGTTCTGCGTTCATGCTATCTTCCACAACGGGATTAAAGTAAGAAGTAGCGTATCTCTTATGTTTGCAGCGTTCCTATTTGCTTTGCACGTGCGCAGGGGCCCTAAATAGCCCATTGCTTGTGTGCTTCAGTCCTAACGAGAAGAAATGACGCCTCGTCACGCCGAAATGATGACATTTCCGGTTTAATAAATAGCCACAATAACGCAATTTTATTACACCCTACACAATGAGCAACAAGTGTCGTAATAAGTACAAAAAGTGCGTACATTACGTGCACCATGTTTTGCCCTGTGTTCTGTAAATTAACCTTAGGTGTAACGTATGCAGGCATGCGAATTGTAGCGCGACAGATAACTTAGCGATCTGCTCACCGATAACAGGAAATATAGTAGGCACTGCGTGTTCAAGAAGGAAACCGGGCAGCAGGACTACTGATCCATGAAAGTCCAGCAAGTACACTACTACGAACTGTTGCCCCGGTCTCTTATCTAGAAGAGATGGGCCGCCAGGCGTACGCGTGTTGCCATTGCATCCTTGCACACCACATCGTTTCCGCGGGTACCGAGGAAAGTGTTCGGCGGTAAATGTTAGCCGTGTCGTCCCGTTTCCCGTTGAACACCGTAATCAACACGTTCACGAACGATAAAGCGCACCTTGCAACCTCGAGGACAGCAAAAATCAAATTCTCACCACAATAATTTAGAGAATGCGAAACACCAGAACACGTGAAGGGCGTGTCGTCGCAGACGAACTTTACGAGCACGCCTTTCCATGCACCGCAAGGGCTGCACTGAATAACAATGACGTGCGCTTCTCTTCAGGGGGCGCTAAGAAAAGGTTTTTCGTAATAATTAAACACTGTCATATCTCGTTGGCACATTGCACCTACATAATATTGTTCGGGAAATAAATGTCATTTGTAAGACATAAGGACATCTTCGCCCTCGATGAAAACGTGGTTTTTGGCCATTAGTGTTTTGTTCCCTCCAAACATAGTCGCGCTTCAACTGCAGCACCCATAACTCTTCTTGCTGGCGTCGTTGGCAATAGGTTCTGAACCGCTTTTCGCCCGAAGCTTCGCGACCTATTTGGATCGACCTTGGAGCGCACAACGAGGCTGTACAGTGGCGCCGATCGTGTCATATTTTGGACTCTTCGGGAGAAAGTTTCGCTGTTCCTGCGATCACGCATCACTCCCACTTGTTTGCTTTCACCCTCGCCCTCCATTATTTTAACGAAGATTGTGCAACTTATCTTGCCTTATTCAAAAAAAATCGAGGTGCTCGCGTCAAGCCACTGCGGCAGTTGTCATTTTTGAAGCTTACAGAGCGAAACGAGGGCGAGCGTGAAAGCAAATAGAGGCGATGCGCGCTCGCAGGATCAACCGAACCCTCCCCTGATAACTCGAAAACGTGTCACGATCGGCACCACTGTACAACGTTACAGGGAGCTTGGCCAGGCGCTCCCGCGGTGTAGCTCATACTGAGCGCGATAGTATGTCTAAGTTACTTCTGGCAGTGTTCATTTGTGGGCGTGGCGAGCTCCATTAGGAAATACTTCCTTGGTATTCGGAAGGCACTGTGTATTTGCATGCATCGTGTCATAGGAAATCCTCCTATACCTGAAAAAAAAGGGTGATGAGCGACGCTTAATCGATCCCTGAAGCAGGGTGGAAACATTCCATATTTTGCGAGTCATCAAGATACATAGAGCACTAACCTTGTAGTTTAGTATTAGCTTAACGAAAATGGTCTGCAGAAACCAATATTTCAGCCTGACAAGCAGCCAAAATAACTTAACGTGGGAGCAACATCCAGGAAATAATGATGAGCTTATAGATCATTTCACTTTTTTTCGTCTCATCGGTCACGTATTTATCGAAATCCTAAATGATTAGCCAATAAGTCAAATAAACAATTTTCCTGAATTGAATTGAAGGCTTGCAACGTATAAAATTACAAATCGTTTGCTGTTGCATAATGCAGTGTAAGCTCTGAAGGTTCGCATAGGTATTTCGCCAGGACCGCAAATAAGCGGCTACTCATATTTCTTGCACGAGCACCTTTACATAAATGGAAAAATAACACCCTTAGTAACCATTCCCAAAATTAGTAACCAAGACATTTAACAAGTACTATCAGTTGCGGTTTTCCACGACGTGACGCAGACATTGCATATCTTTTTGTGCGGTCCTTCCTCGGTCATAAATGTTCAATTGCTCCTTTCAGAACCTACCAACGCTTCCCACGCAGTCTCTCGCCTGACCACATGAGCGACCGGAAACAGGTAGGCTACCGCTACAGAAGAATAAAACGGGCCATTCATGTAGAAACACCCACTTAGTTTACCTATTTTTATTCCTTGGGTTACTTTTATTTCAACATTTAGGGAAAAACGTAGCCCTGTCAGTACACAACAAGGAACACAAAGTGTTTCTGCTTGGTGTAGTGCTAATGTACTCGGATCTGAATTCGAAGGTGACACGTTCGAATCCTAGATGTAGGGAACAAAAAAGAGCCACCATGACACAAGTTACTATAAGACTCACAAGAAACAAGAGTTGAAGAAAAATATGAGCAAAACAGAAGGGGAATTTTATATCCGCAGAAGTGCTTTTCGTAATGGTAGGGGTGAAATACAGTACTGTAAAAGCCATCGAACAAATAGTTGTCGTTGTGATACACAGTAAAGAAGGCGTCATGATCGCATTGAAAAGTAGATATGAAAACCACAGATTTTTTTTTCGTAGTTATATGAAAATAGGAGCGCGTTTCCTTAGTATATAAGCATTACACCGGTGTGTAGCTTCGGGATGTTTTCTTTTTAAATCTGAGTTATCTTAAAGTGAACAGTATTGTAACGGAGGCTTCTCGTAATCTGAAAGCTTGTACAATGTTTGCGGAGACATTTGCGACCAAACTGGCAATTTGTATTGTGAAAGCTGCGTTAATCTTGTAACACTAGTTCGAACGCAAGATTTCTAGGCTTGTTTATGTCGACGAGATGGTATATAGATATATTGCTACACTCCTGAACATTCTCAATAGGTATTAAAATATCGAAACTTTTCTCTGTTTTGCGGATGATCATGTATTGGTGGAAAATACGTTGTGGAAGCTTCCATAAATCATGTAACGCTGACAGTTTTTGTGTAATTAGTTACTGTATTTGCATGCTGCTCTTAATACTGGCGGATGCAAGCAAGAACCTGTTTAATTAAAAACAGATGTACACGTGATGGATACGGTACTTGTAACCTTTCAATCTAAATCACAAATCTATACGTACTGATTTTGAAGCTTTTCAATGGTTGCAATAAATTCTTTAAATTTCTTCTGCTAAGATGTGCCAAAGTACCAAAACTACGGAATCGACTATTACGTTGTTCGGCTGAAATTGAGGTGGTGGGTTCAATAAGTGAATGAATGAATGAATGAGCGAATAAATAAATAAAAATAAATAAATAAATAAATAATTATGTTGTTATTATTTCACAACAGGCTGTAAAACATAAAGATACACAGAAGGACGTCCCGTAGTATAAAGTAAATTGGGACCTGCTGTACGTTATAAGTATAAATGTTTGATTGCCAACAACAGTAGCGTAGTACGATCACAGAACTATAAATATTAAGATACAGATATAAGTAAACGAAAATATTACATCAACAATGTATCAGCGGTAATTAAAACTAGGCAAAATAACATCAAAGATGAAAAAATAAAATAAAAAAGCAACAGCTTCAATACAGAATATCACATAAAAGGTTCTCCAATTCATGGCGAAATCTATGCGTTTTCTGCATTGTTCTTAGAAATAGTAAAGTATTAAATAATTATATCACTGCAAAGTAAACGGTCTCTTTTGTGCGTACTTTGGGCTGAATGAACTTGTTACGCTGCGCCAAACTAGTTGGCTTAGTATTTAGTAAACATGGTGAAGGAATTACATACAATGAGATTCCATCAATAATTAGTTTGAAAAGAAAAGTAGTAAGGTTGTATTTGACAAGCGCAGCGACATAGACAATGGTGTTTTATCGTAGCAACTGTTCCGCAGTGTAGGAAGGTAGATTTGTGATTAAGGGAATACCTACTGCGAAGGCTGCACTCTAGTGGAAGCCAAATGCAATAACACTGATGTAATTAGAATTACGAACGGGTCAATGATTTACTTCCGCTATAAGACATTTCACAGCCGCACACAATGCCTTGGCTCTCAAAGACATCGTGGTTTTGCGACATAAAACCCACGAATCTATCAAATTAAATAGTCCTGAAATTGATGCATTTCAATATTCCCGGTTATGTGAATAGCAGGAGAAGAATAATGTTCGGTATAATTTCAAATCAACCTTAATAATCGGTATATTCCTCCATATTCCATATTTCTTAATATTCTCTATATTTTCCAATTAATCTTAATAAACCGTATATTCCCTATATTCCGTACATTTTCCTATTAATGTTAATTCAAAAGGTAATCCTAAAAATAGTCAATCTCTTAAACAGGATGTTAAAGTAAACACCATAGTCGTTGAGTGACCATGACGCGTCAATCTGAGCAAGACGTCACTGGCGTTACGATAGTTCCGCAATCGCGCTCGAAATCTTTTATCGCTAAATGAAGATTTCAGGTGCAAAAATAACCGCAACGAAAAATCAAAAATACAAAGGAGAGAGATATAAACAACTTTATTAAACAAAAAAAAGTATCTTTAATCGTGGGGCGGTGATTCACTTCGGAGAATTTCTTTCTTAATTACCTGCAGAAGGTTTATTTGGAAGACCACGTAAACAGGCCACAAAAAAATGGCTCAATGTGCGGTTTCTCCCTTTTTTTCCCTTGACATGAACTTAGTAAGTACAAGAAGGTGGTAATTAGTTTCCGCAATGTCGTTTCTCTAATGTAATTACCTTATAATTCGATACCCAGATAGCGTTGTCACACAAAATTGCATTATCGAATTTCATTTAGGAATTAAAGCTAAAGCTGCGTGGCTGTCCTTTTGTATGGCATTTAGCTATACAGGAATGATTATTGAAATAGCTTGTTTTTGAAAGCTGCGTTTATAGAGTTGTTTTCGTACTCATGGACTGTTATTATGCCCTGCACAAGTTTTCTTTTTTTGCATGTTTACCAACTGATAAATTTGCAGAAGCACACGCTGTTGGGCTAGTCGGTTCATGTTCTTTCAGAAGCCACGGAAGTGGCTATTTCGCGCAAAGAAAACACAAGGGGAGGGATAAGGGGAGCGCAATCCCCTTATCCCTCCCCTTGTGTTTTCTTTGCGCGAAATAGCCACTTCCGTGGCTTCTGAAAGAATGAAAAATTTGCGCCGCTAACTAGCTTAAATGATGCTGAACCTATTACCTCCTCCCTTCATTAGGCCCTCAGGCACATGCACCGAGACACGCGCTAAACTTGTAAAACTCTATTCATACATCTGCAGCGTCGAAGCGACGGATGCTTACAGCAGTCGTCAGATTTCCGTAAAAATGCTACTACATCATTCAACTAACACGAATCTATTGCACCTCTCGATTCCTTGTGTTCGTGAAAGAGAACTGGCATGTTCATTGCGACAAACTGATTTTAGGGAGCGCTGGCCCGGTTCACAGGTCATTACTTCCAGCGCTTCGTTGCAGTGTACAAGTCCCTTGTGTACTGAACTGCATTAGTGAGTTAGTTGAATATGGGCAATGCCCGAACTGTTTCCGGCATTACCACTTCGCTCCGAGGTGCCACATTACCCAGAGTTGGGCGAAAACGAATTGATTGGGAGGCTATCTTTCCTTGCCGTATGTACATACAACGACGCTCCGTGTGTATATATTTACCAGTGTCCAACAAATCGACGCCGACTTTGACATGTAACCACGAAGACCTTGATTCTTACGGGGAGGGGCGAATACATGTGCACACAGAGCAGTGCACGGCAAACGGCGCTCTAAACGTCGCTCTTGGAGCCTTGCAACTTAGCCAGCACGTTTTTTTATGATCTCAGCACGTACAGTAAATCAATCGATTAGTAAGTAAACGTACTTGACGAGAAAAATCTGTATGATCCTCCGGGTAAAGGCTTATGTGCATAGGTTGACCGCTTTTCGTCAAAACCCTTAGATTGGCAGCATACCACACTCAGGGTGCGAATACGCAGATCTGATTGTAATTTGCGTGTTTCTGGTGTGGGAAGCGGCCGCGTCTTCGCAACCTAGGCCAGCAGTCTCGGCCTCCAGTTCGCCAAGGTAGCCGCGCTTGAAACCCCCGAAGTGCCCGGCAGCAAGGCGCCAGCTCGAGCGCCTCGCACAATACACGCACTTCAACGTATTTTATCTCTCCGTGGCATCACTCTTGTGGCCGTACTTGTAATTTGTAATGATATGGCAACAGTTACGTAGTGATCACATCAAACATTCAACAAAGCATACAAAACGTTGCAGCACAAACAGAAACTACGCTGAGATTAAAATTTGAAAGGTTTTGCGCGCAAAGAAAAATGAAGGAATTGCGAGAAAAAAACTCACATTGTGTAAGGATAATATTACGGCGAGCACTGACAGATGGCACCAGTCAGTGGAGTATTTTCAAAAGGACGAAAAAAGAAGTTAAACGACAATAAAGGAAACTTATCGGCTTTGTTTCGTTACCACACCTCGTCCGTTGCGCTTCACTAAACGAGGAAAAAATATCGGAGTGCAAGTGAAAACGAGACTGGAGAAGGCAAGAGAGAAGGAGTTTTGCCAGCCTTCAGAATAACTGCAATTTAGGTTTGTTGCTCCGAGTTGCCAGGTCCACAACGGGATAAGCAGCTACAAACAACTTCGAGAAGCAGCCAAACAGATAGTCAACTATGACGAGAGGTACAAATGTAGCCAAAAAAGGAGTCACATTTCAGAAGAACCATGGATCTGCTTTATTGTGCTACTGGGAAGCCATTTATACAGTGTATATATGGCTAAAGCAAAGAGCGCCTTGAGTAACCTGCTATAAATAAATATTTACCGAAGTCAAATAAATGCTCACACAATTGGCATCATAGCGGTGCTTCAGGTGCAAATTTTGGAAGTAATTTTAGCAGTCATGTCTGGAGGGGTACTTAGACTGAATATCGTAAAGCTCCTCAGTCGGCCTCCTAACTTTATCCGTGGAATCGAGAGTGCGACCACCATGCATTGTGCGACTGAGGTCAGTTTTAGTGAAGCTTTTCAGTCAGGAAACTCGCATGGCGTTTCTGTTCGATCTTGACAGTACAAGCACTTTCACTACTCCATCTACATGATGTTCGAATGGGTTTCTACCGGACAAATTATTGTTGTTGTATGTCTTCATCCACAAATTTACTACTGCTTCGCATGCACTGATCCAGTCCACTTGTAGTCACCGCAGCTTCTATTCCAATTGGAGCTTTCCACATAAACGTTTAGATCCTTTGGATATAATGAAATCGCCCGCATCCAGTTGACGATTATGGTGGGCAGGATTGAAAAAAATTGAAGTTTCATGACGTTCATCGCCCTAAACATTCCCAGAAGTTGATGTGTAAGGAGCAACACATATTTCCATTCAGTTTTGCCGTTATGTGAGCGTGCTCACATAACAGATATCATCTCGCAATGAAAGATACTCGCAGGTATCATTTGTCCCCCAAAAATAGGGCAGTCCTATTCTGGCTTGTAGCAAGAAATGCTAATAATAATGATGTTGTCCAGTGGCTCTGCCAACGACAAAAAAAGCAGAATGATGAATAATGTCATGGTAGGTGCTACCCAACTTCACAAAAATTATGATTTCTGGCGTAGTGGGTACGTTGCTTGTGTACTTCTATTAGTAGCCACAATAGATTTTACAACGGGTTCTAGAAATGCCACTCTTCCAGCTTTCGCTGTGACTTTGCTGAGCTTTCCGCGCAGACCTGGCGTTTTTGCCCCCTTCGAGGCACGCTCTGCCACTAGGCACGCTTAGCAGATGAGCCAAGTTATATGAAAACTGGTAGCGAAACTTCCATAGAGGTCCCTGTGTCAAGTAGTTGACGGCTCGTTGCTACCGTCGCCTTCTACGCATCGCGGAACAACTAAGAAGAATCAAAAATTTTAAAAAATAAAATATTACGTGACAACCGGAAGCGGTAGCGACGTCGGGCATTAACGCTACATGGCGTGAAATTGATTTTTTTTAATTGCTGACATTTTACATGCTTTTGAAAACTACGCGATGTATTGCGTCTTCATCGCTCGCCAGTTGCATGTGCGAGAGGAAAGGAAGATCAACAAGAAAGATTGGGGAAGCAAGCTGCTTTTATTAGCCAAATAGTGTACTTGCTGTATACACAAAAATATTTTGCTGATGAACAACTTACGATACAACGGCTAACGAACGCAATAGCACAGTAGTTCGAAAACTCACGTTGCCCAATCGGGAAAAACCCTTGGAGCGAGCGAGCAGCCTCGAAAGTACCACTTTGGCAACATTACAGTACAGTGTTTATTTGCTTCCGTCGCGAAAGCGCCGTCACGAAAGGCGCGGATACGCCGGCCGTTCGCCAGCGAAAGCAGATCTGCAGTCACAGGAGTGGTTATCTACATATTCTGCGAGCTAGTTTAGCCTCTCTGAAGTGTCAGGCCAGTAAACAACACATAAGCAAATAAATAACCTACGGAAGATAGGCACGAAAACCTCGCGCAAAAGTGAGTGATGCATCGTTGACTAGACAATGCGCCGAAGCGGCGGAACCAAACCGGAGCCCACATAGCAGACTGCCTGCATACGGCCCCCATTTATGGCGCTCGGCCAAAGAAAATGAGGGAATCAGCTATTTAGCCATGTGTCAGATATACCGTTAGGTAAATTTCTAGTTACTTTGGCTTACGTAAGATTAAGGGTATTTGAAAAACAATTCGACTGAGTTTTTGGTTTTCGTTATTTGTCGCCTCTTCACCTAGTCGCGCATCAATCATACGGCGGGCGTTGATGACTGTGACAATAGATTTTCGACCACTTTTCGTTTCAAGTTTCGCGACCGACATAATTTGCCCTTGGATGAGTGATGTTGCCCTCGAGGGCAGTAAGTGGAAAGCCTCAGCGCTTGGCCTACGCTCGTTTTCCGGCACACCGAAAGAAGCCAAGAATGGAATTTCGCTTCAACCACCTCATTCTTGATTATTTATGACGAAACCGCCTTCTTTTCCATCCCCTGCTGGTAAACATTGCGATCTTGCGTTTTTTTTCTCGGACTCCTTGTACCTGTATTGGGGCGCAGTGTGAACGTCCGTAATAAACGCGGCGCAAGCACACTTTGTGACTCGTGCCAAAAGGTGGTGGGACAGTTCAATTGTTTGAGCCAGGCGGACGCATGAGGACTGCCAGCCGCTGCGGTGGCCGAGTGGCAACGATGGTCGGCTGCTGACCCGAAAGTCGTGGGTTCGATCCAGGCCACGTTGTCGCATTTCAAAGGAGGCAAATTACTAAAGACTCGTGCACTGCACGATGTCTCAAACTAACGAAAAAACGAATCAACCAGCATAACAGTAACGTATTCTTGTCGCTGGATACATTTAACGGGCGCAGGCCCAAATTATAGTTCGTTCACTTTCGGCCGTACTGTCAGACTTGCAGGACGTTATGTCCAATGCTTTTCGTCCTTCAAGTGACGAGAACAACTTTGCGATTCACTCGGCCTACCATGACAGCAACGTCACCGAAGGGATCCATGCGCGATACTTATTCATTTTGGCGAACACTTCGAAATTGTTGGATATTGACCGCCGCATTTTATTGCAGGCATATGGCGCATAAAATTAACGTATATACTTGCTGTCATATAAGACGCATTTTAAGACATGAAGATCTCTGACTGTTTAATTTGCTGCACTCAGCTCCCCAGCGGCGGTCAAATTGCTGTTGTCTACTCTACGCGCTCATCGGTGCGGTGACGCGAAAGATCACGAAACAGATCTTTTATTTATTAGCGAAAGCTGGCAGCAACGGTAGCAGCATTTATGTTATTCACAGCTATTAATGGAGTTTAACGTTTACAAGCAAAGCAGTCGGTTTAAAGCGTGTCGCGTAGGTTTTTTGTCAAGAAGTTTGCACACATTCGCACCTACAGCAACCACTTCAGGCGAACGCCAGTGCACATCGTGCCACCACGCAGATATACGCGCGGACTATGTGGACTATTGGTGCGCGGACTATTGGTGCCGGAGTTAAGTCTTCGAGATGAGCCGCCGTAGCGAAAAAAGCATGCCGCGTGGTGTTTTGGCTCTAAACTACTACTAATGGAGAACTATGTTAAGGAATTGCGTTATATAACAGCTGCGCAAAGTTCTAGATTTGGTACCTTCAATATTTTCATGTAGCAAATTTGTGACGCATCGTTCTAAACCTTGATCACTCCCTTTTTTGTCTGCATGAATTGGCCTAGGTACTTAACATACATGAAATGTAGTAAATTATTGATTGTTATTGTGAAGAATCCTTAAGTTAATAATTCTGCTGCCTTGATTGCAGAAATGCATAGACAGCTTCGATAATCAATTATTCGGCACTACATTTATTCTCAGTACTCAGATTTTATTGTAAAAAGGAACAAATAATAAATTAATAGATCGCCTGATTTACTCTGTGGTTTCTGGGTGCTAAAAACGGTATCTGATACTGTCTCTTTGAAACTACAAATCCAAATTTATCACAAGTGCGTGCTACACATAGGCGCTGGGTGAAAGTATTTTATCACGAAAGTGTTTGCTGGACAGCAGTAGCGATATCTTGATCAAGGCAACGACGTAAGTAAAAGAGCATGCTCGTGTTTCTTTAGGTTCCATGCCAGTCGCAAGGTTGTTTTCAAAAAAAAAACATTTAATGGCTTAGAATAGTATGTGCGTTGGTAAAGAAGCGCCGCGTATATAGTGGTCCCTACTTTAGGTCACTTGGGCCATGTGGTTTTTAGCAACAGGGTGGCACGTTCCGCTTAAATATAGATCTGCCATGCGAGAGCAATAAGCCGTCCCCAAATATACACAAAACGTACAGACACGGCCACTGTTAGAGGTAACACGGAGCGGGTAACCACCCTCCGCGGAGCGCCACAAGGGGCTCCGCGCGAAGTTTTTTTTTTCTTTTTTTTTTTGGGGGGGGGGGGGAGTGATTCTTTGTAATAAAAAAACAGGAAGGGAAGAAAAATTGAGAGCCCCGCAACTGTCTATCTCTGGGATGACACCTCAGCAGTAGCTCTCAGGGAGAAGGAATTAGGAGGGGTGAAAATAATAATAGGAAAGAGTAGGAAAGGGGGGGATCCGGTCAGCAGAGTTCAGGGACGGGGCAACGATCGGCTAGAGGCACGAGGACATCACGGAAAGGCGAACCTTAACGGTGAGAGGTGCTCGGCTTGGCGGACGAAGTAACCGTCACGGCACGACGATCGGCGAGAGGCGGAGAAGACTCGGCATCGCGGACGACGCAACCGTTGCGCATGAATTCCACGGAGTGAATCTCGCGAAGTATTGCGGCGCACGAGCACTCAGTACTAGAGGCGGAGTTAGCTTCGAGTCGTCTGCTACGGTTCCTCTCACTTAGCCGCGAGCGGCGACACCTAGACTGCGCGCGCGCTTTACCAGAGCGCGTGCGGCGAAGCAGGAACCGTAGCTGACGACGAGCAGCTAACTTCCTCTAGCGCTGATTGCGCTTGCACTGCAATACTTCGTGTGGCACCCGCTTGGTGGTCCGAGGAGCACGGTGACGCGCGCCGTGTTACTTCTAACAGTGGTCGCGCCTGTACAAAAGGCAAGACATGGGTGTTTGTCACTTTGTTTTTCAAAAAAATGGAGTAAGTTTAAAGCATTATGTACTTTCTTATAAGAGCTCGATAAGCCATTCCCCGCCGCCCCCCTCCCTCAAAAGAAAGGAAACAGATGTGCACACTCCCTCATGCAATTGCCTACGACGACTAGATGGCGAAAGTCACCTCGTTCTTCTCCGTCGATTGTATTGTTGCCGTCCTAAGCTTTCCGCACCTAACGTGGCTTTGCACTGCCTCCGTGATTGGAAGATTCGGATGCTTTTTGCTCCTCACAAGGTCTTGTAGTGCCTCCGTGATCGGCCCACCTTTCACCAAGCGATGATGTCATGTGGCGACGTCATCGTGTGACGACACGATGACATCATTATGGCATCTCAAATTTTGGCAGCCTTTGACGCCGTGATTACGTAGCATGATGACGTCACATGACTATTTGCATCATTTTTGTTGACGCCGCCGCTGCCGACGGTCACTTCGCGTTTGAGGGGTCATTTAAACGCCTTTCGCCTAAGACGATAAGAAGGCGAAAGCACTTTTCTTCTTTTTCTTCTCAGCCGTTGTCTTGATCTTCCCCAGCCCCCGCCAAAAGCTTTCTGCACCTAACATGGTTTTGCACTGCCTCAAGTAACGTAGGCATTGCAAGCGCTCTGCCCTTCGCCTGGTTTTGCACTGGCTCCGTGATCTTCCCACCCTTGATCAAGCGACCATGTCGTGTAATGATGTCTTCATGTGACGTCACGTTATGTGACGTCTGCATGAAGTCACGAACTTTGGCGATCTTTCAGGTAATATGACGTCATATGGTTATGTCATCGTGTGATGATGATTTTTGCATTACTAGTATTGACGCCTCAGACGCAGGACGCCGATGCCGCCGACGCTCAAGTATCGCGTTTGATGAGGTTCCCAAGCCTTTCGCCTTAACGACTTCGCTGGACATCTGATGATGTCGCGATGACTTATGAAGCATCACAAATTCTGGCTGCTTGTGACGTGATACTTATGCCATATGGTGATGTCATCACGTAATGACAACTTTTAACACGAAAGCGTTTTATGCCGGGGTCGACCAAGACTTCAGTGACGTATTTCCGTCACGGAAATGACGTCGAAAAAATATACACGAACAGATGTCAAAGAAAAAAAAGGTTCCGTCAATGGGCATCGAAACCACGCCCTCTCGGTCCGCAACAACATATGCCAGGCACACTATCCACTGCTCCACGGTCATATACTCTAGAGGTAGAATGTACTAGAATATTTTCAGTGGCGCAACCGGCGGCCGTGGAGCGGCCCATTTTGTGTAGAAAATAGCGGCGGCGCTGAAGTCGACTACTCTTGAAAGCGTCCCCCGGCATCGCAGGCGGCTGCTTGCCGGTGCGTTTCAGAGGCGGCGAGAGAAAGCAAGAAGAGTGTAGAAATGAACGCTCCATCGCAACTGACCCACATTAACGTGCCGGCTACAACTAATATGTGCCGTGCGAGCCCCTGGCAGACTCGAGATTTTCTTTTTTTTTTTTTTGAGTGAAGCTCCTTAGGCCCGCACCCCGCCGTCGCCATCGAAGCTCCCTGCAACACAAATGCGGCGCCGTTGCAAAAAGACAATAAAACGACGCGCGCGGAAAGAAGAAAAATAAATAACTAAATAAACAAGGCGCGCGCGGCGTTCGGCGCGCGTTGCGCGAAAAAAAAAAAAACAAGGCGCGCGGCGCAAATAAACAGTTTCAAAACGTACATTAGTCGTTTGCGTTCCATTTGTAAGGAGCGTGGCTCATCGGTTGTATTCGTACACAGAACAACTACTAACTTTTTAAATATTTTTTACGACGCGCAGAGTGATTATACGTTGTCGTGCTGTGGTGAAACGCGACAATAATGTAGTCCTAGAAAACGTTTTTGTTAACCTGCCGTTTCTTGAAATTTGCTCTAAGCATTTCTTCCACTTGGACGCAATGTATGCCGCGTTAGGCTCAGGGAATTCAGGCACTGCCCACGACAATGGAACGGCGAATTTATGCAGTTCGTCAACGGAGGCGGCTTCCTCAGAAGCCGCCTCCGTTGGCTCACAGCATATCCACGGAGTGAATGATCATGAGTGGGCGAAGCTGCGGAGGTTCATCGGTAAACCGTGAATCTTCCGTGAATTCTGCCCAGTACATCATCACCGACGTGAGATCGGTCGCGTTTATACTAAACGTTCGATGAGTTATGACGACTTGCAGCTCACTTTGATTTTACATGTACGCTGTGAATTTTCATTGTTTAAAAAACCATTGCTTTAGAAAACATCTGGCGTCTTTCGTTAAGCAGCTGGCATCTTTTCGTTTTGCTTTAGAAACATCTGGCGTTCTTCCGTTTTGCTTTTAGAAAACATCTGGCCTATTTCGTTGGTTTATTTCATCAATCGACGGCGTTTTGAACAAAATTTTTATTGTTTAATCACGCACAGGAGAAATCTCACCAGGCACTACCTTGGAGGTAAACAATGGCTGCTAATGGGAATGAGAGACAGAAGAAGTCGGCTTTTAGCTAACACTTACACTTCTACTTCTACTAACGTTTCCTACTGGAACATGCCAATGGCTGCTAATGAGGAATGAGATACAGAATAATTCGGCTTTTAGTTAACGCGCACGCTGCGAATTTTTTATTGTTCAACAACACACAGGAGAAATCTCCCACCGGCACCACCTTGGAGGTAAAGACCTGGTACTAGCGTTAAGACTGGTTGCGCACTACGACGGGGACGAACGGGTGCCGCTTTAAAGAGCTTCGCCCCTAAAAGCCATATCTTGCGGCTTTGGTTCATGCGGGCGTACACAGTCTTGCACCCGGGCGCGTAGCAGTGATTTAAACACTGTTCTCTTTTTAGGGGCGTAGCTCCTCTTAGTCTAACCTTTTCACGTCTCCGTTGTCCGGCGTATCTCCCGGCAGCCGGCAGTAAACGGCAGTATCTGTCCGGGGGTGGTGGTGGTGGTGTGCGGCGTGACCACCCTTACTGCGCATGCGCATACCCTCTCCACACACCTCCTCTCCACTCCCCCTCACCATTCCCCCATGTCCTCTGCCCCTCTCCCCTTTCCCTCTCCATTCGTCGCGTTTTCAATAGAACTTCAATTTTGCCAATGCGTTAACACACCGCGAGGTGGCGACCTCAGCCAAGCGTCGTAAAAGCGTCGGCCTCGCTCATAGCTCTGCGACGCGCGCCTGCCTCACCTGATTGTAACACGGCGTTCCCCACTCACGCGCTCGCCCCTAGAAAAATCGCGGCCGGGCTACCGGGGCGCCACGACGCGCTTTGCGTTTCCCTTTAGTCCGGCCGTGGCGTTCAAACACATTTTAACATGCCGCGGTATGGTGACCAAGTTCTGCGTCCAATATGCGACGCTCTTCTGGACATCACACCTAGTTCTCTGATTACGCTTTCACCGTTGACTATTACAGCTACCACAAGGGTTTGTTTAATCATTTAGCAGGGACGTTAGTCGTCGGGATGGAGATGTACCACCTATCATCACAGTGGGCACATCCTCGTTAAACGGTGCTATATCTGCCAGACATGAACATACATTGTGCAAACACTCGTATATCAATGTAGAGTAAACATTCAGTTACTTCTGTAAGGGCACGCTTTACTTTCGTGCTATTCCGATTCCTATGACGGAGGGATCAACCATGTTTTTTGCATCACTCGTGTTGACTCAGGCGCTAAGGTACGCCGACCCCGACAGCCGATTTTCGCGCCTCATGAGGCACCTAAGGCTGCCGCCTTAAAACATACGATCAAGCAGATTTTGATTTTGCGCGGAAAAAATACGCATGTGTGTTTAGGACATAGGTTGCTGAGTTTTGCACAGCACGGGCGGTACATTGTAGACACTTACGAAGGCACAGAAAAACAGAAATGCAGCTCAATACTTCGCAACCTATGTTCAACTTGAACCAACTAGCCCAAAGGAGTGCCTAGGACAAAAAAATGTGTGCAGTTGCACTCAACGTGAAAGCTGTAGGAAGGGCGCAGCAGTGACTCGCGTGCCCTTCAGTTCACGGGCAAGCGCTCGCTGGTATTCCTACTGTGCAGCCTGGTGGGCGTCCATGGCGGGAAAGGAAACATTCACTTGTGATGGAGAGGCGCCCTTTCCCCCCTCCTGTTACTCCTCCTCACCCGCACATCGTCCTTTTCACCAGCACTTCCCTTTCCCACTCCTTGCTGTACTATACTATACATACTATGTACGTATACTACTAATAATAATGATATTTGGGGTTTAACGTCCCAAAACCACGATATGATTATGAGAGACGCCGTAGTGGAGGGCTCCGGAAATTTCGACCACCTTAGGTTCTTTAACGTGCACCTAAATCTAAGTACACGGGCCTCAAACATTTTCGCCTCCATCGAAAATGCAGCCGCCGCGGCCGGTATTCGATCCCGCGACCTTCGGGTCAGCAGTCGAGAGCCATAACCACTAGACCACTGTGGCGAGGCTATATACGTATACTATCTTACGCATGGCTATGCTATGCTGGGAGCTGCTTGGCACATGCTTCTCTTTGCCACTCCTTGCTGTGCTATACTGTACGCGGTAACGCTATGGTGTACCATCTCACCTCCTGCTTTTCCGTCTCGTTTCTGTCCTCCGTACCTTATCACCAACCACCCCCAGCCTCACTTCCCGTTCTCATCATGTTTCTAAACAATGCTATATAAGGGTATGCAATGGTTTAACCTCTTCTACTCCACGTTTCCTTCCTCTTCACCTTCACGACACTCCTCCTCACCTTCAGTTCCATTTCCCACCCCTTCAATATACTATACTAATCGTGGCCATGGTATGCTGGGAGCTGCTTGGAACATATCCGCTTTCTGTGGTGCATACCCGCCCAGTTTTGTGTGTGACGCCTCCCGTAGCTTTGACGAGCTCAAATAGTTCCGCTGTTAGTATTCTTTCTAAAAAAATCACCGACGATTACGCTACTGCCAAATGTGAATTCTGAGCATAGCTTCGTTTTGGGGCAAGGCCAACACTTTTTGAAGTTTTGGCTTTCCGCAAGGTATCGACTACGAAATAAATAATGATTTTTATAAAGTAGCACAGCACCCACTACGCCATTATTTGTCTTTCTGCGGATACGCGAGGTACTCGCTACACATCTGTAAGGTATTATGTGCACTTTGTTGATGCTGCATGTGGCTGATGACCATGAACAATTATGGCTGAGTGTCTTTCAGTGGGTGGGAAGCATTAAACCGCAAACTCCTTGCGCGATTAGCATTTTGTGATAACTGGTTGTTTTACTCTTCTGTCACGCTATATTGCATAGGTTAACGCGATACCTTGCCCGACATGACGCCTGTGTAGGGCATTTTTGCAAATACGTTTGAAGCACCAGCCTGCCTCTGTGGTACAATACTCGACTGCCACGCGAAGGGCCCTTGTTCAACTCCCCTTAGATCCTGGGTAATTTTCCTCATTTTATCTTTTCATGTTTATCGGTTACTTTTTCATGTCTATCGGTGATGCCACCAACTGCGACGCCTAAGAGTTGCGCTCTAGAAAAGCTTCAGGCCATCTTATCGTTCATTTCAAGTGTCTTTATCAGCACTTGCCTGTACGATTTGTTGGAATTTTGGTTGGCTTGTGCAAGGATCAGCTTCCCTCGCATCCACGATTATGTTGACAATATGAATTCGCGCAATCTCTGCTTTGTTGAGGACTCGGAATAACCTCCAATCCCGCAGCTGCTAACAGCATTCAAAAGAAATGCGCTATACGAACATTACTAGAATGCTATCCTATACGAACTAATTACGTGCTTTTATACTACTTACAGAAGACTTAGACCCCTTCAATACTCGCTCTCTGATGTAAGCGAAGTAGATATTGACAAGCCTCTAATCATGTTCTGCTCCTTCCAGCACTATTCTCACATCTTTTTTTTTTTTAGTTTGATTCTAACGGCTGGGCCTTCCGTTCATCTCGCGCTTATTTATTCTAATTCGAGAAACGAGAGCGAAATCCTTCAACGAAATGGGTGTTCAAAAAGACGCTATTTACATTTAAATAGAACGTCGCGGGAACTCGAGAAGGAGAGTTTGCTTATTCATTTAGGAAGCGCACGTGATATTAGTGAGAATCCTGCAGGTCCTATGCTAAAGACACGAATCAGAAACCTCTCGCAGGAGCGAATTTGCATAGAAAGAGCGATTCTGAGTGAAAATCTTGAGGAAGAAAATACACGCAGCTCATCGATGCGATGACTGCGGCCGCGCCAAGACTATAAAGGGCAACAGAGCATGGGAAACCCCGTTGCGTCCATAGAGTGTCGCCAGCAGACCTTATGTGCACACAGTATGTTACGCGTTGCCTTTGTCGCGTTGATTCTACGCTCCAGTATTCAGCCCACTACGCCGTTCATTCACACCGCCTTGCTCATGGATGAAGAATGACAAAAAGGAATGCGCGAACACCGGGATGAGAGCGCAGAGAGCGAGATGTCGCTCGGATTCAGCTTTCTGCTAGCCGACTGCGTACGCTCCACCGATGCGGATACCACTACAGTGGGGGTGGGAACAGCGAAGACGGCAGAGAATTGGAGAAACGCAATCGCGGCAGGTAATTAGGTGACGACGGGCGCTTCCTCACACTCCACTGTCGTCGGGGAAGTCGTCGCTTTGTCGCTGCCCAACTGTTACAGGCAGGTGGGCGCCATTCTTTCTTCGTCCCCCTCTCACTCCTTCTCCATTTGATCCTTGTTTCGCAGCAGTACAAGGATCTTACCTTTTGTTTTGGGTTTTGGCTAAGACGCAAGTGCCGAAACGCTGGGCACTAGTACCGTCCCGGTACCCATTCTGTCTTTTATATTCACTTTAATTCTATTGAATTGCAGATTCGGTTATACATGCAATTTTGCGTTTGTGCCGTGTTTCTTCCCTTTTATGAAGTACATCCTGTGTGGTAATCAGATCCGTTTAACAAGTATCTGAGAGAAGGCACGTATTGAAGACTTCCCTTGGGAGGTGTTTCCTCCCAGGCGAAGATCATCTCATCGGCCACGTTGTTGCATTTCTATTTCCTGGTTGCGTTTTATCATTTACTTGCGCAAAGTAAGCAAGCAACCAGCTTTTTCTCTCTTTGCACACAATCTTTCATAAGAGGCACTAATGAGTTTTTAACGACCGCTCTTTCGTGACCCAGCTCTGTACTGCCACCGTGGGCGCTTGTTGGATTTATATCACTTACTTCGCGTCCTTACTTATCATTTGAGGCACTACCTGCAGCGTTATTCCTCATTGCCTACCTCTAGTGCCTGCTTCTCCCTGATCATAACTTGTGAGTTTTGTTTCTTGTCTAGGTCATGGGCCCTAAAATGCTTAAATGCGCATTTGTTTACTTTCCGTGTGTGCCGATAAATATGAACGTGGGTTATACAAGAACGCTGTAACAACAATGCCAGCGGTGAGAAAGATCTCGAGCTTGTATGGGTACTTCATTATGCAACGTAATTCTCGGCGATAATAAATTAATATTATTATTATTATTATTATTATTATTCGCCGCCAGGTGACGTGGACACGTCCGAGAGTGTCAGTGTGATGCCTGCGACAGCCTCTCTGCAGCAGTAACTGAGGGTGGAAGACAGAAGAAACCCGCCTCGTTTGGAGCTATGAAGACATCCACTATATCTGTAGCTCAACGACCACAACGGCCACAATGGCCAAAGGCTATTTTTGTTACGAAGCTGAGCCCGGACACCACTGCTGCTGGCATCAAAAAACATATTGCTTCATTGGATATGTCTCCCGTCTCCTGCCGCCGACTTCAAACAAAATTCCAGTCATATTCTTCATTGCATATCGAAGTTGACGAGGATACACTACAACGCCTGAATGACCCTTCGATGTGGCCCCTCGGATGCCTTTACAAGCCATTTCGTGGGGAGCTGCGCGTTGACATGCTTCATCCCTCTGAGCTAGTGCCTGGAATCGAAAGTGCCGTGTAACGTAAACATATTCTACCAAAATGCTCGGGATCTGCGTACCAAGACACTCGAGTTTTTCTCTAATGTTCTTTCGTCTTCTTTTCCTATGATTGCTAATTGTGAAACCTGACTCGGCACTGAAATTCCCTAATCCCCGATCCCCCGATCTACACCACCTTCCGCCGTGACCGAGATTTCAGTGAAACCAAACAGAAAGGCCGTGGCGTGCTGATTGCCATTGACAATTCACTGAAATCCGTTAGACGGAAAGACCTAGAAACTATTGAAGAATCGATCTGGCTAGAAATCAACCTTGAGCGCCGTGAAAGTTTGTTGATTGGATGTTTCTATTTACCGCGCAGCATTTCCCCTGTCTCGTTTCATGATGTCATATCTTCTACTGAACTTGTGAGATCCTCTTATAATGGGCACAGAATTATCGTTCTTGGGCATCTCAATGCACCTGGAATTGACTGGAGCACACTTACCTTTTCTCCCTACAGTCATTTCACAGAGAAAAAGTGCAGCCTCCTCTTGGACTTTCTGGCGTTTAATTCCCTGCTGCAACATAATTCAGTCGTCAATTCCAGTGGCAACGTCTTAGACCTGTGTGTGTCAAACGATCAACCCCTTGAAGTTTCCCGCTCCAAAATCTCTCTTGTACGTCCGGACAAATTCCACCCACCACTTAACGTAAGATTATCTGTATCAGCCGAAACAACGCGATACAGCAGTCACGTAAGCCAATCTCCAAGATTTGCGTTCAAGCGAGGTGATTACACGGGCCTCTATCATCACTTGTCGACCGTTGAGCGGTCACAGGCTACTGACAAACCAAATGTTGATGACCAGGTTGATCGGTTTACGGAGCTTGTACTGAATAGCATGCGTAATTTTATACCCCAATATACACCTCAACTACGTAAATATCCCCACTGGTTCTCATCTGAACTTATCAGTGCACTGAAGCATAAAGATCACGCACACAGGAAATCTAAATGTTCTCCATCCAGCGAATGGAAGGAAGTGTTCAGCTTTTTCGAACTCTCTCTAAACGCCTATATAAACGGGATCATAGTTGGTGTATTGAATTCTTAGAAAAAAGCGCCTCTGACAGGCCGGCTGAGTTTTGGAAGTATGTACGTAAACGGTCTAGCAAAAGCGGAGAGTCCTTCAGGCTACTGAAGTCAAATGGGGTAGAAGTGCATGCCGTCGTTCACTGTTTTGCCATCCACTTCTCCGTTTATAGGATCTCAGACTCTAGCACTGATATAAGACAAGAGCCCAAAGCAGTTAGCTCATCCAGTGCTTTGTCGCTGGATGAAAATCTTATCTGCGAATGCATTAAGCGCTTAAAAACATCCTTATCATGCGGTCCAGAAGGCATCCCCTCGGCCATACTAAAAGCTTATGGTAGTATATTTGTCCCAGTACTGACTACGATATTTAATAACTGCCTGGACGCTTCCACGTTTCCTAGCATGTGGAAAACTGCTCGTATTTTCCGAGTATTTAGGTCGGGCTCTAAAAGAGATGTTTCTAATTATCGCCCGATTTATCTACTATGTGCCACACCAAAGTTCTTCAAACTGGCTCTTAATAAAATATTGTCTTTTAGTGGGAAAAACTCGTTGATTCGAAATCAACACAGTTTTCTTGCAGGCCGCTCAACTACCACAAATCTTGCTAGTTTCACGACGCAGACCTCCACACCTAATTCTCAGAGAGGACAGGCTGACGTAATCTACTGTGACTTGAGCAAGGCTTTTGACGTAGTCAGCCACGCACTGATTATGGTTAACCGTGCGAACTTTGAAGTTTACTTGTCGATTTTAAATCTCTTGCACAGCTACCTGCTAAATAGATCTTGTTATGTTTCCGTAAATGGCCAAACCTCTTCTTTGTATAAAGTGACTAGCGGGGTCCCGCAAGGGTCAGTGTTAGGCCCACTCCTATTTTTAATTTACGTTAATGATGTTTCTTTTGTCATTCGTAGTTCTTCTTTCCTCTTGTATGCCGATGACATCAAGATATTTAAGGAAATTCATTCAGTTAACGACTGTCGCGTGATGCAGTCAAATTTATGTTCTTTTTCGAAATGGTGCAACGGCAATAACCTTTCTCTGAATACCTCAAAGAAAAAATTCATGTCTGTCACTCGCAAAACATCTAGCATGTCATTTCAATACTCTGTCAATTCTGTGTCGTTATGCTAGGTTTATGAAATCAGAGATATTGGTGGTGTTGTTGATAGCACGTTAAACTTTTCTGCTCACGTTAAGCGTGCTGCTATGCGGGGCCTTCCTTCTCTCGGATGTGTTTGCAGAATATCTCGAGAATTCAGTTCTCCTATAGCCCTCCACAAATTGCACACCGCAATATGTCTTCCACAACTTCAGTATGCGTCCGTGATATGGAATGGCATTGCTCAATCCAGCGGTAACACCATTGAACGGGCCCAGAAAAAAAGTCCTCAGCATATATAACCATCGCTTTGCTGCAAATCACTCTGCATCTCGTTCAAATACTGCTGGATTATCATCATTGCTATCACTTCACTGCGGACGAAATCGTTCTGATCTGTTATTTCTTTACAAGCTAGTTCGTGGTATCATATCATGCCCTGTACTTCTCAATTGTGTTAATTTTCGAATTCTGCGCAAGTTAACCAGAGAGAACAGACCGTTTCATGTACCCGCTGCTTCTTCCAACACTCTACCGTTCACAGAATACAAAGTCTCTATAATGTTAATTTTCTTGATCTTGACGTTTTTCATAGTCCACAGTCATTGTTTTTATCCGAGCTTTTCCCTGTCTTATAGTACGGCACGGTGTGCAAAGTCATCCCTTCTCAGTCTTTCCGCATAGATGTATATATATAATGCAATATTATTTTTCATTCCCCTTCAATATTTCTCGTGTTGTCTTATTTTACTCCTCCCCTTTTGTGTTCATTTCTCTTTGTGTACGCGTTTTTGCTCTAGTTATTTCTGAAGACTGTCTGAATTGTATTGTTTATTTTCATTGTTTTATTTTTGCGTGCGTCTGCACAAAGACCTTACGGTTGTTCCTGGACACGTTAAATAAATAATAATAATAATAATAATAATAATAATAATAATAATAATAATAATAATAATAATAATAATAATAATAATAATAATAATAATAATAATTATTATTATTATTATTATTATTATTATTATTATTATTATTATTATTATTATTATTAATTTTATTGTTCATTTCTACGGAGCTTCGCGCATTTTTCACGTAGTGTCGGACACTACGCAAATCATTTTCGCGTTAGTCTTGTAGCCTACCTCACACAATGTTTTATGCGATTTCATCTGTTTTATTTCATTGTCCTTCAGTACCTAACTAATGTTCTATAGAGTGATTCTTTTATAAGTCACCTATTTTATTCAGTTGTAGTTTCTTTACAAAGTACTCGATTTTATTGCAGTTTGCGGCGAAACATTCCGGAAGCGCGAAAATTTGTTTGTCTTGTTTTTTTTTTGCGATAGAAATTATATGGACAGTATCGGCTGGTTTTTGTCCGTTCCCGTAGCCGCCGCCGTCATGCACCGTATATGTATAAGTATGTATATATATATATATATATATATATATATATATATATATATATATATATATAAAAGCCCCAAAGAAAAATAATGAAAAAACAATGCTTCTGAAGCGCGGAATCGAACCAGGGACCTCTCGCTCCCCAGCGCGTGGCGGTAACCACTACGCCACGAAACGCATGCTCTCCAAGAAGCTAACGGCGAGCGTCATATACACACCCTTTAGCGCTGGCCGGACTCACGGCAGGCGCTTATAAGCGTTTCTTCATTACCAGCTAGATGGCGCGATGTGCGATGGGCGCTGGGTGCGCTTTCAAAGTCGTCGCCCGGCTCCTGCGAACGCCGATGCTCTGCGCCCTACAGGGCGTGGTCGCCTTCGTCTGCTTATCTCAAGGAAAGAAGGGGGGCGGGCGGGGGGTTGTATGTCTTGTGCTTTCCCCTCGATGTCCGCGCTGAAGTCACAGAGCGTACGAAGGTAACTTCGCTCGCTGCAGCGGCCGCGATTGCGAAAACAGTGCGCTGATAAAACAGAAATAAGTAACAACTGCGACATTTAGTGCGCGCTCGTCCTGTGTGTACGTGTGCGTTCGTTTCGTGCGTCCTCCTTTATGTTTCAGCAGTGCGCTTCAAGTATCGAGCTGTGACGCATGATAGTTCGCGCTCGTCCTGTGTGCGTTCTTTTCGTGCGTCCTTTGGGCTCGAGCGACGCGCTGGCAATTTCGAGATGCTTTCCGTTCTTCGCGTTACAATCCAATTTGTTGCTATCGCATTCATTGCTTCGCCGTTGCGGCGAAACTGTGACATTTTTCATGTACAACGCAAAGAAACAATAGTAAACGAGAACTAACGAAAACCGTGAAATGCTATACAATGAGGAAGGACTTTCGCCTATAAAACCTTAAAAGTCTGAGTGTCATACAGCATGCCAAACGTGACTTGTAAAGGTATGTATAGGGTAGAGAGGTTTTTAATCACTTAGTTTACGGCACATGTTGTAATGACCACCAGAAACGTCAAACTGTTCTGACTTAAGCAGTACGCAGGCCCTCGTTGTATGCAATTTCGCGGTTTTGTTATTTATATATTTTTAAACACTGAAATAAAAACACTGGAAAAGCCAATAAAGCTTCATCTCTCCTGAATCTCCTGCCGCAAACCGCATTAAAATCGTATAATTTTTAACTAAAGTAAAGCTCAATGAAATAGGCTAGTTCTATATGAATCACCCTGTGTTATTCTATTTTTGCCCTGTTGTCTTGAAGTTCTACTTTTACCGTATAGCTCATTTTGATTTCTTTCCTCTCCTGAATACAGTTCTTATTGTGTTGTTTATTACTAATAAGTTTTTAGTGGGCCAGCACGAACACCTTGGGACGTTAAATAAACGATTGATTATCATTACCACTTCAATGAACCGCACTGCGTCTTCCTTTCTTCAATGTCGCAGGCACGGGAAAGCAAATATATAGTTTTGTAAGCGGTAGATGACTTCTCTGCTGCTATATGGGGTTATTTCGGCAACTTTTCTGCAGCGTGCAAAATGAGCAACGACACTTGATTATTATGGGCATTCGGCAGAAGTGGCGGTTATGAGACAACTAACTTAAGTGGGTGCTCCATAATGAAATAGGAAATTATTGCTCTCATAGAACACAGCGTGAACGGTTTCGTGAAGCATGCGAGTACAGCGAAAGAAATCCAGCAAAAGCCTGTAAGACGTAACAACACAAAATACGCAAATGGCTGTAACAAAATCTAACAAAATGGCTGTAACAAAAATTTCAAGCAGAGGTCTATTTCTGGCGAAAAGAGTGTGCCCACCAAAGGGTGCGACGCTTGTCCGCTGCGCGGAGGATTAAACAAGAGAAAAGAAACGATTGCCTACAGCGACGTCTTGACAGTATGATCACCCAGGGAGAAAGGCGAAAGGAGAGGGTTGCCATGACAACCGGAACTGCTCCCTCCGACGTCAGCGCCTCTGCATCAGTGCACAGGGGCGCTTTTCCAAATCAGGCTCAGTTGGCGCTTGAATTCTGACAACGTTCAATGGGTGCCATTTTAACATTGCTCTCCCAGCGTTATTCAGACTCTCCTGAGACCAGGGCTGAGACGTCACGTAGTGCTAACTAGAGCCTGGCCTCTGTTGTGCTGCCTCCGTAGTAAACGGGACGAAATTTAAACAGAAAAGATTCGTAACGAAAATAGAACCGCGAACACTTCCGGTCAGCGAGCGAAGTCTCCAATGGCGCGGCAGAGACGACGTGCCGGCGTCGTCTGCGTGGCCAGCGTTCTTACAAGTTCTGCGGCGTCAGCCACTCCGCTTACCAGATTTTCTGTGCTCTGGCGTGGCCCACACGTTTCGGTCATGTTGATCGTTTTCGCGTTTGTTCTACAGCGAAGTTGCATCCGGCCACGTTGTGGCAAATATTGCCCATGGACAAAGGACACCTAGAACCAAAAAAATTTTCCGCGAACCACCGGACTAATCCAGCGTTTTTCCGTCCAAAAAAGTGTATGATTTCGACGGCAAGGCAGCATGCCGTGAAAAGCCTTCCTGAAAGACGGGAGCACCTGAATTCGAAACGAAGATCACACCTCTTTTTTTTATTTTCGAAACGAGGGAGTTTCTTCTGCACTGCAGGATTTAATTTTCAGACCGCCATTGACAACATGCGTCATGCGCAGTAGAAACACCGGGATCTTTCAGTGAATGTCTCTTTATTAGCTCAATATAGTCAGTAATGGTAATGTGTAAATTCGCTATAGCAATGTTCACTCTATCAGACCCACGATAGTCACAGCTTCGCTGGCTTTCATGTGACCAGTAGTGGAAGGTCTCTAAAATGTTTATCCGAAAAGCTGGCCTTAGACATAAAATAGTACACAACACATCATGCAATACTCGGCTCACGTGAACAGACCATTTTCTGAGTCTGTTGATTGCACAAAGTGCAAAGGCCCTCCCACATCAGTAAGTCTATTGATTTCCAGTAATTTGTTATGTGCGAGCGAAAGCGACAAAATAAAAATACACTTGCCTACCTGCTGTGTAGTGTAGAGAGGGAGAGAATAAACGTTTATTCTGAGCAAACGCACCGCGCCCCCAAGTTGGGCGGCCTCCTTATAACACAAAAAAATCAGAATGCTGTGAGTTGTTGCTGATATTTGTTTTCTTCTCAGTTTTAAAGCTGATAAGACTATTGTTGCCATTATAAAGTCCGACATCGTTCTGACAACCTGCTTTGTTCTCGCCTGCGTAGTTGCCCTCCTCGCAAGAGGGCGGTGGCCCCTTTTCTGGTAGGCACACCAACATTCGATCTTTGATTCGTTCGCGTTGTATATGAATGACCAGCCACCACCACATTCTTGACCCTTGTGCAGAAACATTGCGAAAATTTGCAAAGTGACCCCTGTGCAAGTAAAGGGGGCGTTCACGCTGTTGCAGAAAAGTGTGCTGGCAACATTGGCCAGCTACGATACGCCCCTCTGAAATGTATTCGTGTTTTTGCTTATGTGTGTTTTATCCAAATTCCTGCGGCCCGAATTTTAGACTTGCTGAGTGCGATGTTTCAGAGGAGTCCTGTATCGTGAGTGAACGCGCTCATTGAAAAGTGAAGAAAGTTTAAACATCACATAAGCGTCAGGCGTCGGCTTCAGCGCCCTTCATGCTACAGCGGCGACCGTTGAGAGAATGCGTCAGGCCCCGAACAGTGAACACTTTCCTCTGTAGAAACGATGCAAAGATACAAGTATTTCGGTAAGTCTTGCTTAATTTTATCGATTGATTGCGCCGTAACTTTGCGCCACAAACATCTATGATTAACGGACATTTGCGTAGTAATAAGGAAGAGTGCGCGACGCCAGATCAGTTATCCTTGCGTCAGTGTTCGTGAACATGCATTTTTTTTTTTGCGGTTCTGAAAAAGGATGGTGCATAAAGTCGTATCACTTGTTCTAAGGACATGTTATAACACTGGAGCTGTTATAGTGTAATATTGGTCCTTTCGCGCGCGGCAACACGCTGGAGCTGAGCCAGGTCACGTGAACAGGAGAGGAGGGTATCAGGGAAGTTTCGCCACACAGGTTGCATGACCACGCCGCCAGGGGAGAAGCAGTCCAAATAGAGAGCGCGTCGGTGGAGAAGGGTTGCATAAGGCACACGCAGATGTTCGCATGCTTGGCGCCCTCTTACACAATGGGCCACGCACAGCCGGAGCGACCCCGGGAACTTGCACGAGAGCGGCAGCAAATCTCGAGCGAACATAGCTCCGCTGTTTCCACAGATTTATCTTTGTAGAACAGGGTATAGTTTTTTGTTTTTTTTTTCCTTGAGGTGGCAACACTTGCAAAGCGGCAACATCTAGTAGGCATTATAAGAAATACCCCATGGTGGCGCAGCGGTTATTGTGCTCGACTGTTGGCGCGAAGGTCGCGGGATTCAACATCGGCCGCGGCGGCCGCATTACGAACGTGGGAAAATGTTAGAGACCCGTGTGGTTAGATTTCGGTGCGCGTTAAAGCACCCCAGGTGTTTAACATTTTTGGAGCCCTGGACGTCTCTCATAGTCATATCGTGGGTTATGGACGTAAAACCCCTTCAATATACCCCTACCGGGATACGTCACACCGCGCTGTCTACGTTTCTGCTTGATGCCACTTGGGCACATGCGACAGCAGTGGTTGACAAAAAACCCCCACTGCTGGCTCGACGTGGTAGATATATACGCACGGTGTTTGGTGGATGTTTTTTTAACAGCGTAGCTGTTAGTAAAATTGGAAAGACAGTTTCCCGTTGCAGAAAATTCGTGTGCCGTTGCCCAGGAACCGCCAACGCCAGTGCTGCGCACCACCTTGCCTTGCCACCATGAACTGGCGTGACGTCCTGCCAAGCCAGCCAGGCGCCAAAGCAGTAGCAACGGAGAAGCCGCCGTAGAGCTGCGCTCAGCGACGGTACCGCCGCATCTAGCTAACGCCTGTCGTCGGTCTAGCTACCGCGACGGCTGGTTTGACGTCATGCCGAACCACGCATGCGTAGTGCCCCAGCTATGTAGGAACCCACTAAAGTTACAGAAATCACCAAGTGTAAGCACGCCAAGTTTAAAGTAGGTGTCTGGCTAAGCAACGTTTACGTCATAAAATACGCCATAGGTGGAGCTACTGCGCATGTGCGGGTCTTCGAGGATCTCTATAAAAGAGCCGCGTCGAGTCGTGCCGAGGCAGTTTCTGGCCATGAGGCGTCCGAGTAAGGTCCGTACAACCGAAGAAGCTGCTTACCGCGAGGCTCGGCGTGCGCGGAAAGAGAACGTGTCCGCCAGCGGCGATGAAATCCTAGGGAAAGAGGAGGAGAGAGGGTAAATCATGGCATAGCCTTGTATGCCGTCACGCAGAAATACAATGTATACCATAGCCACGCATATTCTAGTATAGTATAGCCAGGGGGCGGGAAAGGAAATTGAGGATGCGGAGGAGTGATGTGAGGGCGGGAGGCAGGGAATGGAGGAGGGGAGGGTAAAGCATAGGATAGCCGTGGTAGCATAGTACAGCAAGATGCTGGGAATGGGAAGTGTTGTGAGGAGGAATAAACAGAGGCGAGGAAAAGAAGGAGGGGAGAGGGCGCCATTACATAAGAAATCAAGGTTTCGTTCCCCGCAATGGAAGCCGAGCAAAGTCTGCGTTTGGCACGCCAGCGCTTGATTGCTCGTGAACTCCTGTGTTGCAGAAAGGCACACGAATCAGTGCTCCGCACTCCATACAGCTTTCACGTTGAGTTTAACTGCATTTAGTTTTTCTAATTTTTCTTATCTCCCTCATTTCTTTTTCTCTCTCTCTCTCTCTCTCATTTTCCTATTCCGCTTCCCCAATGCCTCAGTGTAGGGTAGCCAACCGGAAGCTTTTCTGCTTAGCCTCCCTGCCTTCTGCTTTTCTGCTTCTTTCCTCCTCATTTACTGGTCCATCGGACGCTGCGTGGTCCTAAACGTTTTGTCTCGTTTGCTTCAGCCCATAATTTAGAACGGGAAATGCGAAATGATTGTACACTTACGCTCTAAGAATAGCAGCGGATTGCCTGTCATGATTTGGGAATGCTTTCCTGAAGGACACGTTGTGAGACCTGAGCGGTTACGTTCGCGTGTTGCCTTCACACAGGGCTATTGTTATGTCTTTGTAGTTGTCTCTTTTATTCTTTTGCACCCCTGCCTTTTTCCCTGCGAAGTGTAGCCAACAGGGGATATCCCCTGGTTAACCTCCCTATCTTTCCTGTACATTATCTCTCTCTCTCCTCCTCCTCCTTATTCGCAGAAAGGTTTTTACAAGTGATACGTATCTTTCTTTACACGCACGCAACTGCAGTAGATGCTCGTTCCAATGCACAAACTAGAGTTACCTCCAATTCTTCGATAAAACGCCTACAACTAAAATATCACGTAGGCCACGTTCGAATAGTGTCGGTACACCCATAAATCAACCAATTGACCAGTACAGCGGTAAACATGCTGAGAACTACATTTCTATTACAGCGTTGTTCGTATTGAAGACTGTACTCAGTGATCATTATCATCAGCCTATTTTGTGTCCACTGCAGGACGAAGGGCTCACCCAATGATATCCAATTTGACCTGTATTGTGCGAGTCAGTTTCATTGTATCTTTGCGAGCTGCTTAATCTTATCGTTTATTCTCATTCGTCACCATCTTCGGCCGTGTTTCCCATCCCTTGGTATACATACCGTTGTTTTACCAAAACAACGGTTGTGTGTCCTACGCATTATGTTACCAGAGCAGGACCATTTCTTTCCCTTGATATCAACCAGAATGTCGGCTACCCCTCTTTATCATCTCAGCCACTCTGATGTCTTGCGATTTCTTCAGGTTACGCCGATCATTTTCCGTTCCGTCGCACACTTCCGGATCTTTAACTGTTTTCGTTTTTGTTTGTTATCATTCAAGATTCAGCCCTAAAGTTTAGAACGGGCAATGCGCCATCGATGTTTATTTTGTTCTAAGGATAGCGGCACATTGCCAGTCATGATTTCGAAATGCCTGCCATATGCGCTCCATCCCACGCGATTTATTCGGTGATTCTTATATTCTTAAGTAGGCTACCCTTTAGTATTTGACCTAGATGTAAGTTCATGCTCCAAAGCATGGTTGCCACTCGTGCATACTTTGTTTTTCAATAGGTAACTGAGCATTTTCCTTCTCGTCATCATATTCATATTTTTACCAACTTGAATACTTCCTAAGAGTGGAGACAAAAGACGAATAACAGTTGTCCCATCCGCTTAATTTGAGCACTGTACAATATATTTACGCATGTAACTTCAAACAGGGTAAGAGAAATGCTTGACTTCAACCTAGAGAGCAAGCTGGCTTTGTACTCTAGAGTGAATCAGAGGCCTTGCATTAATCGGATAATTAAGGAATGGGTCGAGTGCAAAAGCCCCTTTGGCACTCATAGATACCGTAAAATCTCGGTGATATAATACTCGCGGGATCATCAAAAAATCTTCGTATCATCCGAAATTCGTATCACCAGAAAGTATAGAAAATTTGCCCGCAACAAAAGAAATCTGGCGTACATTTTCATTTATTGTTTTTCAGTTTTTTAGACGTCAACGATTATACCTGCACTAGTAAATATACGGCCCGTGCGCGCGTGTGTAAATAATGAACCAGGTGTGTTGTCAGCCACTACAATTTCCGCATAACACCGGAGTACTGCGGCGAAAGTGACCCAAGGAGCGCTTTGACGCGATCGGTGAAGGCCAAACAGTTTCAGAACCGAGGTCCTATGTTATTATTTTCTTATCGCGGTCGTGTTGAGTATGTTTTTCGAGAGATTTACGGTCGTGCCCGCACAAGTGCGTCCGCAACAGCCGTGCATGTTGACTTAGTGAGGCCCAAAGTTGTGAGGCCTAGCTCCTTCGCCAAGACCATCCTCGTCTGCTTGCGGTCCTCGTCCATTTTTCATAGGATGTTTGATGCACGAGGACATGGCTTGCATCGACGTGGCAGGCACGTGTAAACACAGCACAACGACAGCAGCGCGCGTCGACGCATTAAAATAAAAAGAGCATGACGCCAGCTGCATCTGTAATCTAAACGCGAAAGCACATGGAGGCATATTAGGGCCTCCAAGGTTCGCGCACACAATCTCGGAGGCTAAGCCGCGTCACTGAAGGTTTAGTTTGACCACTGTGTAAGGAAAGTATTTTTCTTACACAGTGGTCAAAATAAACCTTCAGTGACGCGTCAGAATCATGACGCGTCAGTGACGCGTCGGAATCACTTCGTGAGAGTCATGGTGTAAGAAAAGTATTTTTATTGCGATAGCAATTATATGGACAGTCTCGGCTGGATTTTGCCGTCGCCGTCGTCATGCACCGTATATGTATAGGTATGTATATATATACAAAAGCCCCAAAGAAAAATAATTCAGAAAAATGCTTCCGAATCGCGGAATCGAACCAGGGACCTCTACCTCCGCAGCGAGTGGCGCTAGCCACTACGCCACGAACGCCACGAAACGCATATCCTCCACGTAGGTAACGGCGAGCGCTATATACACACACATTACCGCTGGACGAACTCAGAGACGGCTGCGCTTATAAGCGTTTTTTCATTACCAGCGAGATGGCGTTAGGAGCGCGACAGGCGCATTTAAAAGTCGTCGGCGAGCTCGCTCGCTTCTTCTTATACTTGCGCAGGGAGAACTTGCCCTTCCGCTGTCTGCTCGAGCGGGTTTCTTGTGCTAAAAGGAAGAGGGATGTTTCACGCTTTCACCGTGATGTCCGCGCTCATGTTACGGAGCGTACGAAAGCCACTCGAGCTCAAGGGACGCCGCTAAACGAACAAACAGAAGATGAGCGCGAACTATCAAGTGTCACAGCTCGACACTTGAAGCACGCTAGTTTCCTTCGCTGCTTCGGCCGCCTTTGCAACAGGAGCGCTGTTCAAACTGAGAGTATCCATTGGCGAGCCTCACTTCATATAGCATTAGTTTCTTGCTATCGCATTCATTGCTTCGGCCTTGCGGCGAAACTGTGACTTTTTCTTACACCATGATTCTGACGAAGTGGCGGCGCGGCGCACATGCCCGCGCTTGCGATCCCGCGCCCGCACGTGCTTGGCGCGACATCCGCGACAGCGCGGACACCACCTCTTCGTAGCTTCGCGGTAGCGTACGTTCGTATCAAACGCCGCGGGGTGAAAATCGGTTCGGAACAACCGTACTCCATTACACTGCAGGCCAATGGGTCTTGGCCGGGACCAAAGAAAAATTCGTATCAACCCAAAATCCGTAAGAGCCGTGATCGTATCATTGAGGTTTCACTGTATTCAGAAATATCAGCTCTCATAGATACTCAGAAATATGAGCAGTCAGCCGCCGCGGAAGTATGGAAGCGTCACGTGGCGAAGGAGTACAGGAATATATATATATATATATATATATATATATATATATATATATATATATATATATATATATATATATATATATATATACATATATATATATATATATATATATATATATATATATATATATACATATATATATATATATATATATATATATAGGTCGTAGTTATGTCTGCAGTTTGCAGTTATCCCCTTTACTGCACGCTTCACTCTCACATATAAGATTGGCCCGCTCACCGACACTCGCTTTTGACGATCGCGCCAATGTGATTGGTCAGCAAGCGCACAAAAAGGTCATTTCACAAAATAAACTGGTTCTTCTCACGGGCAATTGGTGTTGGTGTCCGGTTCATCGTCTGCCTGAAAATGTTTCGCAGCGGAATACGTGGAGATTGTAGCAAAGCCTTGGAACTGTGTAAAGGGTCGCCATCTCCAGCACCTTCGAGTGGGTAGTCCTCTTCGACTCCTTTCGAGAAGAACGCCACTCGTGCTAGGAGTCAGTGCTTTGTCTGGACTGTCGCCATAGCGCATTGTCGCCGAGTGCCGTCAAATAAACCCCTTTACGAATTGGTGGAGAGTGCTGTGCCCTCGCACCACCTTCGGTCCCCGTTCAATGCCCCTGGAGCTTAGATCCCCTACCGTGTTATCTACCATCCCTCAAAACGCCGCCCAGCGAACGCCACCTTCCGCACCGGCCGCATGTCCTGGCGTCCCCCGTATCCGCGACCCACCTGTCTTCACCGGCGCGGATGGCACCAACCGGCAGGACTGGCTCGCGATTTAGGAGCGCGTGAGCAGCAGAAAGCATAGGACCGGGTTTATTGGCGGAACATGGGAGAGGCCTTTGCCCTGCAGTGCGCGTAGACAGGCTGATGATGATGAGCATGCGCAAACAAATGGGACGACGCAGGAAAGTTGAGTAACTTGGTATTCAACCTTGCGGGCTTGCTTGGCAAGCTTGTGGTACAGCAACCACGCATCCAATTTTGTCACATGGTCCGACTTCATGACCGCCATTGTCGACGTTTACAGCCGTCCTGCCGTTCATAAGCTGCAGGCAGAACAGCGTTTACGCGAACGAGCTCAGCAGGCCGGTGAATCTTTCACAAGTTATATAGAAGTGGTTCTCGACTTCTGCAAGAATTCCGACACAATCATGTCGAAATCTGACAAGAGCAGTCATATTATGAAAGGCATAGGCAGCGATGCCTTCACCATGATGCTCGCCAAAAACCCTAGCACAGTGGCAGAGGTCATAACGCTCTGTCAGAGCTACGGGCAGGTCCGTCGGCAGCTGTCGATGACCCATCGCTCTCCATCCCGTGAGGCAGAGCTCCACGTCTTGTCGATCATATCTTAACCGTTCGCTTTGCTCGCCAAGGTGAAGACATTCATGCGCGAGGAAATTCCACGCCAGTTCTTTTCTTTATCCTGATCTTTGCTCCCCAGCAGCACGTTGAACAGCCGTCCACCACACCTTTGTATCCCCTCCGCCAAGCGACTGAGCAGGATATTTCGGGGGTCATGCCTGAATACCACCAGCACCGTGAGGCTCCTGCGCCACTGAGTTACGCTCAAGTTGTAGTCAGGAGGCGCCTAGCCAGCCCTGTGGCTCCACCACTCAGTTACGCTAAAGCCACCGCTAAACCTCAGTCCTCCTAAGTGGGTGGGCCGGCTACATACGCCGACGTCATCTCTAGTCCCCGACTGCAGCCCAGCCTGCAGCCATATCAGCCTGCAGCCATAGCGTCCTGCGATATATGGACCTGCCCCTGCGAAGTGATGTCGTGCGTCCGACAACTCCCCATATGCTTTGCATGTCGTTACGCCGGACACGTGGCACGTTATGCAATCGCGTGCAGCCGCCTGAAGCCACGTCACCCGTCACGATCACCCCCTCCTCCACCTGTGTCATCAACGTCACGCCAAACTCCATCTACTCAGCGCTCCCTGTCTCCACGACGTAGCTCACTGTAGCGGATGCGGCCACTTTGTTCGCACGAGACCAGGAAAACTAGACGTCGCCGTGCACGAGGCAAGGGCTGCGACGCTACAGAATTGTAAAAGCCCTCAGCGAAGCCCCTGGAACGTCACATACGTGTTTGTGGACGGTGTTTGCGCTTCTGCCCTTGTCGACACCGGAGACGCCGTATCCGTTATGTACGCAAGAAGCAGCCGTTTGCTGCGCAAAGTGAAGACGCCACATTTTGGGATGTGCCACGATACAGCCAGCGCCCAAAGTATTCATCCTATGGCAGTATGCACAACTCGCGCCGTCATCCAGGACCCTCTGCACGACGTCTAATTCATCATAATTTCAGAACGCTCTCACTACGTCATCTCGGGACCGCATTTTCTCCTGCCACGACGCCGTAGTTCATTGCGCTCCAACCGAAAGTAAACTCTTCCCGCTCTCAGGTTTGACGCCTGCAGACAGTCCATCGGCATCGAGCAAGATCCTCGGTAAAGGCGATACCAAAGCGCCTCGAAATTCGTCGGCGGCTATGTCAATCGATTGCGCTGTTCTCCGACACCACTCCACTCCTTTCGCTATCTCACCGCGTTTGCACTATAGTCGGTGACAGCCTAAGAATAAATATAAGCTCCGCCCACGAGGCCGCATTGCTCATATTTTGCATGCCTCCGCGCTACAAACGAAATAGTTCCTAAACAATGGCAATAATTTTCACGCATATAAATTTTATTTTGCAATACTGCACTGATATTGAAATGAAGAAAGCAAAGTTAGATAAAATAAATTGGGATGGCGCGAAGTCCAGTGTCAGCATAATAATATATGTGTTGTTTAAATCGCACCCCCCGCGCGTTCATCTCGGAGTCTATACGAAGAAGTAATGTACATCTCAAAGGTGATGTTTCTGAGCAGTAGCTATTATGGTAATAAAACAAAGACTGCCAGATTTAACATGAAACGTAAAGAAAGCATTCGTTATTTTAAGGTTTCGCAGAACAAAATAGGGACATTAATCACATTTATAAGGTCGTTTGTAATTCTTTTGCGCAACTCTCGCCGCCAGTTTTCTTCACCGTCTGCTGTAACCATCGCAACTGTGACTCAAAGCGAGGTATGACGAAGTGGTCTGAGATTGCCTTTGTGAATTTCGACTATTGTGTTGCCGCAAATACCGCGTTTGCGTCTCTAGTCACCGTGCTTGTCATCGTGTTTGAGGAAAACTTCAAGGCTTCATTTGACACACGGCGTTTAACTTTGGGGGCCATTGCATGCGTGGCCGTTACGTTCACGAGCCAAGGAGATGTACGCGGCTAAATTGGCATTGACTAAAAGTTTTACGTGGGATTGTTTCTCGCTTCGACAACTTGCACTGGCACTGCCATTACTCCTTAAGCCCTTAAACTATAGTGTACTAGAATTCTAGTACACTATACCTTAAACGTTCAAGTTTCTAATAATTTATTATTTATTTATTACATACCTGCGTCGCCCCAGTGGGCATTACAGCGGGAGGGCCCACTTTTGCTAGAAAAAAAAAGACCCCTACCTTCTATACATGTGTGTGTCTAATAATAATATCTGGGGTTTAACGTCCCAAAACCACGATATGATTATGAGAGACGCCGTAGTGGAGGGCTCCGGAAATTTCGACCACCTGGGGTTCTTTAACGTGCACCTAAATCTAAGTACACGGGCCTCAAACATTTTCACCTCCATCGAAAATGCAGCCGCCGCGGCCGGGATTCGATCCCGCGACCTTCGGGTTAGCAGTCGGGCGCCATAACCACTAGACCACCGTGGCGGGGCATACATGTGTGTGCCTGTGCGGAGATATATATATATATATATATATATATATATATATATATATATATATATATTGTATGGTCGCCCATTTGATGTCGTCACCGATCATCATGCACTATGCTGGCTGTCGTCATTGAAGGATCCCTCGGGCCGTCTCGCCCGCTGGGCACTTCGCCTGCAAGACTACGACATCCGCGTGCTGTACCGCAACGGACGCCAGCATGCTGACGCTGACGCCCTCTCGCGCTCCCCCTTGCCTGACGACAATGCCTCCTGCTCAGTATCTCACAGTATTGCTGTTTCTTCTATCGATGTTCACACCATCGCTACCGAGCAGCGCAAGGATAAGTCGATCGCCTCGCTGATGGACTTGCTCACTGATCCGTCGGCAACACCAACCACTCGCACGTTGCGTCGTCAAGCCCACCATTTCGCCATTCGTGACGACCTACTGCACCGACGCAATTACAACGCCAACGGCCGCCAGTGGCTACTTGTGATACCCCGAAGTCTGCGTGCTGAAATATGCGAGTCCTTCCACTCTGATCCGCAATGCGCGCACTCTGGGGTATCCAAAACTTAACAGCGCATTCGACAACGATACTTCTGGCGAGGGATGTACCGCTACGTGCAGAAATTCGTCCGCTCCTGCCTCGATTGCCAACGCCGAAAACCTTCAACGCACGTGTCACCAGTCGGTCTACAACCATTACCTTGCCCTAACCGTCCGTTTGGGCGCGTGGGCATCGATTTATATGGACCACTTCCCCTGACGTCGGCTGGTAACCGTTGGGCCATCATCGCCGTCGACCATCTAACGCGATACGCCGAAACCGCTGCCCTCCCAGCGGCTACAGCGCGCGATGTTGCCTCCTTCCTGCTACACCGATTCATGCTGCGTCACGGTCCACCCCAGGAGCTTCTCAGCGATCGAGGCCGTGTCTTCTTGTCGGAGTTCGTCGAAGCCATTCTCAAAGAGTGCCATGCTGTTCACCGCAAAACTACTGCTTACCACCCGCAGACAAATGGCCTAACCGAACGCTTTAACCGCACGCTCGGCGACATGCTCTCAATGTACGTCGCCGCCGATCACACAAATTGGGATGCCATTCCGCCTTTCGTCACCTACGCCTATAATACCGCCCCTCAAAGCGCTACTGGTTTTTCACCCTTTTTCCTGTTGTACGGAAGGCACCCGTCGCACACCATTGACACGATACTACCCTACAAGCCGGATCCATCTGAGTGTGCGCCTATTTCTGACACAGCCAGGCTTGCTGAAGAGTGTCGCGAGCTTGCAAAGTCCTTTACAACGCACGAACAAGAGCGGCAGAAGAGCCTTCGCGGTGGCACCACCACTTCTGAGTCCACGTTCCTCCCCGGAGCGCTCGTATGGCTCTCGGTCCCTACCACTGCAACTGGTCTCTCGTCAAAACTACTGCCGAAATACGAAGGCCCCTACCGGGTCGTCGAGCGAACATCCCCGGTCAACTACCTGATCGAACCCATCGAACCAGCTTCGGACATGCGCCGTCGAGGGCGCGACATAGTCAACGTGGAGCGCCTCAAAGCCTACTATGACCCCCTCATAGTGACGAGCTGCTAGGTCGCCGGACGGCTCCCTTTTCGTACCCGGGTGTTTGGTACCCCGGGGTACCGGGGTACCAAACAGTACCAATTGCTTCGCCACAATATATATATATATATATATATATATATATATATATATATATATATATATATATATACGTAGGTAGTGAAGAGGCTGTCATCGGTTGCCGTAAGATAAATAGGAAAAGGATGCACGCTTCTCAAAAGACAGTTTATTTGTCAACGATTCGATCGGAGACCGATCTTTATCAAGGCAAGATTTACGAGGCTTCTATGCGCTTTTCTAGCACCATCCACCGTGCAGGTAGAGCGAAAAAAAATGTAGAAATGAAAAAATCAGTAGCCAAAAGACCATACGTATACATTCGGACATAGAAAAAACACGTGCATCTTCGAAGAAAAAAAAAAGGAACACATACAGATGTCTCTATAAATAATCTCGGTGGACACAATCAGAAAGTACATTCCTTTCGTACATTGTCAAGACCCACCTTTCCGGCTCCCCCTCCTCATTTGTTCGTGAAGCATAGTGAGGGGGTGAGGCTTCACAAGAAGGGATAAGCGCTTAAAAAAGGGTCTATGTACTATAAGCTTCACGAGTTTAATATAAACAAATTATCATTGCGTAATACATGCACACAATACACGCGATATGCTAAAAAACGCACGTTAGACAAAAACAAGAATTCCAAATATGATATCGTGAAGTATGATGCAACGCCATTAAAAACAAAAGCTTTTTTTTTACTCAATAATAGTTTTAGCGGCGTCACTTCAGTTACCATCACAATCCATGCAATCGACGTGTCACAGCGAGCGCATCATTTAACGGTTTGCAGACAACGATTACCTCGCTCGGCATTTCTCATTGCAAGGCGTTCGTGCATCGAGAGCGATACTTACGCGACGGGCACTTCAAGCTAGCACATCATTCGGGGCTGGTGGAACTGAATTCCGTTAAGACGACGCAACTGCGCCAATAGGCACACGTCACATAACGACACACACACCGGATGACGACCGCAATTATCTTCCTATAATGCACACACCACTACATATTCTCCCCACCTGGTTTGTTTACTTTCTCGTTGTGTTGCGCTAACGGGTTAGGTTGGTCGCTTTCTTTCTCTCACGCTTCGTCCGCACATACCTCACTCATATAGGCACACAGCACGGCGCATATCACAATAGATCACCAAGATTCCCACGTTGCGAGCTCCAAGTAACACACACACGCACTTGTGGCAACGCTAATGCCATGTCTTTTGCGGGCGGTAAATCGTACACAGACGCGCACATTCCGACATCACTTTCACCTCACTGCACACGAATGAACGCGACGACAATCGCCGATGTGGTGACCCTCAGGCGATATGCTTGGTGTATCCGAGCGATGGAGGGAACACACGCCGTGTTGCAACTTGACGCTGCCGAAGCGACGGAACGCGCTAAGCGTTGTACTCCGAACTGCTGCCACTTCGGTGCACTACAAACGCGGCACAGTCACAAGCTTCTACTGCATCGGATGACGACCGGCGAGGATGATGCGGGGTACGTGCGGATAACAGTAGGAATTATCTTCTTCTGGAAGAAACAAACACCGCAGGAAATTCGAAATGACGGATCTCAGTCTCGGTGCAGCGGTACCTCGCCTCATGTCGCGAACGGCGCCATGTTGCATTTTTCATTGGTTCGTCTTAACCGTTACGTCATGGTAAAGAACGGCCGTAGTTGGACGCGCATAATACAAATGGACAGCGGTACAGTTTACTTTTTATTCTTAGCTTGTCACCGACTATAGGAAAGGATTGCTGGTACCTGATTCCTCATCCGCGGACGCGTTTCATTCCTCAATTGTTGACAAGGATCGCGGACCCAACGCTCCCAGCTTCTGTGCCTGTTCGAAGAATTTCGCCCTTCTTTCAAATGTTACGCAATCTTCTCTGGGCCGCGCGTCCGCTCATTGACACTGGCGCTCAACCACACCTGCGGCAGCGTTCATATGGAATATCTGCTTCCGAAGGTCGGATTATTAACGAGCAAGTCGATGACATGCTTTGACGCGATGCTATTCGCCCCTCGAAGAGCCTGGGCGTCTCCTGTTGTTCTTGTTGGATAGGACGGGTCAGTGCGGTTCTGTGTGCACACCTGACAGCTCAACAAGATCATTCGCAAACGTTTATCTACTACGACGAATAGACAACGCGATTGACAGCCTGCAAGGAGCACACTTCTTTTCATCTCTCGATTGCGTTCAGGGTATTGGCATGAAACATACTGATGAAGTTCGACCCAAGACAGCCTTTGTCACGTCCGACGGCTTGTACGAATTCAACGTCATGCCGTTTCAAGTTGGTAGTCCTTTTCTGCTCCTTCCCAAAAGAACGTCGCTCATGCTGGGGGTCCGTGCTCTACTTTACTGCCGCCACAGAGCATTGTCGCCGAGTGCGGTCAAATACACACCTTTACAGTCTCTTCGATAAATCGCACCGGTGCGCACCGGGGCACCCTGGTGCGCCGTTTCATCCAATCATCTTGGCGCCTTGGCGTCCCGGTGCACACCGGTGCAATTTGTCAAAGATGCCGTACCAGCTTGCTGCAGCGATAACGGTGCACAAAGAGGGTGCGGCGGCATAGAGCGCCTGTTGGCGGTGCCCTTGGTGTCCCGGCTGGTGAATGCAGTGTGGCTGTTATTGGTTATTGACAGCTGGAAATGAACAATATTACTAGCGCGAATGAAAGAAGCACAGATGAGGACGTGTTGTGTTCGAATTCAGCCAAGTCGTTCAAGAAGGCTGCGGCCTCAATGCCAAGATTTGCCGGCAAAAAGAGGAAGGAAACAAAAATGCACTCAGAAAAAGGAGCGTATAACAGAAAACATTAACAATAACCGATTTCCACGAGTGTACAAAAGCCTTCTGGAGCTCGCTTCATTGCCAGCACTTCAGTGTGAGTCATTCATACGAAAACGCCATTTCAAACACAGTTCAGTATGTGCTTGCGCAAGAAGAAAAGCTTCTGCTCCACCATCCTCGTCCCTTTGTGTTCTCGTCTGTTTGGATCGTGCCGCACATGCGCAAAAAGCCCATTCGCACGGGAATGTAATTGGTGGTTTTAAAGGCCTTTCTTCCTTTCTTTTTTTTCTGAGGACGACAGCGCTTTCACAGAAATCCATTGTTGGTGGCCGAACTTCTCGGAAAGCGAAAACAGTTTGAAAGGGTTTCTTCTGTAGACTAAATATGAGTACAGCCCCCATTTCCGCGAACTCATCCAAAAGTATCTTTTTTTTTTTTTTGCTGCGTTAAATACTGTGAAGTTATCTCGAACTCGCAACTCTGTGAAGTTGTGCGTTGATGCCGCTTCGAACGCAACGCTAGCCATCTTCCGCACCTGATACCAGAGCCTTCAAAGAGAACTTGTTTCATTGAGCTAGTTGGAGCCTCTACATCCCGCACCGTGCATTAACGGGTGTTAACCGATTAAACACAACTCTTTCCGGGACTCAGTTTCCCTACTGTGTCTAAGGTAAACATCACGACTAATGTGGGTCGGAGACAACGAGACTACGACTGTAGCCTTAACGTTAGGCTGATCGGCGATTTCAAGCTACCGTATGTGTAGTTAAGCCGGGGCATGGTATGTGTGTTATGTTGGGCGCTACAGGGTTTACCGAAAACTTTACTTAGAACTACGAACAGAATTGCTTGGTTGTGGTAGCGGAATATAGCACTCTACCTTGCCTGTGTTCAGATAAACTTCTTGTACAGGCACTTTTCATCGACATAAAGACGGACATGCGCACGTGGTACGGAGATATGCATGCACGCACACACACGAATCGCATACTTATTGTGTACCTGCTAATTTAACGTTTTAGACACACAAGCTGTTTGGGGAGAAACTTCGCGGCTATATTTTTGCGCAGGATAGCGCGACGTAGTTTAGCATTTTCTTGAACGTACACGCCTTTTGCTAATAAAATACATACAGAAGTTTGGCCTCACCACTTCAACGTTGCTGAGTGACCAATTGGTGGAACTTTCGGATCTTGAGGGAGACGTAACCAGCTTATATACCACTTCTTTTAAAAGCAGTGTAGCATTTAAAAAAAACGAGAGCTAAACGAGCAACTGATGATAAAAAACAAATCACAGATCAATACTTATTCAATGTGGTTGATCCTTCCTGCATTAACTTTGGTTGTGTTCTTACGTTTTTGTCTCGGCCCTCGTGCAACCTGCTGCCGTCATCGTTCAAACTTTCTCAAATCAGCCGGTCATATTGGAACGACGGTACCTTTCTGATGCTCTCGCTTCCTTCCTGTGTTCTCGTGCTACATTAACGTCCTGAAATGGTTCTGTAGCCACTCTATAACAATTGGCAAACCCCTGACAATCCCCTGCCCTAATGCATTTGTTTGTACGCTAACTTATGCCTATAGGTTGTAGTAGGCGCGTTGCTTATGAATGTACCGTGTTTGTAATCAGCCATGTCGTTTTAAAAATACTGCTTTATTAAATTCGAGGCTCTGACTTACTAATGTATGAAGTTTGTAGAACAGTACGTAGACGAAAGCGCGCTCTATTTTCGGAAAAAGACCTAATTACATTCCTATTCCATTCCGTACAAAATGCGCTTAAGTCCATTCAGATTCCATTCCTCCAAGCATCGTCCCCATTCCATTCTGGGGTCGCGAAAATGTGGAATGATTCCGGAGTCATTCGAGTTCAGGAGTGGCAACACTGGCGGGAAGCATAAGCCACACACTCTTTGCACAATTAGCATTGTGTGATGACTGGCTATTATTTCGCTTTTCTGCCACGCTATATTACATATACATGACGTCTGTATAGAGCACTTTTGCGAAGGGGTTACAAGCACCAGCGTGGCACTTTTGTGGAAGACCCAACTGCCACGCAGAGGACGCGGGTTAAAATCCCATCCGATCCCGGAAATTTGTTTCTCATTTAATTTTTTTCTTATTTCACGCGACAGCGGTCACGAACACCACCGGCAGCAGGCAACTATCACGTCAAAATCAGCTGTTTTGATCTCATAACAGCTTTCGCTGTAACAAACTTCAGCGCCGACAATGCCCTCTCCACTTTGGCCTGCGTGACAGGCGCGCAAAAGTCCACTTGCGGTAACAGAAACTTCTCTGGTTGCCACTGTTCTCGTTTTTCGTACAATTTCAACATATCTTTGCTTTGCGATTTCTGCCTGAGGTGCGCGCTAATACTGTACCCTGAAATATGTATAATTGCTCACATTGCATGAGCTCAGTTGTACCGGATTGCGAAGTTTTCTGGTGAACCGAAAAACGATTAAGAACATTTCGGTTTCACTCCAGAACGAAATATTAGATAAAGTTTCGGTTACGCGTTCGTTCTGGTAAAAAATATCGTTTTTTTTTCCTTTTTCGTTTTCGGTTTTCCTTTCGTTCCGACGCACTGGCCGCGTTGTTGCAATTTCGCATCATTCATTTTTTTTTGCTCGCTTTTATGTAACCGCATGTTTTCTCATCACGTTCTATATTACACCCCTCATCACTCCGTCGTCTTTTCACGACTGTTTCTTCCAAAGACCCACTTCAAAGAGCGACAAACGCCGGCCAGAGCAGTAAAACGTAATATGGCACTAAGGACGCTAGAACGGTGACTCCTCAATCCGCGGTCACAGAAAAATGAACGGAGTGAGAAAATCGCGGCGCAAAATGCTGCGATAAGTATGGATGTTATGAAGGAAAGCCTAGAAAAATATAATAAAAATAACGGCGTGTTTACTTCCCAAAACCACGATATTACTTTGAGGCACGCCGTAGTGGAGGGCTCTCAAAATTTCGACCATCTGGTGTTCTTTAACGTGCACTGACATCACACAGTACACGCGCCTCTTGCATTTCACCTCCATCGAAATGCGACCGCCGTGACCGTGATCGAACCCGTGACTCTCGAGTCGTCGGAGGAGCACCGTAACCACTGTACCACTGAGGCGGGAAAGTACAAAAGAAACTAGCATGGTCCGACCTGCTCTAGGTGTGACCTGTGTGCCTGATTTCTGGAGCAAATATTGGATGTCTAAGAGTACGCTATTACATACCACATTCTTCTTCAACGCAAGACCTCCGTGCCTTCTGTACTTGCTTAGTTTTATTGCTAAAACAGCTACCGAAATACTAACCTCTTTTGTCGTGTGTGGAGTGAAAAGACACATGAAAAAACTAAAAAACCGTGTGAACAAAAATTCAAAGCACTAAGTAATCAAAAACTAAGGACCAGCCGAACCGTGTAGTATATTTTAATCTGCCAGAAAAGAAAAAGGTGAATATTGCCCACGATTGGGGAATGCTGTTGAGATTGGACTACTTCAGTGTCATACTTGCAACCATATCATTCGATTAGCAATAAGAACATTTATATGATGTTTTAATAGAAAAGTTCTGCTTCGGGTGCTAGTAATAATAATTGATGTGGTTTAATGTCCCGAAACCACCATATGATTATGTGGGACAGAGTAGTGGGGGGCTTCGGAAATTTCGACTACCTGGGATTTGATGAACGTACACCTAAATTTAAGCGCACGGGCCTCGAGAATTTTGCTTCCATTGAAATGCAGCCGCCGTGGCGAGCATTTCATCCCGTGACCTCCGCATAAGCAGTCGAGCACCACAACCGCTACACCATCATGGCGGTACAAGTACGCAGGAAGATCAAACACTACGGTGCACGTAAGGAAAAGATGTGATTCCTAGCCACTATTAAAACTCTTATAAGCGTCCTTAGACCGTATGTTTATAATGAATTGTCATCGACATAGAAATGCATCGTAACCAGCCAAGAAATATACAAAAAGAAAACGTGTGTACAGAAAGATTTATCGCAGCATTTTTTAGGTCGCCTGACTAGCTTCTTCCGCTGAGCGAGCGAAACACAGGACGAAAGGATGCATAGGGGCGCATGCAGCGATACGTACATCTTTGTGGATCATTTTTCCTCGTTCTTTTTACTAGAACTACGAAATGTTCACTCAGAGTGCGTTACCGACAAGCTCACGTGGCATCTCTCGTTTTCTGGTCAGGCGACGATTCCTAAACTAAAGGTTTAGCCCTGGCAACTTCGACAAGCACGAAATCACGAAATCAAAAGCAGCGAAATGCTTGTCGGGGTATTAAAAGAAAAACTAATCTTGCTGTATTATTCAAGCATGTCATTCCCAAGAAACAAAGTCATTCTCAATTCAACACGAGAAAAAACAAGTAGACACAAAGAAATGCATTGTGTGCACATTTCTACAGCATTATAAACCAGAAATTACTGAATGTTAGGCTACTACATGCGAAGGCCTGCTCTTGACTTTCCAGGGATCTTACTTATGGGAATTCACTTTGAAATTGAAATTGAAATTTTTATTCCGCAATAAAAACACTTTTTGGGAGGAGGGCAGGAAAAAGCTGTGAGAACAGCTTGAGTAGCCCTGAGCCTCTAGTACACAGGGTGGCACAGAAGACGTTCGGCTAAGTACAACCAAATTAAAGAGAGATATCTTTCACAATGTGCTTTCAAAAAACAAAAACAAAATAAAAGGTTACAATGCAAGCATAAAAAAAGGTAGTCGCCACATCACATTATACAAACACTAGTCGCAGTTGCTTTGGTGATATGCTAGATACGTCAATGTTATGTTCCTTAGTTATGCGGTAAATCCATACGTTAAATTTTCACCATCCTGCAAGAAAAATTTGCAGCCTGTGAGATGGCGGGCTGTTTTATGTTAGCGTGCATGAATATCTATACGCGTGGCCTATATTTTCTACCTGAAAGTGTACTTTAAGTTCATATATCTCACAATTATCGTAGGCAGGCCTCCACAGGAGTATACGAGTTTCGCATTCCCACTGGAAGGCGATGCCGTTTGCTGGAATATTCAAGAAGGCCTTCACATACAACGAGCCTCTTAGGAGCCTGAATGGCTCAGAAATGATTTTGAGAAGTGCGAGCTGAGTTGAAGTTTCTAGATGTCTTAGACTACTGCGCAAGCTTTACAATGCAACGGCAGTACAATGTTGATGATGACAACTGGACAATTTCCGGGCGTTGGAGCTTTTTTTCCAAGCTCTGCGGGGCGGAAATACACAAGGAATGTCACAGTGCACAACTATGCTACTCATTTGTATGCGATTCCTGGCCTTCAGTACGCGTGGAATGGTACATTAAAAAGCGTAACACGCTCAGAAATTAGTGTTTCGCTCGTAGGTATTTGTTTATTGCAAGAACTTCAGTATTGCATTCTGCCGTAAATGAAAGGTCTCTATTCAAAGCTGACGGATTGTCTTGAATCCTTAAAGAGGCCATGACAACCAATTTTCTACCATAATCTGTGTTATGGGTCTTAATCCTCGTGCGTTCACAAACAATCTGACGAAATTTTAGCGCATTTGGTCGAGCGCCTGTTTTATAATCGACTATTTTATAAACATGCGAGCAGCCTGAGAGTTGGGCAACACTGGCGCACTCGCGAGCCGTGGCGTTACAAGCTGCTTGGTGTGCGAGCTCCTGCATTCGGGCGAACAATTTTGTCTCATGGCCAGCTGCGCGTGAAAACGAGCTATTTCAGCTTTTTTTGAGCTTGGCCTTGAAAGTGAACGATTTGCAGCGGCTGAAACTTTGCTAACAGAAAACGGCTCCGCTGCATGCTGCACAGGACGTCACACGCGCCATGGTGAAATGTCGGTCGCTGGCGGTGGGTGGGGTTTATATCTGGCGGATTTTAGGGCTTATTAACGCGATAGCGTTAAAGAGCTCGTATCGCAGAAATTCCGCCGTCGGTGTCGGCACCGTTGGTTGTGAGCGAAAAATCATCATCTTGTCCGTGAGCGAAAAATCGAAAAAGCTGCAAATAAAATAAATAACAAAAATGTTGGGTCCGAGTGAGAATCGAACCTAGGCCGTCTGCGTGGCAAGCTGGTGTTCTACCACACAGCCACGCCGCTGCTTGGAGCTGCAGTGAAAGTAACTTTCATGCTTACCAAATATACGCGTCCTGTACACAGGTGTCAGAGTACGAGATGTAATATCGCAGTACTATTGCGTGGTACAAGCGTACATTGCCATCGGGCGTCACACCATGTCAATATCATAACGACTTGGTGGTTTAAAGACAGCCACCCATTACAAAAGGCACACACATTACTGCGCGTATTCCCTTAAGGCCACGTAGTGGGTGCATCGCAACTTCAAAAGTTTCTGGTTTAAAGCATGCTACCCATTACATAAGGCACACACCTTAGTGCGCGCATTCTGTTAAACACTCGTAGTCTTCGAAGTGCGCACTAGGGGCAGGATATCGCTATCGCGTTGAACTCTTTAAGGCGAAGCTTAAGCTGCCCCCAATTTTTTGCACTGAAATACAATTGTACAGTGCATTTTTCATGCATGTATAGGCACAATATACCCTCTACTTCTATCTTTCGGTGAAAGCTGCAAATGGTTGGCTTACCGTGTCATGGCCTTTTATTGCGATAGCAATTATATGGACAGTCTCGGCTGGTTTTTGCCGTCGCCGTCGTCATGCTGCGTATATGTATAAGTATGTATATATACATCAATATCCCAAAGAAAAATAAATCAGAAAAATGCTTCCGAAGCGCGGAATCGAACCAGCGACCGCTCACTGCGCAGCGCGGTGCGCTAAGCACTACTCCACAGAGTGCAGATCCCTCAGGTAGCTAACGGCGAGCGTTATAACACACCCCTTACCGATTGAAGTCCTCCGAGACGGCAGGCGCTTATAAGCGTTTCTTCATTACCAGCGAGATGGCGCTAGGAGCGCTACGGGCGCACTTAAAGGCGTCGGCCATCTCTCTCGCTTCTCCTAATATTTGCGCAGGGAGAACCTTTCTCTTCCGCTGTCTGCTCGCGCGGGCGCTCGAACAAGCTACCACAGTGTTCATGATTCCCAGTAGATGGAGTTACATGGTAGCTCTCACCGCGCGCCGCTTACGTTTAGCTAAAAGCGTTTCAGACGTCGTGCGCGTAACGTATGTGTACTTTTCACGTTTATGTACGTGAAGTCCCTACGTACGAGAAATTAAAACTATCTAGTAGCTGATGGGTAGTGATGGACGCGCGGTAGTTGCAGCGCGTCCATCACGGGCCGCTTTTCTTGCTATCGCATTCATTGCTTCGCCCTTGCGGCGAAACTGACCTTTTTAAGAAAGGTCTGGTTATTCCGGCTAGTTTCCGTAACGTCAATGTGTCTACCATAAGAACTTGATGGCACGAGCTGAAAACAGTTGTTTATCAGAAATAGAAGAATATTTTTGTAACGTCGTGAACGTAAAAAACTTTTGAAACGCAGGCTCCAGATACACACAACTACTACAAATACAGCGATGAATACGGGCAATGAAAAGTGTTACTCGGAGATAAATACGTTCTGTTAACTGTATCAGTTCAAAGGGCGTAGTTGAAGTAATTTAAAACAAGTGAATGCGTTTACAGTAACTATAGATAGAAATAAAATGTTTTAACGAACAGCTTGGGACGTTAGCCTCGCTATTATTGCGATAGCAATTATATGGACAGTCTCGGCTAGATTTTGCCGTCGCCGTCGCCGTCGCCGCCGTCATGCACCGTATATGTATAAGTATGTATATATATATAAAAGCCCCAAAGAAAAATAATTCAGAAAAATGCTTCCGAAGCGCGGAATCGAACCAGGGAGCTTTTGCTCCGCAGCGAGTGGCGCTATCTACTGCGCCACGAAACGCAGATCCTCCACATAACTAACGGCGAGCGTTATATACCCACCCTTCACCGCTGGACGGACTCAGAGACGGCAGGCGATAATAAGCGTTTCTTCATTACCAGCGAGATGGCGCTAGGAGCGCGTCGGACGCATTTAAAAGTCGTCGGCGAGCTCGCTCGCTTCTTCTTATATTTGCGCAGGGAGACCTTGCAATTCCGCTGTCTGCTCGCGCGGTGTTCTCGTGGTAAGGGGAAGAGTAATGTTTCCAGCTTTCATCGTTATGTCCGCGCTCATGTTACGGAGCGTACCAAAGTCACTCGAGCTGAAGGGATGCCGCTAAACGAACAAACAGAAGATGAGCGCGAACTATCAAGTGTCACAGCTCGACATTTGTAGCACGCTAGTTTCCTTCGCTGCTTCGGCCGCATTTGCAACAGGAGCGCTGTTCAAACTGAGAGTATCCATTGGCGAGCCTCACTTCGTATAGCATTAATTTCTTGCTATCGCATTCATTGCTTCGCCCTTGAGGCGAAACTGTGACTTTTTTTTCCTCACAGACTACTCCAGGTGCTGGGTGATGATTGTGATATGCACACTGATCAACACATAACAGCACATACAGCAACACACACACACACACACACACACACGCGGTACACTGTTTACAACGTTTTGCTAAGGCTTGTGGCCCGCAAGAAAGTCGACAGCGCTTTCGCGGCGTGTTACGCACAGGCGGTGCTTTGTCGTGGGCCCAGAACACGCCGCAGTTGTAAGCAGCAGTCCCGTTGAAGGTTTAACGCCTCCTTCAGATACCGTCTCTCATGCGTATCGCCTGCAGCCACACAGAACTTGTTGCACGTCTTCTGAGAGGTTACATTGAGTGAATAATTGTGGGCCGACATATTAACCTTGCTCTTAAAGTTGTTCGCATAGGCCACCTTTAATCTGATGTGGTGCAAGCATGCTTAATTTTGTCTCTTAAGGTCACGCGGCATGTCGAAGTCACACGATAGATAAATTTTCCATAGAGGCTCGCACTAGCATAGGTCGGCACACTCACTCATGAGTCGACTCACTCAGATCGAGCCGTGAGTCTGATTGAGACCGGGTGAGTAATCTTTTGGTGAGTGAGTCAGAGTGAGCCCAGATACTTCAAGGCATTAGCGTTCATGAGTGACTCTGAGCGAGCTCCACATTTTTGCTACGTTTGCGCACTAGTGACTTGCATCTCTCCAGTGGGATCGCTGGAAGCGCCAAGAGTGTGCTTATGCGAGAGTTGCCGCGCCTTTTGTAGAGAATAGTATCTCGACCACTTCTCTCGGAGCGCGATGTACAACTTTGGCAGCATGATCAGTCTGGGCGTTACCTTGTATTCCGCTGCGGGCTGGTATCGATTGCAGAACAATGCGGTGATTCAGTTCGCATGCTTTGTTACATAGGCGTTTGATGTCCATTGCGAGTTTTTCCTGCGTGCGTGGGCACTTCAGGGATTGCAGGGACACTCTTTGAGTCGGTAAAGACGACCGAAGACTTAGCTGTCTGATCTGCGATGTAATTGAAAAGAACCCGTAGCGCAGTCAATTCAGTGGCTGTGGATGAACTACGGTGGGTGAGAATGGCAGAGATGGTCATACGTATTCGCAGACAGAATCAAGGCACCAGTGGTCGATGTTGTAGGTAAGTAACGTCTCTGACAACAGATTCGCTTTTTTCTCAGGATTATAGTGTATACACGGCACTTGATCCTCTCTTTACGATGGTGGTAGTGTTGACGTCACCGCGTGCCCCTGAGAGGGACAGCGGCGTCAGTGGTGGCGGCCTTCGAAAAGCCCACTGAGCCCCAGCGTGCCCAGACAGCGACAACGCCAGTGTCTGCTGGGTAAGCAGTCAGGAATCATCCGATGATCACTTTCAGCTTGCCCACGCCGAAGTAACTTAGCAGGCAAGGTGCCTGGCTTAAGCTCGACGGCGCCGGTACGACTTCCGGCCACGGTGGCCGCATTTCAATGGGGATGAATTACAGAACACTGAGGACACCTTCTTAACACGAAAGTGTTTTACGCCGGGATCCACCAAGATCTTCATGACGTATTTCCGTCACGGAAATACGTCAGCAAAATGAATGCCATCAAATGGCAAAGGAAAAAAAGTATAAGAATATCAAATTGTGCTGATGAATGTTTTCAAAAATGAACGCTTCGGAGTACGAGGCTCAATCAAATTAAAGAACCCTGATAGAACAGAACGCCAAATGGAGAGCTCGGATAGATACGGCTTAACATGTTTGTATACTTAGAAAGCATATTTATTACCGCACAGAAGTGACGGAAAAATATATGAGCCTCAGCCAGGCAGCTAATAAGGGCTGAAAGCCTCGGACCACTAAAATTGACCCTATCTTAGGCATTGTGACGAAACAGCGCAAAGAGACGAGGACGGAAGGCACACACACACACACACACACACACACACACACACACACACACACACACACACACACACACACACACACACACACACACACACACACACACACACACACACACACACACACACACACACACACACACACACACACACACACACACACACACGAGTGCTTGGACACACACGTGTGCCTTCCGTCCTCGTCTCTTAGCGCTGTTTCTTCACCATGCTTCCAAACCAAATTTCCCACCGACAAGCACTAACCTATCCTAGGGTTCTCATTACAAAAGGCGCGTCGCTTCCGAAAATTGCGCCGGCGACATGCTTGCACTAGGCTTTGTTGCGTGACGTTATGATGTACGCGATTTTTTTTTTGTCCCATATTACCTACTTTGTATTTAATGTCTCGGAACCTCGTTTTCTTACCTCACTACAAAGTTTTCCTGCGTACAACTACGCACAAAGACAAAATGGAAGCCCGCGACTTCTGCGAAGAAACCTGACACGATGTGATGAGACGCCTTTGGTGGCACTGGTGGGGGCTTGCGAGTAAACAAGGCCATCTATGGTTATGTTCCCGCGTTCGCTAACGCCTCAGCTAAACAGAGCAAGGTGGATGCATCCCTTTTGCCAGTACATGTATTGCGTGAAAGAAGGTGCCGAGAAAAATAAAAAGCCGGGGAGAATGAGACGCTTATGACACTCTATGTCATTATCATCACGGTTTTGGGACACCGGAGATGAGAGACATTCTGCAGTAATGTACCGTCATTTGCTATGCCTGTGGAAAAAGGAAAGCGCAGGTCTCAGGTTCCATTCCCGAGACATTATTGGTGCACCATGGAAGTAAACGTGATTCATAGTGAAGGGAGTGAGAATAAACCCCGTTTAGCGAAATTAAGAAAGAGACAGGGATCAAAAAAGTTTGCATGTAACAGAACGAGAGCGGAAGAAAGGAAAAGGGGGGGGGGGTAGATATCGCGTAATGTCCATTTATAGCGTATGACGAGCTCCGTCAAAGTGAAAAGCGCTCATTTGATCAAATCGCTCAACATGACGGGCTGTTCGGTGAGAGAAGAATCAACGCACCACATGAAAAAAGATGATTACGGAAAGTACCTCGAAGCGGAAGTAACTAAAATACCAACAGAACTGTTACGACCAAGTGCATTACATTTCTTCTGGAATTTAAGGACACATAGTTGTTCATTGAAAGCCAACGCCATACGATGTGCAGAGGGCCAAGTTTAAAGCTGCTTGTGGCGCAAGTCTGAGTACAGGGAGCTATTCAGTGTACGTAGGTCTTGCACGTGGTCGCGTTGCGTGTTGGCAACGCATGGACACACACAGCTAAAATATTTCAGGATATGTAAGGGCTTTTTTCCGTTTCCCTAAGTGTACGTGATTGCGTTTGTGATGGACGGTGTGTGTCTACACTTGCGTGTGCGTGCGTGCATGTGTGTGCGCGTGTGCGCGCGCCTGTTTCTCGTGACTTGCTCGCACACGAGACAGGTGGCTCTTGCAAAACTTCAGAAAGCTGAAATTGCTTCTGCGCTCTACATTATCATGAAAAACGTGGAGTACAATTGAGTTTCGCCTTCAGGAGTATACAACGCTATAGCGTAATCGGGTCCTTCTTCTAATTCGCTTCGAAAGCTTAGCTTGTCGCTCGACGCCTCAATCTTGCTGCCACTAAAGGAAAGTACATGCATATAACAATCTCTAAGCTCTCCTAGCATGTGTGCTTAGCACAAGTGCAGTCGAAAATTGCCCACTTCGCCATAATTTATTATTCTCTGATTTAGCGAAGCACCCACTGCGCATCCGTAACGCAATACACGCAACTGCGCACTTTCTTGATGTTGTTGCTGCTAATTATGACCACATACGTCTTAGCGCTTAGCTTATGAGTGGACCTTGTGGCGCAAACCTTGTCCTTCTGCCACGAAGTTTGGTGGCTCGGTATTCAAGCCTTAACATTTGTTATGAATTCCTAAACTTCGCTATTACCTCACTCTTTCAGTGCTGAGCAGATTACGACCGTTCATCCTACGTTCGTGTCGCTTCGAGACATTTCCCGCTAAAGACGTCGTTATTAATGTGCCCATGTCTAGACATCTAAGTGAAGATTTAACTGCAAGCATGCGTACACTAACGCTTTAGCTCCTTCGTAGCTTTCTTTGCTCTTTCCCTTTGTTTGACCCTGTGGTAGCCAACCAGATCCAACCTTTGGTGACCTTCCTGCCTTCCCTTTTTTAACATATTTGTCCAGGTGCATGTGATTTACAGCCGTGCGACACATTCAATCTCTTTTGTGGAGTTGACTCTAGCTTACTGTGGCATTTACCTAGCCCCTTCATACCATAAAACTTTTACTGAACCATGTAATAGGTAGAGAATAAGTCACGAAAGCACGTATACTTTGGAAAGGCATTGTGAATGGCTTTCAGTAACAGAGACGTTAGACCAGACTTTCCCATTCTCGACACCGCTAACACCTTCCATGGCCTTCGAAGAAGCTCATATAGGGAGTCATCAGTTATCTTTGAACAGCTTTGTGTGGCTTTTGACTAAAACGGTGCTTTTTTTTTCAAATCTTAGTATTAACGCGCATTACCCGGAAGGTGCGACCAGTTTGGTAACTTATATTGCCGGGCGTCAGTGGAGTTGGTTTTGAGCGGTAAGGGCCGAGCCATGTTGGAAACCGAGAGCCTTGCCAAGCCCAGGGTCATCTACGAAAAGCGGTGGAAAAACGATGTCGTTTGTCAACGTTTGTCGCAGCAGTTAGCATGCGTCATTTTGCGCAAGGAGAGAGAAAGTTGGGCTATATCAATAAAGGAAAACGAGCCTTTCGCTTATTGCGTTGGCGGGTAAATAATGTCGCCAAGCGGACGCTGTCAACAGCAGACAGTTGGAGGTATAGAAAGGAAGAAGCTACTCCGCAAGGCCATCTACGTTCGGTGTTTCTTCTTAAAAGAGCCCAAAATAAATTCATATGGGTGACACAAAAAGGAATAAAAGTAAGTTCGCCAATGAATGGCGTGGAGGCAATGCGGAACCTTGAGCAACTGCAGCGATGCGTCATTCCTTCTTAGAGCGCAAGCAGACCACAGGATCCGCGCCAAATCCTTATTGGAACGTCCAATCATGTGGTTGCTTTTTTCACGATGACGCCTTGCTTATATATATTGTATTTTATTTGTGTGGTCATCTCCTCTGCGGAACCTCTTTACGTGGTCGAGTACATTTTTCACCACGCGTCTCGAAATCCACGATCAAGAGATTGTCCCTTTCCTTTTCAAATGCGAAACATTTCTTAGCGATCCTTTGACACTGAGCGTATCTATCTATCTATCTATCTATCTATCTATCTATCTATCTATCTATCTATCTATCTATCTATCTATCTATCTATCTATCTATCTATCTATCTATCTATCTATCTATCTATCTATCTATCTATCTATCTATCTATCTATCTATCTATCTATCTATCTATCTATCTATCTATCTATCTGTCTATCTGTTGTCTGTCTGTCTGTCTGTCTGTCTGTCTGTCTGTCTGTCTCTAGCCGCCTACGTCTGGGTGTTCTCATGATTGCCTCCTTAACTTGGTGTAGGCCAAAAGTGGCATCGGAGGGTAAGAGAATTTGACGAATATGACTGTCGGGTCATGATATGAATAACGTGAGAATGCTGTCGCGTACGCCGTCAAACCCTTTCCACCGGACACGTTTGGCACATGACCGTTTACCATGGGCTGCGGTGCACGGGTATACATGTGCTACAGATGATTGACAGTTTATATCTACCCAGGAGCGGCGAGAACAGTCATTGGTAATTTAAATGCACGAGCGTTAAAAAACTAGCATCAGCAGCGTTGACCCGTAAAAGAAAGAATAAAATCAGGATCCCAGCAGGAATCGAACCCAAGCATTGTTCGTGGCAATCAGGTATTCTACCACAGAGCCACGCCAGGTCTAGACACTGCTTTAGAAAAACACCCTTTATATACAGGCGTAATGTCGGTGCAACGTCAATTGTGGTTGCGGTGCTGGCTATCTAATTTATTAACAAAGCAATAAGCACTACATGTGCACTCCTACGATACAGTCGTCAGTTTAACGTCTGAAAAACATTACATAGCAATCTAAAAAAAACATTACATTTTTATTCCTATAGTTCAGCAAATCTATACTGATGCGTTTCTCGACCCCGGATGAATACATTAACGAAAGTTAGAATGGTATTCACGTGATTGCACCAAAAAGTTCACATAGTTTCGACAATGCTGACGTATGCGCTCTAACGTGAGGGCTGACATTACGTCGCACCATAAGTTGCCCTTTGAACGTCAGTGTTGTCGATGTGCCTGGTAAGGCCACCATGTGCACACAGCTGCTGGACTTACAAAAACACCTCGATCCACCTCGTAACGCTTTGCTCAAAGCCATAAAAAAGAGCATAAAAGTACTCGCTGACTGCTTCACATGAAACCAACTCCGACAACGCGTGGGATGTGCCGATTTTGTTCTAACAATAGAGAATGACCACAGGTGTGACGTTATCGGATGCTGATAGTTTTCCGATAACCGCTCTCTTTACACGCTATCGCCTCTCATGAGAGAAAGCGGCTGTAATGTTCAATATAAATATGTGTGTACAAGACCAAAGTGCTGCGAGAGAGAAGTGAAGTGTCAGTCATCGAGAAAAATGTTCGCAAGTTAACCTACGGCGCCACTAAATTTCCCTAGTGAACTTGTGCTTCGGCCTGCCACAGGCTTTACTGTTTTTGCTTGCAATTCTCTCTCTTCTTGACGAGTAGACAAGTGTTCTTGTCCTCCTGCTGTGTGTGCATGAGCCATCGTCCGCTTTTAGATGTGAAGCATCTTATAGCGGAGTTCAATCCGGTGGTGGTGGTGTTGGCGGTGGTGGCGTGCGGCGTGACCACCCTTACTGCGCATGCGCAAACCTTCTCCACTTCCCTCTCTCCCCTTTCTCTCGCCACATCACCTCTCCCCTTCCCTTCGTCCTTCCCTTTCCCCTCTCATTTCCCTTTCCCATCCCCTCTCCACTCCCCCTCTCCTCTTCCCCTCTTCCCTTTTCCCCTCACCACTCCACCTCTGAAACGCGGGCTCTACATGCCGAAACACTGCTTCGCATCGCCTCATGGTCCCCTTTAGCGGGAGATGGTGTGATCTTTCCCCCTTTTATTGTTTCCTGTTTCAGTTACGTCAAGCTAGATGATAACAATTACACTACAATATTTCTTGTCCTTAATTACCATTTCTGGCGTAATCATTAATCTGCGACACTCCACCGTAACATTGTGATAGGCGCCCTTACAATAATGCAAAGTTGTCAGTTTTGTTCAGGATCGAATCCCGGCCGTGGCGTCCGGAATTTCGATGCAGGCGAAATGCTAGAGGCTTGTGCGCTTATATTTTGGTGGGGGTTAAGGCACCCCAGGTGCATGGTCATAATTTCCGGAGCCGTCCACCACGGCTTCCCTTAGTAATCACATCGTGAGTTTGGGACGTAAAACCTCAACAATTTTTAATATTATGTTTAAAGCCTCAAGATCACCGACGTACCTTGTTCTATTATAATGGGACTGATCATCCACCGTACATTTGATATAGGGGAAATATTTAAAATATACAGCAAATGTCCCGTAACTCCTTGTGCGCTTGTTCAACATTGCGGGAACCGTAGTAAGTGGTCTTGTTGTGGGCGCCTTACCGAAATAGTATGTTAAAAAGCAATTCACAGATTTATGCGGGAATGTCCGAAGTATTATATAGGATCCTAATTTTTTTCATAAAGCTTTCATAGTTATTTTACCACTTTGAATGCGTGTTGATAACCGGTGTCTGCTTAAACATTACTAGGCGCCGGGTCAATGAAAATATCCATGTTCTGCTCATTTGAATCCTCACCAATATCAGTAAATTTGCAATAGTTATGCAGTGAAGGTGAGCTTTCGCTAGGCCGCCTAATTGCGGGAGAAAAAAAAACAGTCAAAACACTCTAAAAACTAATAAATCATCAATGTTTACTATTTTCGCTGTTTCTCGAACGCACAGCTGCCACACTTGATATACCATTAAAGTTTGTAACTGTGCTTGAAGGCTTGCCGCAACGTTCTTTCCGATTATGCGACTTCGTTTAGAGAAATGACCTCTCAAGCGTTAAAACTAATGATCTCTTATCTTAGACTACAAGTCAGAGCTAACGAAATATCTGCTTTGAGAGCAAGCGCTAGAGATGGCATGGAAGCGGGATTCAATCAAATTCGTTTTGTTTCGGCTCTATTCACATGCTCTCAACTATTCAGACGAACTGGCGATTTGCAGTAAATACCGTAAGACGTTACTGTAAGGGTGCGTTTGTTCCGCGTCGTTAGGCCCCTTGTGCAGGCTCTTCAGAGCCTGATGCGCTTTTGCGTTTGCCTTCTTGATAATTATTCGGTCTCTACATCTTCAACCTTGTCATCGCAAACATAAGCTTTAGTCTATAGCCTTTGCGAAGTATGGTTTGACTGTGTTTTCAGCAGAGTGAAAGAGACAGGTGAAAAGACAGTGTGAAATACGTAATTTTACAGTAGAGCTAGCCCTATTAATCAATCATATAGGAGATTCGAAATATAGCTATTCTTGTGACTGTTGTATCATATGATGGGCAGCCAGTGATTTACATTCCCCGTGACATTTAATGCAGCGGAAGCACAAAAATAAAACCACAATGAGGAAGATGAATGGCTTAAAGAGAGAGCGTGCACACACCGCATGCTGTCAAGCAACCACTTCTGTGAGCTTATCTTGCCTCAAATTAAGAGGCACACAGTATGAGACAACCAAATGAATCCGCCGGCAATTCGGCCAAGCATGAGAAATTTTTATTGTTGCGTCCTAACTGTAGTGTACTGAATATGATTTAAGGTGAAAGTGAAACGAAAGTGAACACAAAAATTACACCATCTCCCGCTAAAAAGAAACTTTTGTGGTTCCCTAACACACATTGTTCCCTAAAGGGAACCATGTTTGTTTTTTTTTTCGAGCCTGGGGCACACATGTCACCACCCCGTTATAAAGGGGACGCTCATAGCATCCATCCATCCATCCATCCATGCAAGAGCACTGCGAGACAAAAATGTGAAAGATAAAAGGCGCGTTCATGAAGCCTCCGTTATGCGTTTGGCGGTAGCCCAGTGGGCTAAACGGCCGCCAGCCGTCGTCGCGTACCGAGAGGTCATGGGTTCCACTCCTGTCGACGGAACTTTTCTTATAGTTTTTTTGTTCTTTGCCATTTGATGGCCTTTATTTTGTTGACGTATTTCCGTGACGGAAAATATGTCATAAAAATCTCGGTGGTCCCCGGCATAAAACACATTCGCGTTAAAAAACTCGTCGTTGCTGCGACCGTCCCATTCGGTGCGTTTCCAATAGAAGGGTAATTTCGTTTAACACACCGCGAGGTGGTAGCTTTAGCCCAAGCTTCACGCATAATATGCATCCATATCGAAAAATAGCTATACGACGCTCGCATGGTTGTCGCACCGCGTTCCCCGCTCGCCCTGTGAGAATTAACTGCAGGGCTAGAGGGAAGATACAACACGCGTAGCTTTTCTCTTCGCGTTTCACGACGCCTTGGAGGAGTGCATATTGAGTGCCAGTGTTTATTATGTGCTTGTTTATGCCATATTTGCGCGGGATTCACCATATGCGGTGTCCACGTATATGTTAAGAACTTCAGTTACCGCAAGGGTTAAATCATGATCATGGGCGTTAGTCGTCGGTACGGAGATGTGCCGCTCGGCGTCAGCGTGAGCGCGTCCGCATGAGGCAGCGCTACATCTGCCAACCAGCAATAGACAATATAGAAGCTGTGATATACCAACGCACTAAAGCAATCAACTACTTCTGTGACGACACGATTCACTTTCGTGTCATAACGATTCGTGTGACAGAGGGATCAACCATCTTTTTTTTTGAAGCACCCAAAGCAGCGTGCCTTGGCGTGCCTTTCATAATACAGGAATTACTGAGAAGAAACAAAGCGGTGGGTTTGAAAGTTCTCCACGGAGAATGGGGATTCGATAAAAAGAGACCACAACTGCCGAACATGCTTTCGTGGATGCTCGTGTTCCAAATCGCGTGTCTTTGCCAACTTTTGTGCGCGTTTACAAAAAAAAAGACGTATATGAACTGTGGGAAGCATTGGTTCTGGAAAAGAAACCAAAATCTCCAATCCGGATTATGTACACGAGAGTTGAGTGCATGATACCGCGCACTCGCAGGGCCAAGCTCTGTGCTTTTCCAGTACTACCTCCGTATCTATCTTTCTTTTTGGCGCTGTACCTTCCTAGTCATTCAGGCACTTTCTGAATGCGTAACTAAAATGCTAGAAGCACCGCTAGGTGAAGTTATGACACATGCGAGGACTGCGCAGGAATATTTGCAGAAAATTGAATCCAGTAGAAGGCGAGCAGTTCACGCTATAGGATGCTCTCAGAAGGGTGCATTGTTCAAAACTGAAGCATTCAATTCACCTTGTTCCTCTTCTTCTCACAGCGCTATGGCATCATTTCTCTCCTTGTTTTGTGTTTTCTGGTTATTTCACGCGTTTCAGTAATTTCATTACGATTGTTATGCTGTGGTATGCGGACACCTTTTCGCTTCTTATAGCGCTGATACTGTACCAACAGCAAGCGACGAAATTTTGAAAGGTTGTTCCACTAAAAATATAGCATTTATTAGCGAGTGATTACTGAATGCAGTGGACATTAGCCAATTTTCGTGAATTGTTTTTTTTCAAGAATAACACAAAAACAATTTTCTCTTCTGCCTCTCCACTGCATATAGCTGGAAGCTTGTAGCCAAGTTCGCGTGACCAAAAAACAAAAGCGCTTATTTGTAGCCTCTCCTAATTGTAAGGGCTGTTATCACTGTTATCTAAAACCTCCGAATTCAACCAACGAGCCCAATTCAATCAACGCCTCCACTTCTCTACTGCATACCTTCGTTATCAAATGCGATATAACGGGCCCCATCAAAATTAACAGTATCTGTTGGGAAGGCTCGATGTTTTACTTCCATGTGATTGAGGTCTATAAAAGTCATTTGACTATTCGGTTCACTGAATATCGCTTTCCCGCTGGCAGAATACTTCAGATTCACTTGACCACCAGTACGCCTCGGAGGTACAGTGGTTACGGTGCTCAGCTACTTATCCGCAAGTCTCGGGTTGAGTTCCGGCCGCCGCGGTCGCATTTCGATGGAAGTAATATTCTAGAGGTCCGAGTACTGTGCGATGTCAGTGCAGGTTAACGAGCACCAGATGGTCGAAATTTCCGGAGCCGTCCACGACGGCGTGCCTCATAATCATATCGTCGTTTCGGGACGAAAAACCTTAGATATTATTACTGGTGGCAGAAGGCCTTAGAAAACTAAAGCCCGTGCCACGAATTGAGCCAGTGTAGTAAGATACCACTCTGGCATTTTTTTTTCCACCTAAATGAATGCCTAGTAAAATGTCGCATCCACTCAGTTATATCCCTAATGGCTGCCGGCGAAGCAAGCGGTTCTTTCCTTCACTTAAACTCGCGTATTCGGCTTGTATCCTGTGACATGCTACAGTGTCTGAAGAAGAGTTGGGTTTCAGGGAATCATAATGCGTTAATTTTGCATTCAACACGGGCGTGGCACTGACACCACATAAATAATCCACAGTAGGTCGCGGTCTCATTAGGCTAGTGTATCAAGCATTCAGTATCATGACGTGGATCAGAGCTCCGCGAGAGCGATTCCAGATATTTAGCTGCAACACGTCTCTGTCTGGACAGCGTATATATACTACGAGCGTATATTTATCGCCACTCTCTGGACTTAGCGCACAAAATAAACTCAACTCAGGACTGCTCGTTAAGGGCGACTTCCACTATCGCAGTGGCATTAGATGCAGCATGGTCCCTGTCCCCGGACTCGCTGCATCCAGAGCAGAGTAATCTGAAGTCGTGTAGTTGACATTAGTCTACAGGCTGTCCAAACAAGTTTACCGTGTGGGCTAAAGAAGTGTGGTCAACTAACTGCTCGCATTACCCGGAAGTGCTTTTGGGGTCTCGAATCATATCAGTGACTGCCTTTCTTAGAATGAAGGGCAGTGGGTTGTAGCATCTGTTTACGATGTGCTAATTTCCAGACTTCACTCGCATCAGCTATTTATTAAGTGTCCAGATTCTGGAGACAACATACAGTCGATATTGAAAGCTTTTTCGCATAGCAAAGACCGTGGAACTTATATATGGGAACGTGGAGTCGAACGAGGTTTCGAAAAAGTAAAGCAAACCAGGATGGCGAGCAGCATGAACATGGGGCTGTGAGTAAAATCAGTTCAGCCATCAATTTTTGTATCCGCATTGTTTCTCGGTTCATTTGGATTTGAACAGACCGCTTACATATCAGAATTGCCAGGCAGACTGTTGAAAACATGGACGTGGGTCTGGTTTTGAAAATTCATATGTTTTGCCAGTTTCGCTGTGTGATGGTTTTATGCGCCTTCTGTAGTGTCCGTATCTTGTTTCGTGCTGCATAAAAATTGTTCTGATGATTCACCAACAGTCCCCCACTGTAACCATTGGCTGTTCATATAGGGTTCCTTCAAAAAGTGCACGAACTAAAACAAGCATAAAGTGTGGTATATAAGTATGCAATTGTCAACCAAGAGGGCTTAGCAGCATGCCCACTAAGTTCTCCTCCGCAAGGTAACGCTAAAAATTACCTCGGTGCCGACATGCATATTTGGTCAGCGCCAACCTGCCGAACTGTTTTTCTTGAGGTACCCGAATGATGACTGTTTGCTTCAGCCGACGTCGGAGGAGCATTACACTATTTTTGCAAATATTTAAGAGCAGCGTATACAGGTCAGATAGGAACATGGAAAATGAGTAGATGAAGTGTGCTAAAATGCAATTTGAATTCAATTAGGAGAAAATAGTGGCGAAGTGGTGCAAAGGTGCTCGCTTACGCCATAGTGAAGTCGTCACGACTTGTTTGCAGAAAGATGATACAGCATAATACTGTCTTTGCCAAAAACAGCAGAGATGGGCAAGTGACAAGACGAGTGCAAGTTTTATCGTTGCATGGAAGCTGCCTGTTGAGGAAGCGCGACATAGAACAACATGACACTGTATTTGAGGACCCTACAAACATAACCGAATCATAACACAGGGCGGCGCATATTGCAAACATAAAGAAAAGCCAAAATGTGACATGTTGTGCATATGTGTGCTTTAATGCAGAATTTACTTTTTGCGAGTTCGCTTACCAATTGCACCATATGTATATGCATTGTAGGACAGATCAATAATGAATTAGATCTTATCCTAGTTATAAGGACGCAATGAAACGCAAGAATACCATGGCGTCAACACTAACAAATGAAAACACTGTGTGCTCCTATTTTCGGTGAGTCCTGACTTGCCGCCTATACGTCTCTATTTGAAGAGACACATTAACGCTGTTCTGGGTTCCACGACTATCCAACGATACTGCGATACAGACGATAATATCAGATAATAAAGCGGTATTGTCCCATATTTTTGTTTGTACGCCTGGCTGCACCTTTTGATCTGTTGTCCTCCTGTACGGAGCTCATGGTATGTGTCACGGGCCTTCATGCCAGGTAATACTTGAAACTTGCTTTGCTTACATTTGTTCTTTGTGTTCTCAATTCATACACAGGAAATATCTGACGCCTCTGTTTTGGAATGTTTAGCTGGCGCGAGGCATCGCGCCATAAGCATCGACCATCTGGTCGATGCTTATGGCAGGTGACGTTACACGCACGCACGCACGCACGCACGCGCCTACACACACATGCGCGAGTGACATCACTCCTGCTAAGCATACCAAAACACGAACAAAATGTTAAAGCATTGCGATTGAGAAAAATCGGTGCTATGCGATGACTGGGGCGTTTTCACAAAGCTGACAGATGCTGTTGGAGTTGCTGTTATTCTATCCGTGCCGACAATGGCAATGGACAGGAATCAATTCCTATCGTAAGTTAAAGCTTTTTTTTCGACACGTATACGCTGGTGTGATTTCCACGAAGTTGGGAACTTGCGACGAGAAACTGGACGCAGTAATGCGAGACGCAGATTCTCTTTTCATAGTGCCTGAACCAGAACGAGTTCTTTTATCTCCGAGAATAAAGAGCCTCCGTCTTCTTCACTCCTTGCGTTTTATCTTCTCATCTGAACTGATCAAATTCTCATTCGCTTTGTTCTCCGAAAGCGAGCGAGTGCTTGCATCGGATCTGAAGACGGCATTAACGCATTTTTACTGCGAGCCGAATATTCCTAGTGCTGGCAACTCTATCGCCTTTAATGTTCGAAGAATAGGAGAGATGGACTAATCACTCCATGCGTACTCTATTGTTCGAAGATTATGCTCATACCTTATTTTCGCTATCTGGGATATTTGTATTGTTACACTGCGTTGTCACTTTTCATCATTTAGATTTCTGTTCTTCCTTGGAACAGGTTACGTAGCGCGATAAAGTGCGCTTGCAAATCAGCAAGCCAAGCGTTACGTACCACATTTCTCCTGATCAGTGCGTTGTATATGCAGCGTAAGTAGGAATGAAAGATGCTAAAGAATAGCACGAACACATGATGATCGGGAGGCAAGAGGAAATCTGATAATTGTTGTGCCTGTCGGGCTTGTTTTTCTGTGACCTAGCACTCCAGTGCATTGGAAGGCTAGGTCTCTATAACGCTTTTTTTATGGCGTCTTGTTCCTTATTATTCGCAAAGTATAGAAAATTGGAGGCTGTGCGTGAACGCTCCTTTTCATCCATTTCTTATTGCTAAAATAGCACCTTCTTCTCTGCGCGCTTCAGTGTAAGGAGCATTCGAGGCTTTATTCTAGAAAACTGAGTGGACGCCAACTTTGATTTTAAGATCGCTGCAAAGCGCGAGCGAGCAATGCATTCAGAAAAACAAGGAATACTTGGCAAGCCATGTACAAATGAAAAAGAAACAAAAACAATAAAAACAAAGAGCGGCAGCATTCACATAGCCACTATGTCATCAACGGCAATGATATAACAGATGTTTGAAGATAGTTTTATGATACGTAACAGCAATAGCTACCTCTGCTCACCAAAAGGCCTAAGATCATGGTAGAGAAAGCCAGGATAAGGATGTCAGTACGTGGCGCGGGATGTTCGTCATGGGCAGCCCCGCATGAACACGCAGCTCTAAATATGTTTGTATAAAGTTTTCCCATGCAGCGAATAAATTAAGGAGTAATATTGAAGTAAATGGTTATTGAAAGTGAAAGGTATGTTCGCAAACATATTACCATTGTGGTGCGTACATGCCCTTTCGAAGCCCTCATAACCATTCCTGAAATCAAAAAGAAAACCCAGTCTGCTGAACATATCGTAACTGGCGCGAAACTAGGAACATGAGAAAGGGCCTGAGGAAAGAGACATAAGAGCGCCAACTACCAACTGTTTATTGCCAGCGCAGGCTGAAAAACAGGCAAACTTCCACACATGCGCAGTGGAGTGGAAAAGTTACCCCGAACAAGACATCACGTGAGCATTTCATTAAAGAAGGACAACTCAGACTGAAAGAGAACAATGAATGTGTCACTGACACAAGCGGGCCCTTTACTTCTACTATGATACGCCTCTGGTAATTCCCTTGCTGTTTGATCTCTGCTTTTGCCGATAATCCTAGCTTGCTCAAAACGTGGCACACACGAGCATGACCTGACATGCGCGGGAAGGTGCGCACCATCACTCTTACCAATGCTGTTGGCATGCTCCCTGAGGCGGTCGTTGATACGCCGACCCGTTTGACCGATGTAGGTCTTGCCACAGCTCAGGAGAATTTCATATACAACCCCTTTGGCACAACGCCTGAAAGGTTTTACGTGCCTCTTTTGGCACCCTTGCTGCTTAGCACGAGAGATTCGTCGGCACAAGTGCGCCAGTTTATTCGGAGCGGAAAACACAACAGGGATTGCGAACCTAGCGGCCATCTTCTTGAGGTTGTGGCTCAACTTGTGCAAGTACGGCACCACCTGTGGTTTGGCGCGCTCCCGTTCTCTCGAGTACTCTTCCTGAGTGCTGAGGTTCAGCTTCCGTAGCAGAGATTCGGCAATGGCATGCAAGACCACCCGAGGAAAGCAAGCCTTTTCCAGACTGCCAATCTGATTACACAGGCTGGTCTGCATTATGTGCGGACACGATCTGCGCAGCGCGGATTGAAGGCAATGCTGAGCAATACTACGTTTTGCAGTCTTAGAATGAGCGGAATCAAATGGCACAAGCTCTTTTTTTACTGCGAGGCATGTAAGCACAGCAAACATGATCGCTTTTCACGGCCAGGTTAATGTCTAAAAACTGCAAAGCATTGTCGGTTGGAAGCTCATGAGTGAAGGATAATCCTTTGGAATTTGTGTTGAAGGCATTTGAAATGAACTTCACCATTTCATGGTAGGGCACTGGGCACGTCTTGTCTAAAACAAATAAAAAATCGTCGAATATCTAAAAACATAAAAAGTATTTGATGAATTAGAAACAGATTGTAGTGCCTGGTCAATAAGGGATAAAAAGATGTCACATAAAATAGGTGCTACACTTGACCCGATGCAAATGCCTTTCTTTTGCAAATAAATGCTTGCTTCAAAAATAACGAAAGTACTTTTGAGGTACGCTTCTAGTATAGACATGAAATTAGTTACCGACATTTCAGCACAAGCAACAAAATTAGCCTCACCGTTTTTTTCAATACATAGCTTAACAGCAGCAAAGAGCTCAGGGTGTGGAACTGAATAAAAAATATCAGTCACATCGACAGAAAAAAGATACCCTGTGTTCACTTTGCAGCGATAGAATTCTACAAGATCATCTGAATGTCTTATTAGAAAAGGGTCATTTATGGAAAGGCACTTGAGTGAATTTAGCAGAAAACTACTGACATGCTGTTGCCACGCACGCCGCTCACTAATTATCGTTCGGAAAGGAATGTCCACCTTGCGCGTCTTCGCACTGAAAAAAGCTATCAAGCTATCTGCTTTTGACTTGGAAATCTGCTTAGTCAAACGTTCAGCGCCGACTTCCTCACAGAGTTTGCTAACATTTTGCTTCACTTTTGCCAGGCTCACTTTAACGCTCTTGAAATCCTTATTAACAGCCTGCAAGGCTTTTTCAATAAAGACAGATGTAGGCAAAAACACAAAACCACCCTCTTTGTCCGACTGCATTAACCGTAAGTCATTGTCTCTGACAAACGACACAACACGATTAAAAGCGCGCACATTGTTTCCAGTTCCTGGTCTTGGAGGACATCTCTTAAGACAGTCGACGCCGTCCAGTAAACATCGCTCACGTTTCTCCGACGAAGCTTTGCCTGCAACTCTTCGGTTTAGAGGTAGTAGCTCATGTGTGGAGACGGCCGGCACAATACCAAACTTAGGGCCTTTGTTGAGAAGACGGTTGACATCTTCAGGTAGGGGCGTGTCACACATGACCTTCACTGACCCGGGCTGCACGGTTATCTTGTCATTTAAGCGAACAGATTTAAGCAGGCTCGTAAGCATGTGCTTCCATGTAGCCTCAATTTCAACACTGATGAGCCTACGGTGTTCCTTCAATTTCTTCAACGCAACCCATTCAGGAAAGTTGGCGTAACAAATGCTTCTCAAGAGTTCATTACACAGCCTCACTTGCCGCCCTAACTCAGAGCGTAAAATCTTGCTCACCCGTTTTACATGTCCCCAAGAGGGCAGGACACAACCGAAGATCCAGGTGACTTCACGAGGTGGAAATCCTTTCCGTATGCAGAAGCCCAAATATCTTGATTTACAAGTCGAGGCAACTATATTCCACTTGACATTGTCCAGGTCAGGAAGTCCAGAAGAAAGGTTTCCGGGAGCAGACAAGAACGAGCCCACTGTACTAGAAATATACTCTAGAAGAACTTGTTTCTGGTCGAGTTGGTGCCTTAGTTCGCTGAACATATCGTAACTGGCGGGAAGTTAGGAACATGAAAAAGGGCCGGAGGAAAGAGGAAAGAGATTGGCGCTCTTCTGTCTCTTTCCTCCGGCCCTTTTTCATGTTCCTAGTTTCGCGCCTGTTACGATATGTTCAGCAACCTAAGACACCAACTCGCCCAAAAAAAGTTGTTTTAGAATACCCAGTCGTCATCATTAGTCCTACAACAAGCCACACTACTGTTGCTACATGAGAAACACAGCGGACACCTTCACTTTCATTCTGATGGTTCAGTTTCCTCCGCAAGCTCAGCAGGAGGAGTGGTTTCTCTCGCGAAGTTCGTCACGATAAAATTCAAGACGTCACATTTCACATCATCGACCGCAGCAGAATTCACCGCCCGCGGTGTTGCACTGGAGTTCATAAGTGATGCACCGCCACAGGCATGGGCAATCGTCACCGACGCCAAGGCAGCTCTCCAGTCTTCTATATCGCAATTTCTTCATGAACCTGATGAACTAATAACCAGTGAAAGAAGACTTTTTCAAAACACAACATAGCGTATCAGTGGATACAACGTCATTGCTTTATCTACGCGAACGGCCCTGCAGATGAGGCCGCCCAACCTGTTCATGATGTTTTCCATTGCGTAGCTATATCGTTATCTAGAACATGCGTACCCGCAACGCTTCGTTCTCCCGCACATTATATTACACTTGCTCAGTTGAACGTGACGCTGATTTCCACAACATGGCTCGGTATTCCGTCAGGAATATCTGGAGCTTAGTAGACGCTTCTGTAATGCCTGTGGCATGGCGTGCCCTTCACAAACGCGTCCTAATTTCGGATCATAATGGCCAGCAGACGTAAATGCGTTAACTACAGCCGCGAGGAAACGACAGCGCATCATTCCCGTGACTGCCTTCGCTACAGTACGCATAGAAAAGAACTTTCAAATGTGACAGACAGGCTTGACCATCGTCACTTATCAGATGACAGGATCCCGGGACACTGATCGAGAACGTCCTCATTCGAGGTTTGTGAGCGTTGTGACGCTTATTGAGGGCAGCTGGTGTTTGAGACAGACTCTAAACAGTGTCGTGTTTTCGCTACATTTTCTTTTTTCCTCCTATTTCATCTTTTTGCAACACCTTTCCGTTTGTATTTTATTCCTCTCAACCCTTTGCCCAACACAGGGTAGCCAGCCGGTCTTATAACTGACTAACCTCCTTGTCCTTCTATCTATTTTTCCTTCCTCCTAAACATCAAAGTGAATAGCTATCCAAATCGCTCCTTCCCTCTTCGTCATGCTGTCTGCTTTACGTAATACTGATATGTCCTGTGTTTAACAACATTCTTAACCTCTTAGAAATAAAGCAGTGTAACTCTATTTGCAGGTCATATTACGACCCTGCCCTCACGTACCGACTATTTGCTGCATTTAAGGTGGCATGCTCCGCAAACCATAAACAGTAATCTTCTTGGTTTTGTTGAATGATTACATACACGGGGAAAGGCAAGCTAAAGCTGGTTATCCTATTATGCAGCTAAAATATTTTCTATGCATATCGCCCGATAAAAACGTATGCGCATTGCAGAACAAGTAACAGTGTACAAAAACTATAAACAAGAATAAGTAGCAAAAAAACAAATAGAACTATGACGACCGACCTATATCACCATGGAATAAATTTATGCAAAAGTTCGACAAAACTCTCATATATGCATGAACCACAGGAGTGTCATTTTGCTGCTGCGCAAATACTTTAAATCGAGAGTTCTTTCCCAACTTCAGCAAGCGCTATGTTCCGTACAAATGCGCGTAGAATAGAGCTTCGTCAAACGCGATTCAAATTGACAGAAGCAATCAAGTGTGAACAGTTACGCATTCACCTCTTCATGGAGAAGTGATCCTGTAAAGCAAAAGACCACTTTCAGAGCAAAATAACAATTGAAAGGCTTGGTTAGCGGATACAAAAGATAGCCTTGGTTAATGAAACTGTCCGCATGGCTGTCAGGGATGCATTGTGGGCGCGCAATGGATCATTAATTTGAATCGAAAGTGCCGACACTATACCCCGCGAAAAAAGAGAAAATGATTTATTATGGCTTTGTGGACGCGAGATTTATTAACGTTTTTTAACAAAACGTAATAGTAGGAAAGATGGTGCGTAGCTTTTTTGAAAAAAAAAAATACAGTGCAGAACAGACACTCACATCTTAGTTCCACGGCTGATGCGAGTGTTTGATGCGCGCATTACTTTAGTTTTTCCCTATTTTCTTTGTGTCTTTGTGTATATATGTATGCAAATCAAATAATAATAATAATAATAATAATAATAATAATAATAATAATAATAATAATAATAATAGTAATAATAATAATAATAATAATAATAATAATAATAATAATAATACTTTCTTTTTTCAGAATGACTCTTTTCATTCCTTTAGTATCAAAAAGTGGCCAAGACTGTGCTTAAGAAAGCTTAATTTCCAATAATCGTTTCTCTTTCGATGGGACGCGCGGAGTGAGTCAGTGGTTTGAAGATTAATGAAGAGATTCCAAGTTATGTATGCAATCTGCCTTAAGGGTCTCCTTTCCCCTACCAAAATAAATGGGCAGGCATTCGACAATTGAGAGCATTCAGTTTAAAGCAAATTAATACTATGGCAACGTCATTTACATTAGGCGCGATATTACTGTGCAAAAGCACGTGGTTAGTATGTGTTTACTTTGCTTCATGTTGTTAGACTGCCGCGTCCTAACGGCAATAAACCAGAAAATATGTTGCTATTTGTTCTTTCTACTGCACATTTTTCTTTCTAGGAATTTTCAAGAGTTCAAGCCCGTTTGTATAGGTACGCATATATAAAGATGCTCGATATATTATACCAGAATAATCTTACTGCAAACACACATGTGGCTTAACGTTTGTAAAAGTATCGTCATAAGATGCAACGTGCACATTGTGTGAGTTCTCTTCGCATATCTCAGCATGAATAGTATTATGTGATACCTACCACCCAAACACTTTTCTAATGAGTCGTTTGTGATACGTGCGGCCGTTATCGCGTGGTGTTGTATGTTACTGTACGCTTATTTATCTTCATGATTATGCTGTTTCATGTTTTGGTGACTCATTTTTCTAAAAGATCCAAATAGGCGCTTTCATCGCTTCACCTTCGTTCACAAGGAAGTCGCAATTCTTATATTTACTTATGCATCCTTATCGACAATCTTTTTTTTCTCTCGCGTTTTCCAGAGTTCCATGCATCGCCGTAGCGATTTAGAAAATAGCGGGTATTGGAAATGCATCGCGCTTGTACTGCATGACGAACACACACTCCAGTAATACTTTCATATTTAGTCGGATTTATGTTCCTCTTGTTTGCGTTCTGATTGTGCCATAGCTGCGAGGCAATGAGGAGTAAACAGCCCATAAATAGTCTTTTGTTTGCCTAAAAAGTCACAGTTTCGCCGCAACGGCGAAGCTATGAATGCGATAGCAACAAATTGGAATGTAACGCGAAGAACGGAAAACAGCTCGAAATTGCCAGCGCGTCGCTCGAGCCCAAAGGACGCACGAAAAGAACGCACACTGGACGAGCGCGAACTAATGCGTCACAGCTCGACACTTGAAGCGCACTACTCAAACGTAAAGCAGGACGCACGAAACGCACGAACAGATACACACAAGATGAGCGCTAAATAATTGTCACAGTTGTTACTTATTTCTGTTTGAACAGCGCGCTCCTTTTGCAAACGCGGCCGCTGCTGCGAGCGAAGTGACCTTCGTACGCTCTGTGACTACACCGCGGAGATTACGCGGAAAGCACAAGACATACAACCCCCCGCTCCACCCCACCGGCTGCCCCTTCTTTCCTCGAGATAAGCGCACGAAGGCGACCAGGCCCTGTAGGGCGAAGAGCAACGGCGTTCGCAGGAGAGGCGTGACGATATTTAAAGCGCGCCAAGCGCGCACATCGCGCCATCTATGTGGTGACTAAGAAAGCATGCTGAAGTAAATGGTGTATATAAATAGCTTGCCGTTAGCAGGCTGAAAGACGGCACTGTTTGTGACCTAACCGTCTAACGCCGCGCGCTGCGAAGCGAGAGGTCACTGGTCCGATTCCGCGCGTCGGAAAGTTCTTCTAAATTATTTTTCTTTGCGGCTTTTATATATATATATATATATATATATATATATATATATATATATATATATATATATATATATATGGGGAAGAGAAGAGACACAACTAAGCGGTTATCTTAATTCTATTTGCCAACGGTTTCGACCGGTCGACCGGACTTCGTCAGGGCTCATGAGCAAATACGGCGCTATGCGAACATCCCAAATTGTCGTGGTCACTCTTAGTTGAAGGAAGCGAAGGAAGAAAATATTAAATAAGTCAAGTTGACAGTGGTGACGTATAGTGTGTCAAACAGTTCCTCTCGGCTCATTCGCTAGAGCAAGCAAACAATAGGGAAACAAGCGCCGTTTCGGCGGAGTGGAACAGGTGCCGTAGATACGGGCGAAAAATACATAAATAAATAAACATAAAAATAAATCAAAATAAAATAGAAATGGCAGAAAGGAAACAAAACGCGTAGCGCGGCTTCCGCGATGCGACTTTGAAGGCCGCCGGAGGCATTTTTCCTTTGCTTGGGCGGCAGCAATTAGTTGCTGCGAGGGGAGCATCCGCGGCAGAGCAAGCCCCGATCCTGCGCCTTTTGCGGTTACTTCCAGAGGGGGAAATAGGGTCGGTGTTCTTTTGTCATTTACCCGTTGCGTGTGTGTGGGGGGCAAAGATTGTTCATACGCACGAGGCTGTTTGAGAACTACAGTTTAATTCTCGTGTCTGTGTCAATGTAGCGGCGTGGGTGCAGGAATCCTGCCTTGTTATTGCGGCTCTCTGAGGCGCCTATTGTTGAAAAATCTAGTGCGGGTCAGCCTATTTCATTTAAGAAAAGAATTAATAAAAATAAACAAAACAGTTAAATTGTAAAAGAAAGGAAGAGAATAATAATAAAACGTAAGCAAGCATAATAATAAAAGGCAAAGGTCAGATGTGGAAAAGATCGATATTGAATACTGAAAAGTCGGAAAAAATAAAACACAAAAATTGCCCGCGTATCTGCGTGCTTCGCTGCAAATGTCGTCTAAAGACGCTACGTGTGATATGGACGTACGTGCGCTACGTGTGATATGGACGCCATCTGGCAATACGTCGGGAAACATGAGTGCTGTGTTGCGTGCTGGTAGTCCCGGCGCAGCAGCAGGCGAAGACCGGCGGTGACCAACGCGACCGGCGGGGACGCCAGCCAGCCCGAACACGCGGTTTGGCGCGAAGCGCTGAAGCAGAAGAAACGTCCGCACTCAACGAGTACTCTCCACACACTCTTTTATTTACACGTCGCCTGGGTAAAAGAGGAATTCCAGAGCTGCGCCCCATGGCATTGGTACAGTGCAACACAGAACCGAAACCGAAACACAACAATGAGCTCGTGCAGAGGGCACGGAGGAAGGCAAGTTTCAGCGCAGCTTAAGAAACTAGGGTCTTTAGAATTACGTATGTATGCATTTTCTATTAAAGGAACACACCACCTAATACTTACCTAGTGATGATGCGCCTCAGATGTGCGTAATGTTTGCTTTTTGATCGACAATGTACACAAGTATGAACCTAGTCAGCCGTTCAAGATGGCTGGCCCTTGGGCAAGTGGTTCAACTTTGGCCGAGTGGCTGAATCGAGTGACGTGCCGACAAACAGAAAGACAGAAAGACAGACCAAAGTACAAAATATGCAAAGGTGTCCGTTCGGTCTGTGCCCCAAGATACTTGCTCGATACTCCATTTTAGCACCCTGCACGAATTACAACTGACAGGATTCATTTCCCGTCTACTAACTTTTGCGTGACCGAAGAAACGAGAGGTTCCCCATGTTTTCATTTATGCCGTGTGTCACTGTTTCAAATTTGCGGATGAAATAGGACACTCATTGTTCGCGTTCACGAATACTGCGGAAGCCTGACTGCAGGAGTGTGACAAGTATTTTGTCGAATGAGTGTTCTGGCAAACTCAGATGTTTAGAGAAAGGGAGATTTGCCAGAGCGCGCGCGTGAGCTCTGTGGTTATTCAGACGTAGTCTAAACGCCGTCCCAGTCAAGCCTATATACTGCTGGCCACAGACATCGCAATGTAGCATGTATTTAACATTCTGACTGTCACACTTTAGAGGTTCCTTGATTTTGAATGTGATGTCAGAGGACGAAGACTTGGCAAGACAGGCTGTGGTCATATGTTTGCAGACCTAGCAGCGCTGTTTTCCACATGGCTTGCAACCCAACTCCCGGTTTTCAGAGTCGGTCGTCTTAGCTGTTAATAGGATGTCTTTTATGTTCCTTCCGCGGCGGTAGACCACTCGCGGCGGCTCCGTGAAAAGTGAGGACAGGCGGGTATTCTGCTGTATAATGTTAAAATATTTAGAGAGAATGTTGTTGAGGTGCGGTAGTGTGGACGAGTACGTGATGACAAGGTTCGTTCGGTTAATTGAATGACATGGTTCCGAGCTCGACAAAATTTTGTTTCTATCTAAACTCCGCGCCCGGCTTAGGGTATCATCGATGATACTCTCTCGGTAATCCTTAGCAAGAAGGGCCGTTTTAAGAACCTCGGCGCGACCTTGGAAATCTGACACGTCCGAACAAATGCGGCGGTGCACTCTTACCACGGTAACGCATAAATATACCGATAAAAGTGAGTAACGGATAAAATAACAGTTGCATCGTTCGTATTTTTGATGTTTTCATTATTTCCGTCTCGTTCTATCGGTTACATTGCCGAAATAAACTGCGAATGGATGCGTTTATCGGTTACCTCGGATGTTTATCCGTTACCCCGGCATGTAACTTATATATTGTAACCCATGTGTAACGCATACACTTTTTTGGCAACTTGTAACTGAGATTCCAAGGAGACCTAACTAATGGAGTGGAGAGAGAGAGAGAGATACGAAGAGGAAAGACAGGGAGGTTAACCAAGCTTTGGCTCGGTTGGCTACCCTGCACTTGGGGTGGGGAAGGGGAAATAATAGAAAAGAAAGGGTAAAGAAGAAAGAAGAAGAGTATGAAAGGGATGGATGAACAGTTTGAAACTACACAAGACGAACTCGCGCTGTTAGTTCACAGGCGCTCGTGAAGTCCTGTGGTCCTCAAGAAGCACAAGAGGGCTTTCGTGGCCTTGCGCATATGCGAGACCGTAGGCCAAGGTCCCAAGATCTTCTTTTCTGTCAGCGGTCTTGAGTCCAGGTGACGGAGCTTGACTTCCATACTACATTCGTTGAGCTTGGTATGATGGGCAGTGGCATAGAATGTGTTCAAGCGTCTCCTCGCAGGCGCAAATGTTGCATGTCGCACTGCTGGCCATTCCAATGAGACTCGAATACGCATTCGTAAATGCCACGCCCAACCACATGCGGCACAGTAAAGTTGCATCGCGTCTTGAGAGCCCGGATGGCAAACGAAGTTGTAAATTTGGGTCAATCGAATACAGGCGCGCGTTGGAAAAACCCGGCGTATTCCATTGTAGAAGAGTGATACGGCGTTCGAGTGATTGTAGTCGCCACGCTGCGTCTGTTCTCAAGAGTGGTATGGGTGTCCGCTGGTCTTGGTCATGACCCAGGCAGCACACAAGCTCGGGCCGATATTGGTTTTACGGCGGCTGTGCGCGGCCCCACCTCGGGCCAGCATTGCCAGCTTGGCGCCGACATCGGCGGAGCCGGTGACTTCTGCCGGCAAAATTGGCCCGACTTTGCCGCCTTTCAGCCGATGTTGGTCTTTCACCGGCAACATTGGGCCGAGTTATCCGGCCTTCTGCCGTCTTCCCGCCGATATCGGCTTAGCCGATTTCTTTCAGCGGCAACATTGGGCCGAGTTTGCCGGCGTTTTGCTGTTCTTCCGCCGATATCGGCTTAGCCGATGGCTTTAACCGGCAACATTGGGCCGTGTTAGCCGCCGTTTTGCCGTACTTTCGCCGATATCGGCTTAGCCGATGGCTTTCACCGGCAACATTGGGCCGAGCATGCCGTCATTCTGCCGTGCTTCAGCTGACATCGGCGGAGCCGATGGGTTATCGACGATGTTGGAACTTTCTTGTCTCCCTTCAGACAGTTATACATGCCCTGTTGAGAACGTCCTCCTGCGTCGCGGCGCTCCAAAAGTCCTCGTCACCGACAGAGGTACGGCTTTTACGGCAGAGCTAACGCAAACCATCTTCAAAATAGAGCCACACAAGTCATCGACCGACATCACCCCAAGGCGAATGGCCTCACCGAGCGGCTAAATGAAGCCGTCGCCGACATGCTGGCAATGTACTGCACGTACGTCGAACACATGACATAGGACGCCATAATATCTTCCGCACATAACCTGAAGTTAACACGGCAGTGTAAGAAATGGTGCATATATGACGCCGTTCAATCTAGTTGACGGAAGCCCCTCAACGATGCTGGACGCCGTGTTGCCGGCCGTCAGTGACGAGAATAACCTCGACGTTGCGCTCTACCTTCAGCCCGCCGAAGAAACACGGTATCTCGCCCGCCTAGGATACAATCGTAATGCAATAGAGCATTAGGCGCTTGAATATTTGTAGCTTAAGCTGTAGAATACCGCTACATGGATTGCTGTACTAGCACAAATAACAAAGTTCAAATATTGTACCGTGCTAATGCCGCACGTACGACTCGGGGCGCGAAGTATCGCCGACTGAACAGCTTGCATTCTCTTATTAGTTTCTGCTATGACAATGACTAACAACTATCACTAGCACAGTTACTTTTCTACCAAAAAAGATGGTCTTTAGAAGAAAAACTGACTGAAAATAGATGGCCACTTCGTTGACCAGTTGTTCAACGCTATCGAAAATGTTGAAACGTTATAACACATACCGTTAACTTCATGGGCCAAATTCGAAGTACTTCTGTATTGTAAATGTTTTTGCCACTGGTCGGCCGACTTCACTGATGTATCCAGCATCAAAATTCACCCAAACATTCCCGCACGAATGCTTTTAGCGGAAGAAGTTTTATGTGAATACTAATTCTGTGCATAAATCGAGCCTGTCATCATATTTATAGCGCTATATCCTTTCAACCGCTGAATGTCTGGCGCGAACGCTCATATACTACACGGACAGTTTCCGATCTCTGTGTTTACACGTATTTACTCACGTGCGTGTCTGGGTCAAGCGTAACAAGCGCATTTGCTTCAGTGATGTCACATAATTTTACTTTATGAAAATAGTAAAAAGCTCAGCAAGGCGTGTTGCTGAGATAGTTGGTTCATTACTTGAGAAAAATAGGTATGGTGCAAAAAAGACCGGGCGAAGTGAAGACACGTTTTTTGGCGTTTGAATGTTTACAAATCAACTAGCCCGCTGACCATCTTTAACGAACTGACAAACAAGTGTTTGCCACGTGTTTGTCAGTTCGCATTTGCACTTCGTTGCCGTCCATTTTGTGACACACATATCTTTTTCAAGTAAAAATCTCGCTCAACGATTGCTTCCCACGTGCTTTCAGAAACAGTCGTATAAAATTATTATGGCACGTGAAATACGATGAGAAATGCGGCTCCAACGTGGTGTACGCAAAGTTTTCATGTAGCGACATGTGGCAACAAGTGCTGCATTGAAAATTCGACGAACGCCTTTCTCAAACGGCATGCCCATAGACATGCTGGGGGGATCGCACACCATTGTGGTAGGCTGAGCCATGCTTTCAAGAAGGGAGAATTCGCATTTTTTTTTCGTCTCCTTCAACCTCTACCCCCACCCCTCCCTCCCTTCCCCTCGTTCAGCATCATTGTCGCGAAACTCGCTTGACCAGGCAGGGTAGGGTAGCCGTCCAGACGGAGGGACAATCATAGCTGCGGGAGCAGGTTTTTTTCACTCCGACCAGCAGAATTCTTCAAGAAGTACGGTGTGTGGACATGTGTGGTGGAAAGTCAAAATCGTGCACGAGACGGATACGCGGCAGGATTCCGGCATTGTTTTCGGCAGAGATCACCGCAGCGAGAAACCAGTGGCCCCCTGCGTCCATGTTGAACTCGCTCACCTCATATAAGGCCACCACGCGTTTACTGCTGTTACGTGTCATCAGATTTTTGTTCTCTTCTTCTCGCGTATTCTCTATTGACCATCGTGTTTTGTGTATTCTGATATGGTGCGCTTGCATTTTTTATTCGCTCGTGTTTTAGCGATCTAACGGGCACACGTGAGTGGTTTTTATGCACGATTCCTCTCTGTTACAATCTTACCTTTAGATTAGGAATGCGTGCGTGTCTATCTTGTTTAGATGTAGAGTTCATGGGATCTTGTGGTACCGCTCGCAATGTTTCTCGCGTCGTGTGCAGCAGTTTATCCATCTTTTTGGCCCTAAAGTTATCACTGAAAAATTGCAATTCCCGCTTAAAGGATAACGCTAATTTAATTGCCAGTCATGTGTTGCGAATGCCTACCGTTCCTTGGTGAACTTAATAAACGTGGTGGGGGGGGGGGGGTGCTCCTCTGCTCGTAATTAGCTCACGCGTGTACACAATCTTCTAGTCTAGTTCTCGCTTTTTCGGCAAGCCGCCTAACATTATCTTTCTTTTCTTCGGGTCCGTGTTTAATCCTACTTTAATGCTGCCTTCGTTTACATCTCCAGAATTTTTTTCGTGATTCGGCACCGTCGTTACTGAAAAGCGCGATATCGTCCGCAAAACGCAAGTAGCTAAGGTATTCTTCGTTAATCCTTATTCCTATTTTTGTCCGTTTTAGTTCTTTTAATATTTATAGTGAATGTGCCGCGCATAACGTTGAAGAGATTGTAACTCTTCGCATAGGCGTGCGCACAGTGGGGCAGGGGGGCGGCCGGCCCACGTAGTCACCTAAGAAGAGGTGGGCGCAAGGTCTGCCAAACACATTGACTTAATAGGGAGGGGGGGGCGATGAACCTTCGCCCCCCCACCCCCTCTGAAGGGGAACCCTGCTCACGCCTATGATTTTGCGCCTGATCCCATTCTCGATTAGGATTGCCCTGCTTTTTTTGAGGAATACGGTGGCTGTGGGGTTGTTTTAGATGTTGGCTACGGTATCTATAGATGTTTAGATATACCTTTATGGCATAATTATTCCGGAACTGCTGGCGTGTGTTGATATCTGTGAATAAATTTGTGTTTATCACCTTGCAAATGTGTTGCTCCTTAATTTCTCAGACAGTTGGTGCAGCAGGCCTTTCTTCAATTTAGTTTTGTTAGAGACAATATTGACTTTCGTTCTCGGCCTTGCACGGTTCGACAGAATTGTGGGTCTTAATCGCACACTAAGACATCAGTGGAGCAGTCGTTCTAATTAGGAAGCATTTTTCGAATATGGCACCAATGGTAGTCGATGAATGTCGTTGGGCCGCGAATAGTCTATTTTAGCGCTGCTGACTTACAGTACAGTAACCACAGTAATACCGAACTGCCGTGGTCGGCACGCAGCCATGTTAGTTTATAACACATGTATCAGCCTGCCTGATCAAGTTACTTTACGCATCGAGCAACTACCGCCGGTGTCTCCATATAAACTAGCTATGTGCCGACCACGACGGTACAGTACTACTGTACTTAACGCACGGTAAGCCACCACTGCTAAAACATAATAACGGGTGTAAACGGTCACGCCGGTGGCTACCCGACGTCGGCGGGGCCGACGCCGCGCCAGCATCGGCTAGCATACATAGGCCCAATGACGGCTTGCCATCATCGGCTGAATAACGGCAGGCCCGTCTCGGACCGACGCTGGCTAGCCCACGTCGGCCCGAAGCCGGCAAGCCCGCATCGGCCCAAATGCGGCTAGCCGACGTCGGGCCGATGCGGGTGAAAGTAGCGCGAGCGTGATTTGCCGACGTAGGGCCAATATTGCTGCCGTCATTGGCCGACGTTGGGCCGAGATCGGTCCAATGGCGGCGTGCTGCCTGGGGAGCCGATCGTGCAGCTTCATCCGCGTGATCATTGCCGACAATTCCGCAATGACTCGGCAGCCATTGAAATATAATGTCATGTTCTTTCTCGAGTGCTTGGTGGTAGTCGTGCCTTATCTCGTACACGGATTGTTTGTGTAATCCGTGCCGTAAAGCAAACCGTAGTGTTTGTAAGGCTGACCTGGAGTCCCAAAAAATGGCCTATCGATTAGGTGGCTGCTGAAGGATGTACTTGACCGCACACATGAGCAAAGTGCAGGCTAAGTTGCCTTCGTGCCCGCATGGTTAGTCTGCCTAATAAGAACGTGCACATTACTGAGTTACAAATTATGCCTCAAGGCGCCTCACTCGAGGAATAAGCAGGATGCCATACCGGAACTAGCCCGCAGGCAAATGTTGTGCGACAATAACGACGAATATTGCAAGACTTACAATAACCGACTTCTCGAGTATCACAAAATCAGCGTTCTTCTCACACATGTGCTCTTGTATATCCGTATGAGAAGGCGAAAGCCATCTTTTTCTTCTCCGTCAATGTATTCATTCTCCCCCGTCCGCCTGCGAAAGTTTTATGCACCTAATGTGCTCATGTACTGCCTCCAGGACGGGATACATTGCAAGCTTTCTGCACCTTCCCTGGTTCTGCACCGCCTTCATGATCGGCTCACTTTTTAAATGCGAAGCATTTCTTAGCGAACCTCTGGCACTTTGAGCGTTTCTATCTACGTATCTATCTATCTATCTATCTATCTATCTAGCCACCTACGTCTGGGTGCTCTCATGATCGCCTCATTAACTTGGTGTAGACCAAAATTTCCATGGGAGGGTAAGAGGATTTGACGAATATGATTGCCGGGTCATGACATGAATAACGTTAAAATCCTGTCGCGTAAATCGTCAAACCCTTTCCACTAGACACGTGTGGCACATACCCGTTTACCACGGGCCGCGGTGTACGGGTATGCGCCACAGGTGATTGACAGTTTATATCTACCCAGGAACGGCGAGAACAGACGTTGGTAACTTAAACGCTAGAGCGTTAAGGAAAACCAACATCGGTAGCGTTGACTCAACGAATAGGAAGAATAAAAATTAGGATCCCAGCAGGAATCGAACCCAAGGATTCTGCGTGGCAATCAGGTATTCTACCACAGAGCCACGCCAGGTCTATAAACTCGTTTGGAAAAACAACCGATGCAGGCGTAAAGCGGTGCAACGTCAATTGTGGTTGTGGTGCTGGCTATCTAATTTTACAAGAAAGCAATAAACACTACGTGATACTCCTACGATGTGTACTCCTACGATACAGGCGCCATATCAGATTAACGTCTGTAGTTCCAGTATTGCCTCCGCTTTTATAGCAGTCAAATAAACAATACGTTTGTATTCCTATGATTCAGCAAGCGATATTCAAGGATTGCTCGACCCCGGAGGAATATAATATTGAAAGTTACATATGATATCCACATCACCGCACCGTAAAGTGCACTTCGTCCATCAGAGCGACGCAGTGTCCTCTTCATTTCTTACGAGGCTGGCTGATGGTCTCATGCTGACCGAGGATGATGCCAGATTGATTGAAAGCCGCTTTCTAGACTAGGCTACGTAGGCCACATACGCCCAGGTAGTCTACGAATACGACAAACACCATCTACTGATGTTGGTCTACGTAGCACTATCCAGGTGTACCAGCCTCGATGGCCTATACCTCCCCAACGCGAAGGGTGGCTTTAGGTTTCGACATGTCGCCGGCTCTGTCGACAGACAATTTGTCGACGAAATGACCGAGGCATAGACGAATTCATACAGCTCTACTATACCACATACATCACTGCACATGGACCCCTCGTCACCACGATCACGACCGGATCCTATAACAAGTCATGACCAGCTGCTGGTGCTCACTGATCACGGTGATGATGCCCTTGTTCAAGAACTGTCAAGAACTTCTTGCACACATGCACACGGGTTCGTGAAACGTGCGTGCGTTCTCGGGTCACTTATAAGCACTACATATCAGCTTACCGCTTCTGCTGTTGGTAATACCCACGTTTCCATTGGCAGCGTTACCCAACCGTAAACAACTGATTATATAACACATATGCGGCTCTTCAACATATATATGTGTGCGCATAAAATTTATAGAAATCTTTAGCGTCGTTTTGTAACGTGTCGCTCAGTAAAAAAGTTATGCCACAGTCACCTACTCGCCGCATGCTTCGCATAACATCGACTTCCACGGTACATGGGATCTGCCGAATTTCACTAAGCGATGACGTAATGTCGTCATCACGTACCGTGATATTGTGTGACGTGGTGGGGACGTTATAGTGGCGCAAGGGATGCTCATCGGCATCCCTGCCGAACGTGGTCTGCATCCTACAAGGACGCTTCGAAGGGAACGTGTGCCTCACAGCCCAAACAACGCAACCCTATTCACTTCGACCGCATCGCAGTTTTCATTGACGTCACTTTGTTAGCCATCTTGGAGCACAACCTGCTTGAAATGCCGTGTAAGACGCGTGGAGTGAGAAACCGTGACATTACATTAATGCCGGAGCCTGTAGCGTTCATTTGTGTTTCGCTTGACGCAGCTGGCGAACAGAAGAAAGCGGGAGAGCACAAAATAACACAGGGGCAGAACGACTGTGCGTCGTCCCCTACACTGACACTCTCTAATGAGATAAAAGTCACGGTGGCAGAGAACCTATCTCTGACGCCACATGAAAACTATGTATAGGATTAACACACACCGCGTCTCACCCCCAAGCAAGCCCGGAACCGGCTGTTCGGCCCACTCGAATTGAGTAACTGTATATACAGTAACTCTGCACTCAAAATGCTTCTTTTACACTCAAGCGGGGCTGAGCGTAAGCGACACTCGGCTAAAAATATCTATTATTTAAACAAATTCGGTTACGGCGCGAGCAAGCGTCTGAACAAAGTGGAATGACATAAAATGTAGAGAAAAAACATCTGCAATACGTCATTCGTTGCTATATTGTACATTGACACTGGTGGCCCAACGCGCCAATTCTCGCCAGCGCGATCTTGGTACACCGAAAAGCCACATACTGCCGCTCCATTGCCGAGGAGACTTGTGGATTGATGAAATAGGCAGTGATCTGAAGCAACAATCATCTCTTTCGCCACGCTTCAATAAAAAATGATAGCTCTCAATGCAGCATAACTCTTGCTAAGAGCGAACTCTGGTCACAAACTTTCGTTTTATTTTACTCACAATGGACGTGGTCTTGTTTAAGTGCGAGTAGCCGGATCTGAAAGTTTGAATCATGCTTCGGGGCAGAAGCAGCGGCCATGTTTCTATGGTATCTCTACATGTATTCTCGTTGAAGCGCTGCGTGTCGGGAAGGCGTTACGTAGATGGCGTCGTGATCGGTGCATGGTGTTGGCCGTGTGTGTTACCTCGCGTCGCCGGCTTCGCGCCAAATTTATACCATTATTCCCGTTGGACGCGCTTCCAAACATGTCAGCTTTGAACGTGGACTTGTTTGGAATAGCGCGCGGCCGCTTCTAAGAAGGTTGTGACTGTGAACTCTACAATGTGCTCGCTTCAGCTAACGTACGGTGTGTCTACTGTGATCATTGCTCCGGATCGCATGGAAGATTAGACGTACTTGGTAAGTGGTTCTTTTCCTTTGTTCTGTTTTCTCTGTTTTCGGTATAGATAAACTTTTTTAGTGCGAAAGTGTTCTCACCCGCACCTGTCGAGATTTAACGGCTGCCAGGAAAGAAAAGGAGGCTTCAGCTGTGCCCAATGGGGGAATTCTTCGCGAACGATGCCTGGCGAGGCTCTCGCCGGTTCTTTGGCGCTTTATGCGTTTGCTTTGGCCACTCCGGCTTTGTGTTCGTCGCCAGATTCGGCAGTGCCCTTGTCATGACGTTTGTTGACATTATAACCGCGTTTGGCATTGTTTGCAGTTATTCTCAATGCGTTCTGTTTTTCGAGCTTTTATGACGGCAACAGTGTAATAGTGTCACCAACACGTGCTCCTTTGCAAGCAATTAGAGAAGCCTACGGTGCACTGTTTGTCTATGACGTTTGTCTTCAACACTGTTTGTTTGTATGTTTGTCTGTTTGTTTGACTGCCTTCAACGGCGACAGCGGGGTGCCGGCCTAAGGAGCTTCGCTACTAATAATTTGAGTTTTTTACAGCGTCTTGGGAGCACCTACGGCTGGAAATGCTGTCTCTAATGTGCTGGAGATCTCCGGACAGGCCGGTACCTTTAGTAATCGTGAATACGTAAAGCCAACATTGTTTAAAATAAGTACTTACCTATATAAGTAGAATAGCTGTTTTCTGTGTTTTAGTTTTACGGTATCCGCTGTACTAGGCAAGCGTAACGCCTTTCGTGCCGAGTATTCTTTCTAGAGGCTGGTTTCAGTTCCCCGAGCAATTAACGAAAACGAACCTGTGATGTGACGCTCCGGGCATCGCTAGCAACCTGATTGTTTTAAATTTTAAGCAAGCGCTGAACAGCACCCATTGATTGGCAAATTAAAAGAACCTTATGTTTTATTTTTTAGCTTTGGGCCATGTTTTTATGGGATTATTTTAATCCGCCCCTTCACTGGGCGTAACTGACGGATGCCAGTGGCGCTCTCTGCGCATGTAGTTTCACGTTACAGGCGGGCTTTACAAAAAAAAAAGTCTGTGAGATTTAGCAAAAAAAAATCGAAAATATTTGGTGTATCTTAGAATAACAGAGAGCTGAGCTAGTTGGTAAGTATTCATTCTAAAAAGACAGGGCGTGCAAACACGGACACAGAAGCAGCGGTGTCCTGACTTCTTTCTTGTGTCCGTGTTTGCACGCCCTGTCTTTTTAGAATGAGTATTTGGTGTAGTTCAAAAGATCCATCGTCGAATTTGCAGACCGCTGTGCCGGCGATATCGAAACTGAGTGCACCGGGTGCGTCGGAAGGTCCGTGTACTGCGTCACACCGAATCTTCCCTTTACGTAATTTCATGATGGCGCGCCGCGTGAGGACTTCGCCGCGGGAAAGACGGCGTGTCTTTTGAGGGGAACGAGCCCAGCAACGGTCCTTCGCGCGTGATGTGCAATGCTTGTCGCCTTCTTTGTAATTTTGACTTTGTCTTTCTTTGTAATTTGAGCTTTGACGCTCATCGCTGTCTCTGTCATGTGCGACCCTCGACCCGCAACAACACTGCTTAGCGTGACGTGAGCTGTAGCGTTGAGGGGAACGCTGGCAGCGTTATCATGACCACTTTAATATCACAAAGAATGCGACAAGCACTGCATATCACGCGTGATGGACCATCAGTCGGCTTGCTCTCCTCAGATGACACACTGTTTTTCACGCGGCGAGGTCCTCGCGTGGCGCACCATCATTCAGATCACGTCGAGGTAAGTTCCGGCGTGCCGCAGCACCTTCCGACGCACCCGATGTGCTCTGCAGTTGCGGCATCGCCGGCACCGCGGTCTGGAAATTCGACGAATTTTATTGCGATAGCAATTATATGGACAGTGTCGGCTGCATTTTGCCGTCGCCGTCGCCGTCATGCACCGTATATGTATAAGTATGTATATATATATAAACGCCCCAAAGAAAAACAATTCAGAAAAATGCTTCCGAAGCGCAGAATCGAACCAGGGACCTCTTGCTCCGCAGCGAGTGGCGCTAACCACTACGCCACGAAACGCAGATCCTCCACGTAGCTAACGGCGAGCGTTATATACACACCCTTTAACGCTGGACGGACTCAGAGACGGCAGGCGCTTATGAACGTTTTTTCATTACCAGCGAGTAGTCACTCGAGCTCAAGGGACGCCGCTAAACGAACAAAAAGAAGATGAGCGCGAACTATCAAGTGTCACAGCTCGACGCTTGAAGCACGCTAGTTTCATTCGCTGCTTTGGCCGCCTTTGCAACAGGAGCGCTGTTGAAACTGAGAGTATCCATTTGCGAGCCTCACTTCGTATAGCATTAGTTTCTTGCTACCGCATTCATTGCTTCGCCCTTGTGGCGAAACTGTGTTTTAAATCAAATCTGCAAAAGATCTTCATTAAAAATGAGCCACTATAACACATGTCAGCTTTAATGGCGACCAATGTCGAATAGTTCTTAGCGAATCAGCTGATAAACTTAATGAGTATTAGTGTTCACATCTGTACAGCTGTTTTTTATGACGCCTAACATTAAGTTAAGCCTGTTTTCATAGGAGTGATGGTTCTCAATGTCCTAAATTGCTTTGTTGCAGTTGTGCATCGAGGTGGAACTTCGGTTCAATGCTAGCATAGCAAGCCTCGAGAGCGAACTCAATGATGGGGTAGACGTTTTCTCTGAAAAGAAAGAACGGGTCTGCACACTGGTGGATGTTATGAAGCACATACAAGGCAACGTTGTGTACAGTCTGATAAATGAGGTACGTGGACACCCTCTTCAACACTAATAGTTTGCGGCTTGAGCCCTCTCGTAGATACGCAAAAAGGATTCCTTGTGCCTCTGAAAAACCTGTTTAAAATTTAAACTTTAAATTTAAAATTTAAATCCCACTTGTGGTATGTTGTAGCACTGAATATATGGTTTGCTAGTGCCAGCATTATTAGCTCGCTGTTCTCATTTTGCCCTTATTGGCACATCATCATCATCATCATCATCATCAGCCTGTCTACGCCCACTGCAGGGCAAAGGCCTCTCCCATGTTCCGCCAATCAACCCGGTCCTGTGCTTTCTGCTGCCACGTTATACCTGCAAACTTCTTAATCTCATCTACCCACCTAATTTTTTGTCTCCCCCTCACGCGTTTGCCATCTCTTGGAATCCAGTCAGTTACCCTTAATGACCACCGGTTATCCTGCCGACGTGCTACGTGGCCTGCCCATATCCATTTCTTCTTCTTAATTTCAACTATGATATCCTTAACCCCCGTTTGTTCCCTGACCCACTCTGCTCTCTTCCTGTCTCTTAAGGTTACACCTATCATTTTCCTTTCCATCGCTCGCTGCGTCGTCCTCAATTTAAGTTGAACCCTCTTTGTAAGTCTCCAGGTTTCTGCTCCGTAGGTAAGTACCGGTAAGATGCAGCTGTTATATACCTTTCTCTTGAGAGATAGTGGTAGACTACCATTCATGATTTGATAGTGCTTGCCGAATGAGCCCCATCCCATCCTTATTCTTCTAGTTATTTCACTCTCATGGTTCGGCTCCGCGGTTACTACCTGTCCTAAGTAGACGTACTCCTTTACAACTTCCAGCGTCTCGCCACCTATCGCAAAGCGCTGTTCTCTGCCAAGATGGTTCCACATTACTTTAGTTTTATGCATATTAATTTTCAGACCTACTCTTCTACTTTCCGTATCCAGTTCAGTAATCATGAGCTGTAATTCGTCTCCCGCGTTACTCATCAACGCAATGTCATTACCGAATCGCAGGTTACTGATATATTCTCCATTAACTCTTATCTCTAATTATTCCCAATCTAGGGCCGTGAAAACCTCCTGTAAACACGCGGTGAATAGCATTGGAGAGATCGTGTCTCCCTGTCGTACGCCCTTCTTTATTGGGATTCTGTCGCTTTCTTTATGAAGGACTATAGTGGCTGTGGATGCGCTGTAGATGTCTTCCATTATGTTTATATAGGCTTCGTCGATGCCCTGATTCCGCAGTGCTTGCATGACTGCTGATGTCTCCACCGAATCAAATGCCTTCTCGTAATCTATGAAGGCTATGTATAGGGGTTGGTTGTATTCCGCGCATTTCTCTATCACCTGATTGATAGTATGAATATGGTCTATTGTTGAGAAGCCTGTACGAAATCCTGCGTGGTCCCTTGGTTGATTAAACTCTAATGTCGTATTAATTCTGTTAGCAATTACTTTTGTGAATACCTTGTAGACAACGGACAGTAAGCTGATGGGCCTGTAATTTTTCAGGTCCTTGACGTCCCCTTTCTTATGGATCAAGATGATGTTGGCATTCTTCCAAGATTCTGGTATCCTCCCTGTCGAGAGACACTTCGTATACAGGGTGGCCAGTTTCTCTAACATAATCTCTTCACCGTCTTTCAACAGGTCTGATGTTACCTGATCCTCACCAGCGGCTTTGCCTCTTTGCATTCCCTTTAGGGCTTTCTTTACTTCTCCTGTTAATATTGGCACATATCTTCATTTTATTCTGTGGGCAATTGCGCATGCATACCATACTCCGCACCACCAACAAACTTTAGCTAGTAGTTTATGTAGTCTGTAATTTCTTTTTGTAGGCGGAATTGCCTGGTGATGAACTTCAAATATCAGCGCCTCACATTTACTGCACTCCTGACTAAGTCTGCGTTTTTGCTGGCAGCCAAGACGAAGTCATCTCTGTCTCCACATCTGGATTACCGCGGGCACTTATTTTTTTGTCTTTTGGTGTATTATATAAAGAACTTACAGTATCCATTTGCGTATTCCCAGATGCTTGCTCTTGTGCAGACAATTGCGTTGCCAGGAGATATGCCCCCAAAAAGTGTGGTTTGTGGACGCGTGAAATGTTTTTGGGCCTTTCTAAAGCAGAAAAATGTAATTTAAGCTGCAGCACTTTTCTCTGCTATCTGTGTTTATGTAGTAATGCAGCTTCATTACTTTATGTAGCTGTATTTGTGACATCTTTTGTGTTTTTCACATTTTGTGTCTTTCATAGCTGTAGGGCTCTGACACTACTCGACGTGTCACCCTGTTTTAGATATTACATCTTGCAAAGAAGAGATGTTTAAATAAAAAATTTTGTGCCTGACAGTACTTTTTTGAGAAAATTCAAAAATGTGTAAAGGAATACCTTGTTTGAAAAGCTCAGACAGAGTTAGGAAGTTCACTAATGGAATTGCCTTCAAGTTCATTTGAAATGCCACTGATATCCGAGACATTGCACGGAGAGCTTTGCAGTGTGATTGAACTCACCTGTTCTAATACCAGCCAAACTAAAATAAATACAAAATATAGCTGCCACAACCGTTTCTCGTCACTTCGTGTAGTCGTGCATGTTTGCGAATGTACGCGTACTTGCCAAATTGAAAACTTTTGAGGGTTAGAACCACCAACCCTCTTCCCTCTACCAGCTACGCCAATGTCGAAGGAATACCCGAGTGAGCGGCTGTATATATGTGTGAAAAAACTGCAGCTGATTTATGTGAGTGGGGAAACCCAGACCGTATTCAAAAGAGTGTGTTGATTTTTCAGGATACTTAAGCTACTTATATGGACATTTTTATTTGTTTTGATAGCACTCTGTTTCACAGCCAGTTTTCAACATTTAGACGATGTCTCATGTCTAGAAATCTTGCCCACAAATTTGGTCAGTAGTGTGATTTGTCGACTTATCGGTTCTCGTGGGAAAATCTGTGTAGAAGATTGAGTAATGGGACTGAAAGTGAAGCCATATACGGGTAAAGCAGCAGTGCGAGAAAACGTCATCCACTCTTCAATGACTTGTTCAAATGCATCGAAATACAGGCGAAGTGATTTTATCAGACTCCCAATTTTGGCATCACAATCTTCTGTGAGAACAATTGCCAGACGTGACAGTACCATTGTAAACCTCATTACAGTGAACCTAAGGTTGGCTATACCGGGTGTTTCAAGAAATGTGCCGAAAATTCTCAAAAATTGCAAAAATGCGATATTTGCTGGCTGCCTTGAGAATTGCTTGCGCTGTAGCGGCAGGCGTCTTAAGATTGTTAAAGACCATTTGGGACTGCAATTAGAGTTAAATTATTTACTTCTAAATTAGTGAAGTTAGGTGGTTCTGTCAAAGGGGTGAATTGAAGTTCTTTACGCAAAGAACCCATCCCAGCTTTGAAGTATAGAAAAACCTGCCTCTGGTAATCTTTTTGTCGTAGTGACATTCAACCAAATTCCACGGCTTTCAAAGGTGGCATCCATTGAATTTGATTGAATTTCACTACGACACAATAATTACTACAGGCTGCTTTTTCTATATATCAAAGCTGGCATGGGTTCTTCGCATGTAAAACTTCATTTCACTCCTTTGATACAACCACCTAACTTCACCAGTTAAAGAGTTAGTGTATTTTTAATTACACTCCTAAGTGGGGTCTTTAACAATCTTAAGATGCCTGCCGCTACAGCGCAAGCAATTTTCAAGGCAGCCAGCAAATATCGCATTTTCGGTATTTTTGAGAATTTTCGGCAGATTTCTTGAAACACCCGGTGTAAATAGAGCGCAATCAAAACTAAAAGATATCAATAGCTGACGTAGTAACCCTTAAAAACACCTTTTTATAAGTTACATTCTATAAGTTACATTACATTATAAAAAATACAAGGCAACAGCGTAACCTATATAATATCAACAATTAAAAGGGTTACAATGTAACTGATATCTGTAACCATTACAATGTACCTTATATATGTAAGAGATACAATGTATCTTGCTAAGTTATTCGTTACAAGGTATCGGATAAACATGATTTTGTGCACGGATAGTAAGAGTTACAAAGTTAAGAGTGTATCGATGGGCTTGTGAGTATAGTATGGCTTTCTTGCAAATGACGTGGATGGCTACTCTTAAAAGTGAAGGTATTGATGGCGATCCGTTGGTTTTAAATGCGAAGCATTTCTTAGCGAACCTCTGGCACTTTGAGCGTTTCTATCTACGTATCTATCTATCTATCTATCTATCTATCTATCTATCTAGCCGCCTACGTCTGGGTGCTCGCATGGTCGCCTCCTTAACATGGTGGAGACGAATATTGGCATGGGAGGGTAAGAGGATTTGACGAGTATGATTGCCGGGTCATGACATGAATAACTTTAAAATCCTGTCGCGTACGTCGTCAAACCCTTTCCACTAGACACGTGTGGCACATACCCGTTTACCACGGGCCGCGGTGTATGGGTATGCGCCACAGGTGATTGACAGTTTATATCTACCTAGGAACGGCGAGAACAGACATTGGTAACTTAAATGCTAGAGCGTGAAGGAAAACCAACATCGGCCGCGTTGACTCAACGAATGGAAAGAATGAAAATTAAGATCCCAGCAGGAATCGAACCCAAGCATTCTGCGTGGCAATCAGGTATTCTACCACTGAGCTACGCCAGGTCTATAAACTGGTTTGGAAAGATAGCCTACACAGGCGTAATAGCGGTGCAACGTCAATTGTGGTTGTGGTGCTGGCTATCTAATTTTACAAGAAAGCAATAAACACTACACGGTACTCCTAAGATGTGTACTCCTACAATACAGGCGTCATATCAGATTAACGTCTGTAGTTGCAGTGTTGGCTCTGCTTTTATATCAGTCTAATAATTTGTATTCCTATGGCTCAGCGAGCTATATTGAAGCATTGCTCGACCCCGGAGGAATACATTAAGGAAAGTTACATATGATATCCACATCACCGCACTTTAGAGTGCACTTCGTCGACCAGAACGACGCAGTTTCCTCTACATTTCTTACGAGGCTGGGCGTTGGCCTCATGCTGACCGAGGATGATGTCAGATTGATTGACAGCTGCTTTGTACACTAGGCTACGTAGGCCACATACGCCCAGGTAGTCTACGAATACGACAAACACCATCCACTGATGTTCGTCTACGTAGCACTATCCAGGCCTACCAGCCTCGACGGCCTATACCTCACCAACGCGAAGGGTGGCTTCAGGTTCCGACATGTCGCCGGCTCTGTCGACAGACAATTTGTCGACGAAATGACCGAGGCATCCACGAATTCCAACAGCTCTAGTATACCACATACCTCACTACACATGCGCCCCTCGTAAACACGATCACGACCGGATACTATAACAAGTCATGACCAGCTGCTGGTGCTCACTGATCACGGTGATGATGCCCTTGTTCATGAACTGTCAAGAACTTCTTGCACACATGGACACGGGTTCGTGAAACGTGCGTGCGTTCTCGGGACACGTATAAGCACTACATATCAGCTTACCCCTTCTGGTGTTTGTGATACCCAGGTTGCCATTGGCAGCGTTACCCAACCGTAAACAACTGGTTATATAACACATATGCGGCTCCTCAACATATATATGTGTGCGTATCAAATTTATACAAATCTTTAGCGTCATTTTGTAACGTGTCGCTCACTAAAAAATTGGCCGCGTATCTGCGTGCTTCGCTGCAAATGTCGTCTAAAGACGATAAAATAGGCGCTGCGTGAGATATGGACGCCATCTGGCAATACGTCGGGAAACACGAGTGCCGTGTTGCGGGCTGGTAGTCCCGGCGAAGCGGCAGGCGAAGACCGGCGGTGACCAACGCGACCGGTGGGGACGCCGGCCAGGCCGAACACGCTGTTTGGCGCGATGCGCCGAAGGAGAAGAAACGTCCGCACTCAACGAGTACTCTCCACAAACTCTCTTACTTACACGTCGCCTGGTTAAAACAGGAATGCCAGAGCGGCGCCCCCTGTCATTCGTACAATCCAATACTGAACCGAAACCGAAGCACAACATGAGCTTGTGCAGAGGGCACGGAGGAAGACAAGTTTCAGCGCAGTCGCATTTTCAGCGCACCTTAAGAAACTAGGGTTGTAACTCAGGGCGAGTAGGGCCAGAAGGACCGTCACGACGAAAACCTGCCTCCTGAGTCGTATTCGTCTGGAACGTTGGTGTGGCTTCGCGTTCCCTCCTCCGCTCCTGGCCTTTCCACAAAGCTACTGCCTAAGTACGAGGGCCCCTACCGCGTCCTACGTCAAGCATCCCCAGTTAACTATATTATTGAGCCTGTTCAATCATCTGCGGACCGCCGTCGTCGCGGTCGCGAGACTGTTCACGTCGACCGACTGAAGCCGCATTATGACCCACCAGTTGTACCTGTTCCTTAGGTCGCCAGGATGGCTCCTTTTCCGCGGGGGAGTGATTTGTAACATGGTAGGGCGCAGACAAGAACGCCTGCAAAAGAAGAAGACGAAGACGGTTGTTGTTGGCGCTCGCGCTTGCTCGGCTTGGACCGCTGATCGCTTCAGCTGTCGCAATCTTTTAATAAACGCGTTACTGTCTCAACGTTAAACGCATACCATCAAGGTCTTTAAAATTGCGTATCTATGTATTTTCTGTTAAATGAACACACCGCCTAATACTTACCTAGGGATGTTGCGCCTCAGATATGCGTAATGTTTGCTTTTTGATCAACAATGTACACAAGTATGAACCTAGTCAGCCGTTCACGATGGCTGGCCCTTGGGCAAGTGGTTCAACTTTGTCCGAGTGGCTGAATCGAGGGACGTGCCGACAAACAGAAAGACAGACAGAAGGACAGACAGGAAGACAGACCAAAATTTCTGCGTTTATGTTCCCCAAGAAAGACTATCGTCTTTAAAAGTTACGCCACAGTCACCTACCCGCCGCATGCTTCGCATAACATCGAGTCCCACGGTACGTGGGATCTGCCGATTTTTTGTATAGATTTGTATGGATGCGATTCCCAATAATTTGAACGGTGATATCTGGAAAGTTTATGGTTGATTTCGAGTAGCTGTGTCTAAAACATATTGAAGGGTGAGTTGAACAGAAATCATCTATAAACGAAATGAGTATTTCTTCTTCGTGGTGCCAAATATTGAATACATCGTCCAGTAACCTTTAGTAGACGAGAGTCTTCAATGTTCTGGTTGCAACAAAAGGTTCTTCAATAGATGCCATAAAAATATTCGCGTAATTAGGAGCCATCTTTGTACCCATAGCTGTACCGTTTATCTGGAGAAAGTGTTTATTATCAAACACAAAGTTATTATGGCTAAGTGGTGCATGACGGTGCATGACGGCGGCGACGGGGATGACAAAAACCGGCCGAGACTATCGATATAATTGCTATCGTAATAATAGTTCTGACCACGCTCTTGTGATAGCTAGCTGCGGAGAGCTCTCTCATCCTTTAGCCACAGCGGCTGTGCAAAAAAAGAAAGGTTTTTCTGAAGTGAAGTATCTTTGTCACCTCACTAACCTTAAAATCTACATTCCGCCGCCTATAAAGGAAAGCTCATTGTTGCTAATGTCTTGCCGTGAGCGCAATTTCCGCCGCTTTTTCTTTCACGCCGCGCCTCTTTCAGAAGTCGCCCACAATCCCGAAGGCACCACGATGCTGCACAGTGGCGGATATAATGATAATAATTAGCCTGAAATGTGATTCGCGCCCTTATACCGCGCTTTCTACCGTACCATTTCTGTTCGCGATAATAGCGAGTTTTAGTATAGCGGGAAACGCTTACGTTAGCGTTAGCGTGCGTCTCAACGCTAACGCTAAAACGGAACGCGCTGCGTGTCAGCTGGTGGTCTTTTAGTACAGCGGCAGGCATTCCCGCTAACGCTAACGCAAGCACATACGGCGCCATCTAGACATAAAAACACTAAATGCACTGTAGAATCCACAAAAGCGCCACCAAGTCGAGCTGATCCAAAGTCACCACTGCTGCGTCTCCATGTCGCGTTTGCAGAAGTGGTGAGTTCTGACACTTTGGTTTCTGTCGACATGCCGCGTTCGAGAATTCTTCAAGACCCCTATAACTTGGCCTTTTAAGCTGGGACGCATCACGCGTCACATTCACGTACTGCCGCGAAAGGCATGAAGGGAAACGACGCCTGACATGTATCTGCTTGACTTGTGGCCATATCTTGGAAAGAGGCGACTAAAGACAGCGTCGCCATCTCTGCGCTGCTACAGAAAACATGAGCGAACCTTGCCAACAAATCTTGCTAAGCCTTCTGCAGCGCAAATCCACTTTTCATCTCAAAAACGGAGCTATTTTATCGGCGGTACACGATTGGCGAAGCCTCATTACTCAAATTTAAATCAAATACGAACATTATTAGGGAATGAATAAGTTTAGTAATGCAGGACGACAGCTACAAAGATTCGAAGTGGACGGCTCTCGCTTCAACAGGCACCGCCATCTTGCCCTACGTACGGGATCTCTTGCGTGCGTTAGCGTTGAACGCTATATTCCAGAAATAGCGTTCGTACGTAAGAGCTCGGGCTACGTTTACGTTCTGCTCATGCGCAGTTAGGAGCACGCAACGCTAACGCTAACGCTAAATCCTTGCGTTTGCTGTTTTCCGCTATACTAAAACTCGCTATTCTTCGCTTCGAGTTGTTTTAGTTGCGAAGCACCTTATGCTCTCGGGCTGTCGGCGTCTTCATTCGTCGTAGTTCGTCACGGTGTCTCCTCTCGCCGCCCGCTAAGGTAAAGCAAGTGGCAAATAAGACGACGTGTTGGCAGAGGAAAAGCTCTGTTTCTGAAATGGATGCTGTCTGCGATGGGCGCTGGACGCTGAATGCGACGCTGTCTGTAGCAATGAGAGGACGCTGTCCTCTTATTGCTATTTTGAGGAGTCCCTGCGGGAAACACCGGTGCGCCCCCCCCCCCTTCCCAGGTATCACGTTAGTGAAACTGCTCTTGATCTCCTCAATTAATCGGTCACGGCAGCGTAAGATCATGTTGCGGCACCGAATAAATATTGAGCGTACGCAAATCAAGATTTTCACGCGCTCTGCAAACACAGGTGTAGCCTCTGAGAAATGAAGCGAGTCAATTTTGTGCCAGGCAGTTGAACATAAAGAGCGTGGTTACGAGCAAACGCCAGTAAAGTGTGCATGTGTTAACGCTGTCTTGCTGCTTTCCGCATTTTATCTTGTCTGTTCAAGTAGAATATGTTTCTAGCACTGTATTTTTTTCCTATATTCGAAGTACACATTCATTGTGCAGATTCAGCATGAATTTGTCTTTAAAGAACCACCACAAAGAGGTTCGAACAACAGCACGATGCCTGAAACTTGCGCCGGCAATGTCTCCAAAGTGCAAAATGTCGGCGCAGTTGAAAAGCTACAGCAATTTAAAAAGAAAAACAAGGAAAAACAAAAACAGTTCGCTATATAGTGAGGTCGACTTGTAGCTAGGTAGTTAGTGACGCTTGCACGGATATCTCTCTTTGTGCACTCATTCAGTCTTGAGACCACAATATGCCCCTAGATTTATGTGCATTGGTCCGGAAAAAAAAGACAGTGAAAAAAAAGCAATCACAATTTTCGGGCTCGCGATCTAACCGTGACGCACAGTACTAATTCACAGCAGCTGCACAGGTGATCGTCACTGACAATAAATGGGATTAATGAGAACTAACAGACAATAATGCCAAGGAAAGTATAGGGGATGTTTTTTTTTTAGTTGTAAATGTAAGGTAAATGGGAAGAAAGAAAAGTGGACGAAAAGATAGCTAGCCGCGGGCAGGGACCGAACCTGCGACCTTCGAATAACGCGTCCGATGCTCTACCAACTGAGCTACCGCGGCGGCCATCCCCCCGTCCACTTTATAGGGTATATATGTACATTTAAACGTGGGAGCGTCAGTCAGCGCCGCCAGTAGCCATGACGGCGAGTGTGGAACACTCTTTTTCTGCCTGTTGGCGTCACGTAGCACGTGAACTTATTACGAGCTGGCAGCTGACCAATAATCCCTCGCATACCACCTGAAAGCATCAAGTCTGCCAGAACGAGACCCTCGCTATGAATGAAGGAAAGAAGTGTTAATCTTAAGGGCTCGTTTTCTTTGTTATACACAATATTAATGAGAACTAACAGACAATAATGCCAAGGAAAGTATAGGGGATGTTTTTTTTAGTTGTAAATGTAAGGTAAATGGGAAGAAAGAAAAGTGGACGAAAAGATAGCTAGCCGCGGGCAGGGACCGAACCTGCGACCTTCGAATAACGCGTCCGATGCTCTACCAACTGAGCTACCGCGGCGGCCATCCCCCCGTCCACTTTATAGGGTATATATGTACATTTAAACGTGGGAGCGTCAGTCAGCGCCGCCAGTAGCCATGACGGCGAGTGTGGAACACTCTTTTTCTGCCTGTTGGCGTCACGTAGCACGTGAACTTATTACGAGCTGGCAGCTGACCAATAATCCCTCGCATACCACCTGAAAGCATCAAGTCTGCCAGAACGAGACCCTCGCTATGAATGAAGGAAAGAAGTGTTAATCTTAAGGGCTCGTTTTCTTTGTTATACACATATTAATGAGAACTAACAGACAATAATGCCAAGGAAAGTATAGGGGATGTTTTTTTTAGTTGTAAATGTAAGGTAAATGGGAAGAAAGAAAAGTGGACGAAAAGATAGCTAGCCGCGGGCAGGGACCGAACCTGCGACCTTCGAATAACGCGTCCGATGCTCTACCAACTGAGCTACCGCGGCGGCCATCCCCCCGTCCACTTTATAGGGTATATATGTACATTTAAACGTGGGAGCGTCAGTCAGCGCCGCCAGTAGCCATGACGGCGAGTGTGGAACACTCTTTTTCTGCCTGTTGGCGTCACGTAGCACGTGAACTTATTACGAGCTGGCAGCTGACCAATAATCCCTCGCATACCACCTGAAAGCATCAAGTCTGCCAGAACGAGACCCTCGCTATGAATGAAGGAAAGAAGTGTTAATCTTAAGGGCTCGTTTTCTTTGTTATACACAATATTAATGAGAACTAACAGACAATAATGCCAAGGAAAGTATAGGGGATGTTTTTTTTTTAGTTGTAAATGTAAGGTAAATGGGAAGAAAGAAAAGTGGACGAAAAGATAGCTAGCCGCGGGCAGGGACCGAACCTGCGACCTTCGAATAACGCGTCCGATGCTCTACCAACTGAGCTACCGCGGCGGCCATCCCCCCGTCCACTTTATAGGGTATATATGTACATTTAAACGTGGGAGCGTCAGTCAGCGCCGCCAGTAGCCATGACGGCGAGTGTGGAACACTCTTTTTCTGCCTGTTGGCGTCACGTAGCACGTGAACTTATTACGAGCTGGCAGCTGACCAATAATCCCTCGCATACCACCTGAAAGCATCAAGTCTGCCAGAACGAGACCCTCGCTATGAATGAAGGAAAGAAGTGTTAATCTTAAGGGCTCGTTTTCTTTGTTATACACAATATTAATGAGAACTAACAGACAATAATGCCAAGGAAAGTATAGGGGATGTTTTTTTTTAGTTGTAAATGTAAGGTAAATGGGAAGAAAGAAAAGTGGACGAAAAGATAGCTAGCCGCGGGCAGGGACCGAACCTGCGACCTTCGAATAACGCGTCCGATGCTCTACCAACTGAGCTACCGCGGCGGCCATCCCCCCGTCCACTTTATAGGGTATATATGTACATTTAAACGTGGGAGCGTCAGTCAGCGCCGCCAGTAGCCATGACGGCGAGTGTGGAACACTCTTTTTCTGCCTGTTGGCGTCACGTAGCACGTGAACTTATTACGAGCTGGCAGCTGACCAATAATCCCTCGCATACCACCTGAAAGCATCAAGTCTGCCAGAACGAGACCCTCGCTATGAATGAAGGAAAGAAGTGTTAATCTTAAGGGCTCGTTTTCTTTGTTATACACAATATTAATGAGAACTAACAGACAATAATGCCAAGGAAAGTATAGGGGATGTTTTTTTTAGTTGTAAATGTAAGGTAAATGGGAAGAAAGAAAGTGGACGAAAAGATAGCTAGCCGCGGGCAGGGACCGAACCTGCGACCTTCGAATAACGCGTCCGATGCTCTACCAACTGAGCTACCGCGGCGGCCATCCCCCCGTCCACTTTATAGGGTATATATGTACATTTAAACGTGGGAGCGTCAGTCAGCGCCGCCAGTAGCCATGACGGCGAGTGTGGAACACTCTTTTTCTGCCTGTTGGCGTCACGTAGCACGTGAACTTATTACGAGCTGGCAGCTGACCAATAATCCCTCGCATACCACCTGAAAGCATCAAGTCTGCCAGAACGAGACCCTCGCTATGAATGAAGGAAAGAAGTGTTAATCTTAAGGGCTCGTTTTCTTTGTTATACACAATATTAATGAGAACTAACAGACAATAATGCCAAGGAAAGTATAGGTGGTATGCGAGGGATTATTGGTCAGCTGCCAGCTCGTAATAAGTTCACGTGCTACGTGACGCCAACAGGCAGAAAAAGAGTGTTCCACACTCGCCGTCATGGCTACTGGCGGCGCTGACTGACGCTCCCACGTTTAAATGTACATATATACCCTATAAAGTGGACGGGGGGATGGCCGCCGCGGTAGCTCAGTTGGTAGAGCATCGGACGCGTTATTCGAAGGTCGCAGGTTCGGTCCCTGCCCGCGGCTAGCTATCTTTTCGTCCACTTTTCTTTCTTCCCATTTACCTTACATTTACAACTAAAAAAAAAAAACATCCCCTATACTTTCCTTGGCATTATTGTCTGTTAGTTCTCATTAATATTGTGTATAACAAAGAAAACGAGCCCTTAAGATTAACACTTCTTTCCTTCATTCATAGCGAGGGTCTCGTTCTGGCAGACTTGATGCTTTCAGGTGGTATGCGAGGGATTATTGGTCAGCTGCCAGCTCGTAATAAGTTCACGTGCTACGTGACGCCAACAGGCAGAAAAAGAGTGTTCCACACTCGCCGTCATGGCTACTGGCGGCGCTGACTGACGCTCCCACGTTTAAATGTACATATATACCCTATAAAGTGGACGGGGGGATGGCCGCCGCGGTAGCTCAGTTGGTAGAGCATCGGACGCGTTATTCGAAGGTCGCAGGTTCGGTCCCTGCCCGCGGCTAGCTATCTTTTCGTCCACTTTTCTTTCTTCCCATTTACCTTACATTTACAACTAAAAAAAAAACATCCCCTATACTTTCCTTGGCATTATTGTCTGTTAGTTCTCATTAATATTGTGTATAACAAAGAAAACGAGCCCTTAAGATTAACACTTCTTTCCTTCATTCATAGCGAGGGTCTCGTTCTGGCAGACTTGATGCTTTCAGGTGGTATGCGAGGGATTATTGGTCAGCTGCCAGCTCGTAATAAGTTCACGTGCTACGTGACGCCAACAGGCAGAAAAAGAGTGTTCCACACTCGCCGTCATGGCTACTGGCGGCGCTGACTGACGCTCCCACGTTTAAATGTACATATATACCCTATAAAGTGGACGGGGGGATGGCCGCCGCGGTAGCTCAGTTGGTAGAGCATCGGACGCGTTATTCGAAGGTCGCAGGTTCGGTCCCTGCCCGCGGCTAGCTATCTTTTCGTCCACTTTTCTTTCTTCCCATTTACCTTACATTTACAACTAAAAAAAACATCCCCTATACTTTCCTTGGCATTATTGTCTGTTAGTTCTCATTAATATTGTGTATAACAAAGAAAACGAGCCCTTAAGATTAACACTTCTTTCCTTCATTCATAGCGAGGGTCTCGTTCTGGCAGACTTGATGCTTTCAGGTGGTATGCGAGGGATTATTGGTCAGCTGCCAGCTCGTAATAAGTTCACGTGCTACGTGACGCCAACAGGCAGAAAAAGAGTGTTCCACACTCGCCGTCATGGCTACTGGCGGCGCTGACTGACGCTCCCACGTTTAAATGTACATATATACCCTATAAAGTGGACGGGGGGATGGCCGCCGCGGTAGCTCAGTTGGTAGAGCATCGGACGCGTTATTCGAAGGTCGCAGGTTCGGTCCCTGCCCGCGGCTAGCTATCTTTTCGTCCACTTTTCTTTCTTCCCATTTACCTTACATTTACAACTAAAAAAAAAACATCCCCTATACTTTCCTTGGCATTATTGTCTGTTAGTTCTCATTAATATTGTGTATAACAAAGAAAACGAGCCCTTAAGATTAACACTTCTTTCCTTCATTCATAGCGAGGGTCTCGTTCTGGCAGACTTGATGCTTTCAGGTGGTATGCGAGGGATTATTGGTCAGCTGCCAGCTCGTAATAAGTTCACGTGCTACGTGACGCCAACAGGCAGAAAAAGAGTGTTCCACACTCGCCGTCATGGCTACTGGCGGCGCTGACTGACGCTCCCACGTTTAAATGTACATATATACCCTATAAAGTGGACGGGGGGATGGCCGCCGCGGTAGCTCAGTTGGTAGAGCATCGGACGCGTTATTCGAAGGTCGCAGGTTCGGTCCCTGCCCGCGGCTAGCTATCTTTTCGTCCACTTTTCTTTCTTCCCATTTACCTTACATTTACAACTAAAAAAAAACATCCCCTATACTTTCCTTGGCATTATTGTCTGTTAGTTCTCATTAATATTGTGTATAACAAAGAAAACGAGCCCTTAAGATTAACACTTCTTTCCTTCATTCATAGCGAGGGTCTCGTTCTGGCAGACTTGATGCTTTCAGGTGGTATGCGAGGGATTATTGGTCAGCTGCCAGCTCGTAATAAGTTCACGTGCTACGTGACGCCAACAGGCAGAAAAAGAGTGTTCCACACTCGCCGTCATGGCTACTGGCGGCGCTGACTGACGCTCCCACGTTTAAATGTACATATATACCCTATAAAGTGGACGGGGGGATGGCCGCCGCGGTAGCTCAGTTGGTAGAGCATCGGACGCGTTATTCGAAGGTCGCAGGTTCGGTCCCTGCCCGCGGCTAGCTATCTTTTCGTCCACTTTTCTTTCTTCCCATTTACCTTACATTTACAACTAAAAAAAAACATCCCCTATACTTTCCTTGGCATTATTGTCTGTTAGTTCTCATTAATATTGTGTATAACAAAGAAAACGAGCCCTTAAGATTAACACTTCTTTCCTTAATAAATGGGATTGCCACACATAGATAATTGGTTTCAGTGCTTCTTGTGTGCTGCATCTTTCATTTTGAACTGTTATTCGAGTTAGTGTGTTCTTTTAACTTCTCGTCCCAGTTGGCACTTGTATTGCTTTCTGCCATCAGGGGTGAGACGGCTGAAATCGATTTAGGAGCAGTTTTGGGAGCAGCAAAATTTCAATTTAGGAGCAGGAGAACCTTGTTTGGGAGCAGTTAGCGGCATTTATTATGTCGTTTTTGGAGCTTGAAAAAACAAATTTGTAGTAACTTGGAGGAACAAGCACATATTTTAATCGGCTTAGAATACACATAACATTCAAAGAGCCTTTGGAGAAAGCTTTTTTTAACAGATTATTGCCAGGTATGAACTACACTACCTTTTTACAAACCACGCAATTTATATAACCCTGGTAACAACATATGAAATAGATAAAAAAAAAGTTTTTCCAAGTAGGTTCACTTTACATTTGAAAATAAGAAAAGAAAAAACATCACACTTCTCAAATAATAAAAAAAAATCCCGCTGTGATGGCTTTCGAGATTGCGCGCGCGCGCCAGTGATCGCGACCGCGCAAAGTTCAAAGTTGCTCCTCGCGCGACACTCCACCCCCCCCCTCCCTCGCGTCTTCGTGTCTTTTAAGGCTTGTTCAAAACGGGCGGGGCGTTTCCTGTCTGCTTCGACGGCAGGCCTTCCGAGCGTGGTGATGTTATCGCATGCAGCCTCCGAGCGACGGCAATGGGCCGGCTCGTTTGCTTCGGCCGCGTACGTCGCCTCTGCTCGCGTGCTTTTACCCGCTGTATAACATACAATTCGCGGGGGGATCTTATCAATTTGGACTTCATACCGGAAGGAAATGACGGCGACGGCAAGAACCCCTCGAGACTGTCCATATAATTGCTATCGCAATAAAAACTGATTGCACAAGAATTGTGTAGTCACATAGCAGTACGTCTTTGAACGGTCAATGAATGATTCCGACTAGCACGCGATTGCGGCGACGCCTTCGCGCGTAACATCAGGAAAGAACAAAAGCAGTATGGCCACCGACGAACGCGCCAGTATGACCACCCCCATAGGCGTGCGCACGAGGGGGGGGGGGCAAAGTCGATACCGCCCATACTTTGACTTAATCGGAAGGAGGGGCGCTGCGATTAATATTTGCCCTCCCTGAAGGGCGAACCCTCAGGAAGCTTTCGAATAGCGTACGCAAAGCTTTGCGTTGGCTTTTCCCACAACTGCGCATGCGTCGTACGCTAACCGCTTTCGGGCTCCCGTTAAGTGACGGAAATAGCGGGCCGCAAACGCTAACACTAACTTAGCGTACGCTATTCGAAAACTGCTTAAAATAAAGCGCCTTCAGCTATCTGCTCGGCTGCGCGGGTGGCGTAGCGTGAAGTGTACCGCACGCTTTTAATAGGTGACAGCGCGCCACCGTTTGCTGCCACCTCGTGAGGGACCGCCTTCAAAAATGCGTCGCGAGCGCCGAGAAACCTTACCCCTCGGACACTACGTCGTTACCGCTCGGACACTACACATATTTACAACCATTCAGAGGCGATTATCACAGCACTATGGAAGCCTCTATTACAAAGGCGCGTAGAAGGACACGCTTGGGCGCGTTAACGTGTTCTGCGAACGTATCCCTGGCGCTGCTTCTAAAGTTACGTTTGCCCACGCTGAAAGTGACGCGGGCTTGAAAATTCTTGATTGTGGGGCCGTTTCGGCGCAGTTCGGCGCAATTTTTGCAATTTTTATGCTTTTGGAGCAGCTTGGTGCAGGAAAACGGAATCGTATCAAAAATGCGCAATATGCGCAGCTGTCTCACCCCTGTGCCATTAAAACAGGGAGTAATATATAACTTATATGAGAGGTATTGAGCTAACGTACTGAGAATTTGTAAATTCCAGTGTCTGATGGGTTTCGTGCAGCCATTCGCCAGGCAGAATGTGTGGAACAACATAATTTACTCGTACACGTTCCAGTGTTGCTAAGGCCAGAGTGTCTTCCACACCGATGTTTACGTAGTGCGAAAGAAAGAAATGCATTACGCAAATATATGTGTATTTCATCATAACTGAGCTTGACGGGGAACTCCCGAAAGTTGTTCTCCTAAGAGGATAATGGACCCTCCGGCAAAATGGCGTTTTCTAAAGGGACGGCGAAGATCTCGTTTTCAAAAGTGCACTCTTATTCAAGTACCGTATAACGTCCGGCACATAAACGGCCCATTTTTATTCCACCACAACGTACTGCATATAAGCGGCCCTTCAATCGCCATTAAGCGTGACAAATTCTGCGGTGACGGATTGGGCCCGCTATATGCGGCCGCGAGCGGTCGCAACGCTTATATGGAGCCCGAGGCGGAAATGGCTCGAGCGGACGCAACGCTTATATGGGGCCCGACGCGAAAGGCGGACGCAACGCTTATATACAGAGCCCCGCCTCCCTGACCTTCGCCTGTGTGAAAAGCCACAAATACGTTTTATTTTTAATAAAAATTATGGCCTGTAGCATATCACGACACTGCTGCCACCTACATTCTTTTTGGTTTAGACTCACTGTAAGCTAACAGTTGCAACAGGTCTCGTACTGCCGGAGTACCACCAGCTTCCCGTGAACATATGTGTGCCGCGCTTACATGTTTATCGTGTATTGTGTGCGTTTATTGCGTGCTTATCGTACGCGACATTCGTCGACTGGGCATTTTCCGCGTGTTGGGGCGTTCTCCTGCCTTGATCCAGTGGCGGATGATGGTCGTTGTTCGTTGCCACTCAACACAGCCTCACGGGACGTACAGCTTTGTGTCCGCGCTCAAAAGTGCTTTCTTGCTTCGTTCATCGATTACTCACGTTGATCGAGTGATCGAGTGCACTTCCGAAGACAATCCGCGTCCGAGTGTTTTGACAAGCGGCGATCGCGGTTCCACAGGAGCGGAAGCTTGAGCCTTTTGACGAGCGACTGTGCCAAACTTGGGTAAGTTGAAGAAGGTCGCTGAACTACGTAACTTTGTTACTTCATTGCATGGAAACTGTTTGCAGGAACCGTCGTGTTGGCACAGCGAGGATGATCAACAGATACCCGATAGGCAGGTATGTTTTGTGCTTTGGGTGCTCTTATATACACCACCATAAATGACATGTTTGAAGGATGCGCATTGCGCTACGCAATCTTATGCTTCGATCATGCAGGCCTCGTGTCGTTGTGCTGTTATTCCTTGACTGTTTACTGTACGAGATCATCGCTTGAGAGTGTTTCTAGAATCCCTTGTCGCCGTTAGAAAGTGTGTGCTTTTAAACACATGGGGTCGTCCCATAATGTTTTCACTGTGGTGATGCGAGAGTTCACCAAACTCGGCAATAACACGCAAAATTATCACAAGACTGGGGACGTGATACAGGGGCGTAGCCAAGGGGGGTGTTGGGGGGGGGGGGGTTCAACCCCCCCCCCGAAAATTTTCAGTTTTGCTTGCGTATATAGGCACGCACACATACAAACGCACGCACGAACATACATAAAGTATGGTTGAACCCCCCCCCCCCCGAAAAAAATTTCTGGCTACGCCCCTGACGTGATAGCAAAACACACAGCCCTGACACGCGCACACGATGATGGATATGTTTTCGTGGTTGCGTCCCCGAGCTTTTCGCCAGAAATCCATGCAGTTGTTTTGTGGTTAGGATTTTAACCTAGCTGCCTCATAAATGTTTTAAAGGAGCTCACTCGAAGTAATGTATTTGAGTGAATTACGTTACGTACTGGTACTAAGTGCACACTCCAACAAATGCGTACTTAATGTGAAGAAGCACATGTTTATATCAAATAGTGTTAGTAGACGAATATGTCAATTCAATTAGGTTAATTAAGCTAACACATGCTACTCTTTGTTTCAATATTGTGTGTTTGGGAAAATATGCGTGAGCTCGTGTTCTGCCATTATATATTTTTTCTTAGCATCTTTAAGCACACGAGGTTCTCTATCACAAATAACTTAGATTGTGCTCATGTTGCGAGAATGTTGCTTTATTGTGTGGTGCTTTAAGTTATTGTATTTTCACGCTTTTTTTTTACTCAGCATAGTACCAATATTGCTCTCTTACTTAAATGCATAACCAAGGTTTAGTATGCAGTGATTTAGGGTTTATTGAGCTTTGTAAGGTCATAAATTAAAAGAAAAAGATCTCAATTCTCATATATGTTTCCAGAAGTTCACAGAAAGTTGGAAAATATTATCGGTTTTGTGAAGGCCTTACATAAGTTAAAATGAAATCAAATTGGCAGCTCAACTCTACAAGACAAACTACACGGGAATTCGCTTTAGAGAACCAAAAGTTTGTTCCCTGAATGGCTTACATTCATGATGCAATACAATATGCATGGCTCATTCCCACCTCACACCAAGTGCACGTGGACCACGCACACTCTTTCATTTTTTTTATATTTTGATAAAAGTGTGCATATCGTTATTTTCATGTGGATCGCCCATAGGGCTATGTGCATATTTCGGGTATTCCTTACAGTCTTGGGCAATAACTAGTTACTAGTAACGCGTTACCGGTAACTAGTTACTTTTTTCGGTAACTTGTAACTGTAACTAGTTACTTTTAATTTATAGGAACTTGTAACGGTAACACTGTTACTTTTTTACAGAGTAACTGTAATGGGAAATGCCGTTACAGTTACTTTCCCATATCCTCTCCACCTTTCATCTTTCCACAGCACGGCTCCCCTACCAATTTAGGGGTGGAGGTCGCTTAGAGAATTATCTACCCTGCAGAAGACCGAGGTCAGCAGTCAGTCTTTAACACAACTTAAGTTTACTTGTAAACTTCATGTCGTAAGTCAATCATGTTGGAACTGAACAACTTGCTAAATTCAAGTAGTTTTTTTTTTTCCGGCGTATATATATCCTTTTTGTCACTTGAGCTTCTAGCTCGGTTCTTGGTGTACCGGTGGAATATCACGACGCCAAGTTTATATTCTCCTTCGTCCGAGGCTGCGCAATAATCGTGTTTGACTGACGGCTAGAAAGCAGCAGAGCGCGAAACGGTTAAGAGGCACAAATACTGTGAACTAAGTAATTTTTCAAAACCTCTTTGAAACTAATTGTAAAAGGTTTACTCCAACTTAATACAACAATTATTAACAAAATCACATGGACGTTTTGCCTCCTATGCATGTGACATCCTCAGTATACACTGGCAACAAGAAAATAAAAAGGAAAGAAAGAAAAAAATTTGCGGAGATCGACCAGTGTCCCATACGTCCGTGTAAACCAGTAGGGGAATGTGGTTGTTGCATGTTATAGTCGGATACAACTTTAGAAGTCAGTGGCATTTTCTCCTCAAAGGCAGATGAACACAAGCCTGCACCAATGGGCGCGCACTCGGGACGGACATCATGAGCGGGATGGCGGTGGCTTCGCCTTTGGAGAACATCGGCGCGTGCATGAGCGGGACTATTTCTTTTCTTTAGTCTCTCCTGACTTCTTAAGTTGTATCCGACTATAGTTACTATATATGCTACGACATGGCTCCTAAAGGTGCCATATACAGTAACTATATTGCAAGCCGACGCGTCGCGGCGAATGAACCGCGATTCCAGGAGTTCCTTCCCCTCACCTTCGTTCACGAGCCAGCATCGTCACAGTGTTTACGTCAAAGCTATGCCCTGTTCTCCGGAAGTGTTAAACAAGCTCCATCTTAGAATGCGTTGCATGAGTTGCTTTAACAACATCCCGTTTGCCTTCTTTAAGCCTCGTTGATTCTTTCATTCCCATTTCGCCGGTGCAAGTCGCGTCGCAATGCCCGCATCGGGCTTGTATATCACCCTACTCTGATCGTCTGCAGGTGTGCAATCTTTGGGTTTCGCGAACACATGCCCCAGAGTATAACGGGACTTAGAAACGGTTTGTATGCCCAGCGGACGCAAAGCTAACCGAACAGGGTCTGATACACCTTGAACATATATATGGAACAGACACAATGGACGTCGTCTTCATTCGTCACACACTCTCCGTTGCTATTTGCATGCGCTTCTGGGTGTCGTTAATAAACATCCTATGATACTGCTGTCGTTCTAGTGCATCAACCACATTTTCCATTTTGAGTATCAGAGGACATTTGTTATTATTATTTGCAAATAAATTCCCTTTTTCACCAACGGTGCATGAACAACAAACATGATGCAACAAAATGAGGTGTACACAACAAATGCTTGTGTTTGGCCCCCTATTAGGTTTACTTCGTCTAGGGTTTTACCACGTGCAATTTTAACTGCCCGCATGCCTTCATACATATTTAATAAATGAATTCTATCGTTTGGTTTGTAATCTATTATTTATTTTATACAGTAACGGAAAAGTAGCGACGTTACTTCGTCACAGTAACTGCAACAAAGCAACGACGTTACTTGTCACAGTAAGTGTAACTGTAACAGGTTACTTTTGGAAACTCTGTAACTGTAACTGTAACAGTTACTTTAACAGAGCCAATGACTTCACCCATCAAGCACGTGTTTTTCAGACACCCCTCTCAATATCACTTAAATTCCACATGTGGGCTTTTAAAAGTACACCGCCCGCTTTCCCCGCCTGTAGTTGCCTTACCCACCATCTTCTGCAGCCCTTTGTGAGGGCTAGACGTGCCGCCCTTCTGCAGCCTTTCCAAGTGGCTTTCATACTCCACTCTTTTTTTTTGCCTTTGACGGCTCTCGCTCAGTAGACCCCCCCCCCCTTTTCCATTTTTTTTTCTCTCCTTTTTCTTGCTTTTTTTTTTCCTTCTTTGCAGCTCCCCTTACTTCTGAGATGAGAGGCCTGAGCACCGTTGCAAACTTTCTTGAAATGATGTGGCAAGGGCTACACTCCTCTCTCTAGTTTTCTCTTTCCAGGCAGCAATTACCAACAGCGACAAGCACCACCGCTAGACATGACGTCAACACTAACCCTTTAAAACTAACACGCCAAGGATGACAAGGTGCCTTCGATAAAGATAGGTCCCCCTATGGAAACGTCGGCCAGCCTGTCTGAGGCACTTTCTCCTGTTTGAAACCTATCCCACTTTTTTGGCTTAGGTAACTGTAACACTGTTACATTTTACTGGTAACGTGCCCATGACTGATTGCTTACTGTGTACATGTGTGAATGTTGAACACGCAATGGCACTCTTTCAATAGTCTGCAAGTGGCTGGTCCACTAATACCTGTTCTTATTGCACCCTGATCCCTTCATTCAAGGATCGACCTCTTTAATATATGAATATAGACTTGCCTGAGGACATGTTTGGTACTCACTATCTGTGTGTGGTTGGGTTTGTCTTGAGTGAAAATCAACATTTCCTTGTGGTATCTATTATGCATGTATCAGCGATGAGAGCTGTTCATGGCACCGACACAGAGGACAGATTGCAGTACAAGATAGGAGCATACTTCCTGCAAGCCCGGGCAAGCCATAATGAGTGGTAGGCATTTCTTTTCATCACTAGATCGCGACAGTTTGGACACATAGCACCTATAGACCTTATGCAAAATCTGCTGCCATCTAGCGGCCGCTGTGTGCATTTCCGCCATGTTGAAGGCTAAGCGCGCTCCGCATGTAGACAAGGAGCGTACATATCAACGTGTGGCGGCTGATAAGAACGAAAATGCCAACATATTTTCGAGTGCTGTGTTGCTGAGATTGAGGAAATTGGGATGCTGAAAGAAGGTTTGCAGGAACCAAGCCTCCATGTTAGTACATTTCCTCGTGGCCGACGAGAATCAGCAGATCGTTCCGTTGCTTCGGTTACTGCTTACGACTAACGCCGTGTTTCCGTTCGCCGTTAATATATGTGGTATGTGACAGCATCGGCACTCATCAGAGAACACTCTTTCATGTCATGCCAGAACAAGAAAGTTTTCGCACCGTGTGCTTGCTGCAGGCACAAACCCGCTTCGTGTACGAGCTTCAAAGCTGCATCGCGGCTACTCGCGCATGCCTGCGCTGCTGTTGATATTAGCTTGTTTATTAAATTGCGATAACAATTGCATGTTAGACAGATAGCTCGTGCGCGTCATTGATTTGCAGCGGACGGACCGATTGTGCTGGAGCGTGTTGTTTGTAGTTTGTTTTCGATGGTGGAGTTTAACAAGGTAGCGTCTGGTGGGATGCTTTGCATGCGTATTTCTTCACTATGCGTATTTTTCAAGCATTTCATGTGGTATCACTGCCAGGTTCAGACGGGTTGCCCGGATGTCCTGACCGCCCCCACCCCTTACTTTTTTTTGTTTAACTTATACCCCAGGAAGAGCAAATCAGGTTCTCCCAAAAGCTGATCCCCCCTTCGGAAAAATCCTCTGTACACTCCAGTTTGCTATGAAATGTTAACAGGTGCTTCAAGTGCGTGGTACTTTTCTTATGAAACTAAATAAAATGCTGTTCCGGGAAATGTGCTACATTCTACTGTGGGTGCGCTACCGCTGGTTACGCGCTGAGGCGGTTTCAGTCGGCGAAGCAAAACTGCCTTGCCGCAACGGGTTTAAATTGTAAAGCATCAGTAGGCCCCTAAAGCGACAATGTGAACACGAATATTCTTGGCGTTTCCTGTTATATAGGATCACATATCGGAAGGATATTCAATAAAATACCAGCTGATCGGCATCTACTTCTAGGAGACACTACACTTTTCATGTTCACTTTCCACGTGCATGAGATGCGCAATTTTCTGCATTTTAATCGCACGGTAATTCTGTACATAACATAGGTCGGATGACTACAACAGCGAAATAATATTATTTCAAAGATAAAAAGAGGACAACGTTTTATTTAAAATTAGATGGACACTACGTCGGCTCGACATAGGCTGTCCCTCATGAAATATGCTTTCAATTGGGTCAACTGCACTTTCTTATCGTCATCGCTGCGCCTAGCCGCGCTAAATAAAGCCTCTTCCCAACCATCCTACATTATACAAGCATGATATTCAGATAGCTAACAACGCTTTATTCGCTACACTGAAAACAGACAGGCCAATTTGTAACCTAGCGCAGAGCTTCATTATCGACGACAGGCCTGCATGTGACTCGCAGTGTCAAACTTGTACCTTCTTCTCGCTGTGAGGCTGTTCTTTACACGTAATAACCGTCAACGTAAAAACTAGGAAATGCCGGTAACGTGTACAGGCCCGCCTGACATTTTTATGCCCTGATTGCCGACTACCAAAGCGGATACAAGCAAGAAGTGATAGCGGCGACAGCAATAGAATTCGGGCACAAGCCTCCAACATGGCGCCGAATCGTTAGCTTCGTCAAACCTCCAACAGATGGCAGCAATTTTGCATAAGGTCTATTGATATACAGCATATACTGGCCTTTAGCTTAGGAGTGAGAAACGTACCTTCTGCACTTCAGTGCAATGCATATTATTTAGTTTGCATTCCTTGAACATGGAACGTCGAATAGTTTGTATTGTTGAGCTTGTAATCTTTGAACATGGGATGTCGCTAGAGCCAACGTTTTGAAACTTGGAGTTGTCTTCATAAAGGGAGCAACTGTTAATTCTTGATGTTGCCATCTTGATGAAGGCAAGTCTACTCGTACAAGAGTTGGCTGCAGTGACATACCGTTTGAAGATTTTTTTCGTCTCTTCAAGCCTCCTCCATCTTCCATCGAACATCTGTGTTGTTTGTGCTGCCATGAAACTGTGGTGCAGCTGCCATGAAAAAAAAAAATTGGGCGTGCGCAGGCACAGCTCCATCGAAGAAAAATAATTATTTCTTTGTTAAAGATAGTGAAGGCACACTAATGCAATCTCAGCCAAGATTATTAATAGTTGCTGACTCAATTTTAATGTAGTAGTTTCGTTGCTGTGCATACGCACGATGAAACTCTCATCAAAAAGTGGGAAGCAACCACACATGCTCCAGTGTTCAGCTAACCAGTCATCACTGCCTTTCTTTATGTTTCAGTCTTCCCTGAGCCTTTCTTTGATACACTGCCCCATTTGCTCCACATAATGCTTATCCCATCATCTGATAAACGATGCCTTCCTTACAGAGCACATAATGTGTCCTGTGATTCCTATTGCAGCCAAGTGAGTGTCTGGGTTGCAACCTTTTCATAGTTTAGCACGCTTATTTGAGGCCGTGAACACTATGCTGATGATTGCCCGAGCACCAACCGTTCTTATATTGTCGGATATCCCGTGCAGGTATGACATAGTGGCAAACATATTTTGGCCATCACGATTAGCCATTTCTTTGGCCTGGCAGCTGGAAGGTGTTTGTTTAGTAGGGCTTCTGCAGCCAATACAGCAAGGGGAGCAGGATATCCTGCTTGCATCCAGCGAGTTCTTGAAATCAAGCCTCGTCCACAAGAAATAGGAACATGATTATTTAGTACAATATGCAAGCACATAAGTTCTTAAATGTTTTAGATATGAGGATGACTGCGTCTTTCTTTATTAAATACCACAAAGGTTCTTTCGAATCTGAAGCCACTAACATATTAACACTGGCACATGATTACTAACACCCACTGGTGCTTACCCACGAGCATCCGGGCAAGGATTGTACCATATCAGGTTCCTGAATGTACAATTTCATTTGCATAAAAAGTGCATGAGCTAGTTATACGAACTGATGGGAAACAAGCCATTGCTGCCTCTTAGTTTCTCCCACTCAATAATGGTAGAAAGGTGCATTGTCTGACACTGCTTGGACAGTGGCGTAGCGAGGGGGTAGCAGACCGGGCCCATGCCCCCACTCGCCCTCTTCCCCGAAATGAATTTCTGCCTATGCCACTGTGGCTCGCTAACGCAGTAAAATTTCTGTTCCTATTACTTGTGGACAAGCCTTAATTTCAAAAGAACTCCCCTGACACAAGCAGGATATCCTGTTCATCTTGCTGTATCGTTTGCATATGCCCTACCCAGAAAACCACCTTCCAGTTGCCAAGCCAAAAAAAAAAAAAAAAGCCAAATCTTGATGGCCGAAAAATGTTTGCCACGATGCCATATCTGCACGGAATATTCAACAATATAAAAACGGTTGGTGCTCGGAATCATCAGCATAATGTTCATGGCCTCAAATAAGCATGTTAAACTATGGAAAAGCAGCAACCCAGATACTCAGAGGAGAGGCTTGGCTGCAATAAGAATCACAGGACACGTTACGTGCCCTGCATATAAGGTACCGTTTATCAGATACTCCTATCATGGGGTAAGCATTATAGAGGGCAAATGGGGCAACATCTCAAGGAAAGATTCAGGGAACATTGCAACAATGTAAAGAAACGCAGCGATTGCCTGTTTGCCAAACAGTAAAGAAACTATACTACATTGATTATTTAGTCAGCAAGTATTCATAATCTTGGCCGAGATTGCGTTAGTGTGTCATTACACTACTTGTCAAAGAAATAACTATTTTTCCTGGACGCAGCTGTGCCTGCGCATGTTGAAGTTTTTCTTTTTAAGTTATAACTATGTGTGATCTGAGTCCAAAAAACACTTAAAAGATAGCGCCTATCTGTGTCCCTTCTTGTCCTGTCTTCACTACTCTCTGCAATAAACGTAATGGTTAAAAGGGAGCCGTTCGGCGACCTAACAGCTTGTCACTATTAGTGGGTTAGTAGGCCTTGAGGCGCTCCACGTTGACTATGTCGCGCCCTCGACGGCGCATGTCCAAAGCTGGTTCGATGGGTTCGATCAGGTAGTTGACCGGTGATGTGCGCTCGATGACCCGGTAGGGGCCTTCGTATTTCGGCAGTAGTTTTGAAGAGAGGCCAGTTGCAGTGGTAGGGACCGAGCGCCATACGAGCGCTCCGGCGACTAACGTGGACTCAGAAGTGGTGGTGCCACCGTGAAGGCTCTTCTGCCGCTCTTGTTCGTGCGTTGTAAAGGTCTTTGCAAGCTTGCGACACTCTTCAGCAAGCCTGGCTGTGTCAGAAATAGGCGCACACTCAGATGGATCCGGCTTGTAGGGTAGTATCGTGTCAATGGTGTGCGACGGGTGCCTTCCGTACAACAGGAAGAAGGGTGAAAAACCAGTAGTGTTCTGAGGGGCGGTATTATAGGCGTAGGTGACGAAGGGCAGAATGGCATCCCAATTTGTGTGATCGGTGGCGACATACATTGAGAGCATGTCGCCGAGCGTGTGGTTAAAGTGTTCGGTTAGGCCATTCGTCTGCGGGTTGTAAGCAGTAGTTTTGCGGTGAACAGCATGGCACTCTTTGAGAATGGCTTCGACGACTTCCGACAAGAAGACACGGCCTCGATCGCTGAGAAGCTTCTAGGGTGGACCGTGACGCAGCATGAATCGGTGTAGCAGGAAGGAGGCAACATCGCACGCTGTAGCCGCTGTGAGGGCAGCGGTTTCGGCAGATCGCGTTAGATGGTCAACGGCGATGATGGCCCAACGGTTACCAGCCGAGGTCAGAGGAAGTGGTCCATACAAATCGATGCCCACGCGCCCAAACGGATGGTTAGGGCAAGGTAATGGTTGTAGACCGACTGGTGACACGTGCGTTGAAGGTTTTCGGTGTTGGCAATCGAGGCAGGAGCGGACAAACTTCTGCACGTAACGATACATCCCTCGCCAGAAGTATCGTTGTCAAATGCGGTGGTAAGTTTTGGATACCCCAGAGTGCGCGCATTGCGGATCAGAGTGGAAGGACTCGCATATTTCAGCACGCAGACTTCGGGGTATCACAAGTAGCCACTGGCGGCCGTTGGCGTTGTAATTGCGTCAGTGCAGTAGGTTGTCACGAATGGCGAAATTGTGGGCTTGACGACGCAACGGGCGAGTGGTTGGTGTTGCTGACGGATCAGTGAGCAAGTCTATCAGCGAGGTGATCCATTTATCCTTGCGCTGCTCGGTAGTGATGGTGTGAACGTCGATGGAAGAAACAGCAATGTGAGATACTGAGCAGGAGGCATTGGCGTCAGGCAAGGGGGAGCGCGAGAGGGCGTCGGCATCAGCATGCTGGCGTCCGTTGCGGTACAGCACGCGGATGTCGTAGTCTTGCAGGCAAAGTGCCCAGCGGGCGAGACGGCCCGAGGGATCCTTCAATGATGACAGCCAGCATAGTGCACGATGATCGGTGACGACATCAAATGGGCGACCATACAAATAATACATGAAAATTTACTACTTTGAAAATTATTAGAGAAATACAAATGCAGAGGTTCATTATTCACATAAAGGCCTATTCATACAGCAAATATGAACAAACTAAGATGTTCACAGAAGTAACCATAGCGTCCCAAATTTGACTAATTTTCACTAACGCAGTGTTTGTCGTGAATTTTTAAAAATGCATAATTTGCTCAGAATTCCATCAAATTATAAGAGCTATTTCTTCTTCACTTCTACTTATGCTAAATAGAAAGATATTTGTAATGTATAGCTTCAGTAGCTGCCAGCATGGTTGCGAATTTACGAAAGCGCACTCTTCGTAAGATGGTCGTCGTCAACCGGCGACGCTCGTCGAATTTTCCTGTGTTGAAAAAAATTTTTATGTGAAAACAAATTGCGATTTCGTGCTGTGCAGTCATATGTGCACAACATACAAAATTATCAGAAAAATCGGAAACATCAAGTATACACCTTTTTTTTTATCTTTGGGTTCAGGTGATATCTTAAGTATCTGCGTGATTTCTAGAAAAGTTAGTCGTGAGTTCAGCACTGCTATGTGCTCTTTTCTTGAGTAGCTGTGCTATCCTGTCAAGATGTTTAACAAGTAACAACGCACTTGAATGTGGATTCTTCTTTGTGGCAAAAGAGCGCAGACAACGGGACGAAGAACATACAGGGCACAGAGCTGACTATCAACTGATTTCCTTATTGGAAAGTCTGAGAATCTGTAGGCAGGCGAGCAAAAATCGAAAAATGGCACAAATGCTATCAGGTGACTCGGCCGCCCGGCTTTATTTTTTGGATAGGGTTTACAAGATGCGGCAGAAGCCGATTTCATTAAAACATAAACACAAGCAAAAAATGGCAAAAAAGAACAATGACATGGTGGTCAATACCAAACTGATTAAAACCACTAAAAGTCTGACATTCATAAATCAACAAAAACGAAGAACCAGGGTCTGAAAAAAAAAAGGTTTTTAAGCAAGTGACAGCAAGGCTAGAAAACTGCAACCACTAACAATAAAACAGAAAACAAAACAAGAAAACAAAACATGTGACAACAAGCTTAGTGATCACAATTGAGGCTCATGGCAGCTAATTTCTTCGTCAAATAGTGCTAGTAACGCAAGCTGCTCCCCTTTTGTGAATTATGTGCGCCTCACAAATTTTGTGAGCACATTACTCCCGATATTTCATGAGAACTTGCACATTGTCAAGCAATGGGGAGCAGCCGCATGATGTACAATGCCAGGTTTCTGCCTGTTGTTGCTTTTAAAGATTTGGCATGTTCACGCATTTTGTAATTTATGCATCGTCTGGTTTGTCCTACATATGATTTTCTGCATGATAATGGAATGTCATAAATGACGTTCTTCATGCATTCAATGAAATGATTTCTGTGCTTCTTGTCACAGCAAAAGGATACTGTTTCATCCCTGTTAACTAGCCTGCATAGGGAGGCCAGATGGTTTGGGATGGAGCACAAAACTCTTATGCCTACTCTGCCTGCAGTCTTCTTCAACCAATGAGAGAAACCGTGAATGTAGGGAACGTCAGCCAAGGGAGAGCGAGTGTGCTTGTTTGGCCTGTTATTTCTGGTCATTCTAAGAGTGACGAGCATCTTTTCAGCTAGGGAGCTCAAAAGAGCACTAGGGAACCCCGCGCTCCTCGAGCGTTCCACTTGAATCGTAAAACTTGTTTCCGTCCACTGAGGGCATGATCGGATGAGGGCGTTTCTCATGGCAGAATAGCCTATTCCTGGAGTCATCCAGGAGTGATGCATGGAGTACCATTTGAGTAGCGAAAGAATGCTGTTATGCAACGTTACATCAAAGAAGCTGACCGAGCTAATTGGCCTGTATATGATAGCTGGCCTATCTATGACACCACAGCCCTCAGAAGTGCTGTATAGCGGTTTGTTTTCTTATGTTTTTGATCAAAGCAGCATTAAGCCAAGGCTATGGGGTTGGGCATTGAATACACGTGGATTATTCAAGTAAAATGGTAAAAATGATATCACTATTTCGAAACAAAGTCATCAATCATAAATTGCAGCATCTGTTGATGTGTTGCGCTAAGCTGTTCGCTTCAATGCCGAACTACATTTTCACACTCTCTCTTGCAGGTTTCAAATACAGCAACTGTACCACCACAACAGTGCAGCACAGGAGAGCCTATCGTCAGTGCCGCGTCGAGAAATTAAATAAAAAAGCACTTACTCCTGGAAACTTCTCGTATCATCTTATTGGTTTGTTTGTGATTATAAAACTGCACTTTCATGGGAATTGAATCAACTAGCCCCATTTATTGTCCCACTGAAACTAAATAAATTGACAATGTAGAGCTTGTTTCCAAATGCCTGCATCATAGGCCTACAAGATTACTTATTGGCTTCAAAATACTCTTACATGTAAAGAACGCTGTTGATATAGTCATTGCTGGAAATGTTCTGCTGATATTTTTGTTACAATCCTCTAAAGCCTACACACTTTCGTATTGTTAACCACAAAAAGATTTATTGACCTGTGTGCAGCAAACATGCTGTTGCAGGCATAAGGCTGCAATACGCTGAAACTCATACATCAGAATTCTACACACTAACAGCAGCCAATTCCTTGTAGACCCTCATTAGGTGTGCATGAGAAAGCGCATTAGACTGGCAAAAGACAGTCTAATGATTCTGATGTCTAAAGACATTAGTCTCTTTATTGAAATACATTAATTTTTTTTTCTGTGAGATTAGCTGATGCATGCTCCTTGTGTTAAGTAAGATGCAATTTTTCTAGTTCATGAAGTTGACTGACGTTATCAAATGATGTAGCAAATTTTCATCAATAGTTGCTGCAAATAGCTAACATGCATGGTAGAAATTTGCTAACTTACAAATACTATTTTCCTGCATTTAGTAACTAAGTAATAACCGTCGTGGTAGTAATGTTACTAGCTTAGCTTACTACCTTCCAATAAGTAGTAACAGGAACTAGTAACTGTTATGGTAGTAAATTTACTAACTTTCTGTTACTACCTTTGGTATGTAATAGCTGCAGGTAGTAAATGACATGGTAGTAACTTTACTACCTTGCCGTTTACTACCTGCAGTTACTACTTAGGTAGTGAATGTTGTGACAGCAATTTACTACCTCAAAGTTAGTAAGTAGCACTACCTTTTCTTTTAAGAGTGTAGAATGATGTGTCTTGTACTTAATATTGTTTGGGACACAATTGCAAGGAAGTGCACACCAAACAAAGCCAAATTGCTAAGGTAGCTTGCTAGAAAATAACAAGTGGACTGCCCCCTTATTTGTTTTGAAAGGATAAGTTCATGAGATTCAATTAGCTTAATCTAATCCAATAGCAGCTTTGAAAACCACTTCAGAGAAACTACTGCCGAGATCCTTTAGGGGGCCATTATGTGCACAGGTGCTGAAGTGGAACACGTGGAGGTTGAAAATTGAGCAATAAAGAATATGGCATGTATTTTAGGGTGATTTTATTTTTACCTTCGTTATTTTGTTCACACAATGCCCTATTACTCCAACAAGAGAGCATATAGGTGAAGAACCCTTGCAATGCATCCTATTGTATATGTAGTGATGCGTGTGCTCTGCAGGTGAGAGAGACAATGGGGACATCAATGAACATCAATGTCTAGTGGGTCTTTGGGATTTTGCCGAAGACATCATGTTTGTCCATGATGAACCGGCAGTGCAACCACACACGGACATAGGAAAGAAGGCACATAACACAGTGCTGTGTTTCGTGTACCTTTCCTCTGTGTGTGGTTGTGCTGCTGGTTCATCATGAAGGACAACCAACTAGCCCAAGTTTCAGTCTTGCTAGACATGTTTGTGCCTGCTATTTTTTTTGTGTCAACAAGCTGTCCTCCTACTCTTGTAGAACTTCTCACTGTCTTGTGTTTGCGTTGTAGCGTGACAATATTCTCTATATTTTCTCTCAAGGCTCTACATTTCATTGTTCTGCTCAGTATGCAGCTGCGCAGCAGCATAACATGTTCCTTCATTCACTTAGTGCACTAAATACTGGCATGGGTACTCGAAGAAATGGCACAAAATGTAACAACAATTAGCGGTGCCAGATGGAACACCTAAATGCCACAGTTCTACAGTAATGGGTGAAGGGAAGGGCTTGAAGCAGAGAATGGAAATAAGGGACCCATGCATACATAATTAAGTGCCAGGCTGGCACAGTGATGGATTTGGACTCGATGCCTGACTAACTTATTGCAAATATATGTCTCAACACTGCAAGGGAAAGGTCATGTTTTGAAATGGTACCAGAAAAATAACAAATACATTTCAGGTCTCAACATTTAGTGAAGGACAAATCTTGTACTATATGCAAATACCCTTTATGTGGCACAATGTCTGACAGATGGTGTGCCGTGGTAACTGCCACGGAAGGGGGCTGCACGTAAAGGATAATATTGAAGAATTGATCGCTGGGCAAGTTGGTAATCCATGACTACAAAGAACTGCACGAAATAAACTGGCACAAGGAAGACGCTTGTCCGTGCGTCTCCTTGTGCCAGTTTATTTCACGCAGTTCTTCGTAAAAAAGAATAATAGCTGCACATTTAGACGTGTATGTCTGCATGCTTATGTGAGCGCTATATGAGCTGCTAATTCTGAAAAAAAAGCTGCAACACTTGCGCTTGAACTACTACAGAATGTTATTGTGTATAGCTAGTGTTGGTACTGGCAATAAATCTTGGATTCTAAAGCACAGTTTGTATTAGCTGCTGTACCAGCCGAAGCTAAGGATGTTGCATGACAGCTTATATTTAAATAAAGGTGCACGTAAAGCTACATGGTATGGAACAGGGGCGTAGCCAGGGGGGGGGGGGCATTGGAGGGCGTTCAACCCCCCCCCCCCCCCGAAAATTTTCAATTTTGCTTGTGTATATATACACACAGACATGCAAACGCATGCACAAACATACATAAAGCATGGATGACTCCCCCCCACCTTGAAAAAAATTTCTGGCTACGCCCCGGGTATTGAACATGAGGGAGGTTGACTGGGACACGTAAAGCTCAACATTTATGGGTGTGCTATTAGTGTGAAAGCGTGCTTTTTATTTGCAGCTGTTATTTGCAATTATGACACCTACTGAGTAAAAGAATTGTTCCTCTATATCTACTATTTAGTATTTTACGTTTGCATGTCGTGTCCCATGATCCGAATCAAGCAGGATGCTGCTGACTGCACATTTTTAAGACAGGTGAACATTTATTCCTAGAAGTCAAGATTACTGCCCGAGTTCAGCCACTTCTAGCATTCTGCTAGTTTATACGTTTAAGCGTTGTTAAGCTCAAAGCATACTCGACTGGATGACGTGGAGTGAAGTAATACTGGCCCTTGTCGCTCCGATCACATCTTGTAGCCAAGGAAAGAATCACTTTCACTCGTCGACAATGGGTGGAATACGAAAACAACCTTCAACCTGCTATGTTTCCCAACACAGGGCCTCCACCAGATCGCTGTTCGGCGCTGATATGTGGTCAACTGAGGCATGTTATAGAGCTTAACGTTCATGAAGCTTCAAGGTGCAAAACAAGTGCATATTTAATTTGGGGTTATTTAGATTTAACAGCACCTATTAAATATTAGAATGTTTCAAGTTAATCTTTGCATCATTCAGTATAATTGTTCACATGATCCTTCTGAATCCTTCAGGCCACTTCTGACTTTTGAAGAAATAGCATGGTTTTATCCTTGAAAGCTGGATCATATTGTGACTTCATTCGATTTCAAGCATTGCTATTTTTGATGCGACGCTTGGCAGGAAACATATGTTCTAACGGGTGATGCAAGCGATTTCATGCGTGCTCTTTCCGCGCCAGTCATGCACTATACGTTTCATCGTTTGTGGAAGCCAAGGGGAGCATCACTTCCAACTGTCAACAACAAACGAACCACGAGAACGAACAACCTCAGACCCGCCGTCCTCCCCAGCATGACAATCCCACGGCATCGCTCGTCCGCGCCGTCAGCCTCGAGCTCGGGAGACTGCATTCTTTTTCTGCGAAGGCTCGTTGTTCTTTCGACTCAACAACAACGTTTCTTCATCGCCTATGCTACACTCGAGAGAGAAATGAGCGTGCCCGTTCTGAAAGCTGGTCCGTCGCCTCGTACGCGCTGCACTACACCAAACCCATCAGTTGCGCGAATAAGCGATTATGTGTTTAAAACCGATTCTCTGAGATGAACCTCTACATAATACTGTCCGTATAAACGCACCGACATCAACGCGATGCTCGCGAAGGACGTGGGAGACTGTACTTCGCCAAGTAGAGATGAGATCAGCTGACTTCCACCGCCTGTACTGCGTCAAACATCGCAGAAAACTTTTCTTTGGCGGCTGGTTGCACATCAGGGCACGTTCGGCTGCTGTATGATGCCGGCAAATGGAAATGCACTCGGAAACGCATCGTTCATTGTTCACCTCTGTCTCCGTGCGGGATGCGCAAGCCGTCGGACGAGAAACATAATTCCACACACAAACTGACTGTGACTGCCCGCGAGGGTTCGCTTAAGGTCGTGCACACGTATACACGCGCATTATACGCGAACGATGCCTCTCATATATGCAAAATTATAGCGTTGTAGCCGATCGTAAAATCGTCCAAGATAACGTGAAGTGCATATATAAAGCCGCGGAAGTCCACCCAGATCGTGTGGTGCGGTGGCGTAGTGGTTACAGTGTCTGCTTGTCACGCGGTTGGCCTGGGTTCAAATCCCCGTGGTGGAGTGTGTGTTTGTGTGTTGATACATGGTTTGTGACTCTCTGTGCAGTGTTCTTGTGATGTGTAAATGCATATTCATGAGTTGAAAGGCTGAAGAGAACAAAAGAAAAAAAAAAGAGGAACACTGCACGATCAACTACAACGTAGAAGATTTTTTTTTTTCTAAAAATTTGCGAAAAGTACCGCATATATTTCGACCGCATATTGAGCCGTATATAAGCCGGACAGATTTGACCTGAAATACCGCTTAACCACATCGACGGTATGCGTTACTTTAAGCGGTCACTTTTAAACGGCCTTCTGGCAACGAGATGGCCGCGCATAGGGAAGAGCCGCATAAATTTAGGCCGCATAAGAAAGAGCCGCTTAGCCAGAGGCCGTATAAAGAAGGGCCGGATGAAAGAGCCGTATAAGTAGGCCGCTTAGAGAGCCATTTATAAGCGTCGAAAATTTGACCTACTTTCCGCCTTATATGCGTTGTTTTAAGCGGTCGTTTGCTAAGAGTGTGGATTTGAAGTTTTGCAGTTTACTCTTCAAGGATCACTGCTGAGCGAGAATGCCCTGAAGGCACTACGGATAGCGTTAGCCAACGTAAAGTGCTTTCTGATGCGCGCAATATCAGCCATGAATAATTCTTTTTTCTTGCCACCTTACTTGCAATCGTTATGAAAGCCGTTAGGCATGCGGAATACGCAAGCCTTGAAGTATTAGCCTTTACGTAAGATGCACATAGCAATGCGTCAGGCGCTCTAAGAAATTACGCTCGCAGAAGGGACACGTGCCTGTTGGAGAGAAGGGTAAACGTTTATGGGATCACCAGTTTCAGATTATGTAGCCTTCAGCAAAGAGTTTCGTTTAAAATGTATGCGCTGTATTTTGTGAGAACGTGGTTGTAGCTTTGAGATTAATGTCTCCAGATGTTACTGCAAAAACGTCTTTAGAAACGTTACGTAATGTTACTGTCAATGAGTAATATACTTTTCTTTCCTCTTTCACTTTTTTGAAGAGGAAGTGTAGGTTACGTCAATATACGTGATGTTGCAACGCTATAGGGCGCTGTATGGCGAGTATATCTCACCTAGCTTGTCTGTGCTAATGGCACTTAACACACCTGTAATGAGAATTTTTCCAGTTGGTGGTACGCAAGAATGGTTCACATGACTATGTTTTAGTACATTGAACTAGCACTGAGCTAATCTTGGCATCAGCCCTGCCACGGCGATCTAGTGGTTATGGCGCTCGACTGCTTACCCGCAGGCAGCCGCATTTTCGATGGAGGCGAAATTGTTTGAGGCTCGTGCGCTTAAATTTAGGTGCACGTTCAAGATCTCCAGGTAGTCAAAATTTCCGGAGCCCTCCACTACGGCGTCTCTCATAAATATATCGTGGTTTTCCCAACATATCCCCAGATATTATTATTATTATACTTGCCCTTCCTTTGAACACCTTTTTGTTGTGCATCAGGTACCTTGCGCTTGCCCTTTCCAACGATTTCGCATCACGCACAGCACGTCACGATACCAGCTGATCATATGACTGTCCAGATACACTGCGTACGTCATACTTCGTTGCAGACTAGATGGTTCTTAGTGACATCTTGAGTTGCTGCGCAAACAGAAAGAAAGGAAAGCGGCAGACGGGATAGAGCGCTCTATCCCGTCTACCTTTTACCTCCTTTCCGGTTGCGCTGCAACTCTAGATGTCACCATGCGCCAACGAAACGACAACTGCTTTCTCTTCGCATTTCAGGTAAGCATAAGTCAACCGTTATATTCGGAGCATAAGTAAAGCGTTATATTCGAATTACCCATTCAAATCCACAACTGTGGTCCTCCTCTACCAAAATAGAAATACTATATTAAGATTTTCATGGACAGTTCAAGCCATGGAATATTATGTCGGGTCAGTGTACTTCCTGAAAAACCATTACCACAAACAATAAAGCCGATGAGCAGATACCGCCAACAGCTCAATAGAATATTGTTTTTCACAACACATCCTGTGCGGCTTGGAAGGAACTATTAAATTTCTGTAGTATAGTTTTCGCTGTCTTCTTAATCGTGTGCGTTATTGAAACTACTATTATGTGTTTTTAATGCGGAAGTATTTCATAATACATGCGAACGAGAAGAAATCCTGCTTTTACGCCGCGTCTAAGCCTCTGCTTCAAGTACCTCTAATGTACCGATGAATATATTCAGATCGGCATCCTAATGAAACTGGAGTACAGCCATCGCACCCGCCATGAAGAATCCGGGCCACAACAACAACCCGTTTCAACCTCTTGATCCCAAAGAGCCCATAGGAAACACGCCAAGTTTGTAACCTTATTCGTCTTCAGCATCCAATCTCTTTCCAAAGCGATTAATTACCACATTGCCTCCATGGTGGAGCCTTACGAGAATTTGAACTTGTTGTGGAATGCTCTCTGGAAGTCTAGGAAAAGCCAAGAAATCGGCACACTCTTTTCTGTTGTTCTCAATACCACCCTAGGCATAGGATAGCATGTTTACAAAAGGACTGGAGAAAAGCTTCGCATGAAGTGGGTCCATAATTTTTCAGCAGCTCTGTTGCTGACGAAACTTAAGTCAACAAACACAAATATATGCCGCACAGCTACATTTGTTTCTGGCAGTTGTATATATGTATTCATATTCTTGACAAACACGGTTTCTTAAAACGTACGGCTACCTCCCACTTGTTCGCTTAGACTATTTCTGTAATTGTGAAGTTCATGAATTCATACCCGATGATGACAAAGACCAAACATCTCTTTTCGGGGGAATCTATTTCAGCCGGTAATTCTTAAACCACTTGTTTCGCACGGCCACTCAACTACGGCACCTACGCGAATGACGTGAACTCCACTGCGCCCGTCAAACAAGAGAAACAAAAAAAATACTTTATACTCTCATCCTTACACTGACTTTGCGGCCTCCCGTCACTTTATGACAATAAGCGAGGAAAAACTGCACTGCATTGGTTTCAGAAACTATTAAGACTTATGCTCAGAAACTAGGTATAAGGAAAATATATAGGCGCTATATGTACACAATATAGACTATGTACACCGTAGGTTTTACAGATATGAACTTTAACGATAATTTTCAATACACATCTGTTCATCATCTTGAAGAATGACTTGCTGCCAAAGTTTTAAAATTCTGGACTGACCTGTCAGTCTTGCAGTCGCTTAAGAAATTGAACCTTTCTTGGCGCGTCCGGCTGATATATTCCTAAAACCAACTTAAGTACAATAGGAGGAGGCACCATGTCTATCTTTATTAGAGTAATCTCCCGTACACACGTATGTTGAAGGAAAGTCGACACTTTTGAGACCTGCCAAAAAAAGATGAGTAGCTCTCCGACGATAGAAGTTGAAGCAAATGCTCCGTCTCTTCCTCGGCTTTCGCCTCGAAAAAAATTCAGTGCCAGGTGAGAGGACCCTGATAAGATGCCCAAGTGCTGATTTCTCGGGGGATCCTCTCCAGTCATCGGTGAAGTAATTCTTCGAACGGGGACGCCGTTCTAAGACGTCCTCCTCCCATGAGATGACAGCGTGAACTAGAAAGCCCCTTCACGGCCTTGTTTTTTTTAATTTTTGTCTTTACTTCTTGCTAGGCACATTTTCCTGGATGCTATAACTCTTCAAAAATGGCGCCTGGTCAACAACTTTTCAATTTCATTTATCTAGTCTTTATCAAACTTTGCTCGAAGTTCCCTTAAACGGATCTATAGACACCTGCAATTTTCTCCGCTGTTAACAAAGCAACTGTTAAAATACATATGGAAGACAGAAGACAACGAAGAGTTGGCACGCGAGGGGAGCAGGAGCTTCGGATGCCGCCGGGAACCCACGCCTGAAATAGATGTTCTTCTATCTCCTCAGGATGATGTGATATGATGGCGTCATCCCGTGATGACGATTTCTTGCGTCGCTCGTGTTCACGCCGCCGACGCGGGACGCTGGTCAATTTTAGCGTTTTATGAGGACTCTAAGGCCTTAAAAACCCCTGCGTATCATAGATATCGATATCGTGGCTTTGGCACTGTAAAAAGCCGCTATTCATTCTCCGGCCATCAAAATAGATGTCCATATTAGCTAGCTCACGTGCTGGAATAAATTGACGAACTTACATTGCACAATCGCTGGCGCTGGGCTAGTGACAAATCAAAAGCCCGAGGTTCAGGGCAACACTAGAAAAGAACAGCGTGAAATGCCAACAAAACTCTAGACGTGTGCCACGAAACACCTGCGTTGGTTGCAAAGCCTAGCGTTGCGACAAGGGGGGTAAATGTCTTTTTCCGGAGAAGCGCATCAGGATGTTGCCCTGTGGCCGGCCGGCAACGTCCGAAGCGGGCGTCTGACACCTCTGCGGCACCGTCGGGAGACGTCACCTAGAAGTGATTGTGTGGCTCTCTGGCGGGGCCCAACGAGGTGTGAGCAGACAAGCAGGAGCAGCTGTGCACAGATCGTTGTGAGAAGGTATGCCATCATGGGATGGTTGCGATGGGACCGATCGTTGACCGGGTACACAGGTGAACATGAGCTTCAGAGGTGGGTCGCGCTACCAGTGTGTGTGATATCTGCATTGCGCAAGTCGTGCCCGCATCAAATAACATAGATTTAATCAATGTAGATAAGGTATTAGGCCAACATGAAACAAGGAAGTTATTTTTTTTTCCTTCGAGCCTGGTGGCAGACATGTCACCGCCCCGTTACATAGGGGACGCTCATAGCATCCATCCATCCATCCATAGTGTACTTTTGAGAATGTCGTTTGTCGGCCGGGCCTCTCGTCCCTCTCATGCAGGTGGCTGAAGTACTGTAGAAAGAGAGAGGAGAGACCGTCGGCAGACGAAATTACGGTCGGCCCAATCAGGCCACTGAGTGGTCACGACTTGCCATAGGGAAAGCGGGGAGAAGTATCCAAGGTGTCAAAATCTGACTCCCGGCGTCCCACGGGTGTTCTTGTCACAGGAGCGGTACTCTGCAGAATTATGTCGCGGTAGTCGCAGTGTGAATAACTGGCACTAGCTGTGTTACCTTCTCTATATTGTACGTAAAGTCAAGTGTTTGCTACGAAAGGCTGACCCCCATCTTTGAGAAATGGACACCACAACCAGGCAGCTGCAAATACTTCTACTCCATTCTGCACTGACAGCGGCTACGCCAGCTGAGAGCCGTGCTCTGATGGAAATAATGGAGTCAGGAAAATGTTGCATGTACTTAAGTCATCTTATGTTTATTTGTAATACATGCTTCTTGTTATCGCATGTGTAAAAAAACGCCAGGCCTGCGCTAAAACCGCAGCACAGTCACAGCGAAAGCTGGAAGAGCGGCGTTTCTAGAGCCTGTTGGGGCTACAATACAAGTACACTAGAAAGGTACCCACTACGCCATAAATCACAATTTTTGTGAAGTTTGGAAGCACCTACTAAGCCATTATTCGTCATTCTGCGGAGAAGCGAGGCACCAGCTACACGTCTGTAAGGCATTATGTGCACTTTGTTCACGCGACGACTGATGACGATGAAGAATTATGGCTCAGCCCTTTGTAATGGGTTGGAATCTTTAAACGGCCCACCAGTTATGTAATTTGCATTGGGTGACGCCCGGTCGCTATTTCCCTCTCCCGTCATGCTGTATAACATACGTTGACGTGGGAAAGAGACGGGGGGAGGGAGCGAAGAACTTTACTGAGACCCCGAGGAAATGGATCATACGCCTATGGGGTTCCTTGGCAACCAATACAAGTGCCCTTGCGAGGAACCCACTACGCTATAAATCATTGTAATTTTACTGAGACCCAGAGGAGAGAGAGAGAGAGAAGGAATGTAGGAAAGGCAGGGAGGTGTATCATGCGCTTATGGGCTTCCTTGGCAACCAATCCAAGTGCACTTGCGAGGAACCCACTACGCTATAAATAATTGTAATTTTTGAGAAGTAGGCCAGCAGGCACTCTGCCATTTTTTGTCATTCTACGGAGAGCGTTGGTACCTGCTAAACCCATGTAAGGCATTATGCGCACTTTGTTGATGCTGTGCCTGATGAAGAATTATGGCAGGGTCCTTTGTAATGGGTTGGAAGCATTCAACAACCTGCTCGTTGCGCAATTCGCATTGTGTGACGCCTGGTTACAGAAATCGTGTTGTGCTACGCTTGGTGCTTATTTTACTCTTCTACCACGCTATATTGCATATGCTAATGTGGTTCCTTCCCGACATGAAGCCTGTATAGGACCTTTTAGCAAAGCAGTTTCAAGCACCGGCATGGCTCAGAGGTTGAATACTGGGCTCCCACGCAGAGGACCCAGGTTCGAACCTCGTTCCATCCTGGAATTTTTTTCTTATTTAGTTTTTTTTCTTATTTCGAGCGATACTGGTTACGGACACCGGCGGCGGCGGCGGCGGCGGCAGCGGCGGCGGCGGCGGACAACTACGGCGCCAAAAGCGGCCGGTGAAATGATCTCATAACAGCTTTCGCTGTAAAAGAGATTGAATGGACTCTGCTCCTGATGGCCGCAGTGCAGATAACAAATAGCTTGATGGTGATGGTGCGAGTGAGCGGGGTTCAAGACGTGTGACCCTAATATAATGAAACAAAAACAGTACGTGAAATTGTGGTTGAAAGAGTTGAGTGGGAAATTGAAAACGGAAGTGGCACTGATGGCAAAGTCATCCAGCACATCCCTTTATCGTGCTGTTCTTCCGATCAGCAATGACAATTTCAAGCGAAATGAAAAGAAAGCTTCGTGTTCAACCAAGTTTCTGAAGAGGAGACGGCATTGGGGAAATGCTTGTCATACGCCTTCCAGCGCTTCTCTTATTGAATGTCTTAGCACACAACAACAATGGAGTTCTGATTTCCAAACACTCCTCTAATACTTCTCTTTCTAATGATAGCTGTCGCGGAGCTATCAATACATACTTTAGCTTGACTGGGTTTTCTCTTTTGTTGTTCTTACGACTTTATGGGAAAATGGACTGAAACGAAATCTAAGGAGAGAGTAGCAATTTAGAGCTATGTGGGTGTTTTCTCTGTGAATCAGTACAGCGTAAATAAAGTGATGAAGCTCAAGATTATCATTCGAAAGTAGGAATTTACTTCAGTAAAATAGACAGAGGGCTAAATACTGTTCCTTATAAGTCCTTCTTTTTAAAGCAGCGGTTACACTCTACAGATTTTTACTGACTTTCGGCGGCAACTTCCTACCGGCATGCTGTTGATTACTGTCTTCATATTTAGAAATGTCCAGCAAAATTATATTTCAAACGCGAAACATTCCTTAGCGAACCTTTGGTACTTTGAGCGTTTCTATCTATCTATCTATCTATCTATCTATCTATCTATCTATCTATCTATCTATCTATCTATCTATCTATCTATCTATCTATCTATCTATCTATCTATCTATCTATCTATCTATCTATCTATCTATCTATCTATCTATCTATCTATCTATCTATCTATCTATCTATCTATCTATCTATCTATCTATCTATCTATCTATCTATCTACGCCTGCGTGCTCTCGTGATCGCCTCCTGCACTTAGGGTAGACAAACTTGGCATGGTTGTGAGGGTAAGAGGATTTGGCGCACATGACTGTCGGGTCATGACATGAATAACATGAAAATCCTATCGAGTACGTCGTGAACCCTTTCCTCCAGACACGTGTGGCACATACCCGTTTACCACAGGCCGCGGTGTACGGGTATACGCCGCAGGTGATTGACACTTTATATATTCCGAGGAACGGCGAGAACAAACATTGCTCATTTAAATGCGAGAATGTTGAGACAAACCTTCTTCGGCAGCGTTGACCTGACGAATGGAAAGAATAAAAATTAGTGTCCAAACAAGAATCGAACCCAAGCATTATGTGTCACACTCAAGTATTCTAACACAGAGTCACGCCAGGTTTATAAAATGGTTTGGAAAAACAGCCAATGCAAGCGTAATGTCGGTGCAACGTCGATTGTGGTTGTGGTGCTGGCTATTTAAATTTACAAGAAAGCACTGAACACTCCATATGTACGTACTCCTATGATACAGGCGTCATATCAGACTAACATGGGTGCTTCCAGTGTTGGCTCCGCTTTTGTAGCACTCTAATAAACATTACATTGGTATTCTCATGATTCTGCAACCTATAATGAAGCACTGCTCGACCTCGGAGGAACACATTAACGAAAGTTACGTATGATATTCATATGATCGCACCATAAAGTGCACTTAGTTTCGATAATACTGGCATATGTGCTTTTACATCAGTGCTGTCGTTACGTCACACCATGAGTTAACGAGTGTTGTTGACGCCAGTGTTGTTGACGTGCCTGGAAAACTCACGATGTGCACACAACTACTACACCTACAAAAGCACGCTGATCCACCTCGCAACGCTTGGCTCAAACACATGAATACAACTTAAAAGTACTCACTGACTGCTTCGCATGAAACCGATTCCCACAACACACGAGATCTGCCGATATATTTTAAATAAATGTTCTTGTGTATACACTGACTTTCCGCCAAGCCGACACTCAGCAAAGCGGGATATGAGAAAGGTTATTATAGGATCTTTATTTTCTAGCTAAATGATTTTTGCAATTTCCAATGAAAAGGATACCATCTGTAAGTTGTCCCTCTGAGAGCACTGAATGAATATATCTTTGCAGAAAATAGGTTGAGCAGAATCGTTCAAATTTAGAACTATGCGCACAGGGCTTCATTAGAGTTACGCTTCTACTTCTGGTTTTTCGTGTTGCCGAATGATGGTGGCGGTTGAAGTAGCTTCGATCATGGCCCACTTTCGCGCTCAGTAATCTTGTCTGACAGGGTAATCTGGCTTCCCTTTGCAGCGGTGTTTGAACGGGCAACTTTGCTTTAGCTTGAGAATTCTGAGCAACGGACGCACTCGAGTGGGCGAACAAGAACCTCTTTGTATGCTAGCGGGCGCGCGCGCTCCGTGCTCTTTCTGCTCGCACGGCGACGAGGAGCACTCGCAAAGGCGGGGGGACGAGCCGACGAACGCAGCGTAGCTAGGAAAAGAGCAACACGAGCAAGAGCCGCGTTTTTATTACGAAACGCGTGCGACTCTGCTAGCACTCGCAAAAAGTCGTCCACAACTCCAACGCCACAACCAAAGATCGACCTCTGGATGGCTTAGGGGCCCTGTAAACCTTCGCCTGGTCACGGGGTGCCCCAGCGGCAATGCTCCGAGTTAGCGCAACTGTGAAACCTATCCTCAGTGCATGGACACGCCCGATCGGCGCATCCACTCCGTCGTTTTGAGCAAAAAAATATAAATAGAATAAAAATGTTAATTATCGCGTGACCCGGACCTATTCGCGGGCGGGAAAGGCCGAGGGAGTAAGCTACGGCGAAAGAGGCATGAAGCTGCGGGAGCTGCCCGACGAGAGCGACATGCGGCCCTTACGCGATGAAGGCGTTCTGGGAATGCAGAACTGGTAGACAGAGAGGCTCCTGCCGCGACAGCGTATCAGCAGAAAGTTCAACAGCGTATCAGCACAAGGTGCAAGTAGGCTTGCGCTTTTACATTCTTAGAAACTGAGCATGTCCCTCAGTTTCTGTCGCTCTCTCTATCAAAAAATATTAAAAAAAAACAGTGCCAAGATAAATCTCGTGCTTGCTGCTGGTAGGACGTATACTACTACAGTAACGGAAAGAACAGAAATCGTTTTTGTTATATTTAGCCGTTCTGTGATGGCCAAGGTGTTATAAAGGTAGCCTTGTTGTCATATTAATCCTTGTTAGCCAAGGCGAATCGAGTGTTATGTTATCACTAAATCGTATCTCCTGGAAGTTTAACTCATGCGGAAGAGCGGCTCACGGTGGACGTAGGACTTATACATTTTTAGCTAGAGTTTAAAAATATGCCGGAACACTCAATAACGACGTGAACAAATGCATGTTACTGACTGTTGCTTGGGGTACCTCAGACTATTTGTTGTGTGTTGATTAATTTATTAATTATGCCACTTTAATTTTAGGCAACGAAGCTTTTGCGAAATATTCCAGTGAGAAAGTCGTACACAGGCGTGCAAAACGTCCGACTAGACAGTTTCCAACTATTTATGCCTTAAGTATTGGTGTTTCCTTCTTACTACAGATGCCCGGAAAAAAAAAAAGAAAAAAGATGGTTGGCCCTTCGTCATAGCAATCCGAATAACAGGAAAGTAAAGCGTGCCCTTACAGAAGTATCTGAATGTTTACTGTACATTGATATAAGAGAATTTGTACAATGTATATTGATGTCTGGCAGCTATAGCACCGTTTAACGTGGATGCACCCACTTTGATGATTGGTGGTACATCTCCGTCCCGACGACTAATGTCTATGTTAAACGATTAAACAAACTCTTCTGGTAGCTGTAGTTGTTAACGGTGAAAGCGTAATCAGAGAACGAGGTCTGATAGCCAGAAGAGTGTCACATATTGGACGCAGAACTTGGTCGCCCAACTGTGGCATGTTAAAATGTGATTGAACACCACGGCCGGACTAGAGGGAAACGGAAAGCGCGTGGTGCCGCTTCGGTAGCCCGTCAGCGATTTTTCTCGGGCGAGCGCGTGAGCGGGGAAACGCGGTGTTACAGCCAGGTGAGGCAGGCGCGCGTCGCCGAGCTATTAGGGGCGAAGCTCCTTAAGGCGGCACCCGTTCGTCCCTCGTAGTCGTAGTAGTGCGTAACCAGTCGTAACGCTAGTACCAGATCTTGACCTTCAAGGTGGTGCCGGTGGGAGATTTTTCCTGTGCGTTGTTGAACAATAAAAAATTCGCAGCGTGCGCGTTAACTAAAAGCCAAATTCTTCTGTCTCTCATTCCCCATTAGCAGCCATTGGCATGTTCCAGTAGGAAACGTTAGTAGAAGTAGAAGTGTAAGTGTTAGCTAAAAGCCGACTTCTTCTGTCTCTCATTCCCATTAGCAGCCATTGTTTACCTCCAAGGTAGTGCCTGGTGAGATTTCTCCTGTGCGTGATTAAACAATAAAAATTTTGTTCAAAACGCCGTTGATTGATGAAATAAACCAACGAAAGAGGCCAGATGTTTTCTAAAAGCAAAACGAAAGAACGCCAGATGTTTCTAAAGCAAAACGAAAAGACGCCAGCTGCTTAACGAAAGACGCCAGAAGTTTTCTAAAGCAATGGTCTTCTAAACAATGAAAATTCACAGCGTACATGCAAAATTAAAGTGAGCTGCAAGTCGTCATAACTCATGGAACCCTTAGTATAAACGCGCCCGATCTCACGTCGGTGATGATGTACTGGGCAGAATTCACGGAAGATTCACGGTTTACCGATGAACCTCCGCAGCTTCGCCCACTCATCATCATTCACTCCGTGGATATGCTGTGATTTTTTTTTTGTTTGGATTAACGTGATGATATGAGCAAGGCCGACGCTTTTACTACGATTGGGCTAAGATCGCCGCCTCGCGGTTTGTTGAGGCATTGACAAAATTGAACTTCTATTGAAAACGCACCAAATGGGACGTTGCAGGTAACGCGTAGTGCGTTGCAGGTGATAATCGCGGATGCCACAGTAATTATGAATTACTTCACCGCTCACAGAGGGCGACACCACCCCGCAGACCGGGAGAGTGGTAGATATAAAAGGCGCGCCTGTAAATCCCCTTGGGTCTGTGACCGTGGCGCAGTGGATAGCGTGCCCGGCATCTGTTGCTGCGGACCGAGCGATCGTGGGTTTGATGCCTGTTGCCGGAACATTTTCTTTGCCATCTGAACGTGCAAATTTTTTCGACGTCATTTCCGTGACGGAAATACGCCACTGAAGTCTTGGTGGACCCCGGTATAAAACACTTTCGTGTTAAAAAAATATACCACGTGACATGCTGGCTTCCGAGCCTATGGTCACAGTTATTCTAGTGCTCCCTAACGTTCTGCGTACAAGCGACTTGCTTCCCGCGCGCCGGTTCATGGCAGCGATAAGCAAACGCAGTGGTTATCGCTTGTGTTACCGCAAGCAAAGCCTGTTCGTCGTGCAGCCACCGCCACCGTCACAGCCCTGCCGATGCAGCACAACCGGGCAAATGCAACGGTCGTTTGCGTGCTGAAAGTTAGGCAGCACTGGAATCATCGCACGCACTGGTGCGCCCGCGGGAATATCGCCTGGTATTTTTCCTCGTATTTCGCAGGCATTTGTGGCAAGTAGAAAGACACAAACACAGTAAAACCTCGGTGATACGATCACGGCTCGTACGAATTTCGGGGTGATGCGAATTTTCCTGTGGTCCCGGCCAAGGCCCATCAGCCTGCATTGTATTGGAGTTCGGTTCTTGCGAACAGATTTTCATCCTGCGACGTTTGATACGAACGTATGATAGCGCAGAGGTACGAACAGATGCTGCCCGCGCTGTCGCGGAAGACGCGGCATTCCCTCGCGGGCGCTGGCATGCGCGCTGCGCGAGCATCAATGGTGCGTCTTGCCTCCGAAATTGTGCGCCCGAATCTTGGAGGCCGTTATGCGCCTTCGCGTTTAGGTTACAGATGGTGTTGACGTCGCGTTTTTTTTTTTTTTACACGCATTCATGCGTGCTGCTGTGCTCGAGGCAGCAGCGCCTTTGTGCTGCGTAACACGCGCCTGCCACGTCGATGCAAGCCATGTCCTCGCAATCAGACGTTCCATGAAACAAGACTGCAACTTGGGCTGCGGGTCCATCATGAAGTCCCATGAAAGGTGGAAGAAGACCCCAATAGACGAAGCGGGCGGTCTTGGCGAAGGAGCCAGGCCTCGCAACGTACGCGCACACCTGCCAACTCTCCGATTTACACGGGGGACTCCCGAATTTTGAGCAAACCTCCCGATTGTGCGGGCACGGCCGTAAATCTTCCGAAAAGCGCCCCGAACACCACCGCGATAAGAAAATAACAGCAACAAAGGACAGCGATTCTAAAATTTTCTGGCCTTCATCCATCGCGTGCAAAGCGCTTAAGATACTTTCGTCACAGTACTCTGTTGTCATGCAGAAAAGCGTAGTACGATTAGAAAGTGGTTACTAGCGGTCACGTGTTAGAACACATATCTGGTTCATTAATTACACACGCGCGCACACACCGTATATTTACGAGTACAAATATGATCGTCGACGTCTAAAAAGTTTACTGCAATCATTCAGAGCTGTTGATAACGTTGCTTCGGCGCTGAGAAACACTAAATCAAAACGTATGCCAAGTTTCTTTTGTCGCATACTAATTTTCCATGTTTTCTGGTGATAAAAATTTCGGATGATACGAATATTTTTAGTAACTCCACGACATTCGTATTACCGAGGTTTTACTGTATTTAGTATAGCAAAGCCAGGTTTGCAACTACTACTGCCCACAGCTCTGTTATTTTTAAAGCAAATTCTACTAAATTTTACGGGCTGTTTGAATTTGGTAAAAATACTGATCGATTCAAAAAATATAAAAATATTATTTTCTTATTTTTATTTTTGAAGGAACATATTTGGTTGTTAAATGTGCTCAGAGTGTCCTTCTGAACCAGAATAATAACTTTAGGTATGACCATTGTTTAGGAAAAAAATAGATCTCCTGGGACTAGAATTTCAAGGCCTTTTCTTAATAAAACCTTTCATAAAAAAGTTCTTGTGGCAACATATTTGTTTTGCTTCAGTAAGAGCGCATGCTATTTAGAAACAAGCCACAAAATTTCGACTTGAAAGATGCTGTGGTTACCGAGAAAATTTTCCTTTTCTGACGAAATATAGTGCTTCGCAGATATATATATATATATATATATATATATATATATATATATATATATATATATATATATATATATATATATATATATATATATATATATATATATATATATATTCTGCGCAGTCATTCATCATCTTCGCCGATAAATGTCTATTATGGGATATCCAGATGAATTCGTACCCGCATCATCAAAAAAGAAATCTCGCGGAGCGCTTCCAATAGCTGGGGCACCATGAGAGGTTGTAGTTGCCGTCAGGTCAAGCTAAAATGCTCCTTCTGCATATCCTTCGTAGTTATGCATCATCATCGCCAAGAAATGTCTATTATGCGATATCCAGATGAGTTGTACCCGCATAATCCAAAAAGAAATCTCGCGGAGCGCTTCCAAACTTGGAAGCACTTGCACTCACCGGCGGCGGCTCGGTGCGTTGACCGTGCACATTGAGGTACAACACCATATATCATCATCATCATCACTTTGAGGTACTGGTTCCCAGAGAGCCTTTGCTTCTTGCTCGAATTTGGTAAAAACAGAGGCACTGATGCGCCCTCAGTCTACTTGTGAAACATTTCACAGCTGTGAGCCTTCCGAAATGGCAAATATTGCAGAACGCGCGATCAGAACGCATGCACGGTAACGGTGGTAAAGCGGATGTAAACAAACTTTCGCGCGCAAACTTCCGTGACTGTCACGACCCCTTTCGGTCTAGGACTGAACTATTGAAATCATTTATTTAGCGTGATATACTAGCATACTAAATCATCATACATGTAAATGCACTTTCGCGTCCTTACATTCTCTACAAAGCAAACGCGACAACGCCTTACAGGAACCCGTGCTGTAAGTAGGTGTAGTCATGGGGACAGGCGCGTTTGGCACCATTTTTAACTTCCTTCCCTTGCGCATATGAAGGTATCACTTTGTGAAAACACTTGTCAAGAATGCTGCAGTCTCGTGCCATTGAAATCGAAAAATCGCATTTTCAGTCGATTTAGCCCTCCATCCCTCCTAGAGATAGAAAGTTAGAAACACTCTAATCGGACGTTTTGCTAACCGATCTACAACTATCTCATTGGCATTTTTCGTCCAGGTTTGTTGCTTCATAAGTTAGCTTACCAAAATGGCCGAGTTAAGTACTTAATCAGAGCACAACAAATAATCTGACCTATTCCACGCAATAGTCAGCAAGATGCATTTCGTCGCGTCGTCACTGAGTGCGTCGGTATATTTTTAAATTCTTGCTAGGTATAGCTGGGACACCATGAGAGCGAGAATTGGGAATCTCAAAAATCTGCGTTCCCTACTGCAGACGTCTTTCACGATGCTGGAACAGCAATAAGTAAAGTAAACGAATATACTTTGGTTATCAAATTTAGCGGAACTCTTGAAGCCTTCCAAACGTGCCAAAACGACCAGAACAGAAAATAGATGTTTATCGAAAAGCTCACATAAGCACAGTCTATTGTTGTCCGTGCTCCATCTTCATGTTCAAGGATATAATTTGCATAACTTTACGTAGACAGTCACTCTCGATAATTATGTTCAGCAGAGCGGTCGAGGGAGGGGAGAGCCTGCGAAGACTAAACTGTGGAATGACTATTACGGTCACAGTAACTATAACACTTCTCGCAAATACATCGGCATAAGGCTATGCCCGCTATAAGGGCTAAGGAATTTGAGAAACGGCGGCAGGGCAGTTCAGCTGGCGACAGGTAGAATCTCTACCAGTGTTTAATAATGAGGTCGTGGGAACATGACAACGTACTCAGCTGAAAATAGTTCAGTAGGTGTGCGCGTTTTCGGCATTATTTATGCGGTGTGGGCACCGAGAAAGCGCCATCGTATGAAATCTGCACGCCTCGTTTGCACGTGTGCTTACTCACTACCCTCACCTCTGAACCGGCTGTCTCGTGGGCGAACTAGCAGGCGTAATTGAGGTGCTTCACGAAGATTCTCAGCAACTTCGAAAACAAAGTAACAGGGCGAGCGCGTAATGTTTTACCCCTAAGGGCTATTGGTGATTTGACACAAAGGTGGTGGCCTAGCGACTATGAGGTCGGCTTCGGTGCATAATGAGGCTCCTTTAGGAGAAGCGTCTGAGCGCGCATGCGTGGAAGGGCGGGATTCCTCAGACTGTGAACGTGTTCGTTTGCTTTCACGCTACTTGTAGGAATATTTAAGCTCGTGCGAGTAGCCCTTAGGAGGGATGGCAAGTGGACACTAAGCTAAATTTTAATGACCACGCGTTTAAAGGGGCCTTTATACTTAAGTGCGACTCTGCTCGTCAGATACCCGGCTTATTCAAAGTAAGTCCGTCCTAATGAGCATTTCTTGATGCCTGTGACCCGTGAAAGCACTTCTCTTTGTATAGGCTAAATATCAAAGGTGCCAAATACAATGGTAACGAAAAATGGACTTTTCAAGCTATGTGTTTACGTGAACTGAGTACTTGAAGTTCACTGTATAGAAAAAAAACAATAAAGACAACGAACAAATAACGATTTCACAGGATAAAGTCAATGATCATTGTTCGAAATCTTTATTTATGAACTTACAATGATCATGATGATCTTTACAAAATTTAATCCGCATATATTTCTTCTCCATGGATAGGTTATGCCTTGAACCGAGTTTACTTCTGTTACATCTAGGTGTAGGGGCAGCACCACAGAGGACTCTCTCCCATTAGAGTACACAGTGTTCCTGCCTTATTTTTGGAGCACACCACAGCGACAGCGACTGTACTCTGAGTATAACCGGTATAATAAAGCCAAGGCGCTATTTGTCTTGACTCATGTGTAAAGAAATCGGGCGTCCGGCCTCGGCGCCGAGAACAAGCATTTTACCAAGAGCTAATAACCCTTACAAAAAATCTTATTGAAAAATAATTGAAAAGCTAGTGGTCAATGTTGACGCATTGTATTGAAAAGTATTTGAATGGTATTTGAAAAGTTATTGAAAAGTCATTGAGCTCACCATTTACACCCATTGAAAATTGGCCGGTGATATTATTTAAAAAAGTTATTGACACAAAAGTGATTGAATAGTAGTGAACCTGTTATTGAATAGTTTATGAGCTGCAATTCAAGCAGCATTGAAATTTGAGGATCCAGTTATTGAAAGTAAATGTACAGTATGTCGTAATAGCTGTTGAATTCTTGTAGACATGCAAGTGTGATATCTTCCCCCTGAAAGAACAATGCCTACTGAAGCACACGCCACAGCAGGCATGGTCCAAAAGGTCTTGCATAGAACCTCTTGAAGAATGCCTGCTGAGGCACGTGTTTACAATATAAATTGCAGTTCCTTGGGCTTCATAAACACTTTTCGTAACTCTAATAACAGCTGCTAAGTGCCCTTTATGAATTTTATATGAGCACACAGCTATCTATGGATAGGCACTGCTGGTGTATGCTTGCATAAAAAGCAATAAGAGGCCTGCATAGTTAGTGTTATTGTGGCAGAGTGTGCCAACTCGCATTCTGCATGGGAAACAGCAAGCTATACGTACACAAAAGGCAAAGAATGACTTAAGTCAGGTACTTTTATTTTCACTGCAGTGGCACTACAGTAAGGAAGGCATAACTGCTCCAGTAGACATATACAACCTCGTGTATGCAGCATAAACATGCCTAAAAATATAACTGAAATAGTGTGATACAAACAAAATTGAACACAGAAGCCACTCCAAAAGCATAGTTCCTAATATTCACTTAGAAATAACACGTACTGTGCACATTTTGACTTGTTCAAAACTTTGTCCCCTCCCAAGAAAAAAAAAGCAGAACACGTACACTCACAGCATAATAAGGCAGCTTGCCTATAAAACCCAAACACTGAAACCACTACAAATTAAAGCAGTTAATCATCACCTGAAAATGCGCTGTGCATATTTTAAATTGTAGAAACCCTACCCTCTCTCAAGAAAATACCACAGAAGGGACATGAACATTTATGGCATAAGGCAGCCAGCATATAAACCAATATCTCAACACTTAAAATTAGAACACTGCAGCCACTACAAAACCACAGATATTAAAGTTCACCAGGAAAAAACATTGCACATATTTTAAATTGTTCAAACATACCCTCTCAACACAAAAAGAAATGCAGAACAAGAGAAGTAGCGTAAACACTTACAGCATAATAAAAACACCATTTCACTGCTTAAAAGGGTAACACAGTAGCAACTACAAATTAAAACACAGTTCTTAATAATGACCAGGAAAGAACACATTGTGCACATTTCAAATTGTTAAAAACTTTCTACCCTCCCTTAAAATATATATGACTAGACAAAGATCACGTGCAGTCGGCAGGCTGAACTCGAATGCAGCGCTGCGTTACAATATGTATTTCAATTCCCCATTGTATGCTTGGGGTTCATATACACTTTTCGTAACTTGAATAAAAGCTGCTGGGTGCACTTTCGTGAGTTTATATGAGCACACAGCTGTCTACATGTGCACTGCTGCTGTGTGCTTGCATAAAAAACTATAGGAGGCCTGCAGAGTTCAAGTGTTATTGTGACAGACTATGCCAACTCACTCTGGACGGGAAACAGCAAGCTACATGTACACAAAAAGCAAAGAATAACTTAAATCAGGTCAGTTTACTTTCACTATAGCTGAATTACAGTAGGTAAGGCACAACTGCACGGAGGCAGATCGCGCTTTCAATAACTGCAATAGCAAAAGCTTTTTATCGCCTGTTATAATGCTTCAATTCTTCCAACCCCGCGTAAACCTGGAAACAAGGTAATCTGGGCGAGAAATAAAATACCAGGACACGGGCAGATAAGTCAACTGAATGACACACACACAGACACTGGGAGAAGTCAACTCTTTTATAAGTTCTGTGACCTTTCGTTTTCTTTCAAGAGCCCAAGGAAAAGAAGAAAACGCAAATATGCGGACAATCTATCTTTATTTATGCAAAAACTGCAAGTAACCCCACCATCAGAGGTGAAAGCCATAATTTGTTTGGTGTGCACTTGTTTCAAAATAAAAAGGGTGACTCCCACCTGCAAAAAAAAAAAAAAACAGGAGGAAAGGAAATTGTTGTATAAGTTCGTACCTAGCAGAGGACGGTGTGAACAGGCGAAAACTCGATAACATCGTACGGCTACAATGGGGCGAACATGGTACAATTAACCAGGCTGAAGCGACGCGCGGGAGAACGGCCACTTTGAAGGCGCGCGTCGAAACAGTCAAGGCAAAGTAACATCCTGGCACTGGAAAGACGCCCCACTTATGTCCCTAAAACAAGATTTTGAGCACTCACTCACCATTCGAAACTATTCCAAAATAGCGCAAATAGCGCTTTGCAGAGTCAGAATCGTAGTACAGGCGCTCGAACGTAAACGTGTAATGTATACCTCGAAACAAGCTCCGTTAAGCGCGGCCAATAAAAGTCAGTGCGTTCAAAAGTGAACGTAAATCGTAACCTACATTTATATTAGGACAGTGTAATACTGCATACCGCAAAAATTACGCAGTCACGTACTTCTGAAACATGTCGCGCATGTAGCCCGTGATGCAACAAAACACGCATTTTTCATGGTTTTCGAATTGTGCACAGGTAAAGAAAATTAACTTACCTTCAACAAGGACAGAGGCCTGTAGTTTAAAGAATCCGCAAATCCAAGCACTGGTAAGCGCACATAAAGGTGATCGCTTCCGTCCCTCCATCTAAGCAAAAATGAAGATGCGACAGCGATCGCACCCAAACTGAGACGTCCATTTCTCCGCAGGAAATTTTCCGGGACTAGGCTTTACTCCAGTACGCGTATAACGGCCACTAGCAGGCACTCCAGAGGAACGTAGTCCTTGCATGCAGGTACACGAGTGCTGAACATGCCGCGAAGTAGCTTCTTCACAGCTGCGTTCATAATTTCCGTGAATCACGGCACTCACAGAGCACGAATCAAAGCGAGAGGAGACTAGCGCGGCGAGCGCGACCGGACGTCCGAATTCCGCGTACTCGACTGACGTCACACGACGACGCGGATGGATACACCGGATAGAGCACCAGCGCTACGAAGCCCGTCACGAAGTTAGGCGGTAATTGCTATTGTTAAAAAAGTTACGTAAAGCTTGCTGGTTAACGACCTCCGCACTCTGCATGTTTGTTGACGCAATGCAACACAACAAATTTATTATTCTTTTGGCGTTATTTTCTTAGTCGCAATAAGACATGGCACGCAAGTTCGAGTTCAAGCGTTCAAGTTTCAACGTGTTTTGCATGGAGCAAAGGCGTGCGTTTGCGACAGCAGGAATAGTCATAAAATAAAATGAAAAGGAATGATAGTTCGCTGGTACATCACGTTTCTCTGGTAGATGTATGCGGTGAGGTTTGAGATAATGGTTTAGTCGACACCGCGTACAGGCAGGCGCTGTATTACGCGCCGAGGCCCCCACCATCCATAGGTAGATACTTTTACGTCATGCCCGCGATAACGTTAAAAAGCTCGTTTCGCAGAAATTCTGGTGTCGGCGGCGGCTTCCTTGGTTGCGAGCGAAAAAGCAGCGTTGGCCGTGAGCGAAAATTCGAGGTAGATGCAAATAAAGATATCAGCCATGGGGCACCGTACTTTGGATTTCCTTGCGGCACGGTTTGGGTCTCTACCGAGAAACGAAGGCAGGCTATAGCGATCGGCAAGGCGATACTCACCCGTATGCATTGGACACACAAAATATTGTTGCAATAAATGTGCTGTTGAAGAGGGCGCGAACCTTTACCTTTACAATACGTATTTCGTGTGTGTGTGCGCGTGCGTGCGTGCGTGCGTGCGGATATCGCTATCGCGTTCAAGTTTAACGGTTTATCAATTTTTGTTACTGGCTTGCCTCCACGGCGGTACATAAATGGTGCCTATCCTTAAACACTGCTTATGACCGTTAAATCCTCAAACGAATCTGCCTTTGGGGCCGCCGCGGTGGTACAGTGGTTACGGTGCTCGGCTGCTGACCCGAAGATCGCGGATTCGATCCCGGCCGCGGCGGTCGCATTTTTAATGGAGGCGAAAGTGCTAAAGGTCCATTTACTTCAAATTAGGTGCACGTTAAAAAGCCCCAGGTGTGTCATATTTCCGGATATGAGCTCTCCACAACTGAGTGACTTATAATCATATTGGTGTTTTGGCGCATAAAACCGCAGTAATTCATTATTTAAGCTTTCTTTGTGTATTCAGCTGCAGTACAGTTTCTGCGCACTGTATACCGTGTCCTATAGGAGGTTACAGTTACCTGCGTTGCTTCGGGTGCTAAAGCAAGGAGTCAGCAATGCTTTGTTGCGCATGGAGAGTTATGTAGTGGGTCATTCGGTTTGAGCTAACTAAAATGGACAGGCTTGAGAAATCACGTTGCCGAAGGTAGCTAGTAATATAATCCCACGTAGGGACCGCCAGGCCAAACTTGAGGGCCCGATCGCGGGCACTCTGGATGGCCAGGGTTTGGTCATTGAGTTCGGGGCTTCGCAAGCCTCATGCGCTTCTGAAATACCATTGCTACATCTCTGCATTACTGTACAAGGTTGCATAAAATGTGGAGTCGTATTTAAAAATAAAATTGTATTTTTTGTAATATATTACATTACTTGCAGCAGCAAGTTCTGCATATGCTTAAAAAATTTGTGCTTTACATTGGCTGACACATAGAGAGCGTCCATGATGCAAGTAGTGCTGTAGTGTTGATTGTGGGCAAGAGTATTTGTTGCTTGCCGGAAATTAAATGTCATGTATGCCTGCTACCAAAAAAAAGGCAAATAAACCTACTATATGCGCATGCGTGTCTGGGTTTCTTAATAAGATGGCATGAGTGCTCGTGATATTATCTGTAATAAGTTTCACGCCCACCTTCATACGTGCGCGGCCGGTCCTAAACTCAACCACCGTACAACATCAAATCAACAAAACATCAATATATTTTTCAACATGTACTTTTGATTGGAAAGAATCAATGACAATTTCGTTGTCTAGTCATTGAGAAGATTCAACGACATTTGACATTTAATTGAAAAGTCATTGATTCAACCATTCGTCAATCATTTGTCAACAGTTACTCAATAGTCATTTTTATAAGGGAATTTACCGAGTGTCCCTTGAGATCAAACGGTTTTGGCTGTGCTCTCCTCATCGTTATCTCAATGAACTGTACATTTTGATGCTTTCTGCTCGAGTGGCCCACTTTCCCGTGACACTGTGTACACGCCAACCAGAGTGCCCGATTGCGGAAAGAGTGAACTACTGAAATGAACTTTACTGGTGAGAGTCGGGCCAAGTGATCGCACAAAATCAGGTTCCCCTGAAAGCATGCCTATTGTATGCAAAATATACTATGCCTATGAAGACCAACTTCATATTTTTTGCACCAAAATATGCACGGTCGATTCCTTGTCGTACTCCGCAATTGTCTAAAAAAGCATGTGAGCAACCAGTGCATCTACGATGCAGCTAACATGGAAATATATGACCCACCGCCGTAGTCTCGTGGTTATGGTACTTGACTGTGATCCGAATTTCGCGGGACCGAATCCAGGCCGCAGCGACCCCATTTGGATGGAGCAAAAATGCCACAGGCCCACTTGCTTAGATGGAGGTGCACGTTAAGAACCTCAGCTGGTCGAAATTTACGGAGCCCTCCACTAAGGCGTCTCCGGTAATCATATCGTGCTTTTGGGACGTAAAACCTCAACAATTAGTATTAGCAGAGATGGTTATAAACAACCTTCATACATGGTTGCGTGAACAAATTCTGTCACGCTGTTAATGCGCGCATGCTGTACAACTGACACGTGTACTTGAGGGCGCGTCCATAAGTGAAGGACATGCCGAGGGGAAGGGGATATGCGCGCATCGGCGTCAGATATTGTGGCCTTGTATGGTAATGACTAGAGACCGGATTTTAGGCAAATGCCTATTTTGTTCCTTGCGCTTCTATTGCGCCATTTTCACATATGATCATGAATTAAGAGGTTAAGAAGGGCTTTTATGGTGTTTTAGTAACGCTATTTAGCCTCAAGTTTCGCTCCCGGGTGCTGTTTGAGACCGGTACTCATTTTACCGGGTCGCATTGACCGTTGGGAACTATGGAGTTCAACCTAGGCCTCTAGTTCAACCAACTCCCGGAAACAACCGCTACCAGCAGTTAAACGGGACACGCCGGCGAGCATTCGCCGCCGCGCTGACATGGCGCGAAGGGTGGCAAATGTGAAACCGCAGGGAGACTGAAGAGCAAAAAAAAAATGGGATGTGCACGCAGTTTCCTTTTGTTTGTAATTTATTTGTCAGGTGTTTCTCTGCAGTAGCGTAGCTAGAAATCTAGAAAAAGCTAGAAAAGGGGGCGGGGTGTTGACCCATACTTTATATTCGTGCATGCGTTTGTATGTGCGGGTGTATACGTATACACACACGCAAAAATGAAAAGGCGGAGGGGAGGGGGCTGAACCCCTCCTCCTCCGCCTGGCTGCGCCACTGGTTCACTGACAGGGGAGAAATTGGCTTTACGCGATTCTACCCGGTCAATAGGAAGAATCGCTGCCATGTGGTCTTTTAGCGATCCGGCTGTCTGCTCATGCTCTGCGCTCAGTCATGCCGAGAGGACACCCAGGAGTGCGTTGTTTCGACAGTGGACACTTCACTCACCGTACAGAATACGGAAGAGACCGTGTTCTGCGAACGGTGATCGACAAGGCATAAATTGCACGGCTATGTTCAACTGTTGGCACCTGTGTGCCTTCTTAGGCAATAACATTTTGTTTTCCTGTCGCAGATAGAGGTCGCTTTCGTCTCCGTTTGAAATTATTTGCATTTGAGTGAAAGTTTATTGTGCCTATATTTACGATATTTGAGGCCTAAAACGTTGTTTTGCCTGACTATTTTTGGAGCCTAAAACGAGCTGTTTTAGTGCCTAAAAATCCGGCCTCTAGTAATGACCATTATCAACATGTCTTGTTGGTTCGGTTGGTAAAGGCTTTCGTCGAAGGAAGAGAAATAATGTAATAGAGTGACTCCTAGAGTTTAACGTCCCGAAACAACGTTATGGTTACGAGGGACGCCATAGTGGAGGGCTCCGGAGATTTCGACCACCTGGGGTTGTTTAACGTGCACTTAAATCTAAGTACACAGGCCTCAAGCATTTTCGCCTCCAACGAGGAAGCGGCCGCCGCGGCCAGGATTCAATCCCGTGACCATATAAATATTTCAGAAGCGAACAAATTTCAAGAGCGCAGGGTTCTCAAACTCGCCTCAGCCAACAGGCCGTAGTCACGCAATTTAGTGCCACAAGGGCCGGGCCAGTGTAGAAGGTAGGAGCGGGAGTTTATACTAATTGGCTGCAAACGTTGCCATTTGAAGAAATTTGAAAGAAAACCTGTCCCAAATCTTATATACAGGTCATTTTTGAAAGAGATTCACTGCCAGGATTCCGACAACATCTCGATACCGATCTCCAAAATGACTGAAATCTGGATGCAGATTCTGAAATATAGTTTTGTTTCACGGTTATGCTTTAACACATGGCGACCAGATGGCGTGCCTTACAACAACAATGCTTTAGACCAGTCATGCCTGTGTTACTCTGTGAGCGTACTTATTAAGAAAGGAAAAAAAAAGTGGGGAACGAAGACAGTCGTATGCGGGCCGCGGACCGCAAGAGAGAGGCTCGCGGACCGCGTGTTTGAGACCACTTCTCCAGCGGAAGGAAACATTTCCGGTAGACCTTGTCTATAGCGGCTCGTAACGAGACGATTGCACTGGCAACGTTTCGTTTGCGCACTGGGTAGCTCCGGGAATCAATGGCAAGAACGAAAGCGAGGCACCAGTCACGGCCGCCGCAGCCGCTGGGGCAATGATTCTCTTGCAGAATTGCCGGAAGCCTCTATATCAAGATGGCTATTGAGTATAGGTGAAGTATTTCTCCGAGAACGAGAGGTGGCATAGCAGCCAAGTGGGCAGCTCTCAATCATATGGTAAGGTAGTTTGCGAGATGTGAACCTCGCTCGATCAAGTCGATGTCGATTCAGCGCTCATCGCTCAAGTGCACTTGGCGTCGTCAAGGCTAACGCATGTTGATGTCTGCTAACGGAGCAGCAATAAAACATCTGCATTGATATCTTCCTTTCTTAGTAGACACCCAAGCAATATGATTAGCGTTCATGGTATCTTTTCCTAAATGCGAGGTCACACTACATGCATTACCGAATAAAAGTCTTGTTTTATTTTTTATTTTTTTTTGCATTGCGACCAAGTGTGGCTGTATAATATAGTCGCATATACACTCTAATTGTTTCCTTTGGAAGGCAAGAAGATAGCTTCTTCTGCTCTCCATTTTCAGGTATGTGGTAGCTCATGCAAGCAACACTCAAATTAACTGCTCTCTGTAATTGCGTAAGTCATTTCAGCATTTCGCATTTCTAATTATGCCTTCCTATAGTTAACTTGGAACGACATTATGCGCTGAAACGCCGCAGCAAGATGACAACGCCAGCACCGAATTTTATGCGATACGTGCTCCTAACGCTATAGCATTAAAATTTCTAACATCTGCTCTCGCCGTTTCCGAGTTTATATAGACTATGAATCATGCGTGGCGCATACCCGCATTCCAAAGGCAATGGTAAGTGGGTATGCGAAAAATGTGGCTGAGAGAAACGATATCATGACCTGCGCGACAGTCATGTTACGTTATTCATATCATGACCTGTTCATTGTGTTCGTCATACACAAAGTGTCTTTGGTTCGCAAAGAAATGCTTCGCATTGAAAATAAAATATTCATGGTATAAATGCCATAAAAGGACACACCAAAGCCATTGGGGCAAGCAGAAGAAGTTTCGGTTATCTCTAAGAAATGCGAAGCATTTCTTAGCGAGCCTCAGGCACTTTGGCCGTTTCTATGCACGTATCTATCTATCTAGCCGCCTACGTCTGGGGGCTCTCCTGGTCGTCTTCATAACTTGTAGCATACCAAAATTGACATGGCAGGGGATCAGTGTATGACAAACACGATTCACTGGTCATGGTATGAATAACACAAAATACCTGTCGCATACGTCATGAAACCCTTTATCTCGGTCACGTGTGGCACATACCCACATATCAAAGTTCATGTTATGCAGGTGTGTGCCACAGGCGATACAGAGTCTCAACCAACATAGTAACGGTGAACACACTCATTGACTAGCAAGGAAAGTGATAATAATATTCATTGTTGGGGTTTCATGCCACAAAACTACGATATGATTACGAGAGATGCCATAGCGAAGGGTTCTGGAAATTTTGACCGTCTGGTATTCTTTAACGTGAACCGAGATCGCACAGTACACGGTCCTCTAGCACTTTGCCTCCATAGAAATGCGACCGCCGTGGCAGGGATCGAACCCGCGACCTTCGAGTCAGCAGCCAAGCACCGTAACCACTACACGACCGCGGCGGACGCACGAAAAGTGACGGAGCTGAAGACAGAACACCCCTGGAAGGCGCTCAACTACCATCTACTCGTCCACGTGGTTCGCAACGTGGACCACGAGGATTACAAAAAATTACATCATCTCCCGCTAAAGGGGACCATGTGCCGATGCGAAGCCGGAGCACTTGCACGATCGCGTTCCGTTGGCGTTCGTTGGGCATGCTACCGACCTCGCGTCGTGGAACGCGAAGAGGGACGCTACGCGCGTCGTATCTTCCATCTAGCGGGGAACGCGGTCGACAGGCGGGCGAGAGGGGGACAGCGTAGGAAAGGAGAGAGAAGGGGAGGGTACGCGCATGCGCTCCAGCTCATCGCGGCGTTGCGCAGGAGAGAATTTCGGCATGTCTAGCCCGCGTTTCAGGGGAAGAGTGGAAAGGGGGAGGTGAGAGGGGAAGGGAAGAGGGAATTGGGAGAGGGAAATGGGAGAGAGAAAGGGGAGAGGGAAATGGGGAGAGGGAAACGGGGAGAGGGAGATTGGAGAGGGGAGTGGAGAGGGGAAGGGGAGAGGGAAATGAGAGAGGGAAAGGGGAGAGGGTGAGTGGAGAGGGGGGAATGGTGAGGGGGAGTGGAGAGGAGTGTGTGGGGGAGGGTATGCGCATGCGCAGTAAGGGTGGTCACGCCGCACACCACCACCACCACCACCACCGGATTGAGCTCCGCCTTAAGATACTTCGCATCTAAAAAAACCGGGCTGAATGCCTCCCTACAAAAAAACCGGCCTCAATGCCTCCCTACAATAAACCTGCCGATAGAACCAGGCCTCTCATCATTGCCGATGAATTCAACATTGACTTATATTCAACATGGACTTACTGACGCCTGATGCTTATATTGCGCGAAAGACGGCTTGGATGCCGACAGGGCATCAAAAGACCTCATTTCCACGTCAAGGACAGGAGGCATCATAGATCATTTCATCGTAAGAGGCATCCAGGATTTCCACCAGCTGTACTATACCTCGCAGTTCACTACACTTAGACCCCTCGTAGCCGCGATGACGAACGGATCCGATTGCAAGTCCGGTCCAGATGCCGGTGCTTACTGATCACGGTGATGATGACCTTGTTCAAGAACTGGCAAGAACCCCTTCTACACATACACACTGGTTCGTGAAACATGCGTGCGTGCTCCGTCATAACGGACAAGTGTAAGCATAACAACTGTAACACAACTGTAACAACTACAACTGTGACTGTAGCGTACGTGCAGTGCGCCTGCGCGTGCCACTCGGCTGCGTACCGTATAGCTAAGGAAACTTTCCTGAATGAAGCTTAGTTGCGAGAAACGCCTGTCCTGTGCATCTGTGTTCCTTCTTTGTCCGGTTCGGTTTCTCGCTATGCAGTATTGAGGAATATAAGCACTATATATCAGATTAGCGCGTCTGGTGTTGGTAACACCCATGTTGCTACTTGCATCGTTACGCAACTGTAAACTGGTTGTATAATACATATGCGACTCTTCACCATATGAGTGTGGCATAACACTTCCACATTTCTCTAGCGTGATTCCGCAACGTTTCGCTCAGCGTGAAAAATTACGCCACAGGCACCATCCCGCGCATGCTTCGCATAACACCGATTCCCATGGTACGTGGGATCTGCCGAATTTTTTTAGCCTTGCGTATGTAAGGGTGAAAATAAAACGTTTTGATCGATTGATTGTTAAAATTATTCCACTTCTTTTTCATTTTTCCTACTGGTTGTCCAGAATGTTGCGGCACTGGTTAGAGAGGAAGAATTCCTTTAAAAGAAGCCAAATTGAGAAAAGGTGACCTCGCAATATTAAGAAGCGCTAAGGAACCAAACTTTTTTTTTTATTCATCGCCTGATGCTACACTTGAATAATGGTCATTCCACGCCAAACGTCCCAGCCATTGTGGCAACTATCTCAAATGTACTGAAAAAAAATCGTGCCGATTTATTACGTTGAAAACAGTGAATTGATAGAATATTTAGGAGAGAAAAAATTTTTTGGTCTTGTGGGTGCCTTCCAAATTTACCAGAATGTGACCTGGGTGTTGTTTGTCAGAAAATTTATTCTGAGAGTATTGTTTCTTGTTTTAATACCAAATTTGGTTTACGTATTGAGCAAAGGTGTTTGTGTAAGCTGTTTAAAGCTCAATAATATTAGTAAACTTTTTCTGCCATATACACCTCCAGGAATTTCGCCAAAATGTTCTATGTTTGCATTTTTTCTATTACGATATTGCGCCTTGTATGAATATACGAGTAATGAATACTTACTCTACAGAAGCTATATTTAGCGATAAAAATATTTTCAGACCCCCTCAAGTTTCTAAACATTACGTGAAAAAATCACGAATTTCAGAAAATCGTCGTTTTGGTGCACATTGAAACGCGATTTACACCACGTGGTGCTCCAACTAAAAAATCGGCTTTATACCTCAATCGAAAGCAACTAAAGAGTTCTTCTTATATGGCAAGTTTTATCATTACAATTTTCGTTTTAAAGAAAAAAATAATTTTTGATGTTCCCCATTGATGGCTATCTCCCCATTTGGTCACATGGCAGCTTCCTCATTGATATTCCCAATTGCCGTCAATGGGGAACATCAAAAATTATTTTCTTCCTTAAAACGAAAATTGTAATGATAAAACTTGCCATATCAGAAGAACTCTTTAGTTGCTTTCGATTGAGGTATAAAGCCGATTTTTAGTTGGAGCACCACGTGGTGTAAATCGCGTCTCAATGTGCACCAAAACGACGATTTTCTGAAATTCGTGACTTTTTCACGTAATGTTTAGAAACTTGAGGGGTCTGAAAATGTATTTATCGCAAAATATACTTTCTGTAGAGTAAGTATTTATTACTCGTATATTCATACAAGGCGCAATATCGCAATGGAAAAAATGCAAACATAGAATATTTTGGCGAAATTCCTGGAGGCGTATATGGCAGAAAAATTTTACTAATATTATTGAGCTTTAAACAGCTTACACAAACACCTTTGCTTAATATGTAATCAAAATTTGGTATTAAAACAAGAAACAATACTCTCAGAATAAATTTTCTTACAAACAACACCCAGGCCACATTCTGGTAAATTTGGAAGGCACCCACAAGACCAAAAAAATTTTTCTCTTCTAAATATTCTAGCAATTCACTCTTTTCAACGTAATAAATCGGCACAATTTTTTTTCAATACATTTGAGATAGTTGCCAAAATGGCTGGGACGTTTGGCATGGAATGACCCATAAGGAACTTGAGACTAAACATTATATGCCTATAAATGCCTATAAGTAGACATTTATATTCTCTAACGCCAAAATAAGTATTCGTAGACGCTATAAAAACAAAAAAGTGCTGACCTTATTATTAGCAGTATATTGGCCCTCATATCTCGAAAAGTATCGATATAAGGGAACTAAAAGGCAGTTGCCTTAGTCGGTTCACTAGTGCTTGTCGATATTTTGGACAAGCAGTGATCTGTGCGCAACAAAACATGTGCACACTTTTCTTGAAAAGCGATACCTCTTATACTTTTAAACGTAAACATATGCCATAATTTCTTAGGTGTACCTTACAGTGGCACATGTTTCATTGCGTCAAAAGGGAACAGAATACAAAACATTGAGGACAGTTGTGGCCCCTTTTCATGAAATGTATTACGTGCCACAATGACGTATACCTAGGAAATTTAAGCGCTAACTTCGCCATTAAGTTGTATTAATATTCGTAATCTGTTAACAAGCAAATGTTCATTTGGAAGATTTTGCGATTTGTGAGAATAATGACTAATTCATCACACAGGTGTTGTCCTCCCAGGGCTTACTGCAAGTGCAGATTTTATATTTCTAGTAGAAAATTTTATTACCGAAGCCCTTGGTTTTAATTGTAATTTCTTCTGCATTACTCGGCAAGATTTTATTGCTAATACGCGTGGGTAAACAAGATGTTCCTGTATTCTATCTAAACATCAAGCGGAATCACAATACAGACAGCAAACTTATTGAAACTTTAAACGAAACGTCGAGTCGTAGACTTCCGGTGAATACTGTTACGAAGTATGCGAAAGAGAGAGATTCCTCGCGAATATAAACAGAAGAAACAGCATGCCAGGCCCGAACAAAGAACATTCCGATACAGAAATATTAAATATTAAGATTTCGCGTGCATCTCATGCATTTACTCAGGCTGAAGTTCTTTAAATTTCTCTTGCGTGTTCGCTTTTACAAGTCCCTGAGAGACATTAGTTCTTGAGCTGTTGAGTACATCGAGGTGCTTTGTACAGCGTAAGCCTATGGGCAACTCAAGTATGCGTTTTTGCCCTCGCGAAAATATATGCAAGGCAGTTTTTGTCCATATCTTCACGCACCAGTGTAAATCGGTAGCTCCAGTTATGCCCGTCCTTTATATTACAAATTGGCAACATCTCTTCCAAGGATTCTCCTCAGGGCAGTATTTCAGTTTCGTGTGGTATTTTTTTTGAAGACGACAGTTGGCGGACTGGCTGGTGTTTCCAGTAATAACAGACCGAGAGTTGCGCATAGTTCAAACAGTTTAGTTTATTGTCCCTTTAGGTAGAAATCAGGGAGTGAAAGAACACGTAATTTGCAGGCCGCATAAACGCACACTAACAACCGAACTACGTACCTTAACAAAAGAGCAAGGCAGAACTCAATTCCATGTGATTGTGTGCTTCATCCGCACATTTTAACTATAGCGCTTCCTCTTTTGTGCGGTGTGTTAAGGAACGGAGGCATACAGAAAAAAAAGTGCCTGCAAGTCAGATGAAGCTCCACTATGTAAAACTCACACGGTCCTTTATCCATTTGCCTAAAGAGACTCGAAGGCAAAAGCCATGTTCTTTTTCGTTTCAGGGAAACATAGATGCCCCCACCCCCCGTCCCGGTCGAAAGGTTTCTGCACCCGACGCACTTTTGCAGGGCCCGCTGGATTGTCTCACCTTTGGCCCAGCGATGATGCCGTGTAATGACGTCATCACGTGATAATTTTTTGCATCTCTCGTGTTAAGGCCGATGATCATTTTTGATGTTTGATGATGCATTTGAGGCTTTCACGTTGAACTTTTGTACATGTTGATGCGTTTTGTTTTGTACATGTTGATGCTTGTTGTTTGACTTATTATTTTGGAATTGTTTCTTTTGTATTTTTTTTCCAGTTTGGAGGTGTATATATGTATTGCCCCCCTGAGTGAATTGTTTCTTTTGAATTTTTTTTTAGTTTGACGTATATATATATATATATATATGTATTGCCCCCCTTAGTCAATTGTTTCTTTTGTATTTTATTCCAGTTTGACGTGTATATATCTATTGCCCCCCTTAGCCAACTGTTTCTTTGGATTTTTTTCCAGTTTGAAGTGTAAATATGTATTGCCCCCCTTACTCAATGCCCCCCATGGGGCTTGTAAGGTACTTTGAAATAAAATTAAAAAAATAAAATAACATTTTTTTGGGAGGAAAAAACATTGACGCGCCCACACGTAAAAAACACGGACTCGGGAGGCTCGGACAAGCGCATTTATTCCGAAATTGTGCCGCATTTATGCCAGGAACGTGCCTCGCTCGCGTATCTTTAATTGAAGCCGTAAGATACTGCCTGCTGAATTCATCTAGTTGTACTCGTACCAGACGACGCCCTAACAAGAAGAAGCCTCGAGCGGTGTAAAAAAAAAAAAGCTGAAAAAAACCATCCTCCAAGGAATCGCTCATATATGGTTCGCCTTCTGTATTATTGTAGCCTATGTTGGCCAAAAGAAGCGCGATATAGGCGCCCCTGTTCATTTAATTTAGAATTTCTAGGGATAGCTATCCCGCGGCTTTGAATAAATAAGTTTATCGGGACACTCAAGCACAAAGAGAATGCTTGAGTGTTGCGCGTTTACTTGCGACGCCAAGTGTTTCAACGGAAGCGATGCAAAATGAAGGCGTTTAATTAATCTGAGTCATCGGGAGAGGGAAACGGCGGCTGTTGCAGAAGAGAGGAATACGGCAAACCCTAATGCGTGAACAATGCGCGAGGCATTTAGTAGGCTCTATCTTACTCGTCTTCGGACTTGGTTTCTTATCAATTATGAAGCATGGTCGCGCAAGCTTAAGGTCGTATTTCTTCCTGACCCTATTACACAGCGCGCAAACGCATGTTAACATAGAGTGGCTTCAAATTATTCCGCCTTTTCTTCAGTTTAAACTTGTTGCGCACGCAATCCTTTTGAGCACATGTAGAGCCATGTACTTTCTCGTAAGCTAGTTGCCCTCAACCTAGAAATTTCGCTTGGAAAAACATTTACCATCGCATAGACACAAAACTTCATAAATAAGGACTGCAGAAAGTTAGCTACTTTCCATATTCACTACAGCTGACCTGAACAAATATAGCACTGATGCGTAGTTTTTTTTTCATCCCTATAAAAACAGCACAAATCACAAGCACTAAAATACCGTTCCAATATGAAACAGCATGGTGGTATACTGAGAAACCGCATCTGTTAAAGTGAACCCTGATGCTTTTATTGTGACAGCGATTAGATGGACACTATATTCGGGTTTCTGCCGTCGCCATCATGTTCCATACATATATATATATATATATATATATATATATATATATATATATATATTGTTTATTTCGGCATTTATTATACACTTCTTCATCTGCACATTATCATCATCATAATCCATTTGGTTAAGCATCCTCATATTCGTCGTGTATCATCGTCATCAGCTTGGGTGTATATGTGTGTGTGTGTGTGTGTGTGTGTGTGTGTGTGTGTGTGTGTGTGTGTGTGTGTGTGTGTGTGTGTGTGTGTGTGTGTGTGTGTGTGTGTGTGTGTGTGTGTGTGTGTGTGTGTGTGTGTGTGTGTGTGTGTGTGTGTGTGTGTGTGTGTGTGTGTGTGTGTGTGTGTGTGTGTGTGTGTGTGACGCTCCACTGATGACTACACAGTTGGTGCACAGGAAACGAACGAATAATACAGCAGCACCCTGATGCAACGGAAGCTTGTAAGTCGCAGATGTCGAACTGTTCGTCCTGACCGATACGAACACGTCGCATTCACTCAGTGTGTTCGTTCAACGTGGCTGATGGTGCAATATCCGCGTTCAAATGGAGTTCGTTTCTTGTCTTTTCCGTCGCTTTCTTTGGTGTAGTCTGTGCTGGTTCGGTCGTTGAAGCAGTCTTGATCGCTGGTGCTGAAGGAGTCTTTTGTAATGTCCGTTTTTGCGCAGACATCTTATATATTCCATTTGTAATGCGTTGTATAACGGTAAATTTCGTCGATTTGCTCGCGCTGGAATCACTGGTGCTACGGCGGTGGTTGCTGATGTGAAATTATTTTCGGTACATGACTTTCATTTTCTTCGAGAGTTGATGCACAATTCAATAAGTAGCGTGTGTACAATGGGCTAATTCATGGCGAGTCCGCCATTTATGGTGGCGCGCCAGAAATGTTAGAATGCTCGTCACAGGCTTCTACGACGCCGTCTTATGCGGATGTTTCTGCCGCGAGGGAATGTGACTGGTTTCGTGCATCTGAACCTTCTGTATTGATGAACCGTTCATCGTAAGTAGTTACCAGAATAGAGCTTGTGTCATCAGAAGCCACATCTGCATTTTCGTTTTCAACGTTGGAACTGGCGCTCTATCGCTTCGACATTCCCATGGTTCAGCACTGGGCGCTATTGCTGGAGGCATGACTTCACCAGGTTTCGAGTGCCGTAGGAACGAAGACGTGTTGTTTCAGCGCCACCTGATTCAAAACCAGGTGGCGGGTAGCGTATGCGAGACGAGGAATAAAATTAATCGTTTGGTTCTCTAACGCCTTCAGTCCTCGAGTGCTGCGAGGAGGTAAGCAATGCCGATTTTCGTGCATATGTGAAGCCCGGTGGAAGCGTGGGACTTTTGGGAAAAAAAAGGCATCGATGACTTTCAGTGAACGGAGGCTTTACTTTCTCTGTTGAAAACTGTGTTTTCAGGCTGGGCGTTCGAATGCGTTTCGTATAATGCGAATGATCAATATATGAGACAATAAACGGTGATTGCTTGTATGTACCCATGTTGGGCTTTGATGTTTCCTACGTAAACAGTGCTTGGTACGTTAAGACTGCTCGTTACGGCGGCGACCGATTGCGATTGTCTCCAGATAGTGGGTTATAAGCGAGTCTTCGTCCTAGTCCTGAAAACGGGTGATAATTTCTTCTTAGTTTTCTTCCCATGATTCGTCGTTTTCAAACATGTGTGTCAGAGAAAATCTGCATGCCGCACCGGCGACGTCATCGTAGAAATTGACGATGATGTGCCGCTCTGTCCATGATGCGACGGTAGCATGGCATTTGGAAAGGCTGAACCTGTCGTCTACGGGTCCATAGGCCGCTGACCTTGCGTACTTCGGGATGTCGAGGTCTGCCAGTGATGTTGCTATGAAGCTGGTCACTCTAGGCGGCGATGATCTGCTTTAATGATCCGTCTGTGGTCAGGGCGTTTTGTTGGTAACTGCGTTGTAGATGTGCGGCTGATGAAGTGGCTGCCACGTCTTCATCCTGCCGACTTGTGTGACGTTAGATGGGGCAGGCGTGCCGTGGCTCACACCGCCATACTTTTATTGAATTCCACTTCTTCCCCCTTAACTTCGACTGCCGTCGCTGTTTGCGTCATGTACACACACACACACACACACACACACACACACACACACACACACACACACACACACACACACACACACACACACACACACACACACACACACACATATATATATATATATATATATATATATATATATATATATATATATATGTATGTATAAAACTCAGAAGAAATAATCCTGCAAAACATTTTTCGCAAGTATGCAAAAAGAAGGCGAACCCGGCCACCATACTTCTCGTCGAAACCTTGCGCACCTTCCCTCGCATTCGAATAAGTTAATTATAAAACAAACTGAAAAAAAAAAGAAATCTGCACTATCCTTTGTCATTGTGCTTCTTGATATATGGTCTGACAAGGCGCATTGGATATTGTAATAGTTCTGGAATGCTATTGCCGAATAGAAGCTCAATAATATTGCGGGCGTTGCTTGCACCGATATACTATCGTAACCCTATTCGGTTCTTCACGTTTAATTTTTTGTTGCGCAGTGCAAACCTAACGCATATATTTTTATGTGATGCTGGTTCAGCTTCTTTAAACGGAGGTTTCATGAAACTGTGGGCTATTAGTGACGAATGAACATGGCTTTGCATGTTGAATATTTATTTATTTATTTATTTATTTACTCATTCATCAGCAATTTCCTTCTGCCGTAGCAAGCTGCATGTCCTTTTGTAGAACATAGAGCCGTACCATTTTTTTCTCGCAGGAACAGTTCATGTAGACTGAGCTGGCACGTAGTATAATGGTAGGCAAATATAAAAATTCCTTACTCGGCATTCGTCCTTCAGGCAATGGGTATGTAATTGATAATTCCTTTTCACATACACCGATCCCTGAACGGGCAATTTCAAGCTTTCGCAGATACGCAAGTTACTTTGTACATTATGGCATCTTTGGAATCGCGAGAAAAAAAAAAAATCTTTTGTAAGCGCAGTCACATGTGCCGAAGAATGTTTCACTCGACAGAGCCTTGCAGCCCTGAGGGAAGCGCGACATTGCTGTATGGGCTTAAAGAACACGCTTCCTCAATATTCTTCGTAGTTTGCTCTTTTTCTTAAATGTGCCTTTCATTAAAATTCAACTTGTTTTATGAAATCGCGCTACAGCCGTCGCCGTTAAGTTATCGAGGTTTCAGCGGACCCATTCCGAGTTCCTCCTATTCCAAAGTGAGTTTCGTGCGCTGCTTAGGAAACGCAGGTGTTCCTGACTTGTATTAATGAGCGAAGTCCACGTTCACTGTGTAATTTAAAACAACAATCTTTCGCTTATATCGCACTCAGTTTCATTAAACCTAGAGCTTTGAAAATTGCTGGGGGATGGTGGGCTTCGCAAGACAAGCTTTAATTTGAATATCAAGTTTTTCACAGAATAAGCAAAGTACGCGATCTCTCGCTATTTTCTCTGATGTGTATGTCTGTAGTGTTTTTATTTTTCACTGCGAGCTGTATAATTTATGGGGTGTATGCCTGGCTGCTGGTGCCAAGTTCTTGCATTGCGATCACAGTGCTTGCGCCTATTGGGCGTCAGTGAATTCCGAGAAGCTTGTCTGTGGTATCGTGAGCAACTATTGTCAAGAGTACAGGCTTTTTCGCCAGTTGGTACGGTACATTCAAAGAGGTCATGCCGCTGAAACGACGGGGACAAATGAGAAAGACAACGCGTGGGCTTTTCGGCGCTAAGGCCTCATTCAGTTATTGTCAGAATAGTTTTGTGACGAGCACGGTGAACCGAAGTAAACCTTCTTTTACAAACTGTAAACTAGTTGTGTGACGTGACTGGATGCGCACGTGAATAAAGCTCTCTTGATTGAGAAAAACGACCCTGGTCCCCAATACTCTGAAAAGCATACCACAATACAACCGAGAGGGAAACGAATCAATAGACGTACAAGTTCTTTAGAAAGTGGATTGCTGATATTGTACAAATTGATCTCAACAAATGTGGTGAAATTGAAAGACGAGCTGGTGAGTACTGGTTCATACTCGTATTACCAGTACTGGTATTAAAAGCGCTAAGAGCAAATTGACAAGAAAGGGCACAACGCGAGCCCTTACACACAACTGAAGGCTTTATGGCTTCAAAAGAAAATATATACCTAAACCGGACCGTCACTAATTATCCGCGCTTGCGCACCGTTAGTCAAAGCAAAACAAAGCAGGTATATAGGCATTGGCTCTCCCTCCGACTATCGGATTGTTTGAGTGGGGACGATACCTTCTCACCGTCGCGTAGGCTGTGTCAGGAAGTTTATAATTATTGAACCTGTCCTCAACACGTGTGACTCTTCTTCCTCTATAGGTTCTTGATTTGCTTCGCACCAGGACAAATACGCTTGAACTGTATAATCTGCAGTTGTTTCACTGTACTCAAGAAATGTACCACCGCGAAGCTTATTGCAAGGTACAATTCATTTTACAGCGCATTTAAAAGCATTGCCTTTAAAGAAAGGACGCACTACTGCAGCTTTTATTAAGGAGCCCTCCCGAGAGCTGACATCCTGGTTTCAATCAAGAGTGAAGGATCATAAGAAAAAGGAAAGGCAGGAACGCTGACCAGTATCGAATAAAATGTATGTTCCACGGGTAGTGCCACCACGACTTGAACGATTTACAAGGTTTTCAAATAAAAAACGAAACGCAGTATTTCAGTACATATGATGCGTGGAGCAGATATCGAATCGTTTACTATGCTTGCTTCACACAGAACACATGCGTCCCACCCTGGTAATATCACAGCATGACATGCCTTCAGATGACTCCCCGGTTTTTCATTATTAACGGAACGCTGGTGGCGCCTCGACTCCTTCCAATGTGTCCGGCGTTCGTTATTTCAGGAGAAACCGACTCGAGCCTTGATTATTTGCCGTACATAATAGCAATGCTGCTTCACGTGTGAATGTCAGTTATATGTAATAGAGCATGTATCTGACCCATTTGCGAGAACTTCGGTTCAGATTGGTCTGTGTAATGTCCGTTCGATGTGTCTACTTTTTGTGCTAGTCTCTTTGCCGTTGACGTCCCCACGATGCACAGTCGCATTGTTTATGCCCACGGGTCAGTAGGTCCTAAGGAATGATGGAGCTAAAGAAAGAATGGGCCGACAGGAAGGTTCGCGAAATACATTTGATCTCTACGTGTTTTACGTGATCAGCCCTGACATGCTTGCTGGCCGTATTTAATAATGGAGGGAGAGGGGAGGCATACTGAAACGAGAGCTAGAAGCGAGTAAGCCGTTGCGTTTGACTCGCAAGAGTCAGCAGACCCCTACGGTGTCTGTAAAAAACTTGGAGAGAAGAAAAATAAATCGAAGGATACACAGCTTATTGTAGTGGAGGAGGATGGGGAGGGCAATAAAACGACACACGCATCAGCATATTTATTTAACTGGGCTGTAGACGCTCAAATGTACGAAGGACGTGCACACAACGCACGATGGCTTCTCTGCCATAATATGGCATTGATGCTGCTTCTCTGTGTGTGTGTATGTGTGTGCGTGTTCGTGCGTGCGTGCGAGTTTCACTCGTCGTCTTCTGTAAAAGCGGTGCCGCGGAGTGCATACTGCGAACATTGTTGGCTAAAGAAAACCAAAGGTCGAGAATGCTCGTTCGCATGCGGAGAAGAAAGAATATTTGACGAAAAAAAAATCAATGAAGAAATGAGCAAGGAAATGATGGAAGAAAAAAAGGATCGACCACGTGGGTGCAGCCGAACGACGGCATGGAAGCGTATCTAGAGGGTCGGAGAAAATACAGCGATTCTGGATTTGGTCACGGCCCGTTTCCTGCATCTAGAAGAGTGCATTATAAATTGCCTTATACGGGGCTCGCCGCAAGCACATTGGAAGTTGAAATGCGATCGGCGTGTCTCTACTTTTGTTGACCGATTCTTTACATCTTCCTTATTATATATCGTTTTCCTTTTCATTGAAAGGGTGGGAAAAGGACGCTAAGAGACGATGATACCATGGGCCCCCGAAAGTTCAGCATTTCGGAAGCTCTTCGTTCTAAAAGAAAGTAAGGCATGCAAAAACGGACACGAGAGAAAAGTGCCAGACAACATAATAAAACACATACGCTGTAGAGCCACTTTACCAGCCTAGCTGTGGAGGAAAAGGACAGTGATAACTTAATATTTATAACATGACTTCTTTTTGCGATAAGCAGACGTAGGAAGCGATTTCCTATGTCGTCAATTTGGTGTAGTAAATGCCGCCATGCATATTCGGTCTTTGACAACACCCGTGCATGAAATAATTTTAACAGATCAGAAATCGCTTTCACGTTAATGCGTACGCGATGAATACGACCTTTTCTTTCTTGTACGATTACAGGTTCAGCTTTCAGTGAAACACAAAGAATAAATATCTCTGGTAATCGCTCAATGCGGGTTCACAACCATGCTATCCTATTTCCTTGTACCCAAAATTCGGATATTTTGGTTTTTCGCTACTCATACCCCTTATCTTATTCCGGCACTGGCTGCAATCTATTTATATAGCGCTGTTATTGAAAAAAAAAGATTCAACTCTCTGTAGTTGTAGTTGCTGGCTAGAAAGTCTGTACGCTACAGCAACTAATTATTTTCAAAGAAGATCAATTACCGCTCTTTATTTGTGTACCTCAATCTCAATTCATCATATTCATCATAGTAAAGCAGCCATACGGCTCTGAAAGCCGTTACTTCTAAGCGCAGATACTTCTGGAAATTCTTCACCGTAAGCTAACTAAAAACGGATGAGATTGCCGGCAAACCTGAAAACTAGCCACGAAGACATATCAGGCGGGCGAAATGTCAGTAGGCAATAATAGCGAATGTACTTTTAAATAGCTTATAAATAACCAAAGCGAATGAGCACTATATGGACACCAGTATCACAAGCAAGGCGTCTACAAGGCCACGAGAACCAAAAGTGAGTTCCTCACTGCCCCTCTCCCATCGCGAAAATTGGGTCAAGAAAAAAATCTCTCCGTTCCTCGAGGTCTCACGACCCAATAAAAAAATGTGGCCACCCACCGGTCTACTTCCTCGCTCGTAGGGTCATCCCGTTGAAGCAGTGATACTGGTCGTGGCTGGGAAGTCTTTCGAGCGAAATCGGTCAGTCGTCGTAAACGCGGTGCCGTTAATGGTTTCTTATCCCTTACTTGGTGGTGCTTCGGTTGCCTGCTCAATCTTTTTATATACACGTAGTTTTTTTTCTTTTTTTGGTTATCGTTCGAACAGCCCACCCCTGCACCGTTTTTCTTTGAAAGTTGGCGTAGTGCTTCTTTCTTCGAGTGCCGGGAAGTACGAATATTACCCTCCCTTCCTACATTTACTCGCAGGCATGGTAAAAATAGCCATCAACATGAACGTGCCCACGATGCAGTCCTGTGTGCATTAGCGCCTTCGCTCGACTGCTCGCGAGAGGAACTCGGCTGGGCGGGTCTCACTCCTTGAAACGGTCTGTTCTCCTTGATACCGTAGGTCTATTGAAATACCATCACATCAGAAGCAAAAGAATTCATGTAATGGCCTACGGAGAAAAAAAAAAGACATCGCAATATAAATATTAAAAAAATGAAAGCGTTAAACATTCAGTAGTTCTGGCTATAGCGCTTTGCTGCTCAACGTGAGCTTGAGGGTTCAATCTGGCTATGGCAGCTGCATTATGACTGAGCTGTAATACGCAATACGCTGATGTACGATGCAATGAATACTTTTTAAATGATACAAAGTGGTGACAATTAATACGAAGTTCTCCTCCATGGCTTTTCTGAACCCTCATTGCGCTGTGTAAGAACAATATGTGATATCACTGAATGCAACCTTTTGGTTTGGTTCCGTGGACATTGTGTTTAGCTACTTATTGGCGATAAGGATATAACTAGAGCTCCGTTTTTTTGAGTAAAATTTTTAAGAATTCGAATTAATCCGATAAACTCTGATTTTAACGGTCAATATGACCCTGTTCTATTCTTTATCGAAAAAGCTTCTTCGAAGCGGCCATTGATGCATGAGCCGGTTGGGCCAATATAAAGTTGACCTGAAGTCAGACCGCACACATCGCTTATTTAACAGTCTTGGGCGCATGGAGCGAGGGACATCAACGTATGTAGCGCGCCTGGCAGTGCGAGAGATCTTGACATACGGTCACCTGGCGGCACTAGGGCGCACCACACGACATGGAATGCACGGCCCGTGTAAAGTATGCTCGCGTCTCTTACAAGATTTAAGGTTGTAATTGGCACAAACGTAGGTGTTTTGCATCCAAGTATTTGTGTAAGTGTGTGCGTTTAAATCTTTCAGACACCTAAGATACGCGCCGTGTGTCCTGATGTCTTCGTGTTCAAATATCATTTCAGCTAAGATACTTGAGAATTGAGAATAATGGAAAATTGAACTCTGAATTTCGGGGAATTGGAGGATCACGAGAAATAAACTCCGGTAAACACCGAAATCTCGCCAGAAATATAAACTGAGAAAAACACCCTTTGAATTCCCAGAAAAATACACTCCGTAAGCACGGAGCCCTAGATGTAACCTATCTGTACCGATTTGAAGCATTCTCCTAAATAATCGGTGTACAGGTTGCCATCATGCATAATTGCATGATATGGACACGCGTTGTTGTGTTCTTTTTAACGCGATAGCGTTAGAGAGTTCATGTCGCAGAAATTCCGGTGTCGGCGTGCGGTGTCGGCGTCCCTACTGACGCTTGTGAGCGAAAAATCGAGATAGATGCAAATAAAATAAACAAAAATGTCTTCGGTCTCATTAGGGATCGAACCCGAGTCGTTTGCGTGGCAAGCAGATGTCCTGCCACAAAGCCACAATGCTACTTGCAGCTGCTTCGGGGAAAAAAAAACACTACATAAATGCCATGTAGTGGAAGGAGTCTCCTTAACCCATTTTGTTCGGCAGGTGTCACGACGAAAATGAGCCCATTCGGCGATTTTGTAGGCGCATTGGCGAGGTCATCAAACTACGTTTTTTGCGCCACGCCATGCTTCGAAAAAGGCCGGGACCATGCAGCCATCGCCGCTAAAACACACACGAACTTTCAAACAGCTCTAAAGATGGACAACTATGTCCATCTAGCGGAAAATATATCAAACCAACGCCTGCTTTCTAGAGGAGGCGTTGATCAAGCAAACAGAAAACGCTAGATAATGTGCTGCCATCTGTGAGGCATTGTGAGAAATATGTCTCGATTCTTCATGGCCTCTGAGATGGTGGGCGCGCGGCTTGTATCTCGGAGGCCGTGCGACTCTTGCACAGGAAAGTGCTTTAGATCGAAAACCTGTACCATTACTATAGATACATCGCGCACGCGCGCGTGTGCGTGTGTGCGTGTGTGTGTAACATTACACATTAATAAGTGCTCTTAGTAGTGGTTGAAGTGCGCACTAGGGGTCGGATTTCGCTATCGCGTTCAACTCTTCAAGGGGAAGCCTAAGGGTCCCCCAATTTTTATTCCAAGTCACAGATAAAAGTTTGATGCAGTAGCCAAAATACTGCGTACATATCTTAAAAATATAAAATCAATTAACAATTATCCACATTAATTGGTCTCTTTAGCGTATTGCGCCTATCACATTTCTGAAGGCCATGTAGAATGTCATGTGGGATATGCCTTGTATTGCCATTTGTGTAGCAGTCGATGTGTGATGCACGTAATACGGCACGGCTTCCTGCTCTCCCGTAGTAGAGTACGAAGTACTCTGAATTGTTAAAAGCATTTTCAAGAACAGGAAGATTACTGAAGTAAAACAGTGATGTTTTAGATGGGAAGCATCTTATGGCGGAGTTTAATCCGGTGGTGGTGGTGTGCGTCGTGACCACCCTTACTGCGCATTCGCAAACCCGCTCCAGACACCTCTCCACACACCTCTCCACTCCCTCACTCCCCCTCCTCCTTTCCACCCCCCCCCCCTTTCACGCACCTCATTCTCTATTTCCCAACGCCGCAGTGAGCGCCAGTGCATGCGCGTCCCCTCCCCCTCTTTCTGCTCTCCTACGCTCTCACCTTTCGCGCGCCTGTCGAACCAGTCGACCGCATTCCCCGCTCTCCTTGTGAGAATTAACAGCCAGGCTAGAGGGAAGACACGACGCGCGTAGCGTTCCTCTTCGTGTTCCACGACACGAGGTAAATAGCGTGCCCGAGGTCGGTAGAATGCCCAACGAACGCCAACGGAACGCGATCGTGCAAGTGCTCCGGCTTCGCGTCACCTCATGGTCCCCTTTAGCGGGACATGGTGTAATTTTTTCTAGTATCGCAGCTAAAGCACTGCACGGGCCGTAATTCTCGGCCCGGGTCTACCAAGTCACCATGGCATTATCGGCAATGAACGGGCCGATCAAGCTGCCCGTTCAGCCCATACAGAAAGCAGTCAAATAACAATACCGCTCTCTATAGGACACGCTGCATGGAAGCTCCGCGTGCTTGCTCGTCAATGGACCACGTCGCAATGGAACGAGCCGCACTTCAAGCATGCGCGACTATATTCCCTGAACCCAACTCTCAGCCTTCAAATTCCTCCAGGCCTTCGCCGAGGTGACGCTACCCTTCTGTGCAGGTTTTGTTTGGGTGTTGCATTTACACACGCGTAGCATAGCAATGGTCGACCGCATCATGTGACCACTGCGGCAGTGATGAAACTATTCAACACGTTCTGTGCGACTGTCCACAGAACTGTTCACAGAGACAGTCACTTTGTAACGCGCTCGACAAATTGGACGACCGCACTCTGATGGAAGAAAGAATCCTGCGTCATCGACCGGAAACAATGTCACAGAAAAAGGCTGTGCAAGCGCTAACGCGCTTTCTGCGTTCAACCGGTCATTCAGAACGGCCCTGACTGGAACGTCTTGCGTGTGTGTGCATGTGTGTGTGTGTGTGCGTGTGTGTGTGTTTTCGTTTTCAATTTATCTCTCTCTCTCTCTGTCCTCCTTCCTACCCCTATTTCCCCACCCCTGTGCAGGATAGCAAACCGGTCACTCGCGCCAGGTTAACCTCCCTGTGTTTCCTTTTCATATATTTCTCTCTCTCTCGGCCCGGGCCCGGAGATCGTTCAAGTTTGCTCGCCCGAACCCGGTCCGGTGACTCAAAGCGAGAACCGGGCCCGTCTCAAACCAGAGAAAGTGTTACACCTACCCGGCCCATGTCCGGCCCGACCACAGATCGGGCCCGACAGGGGCCCGAGCAAATAATCTAGGTGGTGTTGGCCGACCATGGAATCAAAGGCGTTTTAAGTAGCAAATATCTACGCTTTGCTGGCGCATGCTTCGCTAGCAATAATACATTAACGCACGGTAATTTTTTGTAAGAAGGGGCTCACGGTGGAAAGAGTTGAGCGGAAATAACGGGTACGATGAACGTTTGTTCGGCAGTGGCATCTGCACCTAGTTTTTCTGCAAATACAATGGGGTTCATCAAGAGCATCTTGTAGCAGATATTGCAGCAAGGAGATTGATTTGCGGCTTGAGATCAGTTCCCATAGGGAGCGCAATAAAAGCAGAGGAGACAGAAAACACGTCTTCACTTTGTTTTCATTGTTCTGCGGGAGTTCTTCTGATTAACCTCCCTCCCTTCTCCCTTTCTGTTTCCTTCCTTCTATTGAAATTTAAGGCATGCTCTCACGACAAAGTCGATCGTGCACCCTTGTGGATATGTAGCACCTGTATTCAGCATAGTAGCACCATGCCGCAGCAAGATAAACACATAAAAAAAGCCAAGTTATTACCTTTGTTGTAAATACGATAACCTAGATAAACGTTCTAACACACCGCGTGTACAAAGTGTGGATTTTGGAGTACATATAAGCAGCCGAAAGGAAGGAGAAAAAACTGTTTGTCATAGCACTATTTTCATATATCACACCACTGCTAATATGTACAGTCAGTCTATACTTCTTTTTGCGGCACAGTTTACAGTTTATTCGTTGAAAATCATTGTACAAAAATCAAATTTTCAAGAGATTCCGCCTTTGAGCACGCATTGCGCTGTTGCACCACATATCCTGCTGTGCTAAAGTTTCTTGCCCAACTTGCGCTAGCCGCAGGGGCGCACATCTGCCTTGCGAATTGTGAAGGCGTCGACAGCCGTTGTTCTTAACTTCCACCCATGAAGAAAATGTACGATGTCTTAGTGGACATCTGCAGAATGAACATAGCTGTCCAGTTCACCCCTTCATTTCTCTAGTTCTGGAATGGTCTTTCTTCGAAATCATCTATAAAACTCCACTTTGAGGGCTTCTCCTTACAGTTTTCAGCAGTGTATGTCATGTACGGTTTGCACCGTGCTCTTTGTTTTATTTTACAACGGTGCATACCCTCCTAACGATCTTGTGCCGCTGGAAGGTGTCCGTATTGGACTACACGTGTAGGACTGGCAGGAGGTGGAGGAGGAGGAAAAACATTTATTAACAGAAAGGGGTTTGTGATGCTTGGTCCGCAAGTACCATCTAGCAGTGCTGGATGCCCTCAGTCCAGGACGCCACAGGCAGTTGCCGCCCTGCGTGCCCTGTCGATCAAACTGATCTGATCATCAACGTTATCGCTGGCCAGTAACTCCTCACACCGCTCCACACTAGCTTGGTCAATGGGGGGCAGGCCGGGGATGGCCCGGCAAGTCCATGTAATGTGTATTAATGTGGATTTCTCAGAGCACCATGGGCAGCGCGCAGGGAACTGAAAACACTGAAAATAGATCGAAATCGATTTTTCCACCTCCCGCACTTTATTGAGCTGCATAAGGAGGCAGCTCAATAAAGTGCAGGAGGTGGAAGAATCGATTTCGATCTATTTTCAGTGTTTTCAGTTTGGTAATAAAGGCGCGAATAAACTTCTCGACGCTTACTCATTGGATGCATATGGTTTAGGGTAAGAGGACATCACCCAGCACGGAATTCGTAATTGTCTTTTCTAAGGCCAGATATTTCGTCCAGCGAATATACTTTGCCCCACGCAATGTTTAATAGGCCCAAGCTTTTCCTGCGCATCACAACGCTGTTGCTGCAGTGTCATGTAGCTCTCGCATTATATAGCGCAAAGGTCTCAAACACCCGGTCCGCGGAGTGCATGCGGCCCGCGGCGCGCGTATCACTGTCTTCGTCCCATTTTTTTTATAAGTACGTTCTGGAGCTACGCAGGCATGATAGGTCTAAAGCGATTTTTCGTTAGGCACCCCGTGCAGTCACCATGTGTTGATACACACCCGTGAAAGAAAACTTTATTTCAGAATCGGTGTCCTGATTTTAGGCATTTTAGAATTAGGTATCGATATCTTGTTGGAAATAACTAGAATAATAAGAATGGGATGGGGCTCATTCGGCAAGCATTATCAAATCATGAATAGTCTACCATTATCCCTCAAGAGGAAGGTATATAACAGCTGCGTTTAACCGGTACTTACCTACAGAGCAGAAACCTGGAGACTTACAAAGAGGGTTCAACTTAAATTGAGGACGACGCTGCGAGCGATAGAAAGGAAAATGATAGGTGTAACCTTAAGAGACGGGAAGAGAGCAGAGTAGGTCAGGGAACAAACGGGGGTTAAGGACATCATAGTTGAAATCAAGAAGAAGAAATGGATATGGACCGGGCACGTAGCACGTTGGCAGGATAACCGATGGTCATTAAGGGTAACTGACTAGATTCCAAGAGATGGCAAGCGCGTGAGGGCGAGACAGAAAATTAGGTGGGTAGATGAGATTAGGAAGTTTGTAGGTATAACGTGGCAGCTGAAAGCACAGGACCGGGTTGATTGGAGGAACGTGGGAGAGGCCTTTGCCCTGCAGTGGGCGTAGACAGGCTGATGATGCTGCTGATGATGATGTTGTTGTTGGAATCCTGCCATGAAATCCTTTTCAGAAATGACCCATATATAAGATATCGGAAAGGTCTTCTTTCAAATGGCAGCGTTAGCTGACATTTTGTATAACCAAATACCTCCTCTCCGATCCTACTTTCGTCACTGTCCTCACCTTGCAGGAGTAAACGCTGTGGTCGCTTAGCAGGTAATCTGAGGTGTCGCCCAGCTAAGCTCGAGTGTGCGGGTGTGTTTCCTAGGATGCGGCGATCGTCTTCCGATTGCCACGAAAGGCAAGACTACAATAATATGAATGTTGAGGTTTTACGTCCCAGAAACACGATATGATTATGCGGGACGCCATAGTGGAGGGCTCCGGAAATTTTGACTACCTGGGGTTCCTCAAATGTGCACCAAAATTGAAGTACACGGGACTCTACTATTTCGCCTTCATCTAAATGCAGCCGCAGCGGCTGCGATTCACTCCCCAACATTCGGATCAGCAGAAGAACAACACTATCCATGTGGTACAAACTCCAACTGCGTGGCACACCGCGTGATTTTAGTTTTCTAGAGCACCGAGAAAAAATTAAATGAAATGATCCGCAAGTAAATCCAATATAGCGTGCACTCGCAACGCACTGGTGCATTCGACGGCGGCTTTACGCGGCTCACGTAAGAAACGCTCGTACCGGATCACTTTGGAGAACGCGAATGCGAGATTGCTGGTATGCGCGTTTCGCTCCTTTAAGACTACATGTGCAATCTGTTATTTCCAATACATGAGGCGGCAATCTCCCCATAGGTTTCATAAAAGTTGAGCCGCGATAAGCAATTGCTCACGCCTAGTGTTAAGGGTATCTATTCGCAAAAGCAGCGAGCTGCTGTTGAAACCGTAAACGCATTGCCTATAGAGGGCGCGATGAACATTTTGAACACGTAAGCACTACTAGAGGCAAGGCTGACCCACTTGAGATAGCAAAAGCCGTTGCATCATGGCTGCTATGTACAGCTGGCAAATACTGAGAATCAAATTTTTAGCGTGCGTTCCAAATACCACAGCCTTGTCAGCACTGTCTGAATGTACCATTTCCATCACTGTGCTTTCAAGCGTACCTTGGTATTCCTGAGCAATCACGGCATTATTCGGTGCATAAAGTCTGCAGCATGCAGTTTCTTTTATTGGAAAGTATACCAGCGCCATGGAACTTATACGTTGGTCCAGCAAGAAGTTTATGGCATCTGGTGTTATCTGGCATTTAGCTAAGTGATGGTACCATGTTTCTACGCTGATTCTCAGCGCAGAGAGGTTCGAGTTAAAGCACACACAGTCACAGACACGATAACGATGTGCAAACTGCAGAAACAGAAACGCGCCCTGAAACGAAGCGTTCGCACCCCTGCGATCACGTCGTCGTTGGCGTATGCCTCCCATCGCTTCGGGGAGTTCTCGCAGCCGCCGTTGCCTTTCCCGTTCCCTAGTGTTGGGCTAACTGTCGTCTTCTTCCTTTTCAGTGGACCAGTGGTGAGTAGTGGGATTTACCCAATTTCTGTGGCACATACCCGTTTATTATGATGACAGTTTTCGGATAGGCCGCGCATATTTCTGTGGCACATACCCGTTTGTTGGTCTAACTGCTTTCTTCATTTTTAGTGAAGCTGTGGTGAATAGTGTCCTTTACCCAATTTCTGTGTCATTGACGTAGGAATTTAGCGTGCTCGAAGTACGCAGCCAAGCGCACGTGTATATAATGGCGCAACGACGAAGAAGATCGATGTCGTCTGTCAGACGACGCGAGAGCACGGGAAAGGCAGAAGAAGCTGCCCGTGCTTGTTGGTTCTGGTGGATTGGCTAAGATTCGAGTGCTAGTAGCGGTTTTCCTTTGCATTCTTGCGGATTCACTGATAAGTTTGAAAATCGTCAGCTGAGGCCGATGTCTAAAAACTCCCCTGGCAGGGGTTTCTCCCCTTGGACGGCATCTCTCCCACCTAACGACCTCCCTTTGGATTTTTTCTCTCGCAGCGGAGTCACAAGCATCCCGGTGGCCTTGGTACCATCTAGCGGAGGCTCCATTCGTCTGAACAACCCTCAGGCTATCCAGGAATCGCTTCATGCTGCCACTCCCCTGTACCAGACGATAACGGATGTGAGACAGTTCGGTCGAGGAGGTATCGTGTGTAGATCGCCAGACCAGACCTGTGTTGCTGATTTGCTCAGGTGTTCCACATTCGCGAGAACTCCGGTGAGTGCATTCATTCCTGCTCACCTAGCTTGCACCAAGGGAATTGTAAGTGGTGTCGATTCCAGTCTAACTCCTCAGCAAACACTGGAGAAACTAGCGGCAGCTGGTGTTATTGCAGTTTACCGATGTAATAGACTAGTTGACAATACCAGGGTGCCTACTGAGTCAGTTATTGCCACTTTTGCGGGAACTACATGCCCTTCCGAAATTAAGATATGGCCACTCGTATTCAGAGTAGATCAGCTAGCTCCGCGCCCTCTTCAGTGTCATAATTGCTGGAGATTTGGTCACAGTGTCGGCGGGTGTAAATCGGGCCAGCGCTGCTGCAAATGTGGAGAAGACCATGCCCAAAAAGACTGCACTTCAAAAGATGAACGTTGTTGCCTATGTGGTGGAGACCATACCGCTGACTTTCCCAACTGTTCAGCTCGCGCCCAGGAAGTACAGATTCTGGAAATAACAGATAAACGGCGATGTTCTAGGAGAGAAGCAATCATCACTGTGAAAGAAAGGGCATTTGGTTATGCAGGAGTTGCTTCTAAGCATAATTCTGTCTCAGAACAATCCCTCACTTCAATTATTGAAGCAGCTGTGCAGAAGGCAGTAGCGAAGGCTATGGACCAGCTATTGGCGAACCTGGGAGACAGCATTGCACAGGCTATTTCAGAAAAAATGAATACCGCCATGCAAACTGCTGGTCAGTGCTCTGTAACATCTTTGAATACTAAACCTACACAGCGTACCAATGAGGAAAGTAATCAGATACCCAACTCTGAATGCGGTATCGCTTCAACGAACTCATCTGTTACTCCTGTCTCTGAAAACCAGCCAATCAACGATATGGAAATGACAGATGCAGACCATATTGCTAGGGCCCAAAAGAGAGCAATCTCGTCAGCTAGTGAGGACTCGTCATCTCTGCCTCAGTCGAAATCGAAGAAAAGTCAGCCTAAATCAATTTTGAAAGAAAGTATATTGGAGAAGGCAATTTCTACTGCGGCACTTTCTTCACCATAGGTTCGTTGAAAGTGCTTCAGTGGAACTGCCGCTCCATTTTATCAGCTTCTGTAGACCTATTTTGTCTTGTTAATCAACATAATCCGGATATAATTTTATTACAGGAAACTTGGTTAACTAATGAGAAAAATTTTCATTTAAAGTCTTACCGGTGTTTTCGATTAGACCGACCTACTAGAGGTGGAGGTCTAATCACATTCATTTCAGGTAAAATATGTCATAAGGCAAAAATTATTTTTCAAATTATGGATCCTGACTGTGAAATGTTAACCGTAGAGATGGTCCTTCCAGGCTGTTTTCCGATATATATTATAAACACTCATTTTCCTTGCGGTGTTCAGAGTAGTAGCTTTCTTGACAGGGCATTAAATTTTTGTGGGCGTGATATATTGATTTCTGGGGACTTTAATTCGCATCATATTTCTTGGGGTTTAAAAACAGATTCCTGCGGTAAACGGCTGTGGAACTGGTCATTAGATAAAAACTTTTCTTGCAAAAACTCTGGATTTTGTACATTCGTGAGAGGCCTGAACTGCTCTACAATCGATCTAACATTTACTAGCAATAGTCTCTCAGTATCTTCATGGTCGACTATTGACAGTGCCACTAATAGTGATCATCTACCAGTAATTTATGAAATTTTATGCCCAGTGACATTCGCTGCTGAACAAACCAATACATTTATAAACTACAGCATATTTAAGAAATGCTTGATATCTGCAATTTCTCCAGTATCCGATGTTTCTGATGAACAAAAATCAAGGATAATTTGTAGTGCTCTGGAAACTTCTAGAAAAAAGTCAGAATTTGTGATTCAATCAAAGAAAAATAATTTGCTCAACCCTTGGTGGAATTCGGATTGTTCACGCGATTTTAAAAGAAGGAAAGCTGCCTGGAAAAGCTTATTACATAACCAATGTCCGAAAAATTGGAGCGACTATAAATTCTACCGAACCATATTCAAACACACAGTAACTAAAGCAAAGGATGACTACGACACTAAGCATTACGATTTCCTATCCAAAGCCAAAAATAAAAGTGCGCTTTTCAAATTCCTCCGTAGTAGGAAAATTCTTCATCGTCCAAACATAGATTCTTTGGTGCACTCTGACGAAGAAATTAAGCAAATGCTAAAAGATATAGCAGTTGGTCTAGAAAGCACATTTTCATCTCTACTATCACCATACACTAAAGTTGCAATGCCGAGTGATGACTACAACGAGATATCAATGACTGAACTGGCCACGGTAATGCAAGGACTTCCCAATTCCGCTCCAGGTTCTGATGGAATAACTACAAATATGTTAAAAATCTTTTTTAGGGAGGCCCCTGATATTTTACTAGCTATAGTTAATCATTCTGTCAAATGCTCATGGATTCCTTCTAATTGGAAAATTGCTAAAATAATTCCAGTTCTTAAAAACAACTCTGCAGGATACACCCTTGACAATATTAGACCAATAGCGCTAACTTCTAATCTGGTTAAATTAATAGAAAGAATTATTTATGCTCGTCTTATGAAATTGGTCGAGGAGAAAGAGATTTTCAGCCCCTTCCAAATTGGCTTTAGACCTAGGTGTTCTATTTGGCATGCACATGTGGATTTGGAGAGCAGAATTAAATTAGCGCGCCGTCACAGACAAATAGCAGCCCTGGCAACATTGGATATCTCAAAAGCTTACGATAGTGTAGAATATAAAATATTATTGGATCAATTAAACTTTAAAGATATCCCTAATTATATAGTGAGGTGGTTTAGTGAGTTTTTAACTGGAAGGAAATTTTATTGTTCACTAAAAGGTCATTCTTCAGATATACATTGTCAGTCCAGAGGGGTTCCTCAGGGAGCAGTCACCTCGCCTCTTCTCTTTAATGTATTGCTGAGCAATATTCCCAGCCATAATGGTGTATACACATACGTATATGCAGACGACATAGCATTTTTTGCGTCCGACTCTGATATACATTCCCTATATACTCGCTTACAAACGTATATGTGCGCCATTGAAAATTGGTTAGAGGATATCCATTTATGTCTCAATGTTTCAAAGAGCTCAGTGATAGTTTTCCCTTTGGATAACCCAGTTAATATAACACTAACTTGCAACCTGCAGAACATACCACAAGTGGACTCGGTAAAATATCTGGGAATAATTTATGATAATCGTCTCCTCTGGCACACACATATTGAATACATAACAAAGAAAGGAGTACGAGCGCTAGGAGTATTGCGAAGACTTTGCAACAGTCGATCGGTGATGCGAAGAGACACACTAATTATGATATACAAAATGTATGTACGCCCAGTATTAGAATTCGGATGTGTTTTATATTCGGGTGCACCAGCTTATAAATTGCGTCCACTTGTACTGCTGGAAAGGGAGGCCCTAAGGTTATGCCTCGGACTCCCGAAATTCGTAGCCAATAATGTCCTGTACTTAGAGGCAAGATTACCCTCTCTTTTGTGCAGATTTAGGATACTAACGGCACAAACATTTCTAAAAATGTATGAATATCCTATAAAACTAAAAATTATTTTCATGTCTCACCCAGCGTTATTTTTTCAATCTTACTGGCCTCGGTTTCATACACCACAGGTGAGTTACGTACAAGCACTTATTGGACCCTTAGATGTTAAACTGAGTGAAGTTCCTTCCATTGACAAGGAAAAGCACAACCTTAAAATCATTTTTGACAATATATATCCAAATCATGCCAAAAATTTGCCTTACCAGATATTAAACGGCCTACTCCAAAGGCATTTAGAGGGGATACATACGACAAATATCATAGCTACAGATGCCTCACAATCCGAAGAAAAATCTGGCATTGGTATTTTCTCTGAGACCTTCAACTGGTCATTTTCATTAAGACTTCCTGATTTCTTATCAGTATTTTCGGCGGAATTTCTAGCGGTAATTATGGCTTTACGAAAGCTGACCCCATCAACCTCAAGAGTTGCAATAATTACAGATTCATTATCTTTGTGTTCCGCACTCGCTGCAAATACCGAATCTCAATTATCACGTACTTTTCATTTTCTTGTTCCCACCCACGTAACTTTAATTAGATTAATCTGGGTACCGGGACACAAAGGGATAAAAATGAATGAAATGGCGGACTCTCTGGCGAAAGCCGCTCTCAGTAGTCCCATATTCTCAATTATTCCCATACCAGCACTCATAATTCGTGACAGATTAAGAAGGCGTGCCATAATTCAAGACTCCGGCAAAACATTAATCACTCATCTAAACGAATATCGACACCTCTTGTTCCCTTGGCCTAGGAATTTCTGTTCAACAAAAAAAGATGAAGTTATTTTTACTAAATTACGATGTCGCGTTCCAAAACTAAATTTTTATATGCATAGATCTGGTCTGGCTCCCTCCCCTCTTTGCTCGTTTTGTAACCAGGACGAAACAGTTGAACATTATTTCTTATCATGTAACCGTTTCAATTTACTAAGGAAAAACATTCTCAAAGCAGCGTTTAATCGAATTAGATTGGATTTCATTACTTTTAATATTCTATCCTTGGGAGCCTCCTCATTAGGTCACTGTCACCGGGATGTCTGTTCCGCTGTACAAAAATTCTTAATTGAATCAGGGCGGTTTTAATTCGGAATTTTAAATGAGCATTATGCATTTTTTCTAACTACTCTATAATTCATTAGTCATAGAAATCATATGTGGTCACTTCTACCTAAAATTAATCGTTTCTTGGCCAATCCGCCAGAGTGGGTGTGAGCCATGCATCAAGGAAATCATCATCATCATCGTCTGTCGTGCGATTGAGTCGGCCATAGCGCTAGCCTGAGCTGCCCGGGCGGAACCCGCGCTCCCGACCAAGTGTGCGGCAACTGAAGACTTGTGCCTGGGTCCTGTGCACCACGGGCGTCAGCATGTTCCGGTGCAGCCAAGTCGTATCCACTACCATGCTGGGCGACGTTCCAGACCACCCGGCGCCGGGCCTTCGTTCCGACGCACGCCTGGACCGTCGATGACAGCATCGCCGCCCGGTCGACGTGCCGTGAGTGTGTGACTGTGCCGTCTCCGCGCCGGTAGACACTGCCCAATAGACGAAGACTGAAGTGTGTGTTATGTGTATGTGCTTGTGCAACGTGCTCGTCAGTTCCGTCCCGCGTCCGCATTAAAGCCTTCGCGTTTATATGAGACTTTCTTTGTGAGTTGCGCTTACCCCATCCGTGACCATCCTTTGGGAGAAAAAGTACCGCTGCCCGTATGGTACATCGCGCCCATTTTGCAACGCCCCAATCCACGATGTAACTGTCACACACTTGTTGTGGACTTGCACGGGTCTACAATTAAGCCGTCGTTGTCACCTACGTGCAACAGGCCTCCGGCCTGGCGACCACACGAGGTTGACTGCTGGATTAGTGGACCTCACCACCGCTCATTACTGGACTTCATACACGACGCAAATTTGTATGTGTATTTCTGAATCAATAATTATTATGGCTAAGGGCAGACATTCAAAAATAAAAAAAGGCTTGAACCTACTAATAACATCACAATTTTGGCGAGCCTGCCAGGATCCTCAAGCATACGAGAGGAATGCGGGAGTTTGAGAGGCTTTACGCCATAGAAAAAGACCTTGGAATGACGGGAGCGGAGCTCAAGCGCTCAGTTGACGCGTAAATCGCGAGGGAACGGGACCAGCGTGCCCAAAATCGATCGCGAGGACGCGAAAGAGCAAGCCGAGCAAGACCCCCTGAGGTTGCAGGTCGAAGAATGTGTGCTCAAGCTCAAGATCGAGCTCCAGGAAAAGATTGGCAGTACGCAAGACGCGTCGACTGATGTCAATGCGGGACAGGCGCTTACTAAGGCAGCTGCCTACGTGTTCAGCCCCCACAAATTGATTACGCCATTCAACGAGAAACGGAATGATCTGGACGCCTACTTGATGCATTTCGAGCGAGTTGCGGCAAGCCAAGAATGGCCCTGCTCGAAATTGGCTCTGTCCCTGAGCCTGTGTCTGACCGGAGAGGGCTTGACGGTCATTGGGCGACTCGACTCCAACGCAGCCACAGATTACGACCAGCTGAAGGCTACCCTACTCCAGCGTTTTCGGTACACCGCTGAGGGGTGCCGCGAAAAGTTCTGAAACGCGATGACCGAAGACAACGAGAGCTTCATGCAATACGCAGGAAGGATATTTGGCTACTTCGACCACTGGATTGAAATGTGCCAAAGAGACAAATGTTTCGACTCTTTTCGCGACGACATGATTTCTGAGCAGTTCTTGGAGGGCTGTTCAATGCCTCTACGAGTATTAAAAAAAAAAGCATTACAAGACCCTCGACGCGCTGGCGAAGAATGCCGATTGCTTCATAGAGGCCCAAAATCTCACCAATATGAGCAAAGAGAAGGCCCTTCAGGAGGCCATGGTCGAGCCCTCCGGCAAGACGTAATTCTCAAGGACGTCTAATTCAACTTACCGGTGCATTCTCTGCGACAAGGCGGGTCATCGAGCTTCGGAGTGCTGGTCCCGCAGTAAAGGAAAGCATGCGGAACGCGGATGGTCCCACAGAAGCAGTCCAGGAAGAGGACCCTCACGACAAGGAGCAGGAGAAGCTGCATGTATGCTGCAACCATCGCCGCCCGAAAATCCGACAGACGAAGGGGATGAGAACGTCGTACTGCAAAGCGGCGAAACGATTCCCATAGTCATTACGACATTAATGCCACCAGCCCCCGGATGTGACGTCGGAAAGCTGCCAGTGCGAAGGGGCTTCCTTAGATTGCGACCGGTATCTGTCCTACGAGACACTGGCTGCAACAGGCTAGTTGTGCGACATGCGTTGGTATCTAGGGAGAAAATGACAGGAACAACAAGCACGACGTTCCTGTTGGATCGCACGATTCATTACCTACCGGAAGCGATATTTCTCGACACGCCATTTTTTACAGACCTCGCGCGGGCCAAATGCATGCGGGACCCCCTGTGTGACGTGCTGCTGGGGAACATTGAAGGAGCCCGGCCACCTAATGACCCGGCCAGTTTGTGGTCGTCATGCAGAACTCGGAGCGATATGAGTTCCCCTTCCATGCGGGTGCCACCTACCTCACAATTAGGGCGGCCAGACAAATAAAAAAGGGACGAACGAGGATGGAAAAGTAGCCTCAAGCCAGACAAAGAAGCTGACCGTGCCTGGTGCCGGGTTCGTCGCTGCTGCAAATGGAACAGACACACAGTCCCTACCAGCGTTGCCAGTACCGCAACCCGCAATCAAAGGGGTCGATCGATTCAAATTAAAAGCCTTACAGAAGAACGTCGGATCTCTAGGCTGCTTCGAAAAGGTCGGCAAGATGCTGATATCGGGTGGGAGTGAAATTGAATATTACTTGCAAGAGGACATCCTATACGGGAAACACAAGACAACAGGGGGAAAAAATACTCGACCACTTGGTGGTGTCCAAAGACCTTAGAAAGATGAGATGTAGTTAGCTCATGAAGGGAGCCACACTCGTCACCAGGGAGTGACGCAAACGGTCATTCGCGTCCCCGGAATGCAGTCAGAGACCAGTGACGATTTATCAGGTTGTGTGGTACGTGCCTAAGAGCAAAGAGTTCCACGCCACCGAGTCGGACGAGCTCCATCACACAAAGGCCTCAGACTTGCGCGAACTATTTATGCCATCAATATACGCCTCGCCGAGTAGTCTCGAAGTGCTTATGCAAGAACACGAAGAACTCGGACTAATGGCATGCGGTGCTACGTCGCCTTCGTGTGCCTCCTCGACTTCTTGGAATTGGAGGGAAATGTGGTAGGCGTTTAGCGTGCTTGAAGTGCGCAGCCAAGCGCACGTGTATATAATGGCGCAACAATGAAGAAGATGCCGGTGAGCGTCTTTCGTGCGATAGAGACTGCCGTAGCGCTAGCCTGAGCTGCCTGGGCGGGACCTGCGTTCCCGACCAAGTGTGCGGCAACTGAAGACTTGTGCCTGGGTCCAGTGCACCACGGGTGTCAGCGTGTTCCGGTGCGGCCAAGCCGTATTCGCTACCGTGCTGGGCGACGTTCCCGACCACCCGGCGCCGGGCCTGCGTCCCGACGCGCGCCTGGACCGTCGGTGACAGTATCGCCGCGCGGTCGACGTGCCGTGAGTGTTAGAGTGTGCCGTCGCCGCGCCGATAGACTACCCACTAGACGTAGACCGAAGTGTGTGTTATGTGTTTGTGCTTGTGCAAAGTGCTCTTCAGTTCCGTCCCGCGTCCACCCTAAAGCTTCTATGTTTCCGTTAGACCTTCTTTGCGTGCAAGAGGCCTGAACCCACTAACAACATCGCAGTCACACACCTCATGACCACACAGGGCAGGCCACACAGAATAAGCCGCATAGGTTACGGCGGCCTACACAGCTTCGCTGTTAAAATTCGTATGGTCTAGAGGGGTGACTTTCGCATTGCATAAGAAATGGTGGACCAAAATAACTACGAATGCTGCTTGGAGAGAACACTATGTGATCTCGTATAAATTATGCAATTCTATTTAGGATGCCTTAATATTATTTGAGCAGACATTCTCGGAGGGGGGCGACTATTCGAGCTTCACACGGATCATATAAGCACAGAGGCGCCTGCCTTGCGGGTTTCAAAGAAATTGTGTCTTTACATCTTTAGAGCGTGTCTAAAAATCGATTGCGAATATGTTATATTAACTGCAGTCAAATAAAATAGAGTGCCTACTGCAGGGAGTCCTGTGATTAGGTACTCTGTATCTCTCTATACCATTTTATTTACCTCAGATATGGGCATTGAATGCTTCTCACTAAGAAATGCCATTCCAGTATGCTCTTGTGCGTTCAATTTCAACTTCGCTGTGTTATATCTGATGTTCAATTTCTCTTGACTTGGCAGTCCTTACGTTTTATTCATGATGTTAAAAATGTGGTGCACGAACACACAAATAAATTAAATACAATGTTAGACTGTTAAAACATTCAAGTACTGATGATATCGCATGAAGTGAAGGAAGAATAATGTATTTATTTTAGCGTTAGCGTAAATTTTGGTTGGTATAGCAGTGTTGACAAATACCTCACGCATTTTTCGTCCCTCTCAGACGACTTCGAGGCTTCCAAAAGTGCCTTTGCTATTGGCGTGTTCAGGAATATATTGCTGTCAATTTTTTTTAATGCCTGTCTTCAGTTGGGTACTTTTATGTTTCATTAGCTGCCATGCGTATCTTTCTTTCTCTCAGTGCTGCTTCTGTGAAGTTACCGAGTGCCGCTGGCAATTTGCTTAGAGGTCACGACCTCTCGAACAAAAGCGTGACACGTCTGAGATCGTAAAAAAAGCCGAGGGTGCACGGAGGAGGGCGAAATGAGTCGGGCACCAGTGTAGCTCGAAAAAGATATCTACACAGAACAAAAAAGGCATTCACCTCGAAGCAAGCACACCCAAGAACATCAGAGTACAAAAGAAAATACGTACCTTGTTACGGTAAAAAAGGCAGTAGCTGTTTTATGGGAAACCCGCTGTCCATGGTACGACTGTTTCGCCATTCGCCTCCGTCGCTACTTTATCTGTTGTATATACACAACAAACAATTCAGTGTCTTTTTGCTGGAGGCCCGGTTTCTTGGCTAAGCTGTGGGCTCATTTTCAGCAGCAAAGAGCGAAAGAGCAAAGTCTAGGACAAAGGAATAACCCAAGAAATAAAACGAAAACGCAAAACAAAAGCAAATTGAACTTGGTAAACTAACACGAAGATTGAGGACCCTGCCCGTGGGCACTAAATTGCGAGAGGCATGTTCGGCTGGTCAATTTTAACGTTTACATGCTCAGTTGCTTATTTCCTTATGCATCTTTCGTTTTCCAGCCTACTTGTATGGCGTGTGAATTGCGCGCGTGCGTAGAAGCTAAGGTGGGTCAAACAAAGTTTGTTGACGGAAACGAGGGTGAATCATCTGCATGTAGAACGAAATCGAGTTCCTGGTTAGACTAAACTTGCCTTTCCATGCGATTCTCAGAGCATTCTTGCTCCTAAATTGCACTGGGGCTGCCCACAGAGCCATTCGGCTTCCACGCCACATAGGCTCTCGGTGGGTGTGGAGTGCAGCAAGTTTGCCTTGTTTTCTGCGACTGCTATACGTGTTTTAGGAAACATTTTGCAAGGGCGCTGTGGAATCGTCTAGAGCTCTACGTTGCCTATACTAATATTTAGTATACCAATATCATTATCATCACTGATTATAATATGTTATAATAACGTATTGACGCTATCATTATGCTGATCAAACCATTGCATATTGTCAAGTTATGTAGACTATTTGCCCGTCCTTGTGTATTTCCTAGAAGAGCGTTGATTTTTTATTAATTTTCAAGTAGATAGGAACAGAAATGAACGGTTATTTTGAACCTTAAAATATGCTTTGTATAGCCCATATGTCATGTCTCAATATATGTTAAGCCTACCCCATTGCAATGCATAGGTCATAACTAATTGTCGCTTAATGTCCATGATTTGTCAGGTAAGAATGACAACCAGACAAATCTTCAAAGCGATAGCCGTTAGACGCCGAAAAGAAAGTTTGTAAAGATGTTGCAGGTAGCGCGTATCACGGGCTAAGTAATCGATGTCTAAATACGAACATGAATTGGCGGAGACACAACAACAGCGCACACCTCCTCTCTTTTTGCCAATTCAAAAATCCGCAGTGGCAGAAGGAACAGAAAAAAATACCAGAACTGCATTTTTTACGCATCAAAATTGCCCTTAAATGGCCCGTTGTGATGTGACTTTGCGAAAACTGAAAAAGCGACAGCAGAAAACCATGAATCACGTAGCATCTCTGATATAACTCAGTGCGTATAAAAGTAGCACGTTTGTCCTAGCAAACGTGCTCCCGAGGTCAGCACTTCCAGCCCTCAATTCTAGTGAGGTTTGCAGTGTTGAAGTTCCTCGCGGGCGCTCTATGGACAACAACGCAGAAAAAAACTCGATGCTTTCTCTGAGAAGCCCACTTGGCCTTCAAGGAGCGTTCTCAAATGAGTCCTAGTAATGTTCTCTCCAGAATCAGCTTTCTTTTTCAGTGCATTTCTTTACCCTTTCTTTTGTTATGAATGACCCTTGCTATGAATGAAGGAAAGAAGATGGCTCTTAAGGGCTCGTTTTATTTGTTAGACACAATATTAATAAGAACTAACAGACAATAACGGCAAGGAAAGTATAGGGAGTGTTATCTGTAGTATTTAGAATATAAATGCGAAGAAAGTAAAGTGGACGAAAAGATAACTTGCCGCCGGCAGGGACCGAACCTGCGACCTTCGAATAACGCGTCCGATGCTCTACCACTGAGCTACGGCGGCGGTCATCCTCCCGTCCACTTTATAGGATATATGTGTGCATTTAGACCTTGGAGTGTTAGTCAGCGCCTATCGCAGCCATGGCAGCCATGGCAGACATGAGTTTTGAGAAAGAATCTGGTTTAATAAGCATGCTTTTGTGTCCAACCCTCCACTATTGGGCACCACGATGAGGAAGATGAGCAATGTTGAACCATTGCGATTATGTGCAGCAACTCCCGATATAGTTCATGCTTCGAATGCGCCGCGCCTAAGTTCATATGCTGAACGCCTGGGACATCATCTCAGGATACTGCATATGTATCTCGACAATGCACATCCAACAGCTATGCGTAAGATCTCGCATTTGATGCATACACAAAGCTATCACGATGATCCGAAGCTAATGGACGGTGTTAATTATGGCCTTTGTTATGCGTTGAATAAAAAATATTTCATCCTAAACAATGAAACGTGCTCACGTACCCAAATGCTGTTACAGACGAGACCGAAATATCTTCGTGAAGGTCGGCTTCGTATACGCTGCGCTGACAGATTTATGAAGCAGCTATCCCCGCAGTACCACAGATGCGATTGTATTAGTATTCCTCGTTTGTGCAGAGCAGGCTCCATTTGACTGAGGGCAGCCGGCATATTATTTTCATATTCAAAGCAGTTTTTCACGGCTGCATAGGCTTATTACTTCTGGAATATTTGATCTGATCAAGCCATAACTATCATGTAAATTCTGGTTGTGTGTAGCATTATCTCAAAGTTTTCAGTGCAAAGCAGCCACCTAGTTTGGCGTGAACAAACCACCAGACAAAATATTTGCAACAGGATGAGGCAATAAGGGATTGCTAAACGCGAAAAATAACAAAAGAGGACACCACAACAGGAAAGATGCAGATGATCGAGCGCTCGATCTTTCTGCGTCCCTGAGTCCTTCGTGGTGTCCTATTTCCCAGTTTTGCGGGTTCAGCAATCTATTATAACGTCTTGAGGGGCTAGTTAGTTCATTATACTAATTAGACTAATTTGTATTAGGTATGATTCCGAATTTGAAAACAAGCTAAAACGTCATCCCACATCGTAATGAAATGCCACAACGTTCTTTCCACGTGATGAGGTGAACGTTCCAAGAATAAGGGCTATTGCTTGCGTCAAGACAAACCGTTCGATTACTCACTAGAATCAACCGAAACCATGACACTTGTGTGCTCGACCGGATTCGCCTTGGTTTTCCTTCCTTCGACGCTACGCACACCACATGAGCCGTGCGGACATCCGGAACTGTGATCCCTTGAAAATGCATCAGATTTTTACAACGTCTATTTTAGGACTTCCCTCTCAACGTGTCACAACGGGAGGCGGTAGTTTCCACGTTGGCAGGCATTACAGTGCAAAGACAACTGAAAGTCGTATTTTGTTTGCAATGTCCAACCAAGCAGTATTAACAAGGACTATATAATTTTCTCGAGAGTACTGTACCGCACGCTACGCCAAAGGAAACTACAGAGCTGGGTGTTTGCACGCATGGCTTCTTTCTGTCCCCGTCATCATACTTTCGCACTCTTTTCTCCCTTTCCATTTATCCGGTGCAGAGTAGCTGGCCAAAGCACACACGCTGAAGCCACCCTGCCTATTTCTAATAAACTTTCTCTCTCTCTCTGTCTGCCTGTCGCTGCGCCTTTTTTTTTTGTGACGAGTCGCATATGTTATGAATTAACCCGTTTTGTAGTAACCGCAAAACATAGGTTAGTGCTCAGCATTTAGAAGACATCTGTGACGCTTTCCTTGAAAGATTTTCATGTTTTCCAAGCCTAGACATTTCTATGGTAGGAGACGTGAGCGCCGAGTCGCGATGAATAAAGACAGGAATATAACTTTATAAAACCAGCGGAAATGCCTGTGAGCACAGCGGACTGCTATTGCTATCCGAACCCAGAAATCTCGTAGTAGGCATGCTCCAATGAGCTGCCGTCGCGGCCGCTCTCTCGTCAACTTCATAGGGTACTTGCTGTTGCTTTAGATTACATACATGGCGAGGGATGTCGAACGTCTTTCTTTTTATCAGAACATGAGCTTAATGCTGGGTCCGCAATGGGGGAAGCTTTGCTCCACACTGATTACTACGATCACAGTCAGGTTATCGATGACAGGGAAAGTAATTACGAGGAGTATATTATGTTCGTTGTATTCCGACGAGCCGCGCTTGAGCAGGAGCGAACGCAGCGCCGACGAAGTCTCGCATATTGAAACGTACATGCAGCTGATATGCGAGCACATTGCCAGGGAACGAACAGTTGCCCAATCTCATTCGACTGCTACGAGTTTCATCTAGCTGAGCAGCGCTATAGGATTCGCCATCGCACCCGTAGCTGGTGTGTGTCAAGTCTATGCAATGCTATTACGGAATCTTGCTCTAATACGCCGTGAATGTTTGAACGCACTGCTCCTCATTCTGGCTTGCTGTCGGCCACCAAGATGTGCACTAGCAGTCTGCGGCGCACATGACTTCGGTGTGCATTTGTAAATCAAGCTTGCACCCTGGGAATGTTTAACATATTAAACAAGTTTTATATCGTGCATATACAGCTCCGCGCTCCGGTCGCTTAGCAGTTTCTTCCGAGCGCTGCGCAATATCTGCACTGAAAAATATTAGTCTACGAGCCTGTATGAGCCCCTCCTTGCGTTAAGTGCATTCGGAGTGCCAACAAATGCAACGTCGAGTACGCTATAAAGTAATGATGGAAGTCGTGAGACGAAGGCTGTTTCCCACGTAATTGCTTCGCCGTCTTTTTTTATTGCCTCTAGTGCTTAATGTAGCAAGCGCGCTAAATTATTAGAGTGAACTGGCAGTGCCTGGTGGCCAGAATATCTTCCAATGAAGTTGGAAGTGCTGCCCCAGTTGCGTAGATATGTAGCTTCAGATTTTCGGGTGACGTGACTAATCTGCGAGAATGTTTGGGAGGAAATTCACTGCAGAGAAGTTCCAAAGAGTCACTTAATAGTATTTCATTAACTGCCTACGAACGCATGCTGAATGTGTTCGCAAATTTGTGCACGAACTTAACCAAGGGTTAGTTTGCGGAGCTCCCCGTTTCTAGTATTCGCTACTGTGCCACATTTTATAGGGAAGCTTTATTTGCCACTTCCTCAGGATTTCACGCAGGTCAGTGGCTCCTTAGCACATACATACATACATACATACATACATACATACATACATACATACATACATACATACATACATACATACATACATACATACATACATACATACATACATACATACATACATACATACATACATACATACATACATACATACATACATACGTACGTACGTACATACATACATACATGCATACATACATACTCCTTCAGTCACTGTTTATGTTCGTATTTTGTACCGATCCCGTATACGGATGTGCCACTCGATGCCGAGGGTTTTATGCATTTATATATGTGCATAATCCCGTCAACAATATTATTACATATGAAAATCCTATGCCCCCGCTCACAAGCAGAGTGCTAAACACCAAACTTTATTTCTGTGAACCATGTGGATGCATGTATTGTTTGTACGAAAGAAACAAAAAAATGGACCCTTTATGAATCCTTTGAATAGTTTCGCGGTGATGGAATACAAACCCTCTTTAAGGGAAGATTTAAAGCCGACATGAAGGACCGTGCACATCAGGAAAATTCCGTCTTTGCAAAAATTTAGAGCTAAACGCGCGTTTTGGTGGTCGTTGAATGCGCCTTCTATGGGTCTGTTCCAGACGCTGACCAACGATACAAAGACGTTGATCGGCGCTGTGCAGATTCCACTCGACTGCACTATTGCAGGGAAGGCCGCAGCCTTGGAGTTTACTAGAGCAAAGCTGTGTGCTTGCGCATAACTTCAACGACTTTCCAGGATATTCTTCGTGAATTTAGTCCCTTCTTATGAAGCATCAACCTTAGCCATTATCCGTGTGACCAATATATCGTAGGTGAAAACAGGTGACGAGGCTGCCAATATCCGATACAGCCGCTACCTCGCGTACTGAAACTTCCCGTCATTGTCACTTCTTCATACAGGACGGGAAGGTGCACTTCGGATTGCTGGGACGGAGAGACGGACTTAGAGTTGACGTGGACACCAAAAGGCTGATGGGAACGTGCTGAAGGTGCGGAATACTGTGCTAAGAAGGCACTATGAGAACTCACTATAACTCGAAAACGACACCTGTGGCCGCTGTTCGGGCAGGTACAGAAGATTCCTCGGCACCATCCGCGAAATTTGGCGAATATGCGCCCTCAGCGTGTCCGTTATTGCGTATGGCATGAGGAATAACCTTGAGCCAACATGACGTTTCGAGCGGTTGAGGCGCTTCGCGGTATGCCGAAGCAAATGAGTATTGCCTATGCTCCTACGTTCTGAAAACCTCGCTCGGATAAATGGCTTGCAAGTTTTAGAAATTGTGGGAGAGCTGCAGAGCAGTCATAAATTAAAACACCCTTCTTATAGCTCTAGTACGGAGCGTAATGATGGTGCACGACTTCTTGCAGCGATGAATGTCACTATTTGGAAAATAGACGCGAGTTGAGTTTTCAGATTAGAAACGTGAGAACTCCATAAGCGCTCTTCATGACCAGTGACCCTTCAGAAAGGATGTCGTCGTTTGTAACAGATTTAACACATATGCATGACCGTACTACCAAGATTTGTAGCCGTCTTCCTAGCTTGGTAAGCTACCATGTTAACGCCACTTAGGGTCCACTGGAGTTAGCTAACCTCCAACAGCGCAGCCGCAAGCGCCGCAGGAGCCTGTGACTCGAAAGATCGACGAATGCGCGTTGCCTACGAGCGTGAAAATTGCCCGTTAAAATTCTCCAGCATTTGCACTTCTGCGTAATCGAATAACCGAACGCGGTATTTCGCAACATGCTTTCAAGACGATTGCAAATTTCTAGAAAAGTGCTTCGACACACCGTCTCGAGGATCCCGCAATTAGAGATCATGACGTCCCTGCCCCAATGCCAGCCAGACTTTTCCCTCTAGATCGATTGGCTACACTCGTCGTCGCATGGCCAGCTCAATCTCTGAACCCTCGAGATACCTCGTGCTTTCGAGCTTCCTAAAATAAGTCTCCTAGCGCAGCGCATTCGCTCGCATCCTTCTTGCAGTAGCTACGAATTCCTTTTTTGCGACTGTCACGGCCGCGTCGCAGCATTCATCTTCGCCTTTTAACTTACTACTGTGCGCAATGTGTAATTAAGGTTCAGAATTTTACCACCCCATTGCCTAATGCGTTTCGCAATTGAGGTCGACGCAATTGAGGCCTTTAGTATGTTTCGAAACCGTAACGCATTTCTCTCCCTTTCTCTTCCACTGTTCAGGCCATGGAGGAAGGAAAACTCAGGAGAGGCCCTATCGTATCCCAATGCATTGCGAAAAGTGTGGCGGAAGTGACGTCAGATTTATGGGGCAAACAAACCGGTATGGGGCAAACAAAACAGCAGACGCCCCGCGGCGTGCTCTCCGCGGTGGTTCGCTTCTGCTCAGATTTGTAGTCCCGGCGTAAACTTGGCGCGTATTGTGCGGTTTGCACGTAGTAAATCGTTGCAAGCAAGACGTTTACCAGGCTGTTTGTGCGTGGCAGGCCCGAGCGAGCGTTTTTGTGCTGCAGAAAGTACCGGTACGTGCCGTAATCAAAAACATTCAGCCCCTGCATCATTGTATTCGAACTCACCTAGCAGTGACTTACGCGTTCTACTGGGCGTTAGATCTCTCTTTTCCGTTCTCGTAGCCCGATTGCCCGATTAGCGGTTGCGGCGCAACGCCAACCTATAGTTGACGTAACTTCACGTCGAAAAGAGGACACCGCTGAATTGTATAGGCGATCGTGCACGTAAAGTTTGTAATTCCAGTGCGCACACAACACAAGCACGCAGCGAGCGCACACCGAACAATACATACATCACGTAGTCCGATAATAACAACAAAAGTTTATTGCCCTTTCGTTGAACGACACAGCCTCTAAAACGTACGATGCCTTCAGCGCATGTTATGTACGGCGCGTCAGACGCCAAAAACAAAAGTTCACAAGAGTTCTGAGTTGACAGAATGAGTAACAAGCAACAGAGCGCACATCCGAGAGCTTCGCACGCAAATACCATGCCTTAGTGATGAGCAATGAAGCGAACGTATACGTACACATGAAAAGTGACACCCGGTACTGTCCGCGTGCACGCGATTTGCACCGGGTATACGCAACAGCTGGGCATTGCGTAGCTTTCCTAAAGAACACACACAAAGAGCAGCCATGCGTGAATCGACTACACCGCTCGCACGGCAAAAAACAAACAAACAAACAAAAAGGCTGCAAAATTTCGCGATGCGCGCATGCGCTTGCAAACATCGAGACGGAAGTCGCGAAATGTTTCGCTGCGCCTTCGCTAGGAGGCAATGCGGGTGTTTGCGATGTGGAGGCTTCACGAATGTGACGTCAGGGCCTCTCCTTAGTTTTTCCTTCCTCCATGGTTCAGGCGTTTGAAGTGCACAACATATTCGTCGTCAGCACGCCTTCGGTAGCTCTGTTCGATATATCAAATGCCAAAACTCACCTTAACGACTTGATCGAGTCGTACGTAGTTTAAAAGGCAGTCTAAGTGAATTTGGGAGCATAATTAGAAGCCAAGCGTACTTTCACGGAGAGGCTGCTATCTTACTGCTTCTCGCTTCTATGGTGTACGTATGTAGACTTGTCGCGTGTAGCGCTGTATGAACTTGCCACGTGTGTCTTATAGAAAGCGTCACGTTTAGCAAAATATGCTTGCCGGAAGAAAGAGTCACTTTTCTTCCGATTAGACTTAAGCACGATTTCAAGTAGGTTTGAGATTCGAAGGTAAATGCCGAATGCGAGCATTCCTAGCAAATAGAGTATATTTATGCAGTTAAAGATGGGGTGAGATTAACACATATTGCGGCCGACATTCGACCACAGTTTATAAAACAGACTGCCGAAATTAAGGCGAATTATCGCGGGGCGAAGCGCTGCCCGAAACACTAGGACTGAAACATCTGATACAGTATCAGCCGCAAGTTCTTCCGGACCAGCATCGGAGCGATTTAGGTCTTGTTTTAGTGAATAATATTAGCTCACCTTGCACTAAGTCGCGCAAAGCTGGTTCCAAGCAGAGCTGGAGCGCATTCAGCTGGTCCTGTCTTGGCTGGGACTTTAGCATGTCAGATCTCTCCTTGCCACCCCTTGCTATGCTGTTCTATACCCATGACTGCTCTCGCCAGAGAATTTCTCTCTTTCTGTATCTTTATTTTGCTTTCTTTCTCTCTTTCTTTCTCTTTCTGTGCACTCGGTCTCTCGTCCATCAGAGTTATTGCATTCTACGCCGCAGAAATGGGCGCACCCGTTCCGGGAGCGAGGCAGCAGGCGACAATGAAGACGAGAGCGCATAGCAGTTCATGAATATGATAATTTTCGATCTACGACACACGGTCAACCTCGAGCATAATAGCTCTGCTGTAAAGGTGCCATTTACCTATATTGCGCATACTGAAACGGGCGCAAAGGCGGTTCACTGAAAAAATTCCAGGCCTGCGCGGAAAGAGCAGCACAGTCACAACGAAAGCTGGAAGAAGGGCATTTCTAGAGCCCGTTGTAAACTGACTTGGGGCTACTAATACACAAGCAAGATACCCACTACACCATGATTCATATTTTTGTGAAGTTGGAAGCACTGACTACGCTACTACACGTCATTTTGCGGAGAAGCGAGGTACCCGATTCACATCTATAAGGCATTTTTATGTGCACTTTGTTGATGCGACGACTAAAGACGTTGAAGAATTACGCCACAGCCCTGTGTAATGGGTTGTAATCTTTAAACGACCAACTTGTTACGTATATAGCATTGTGTGACGCGCGGTCGCTATTTCACTCTCCCACCACGCTCTGTAACATACGTTAACGTGAGAAAGGGAGAGAGAGAAAGTGGGAAAGAACTTTATTGAGACCCTGAGGAAATGGATAATGGGGGCCATATGGGTTTCCTCGGCAACCAATACAAGTGCACTTGGGAGGAACCCACTACTTTATAAATCATCATATTTTTGTGAAGTAGGGAAGCAGCAACTATGCCATTATTCGTCATTCTGCGGAGAGAGAGATCAGTCCATCAGGTCAGGCATTGCCCGTCTCCCCTATCCGTCGAGAACCATGGTATCCGCCTAACACCTTTAAGGTTTATGTACACTTTGTTGATGATGTGCGTGATTACGATGAATTATGGCAAAGCGCTTTGTAATGCGTTGGAAGCAATCAACAACCCATTCGTTGCGCAATTCGCATTGTGTGACGCCTGGTTACGGGATTCACGTTGTGTGACGCCTGGTCGATGTTTTACTCTTCTACCACGTTACATTACATATGTTAACGTGGTTCGTTCCCGACATGAAACCTCTATGCGATCTTTTTGCAAAGCAGTTTCAAGCACCGGCATAGCTCTGAAATAGAACACTAGGCTCCCACGCAGAGGGCCCAGGTTCGAACCTCGTTCCATCCTAGATTATTGTGTTTTTTTTTTTTTTTCATTTCGAGCGATAGTGGCTACGGACACCGGCGGCGGCAGCGGACAACTACGGCGCCAAAAAACAGCCGTTGAAATGATCTCATAACAGCTTTCGCTGTAAAACAGCAAATAACTATTTTACAGCTATTTCCTGCACATAGCGGGCGGTCAAGGTTTGTCGAGTGGTTGGTTTTGAATCCGGTGTCTTTAGTGCTGGAGCCCGGTGTTCTTGTCGTTGGACATGGAATATCCATAGACAAGTTGAAGTTGCTGTTCTTAGAAGAGGAGATATAAAGAAAAAGGCATGCAGGTTAACCAAAAGTGCGTGCGGTTTCCTCCCATAGTCGGTAAAGAGAGAGAAAATGATGTAATGATGGAACGGAGAGAAAAGTAAGAGGGACGCTTTATATGATAACGCATATTGACACCACTGTTAGTCACTGAAATCAGCAAAGGTCGCTTTCCAAGCTTGGTGTATGTATTCGTGGCATCGCGCTAGGCGTTGGTTTGGAGCAACGTTACTAGAACAAACTCAGTTTCAAAGCTCCATATCTCCGCCAGCGGAGGAGGGTGGTCCGAACGGCGGTCGCGAGAACTAGCGGCGCTGCAGTTCCGTCTTGCGCCACTATCGGCGCGTCGTCTGCTGCCACGGCATAACGCTGCGGTCCGCCGCGCAGTTGCTCGCGGCAACTGCGCGGCAACTTTCTTATTGTACTGTTAGGTGGATACTTAGATGGATATGCATAAGGTCGTCTGTATGCATTGGCCCGCGTGCGTTCTTCATTGATTGGCTAAGAATCGATGTTCGGTCTATATTGCCACGGCCACTTCTTGTTTACTTTGATGTATTCGGGTTTGACCAGCAAGGACGGTTATCAATGCTCGACGCTGTCCGCGAAGCAGTGTTCGAGAAGCTTCGCGATTGGAGTAGATCGTTTTGGTAAGATTGCGCGCCGCACGCGAATGTTCCAGCTTTGTCGAGAGATAGCGCCGCCACCACGGATATCGCTGGAAAGTTCGATAGTGCCTGTATAAAAGCCAGGGGCGTAGCCAAGGGGGGGGGGGGTGTTGGGGGGTTCAAACGCCCCCCGAAATTTTTCAGTTTTGCTTGCGTATATATACACGCACACATACAAAGGCACGCACGAACAAACATAAAGTATGGTTGAACCCCCCCCCCCCCCCGAAAAAAATTTCGCTACGCCCCTGATAAAAGCCGACGCACTTTATCGCTTGTCAGTTGATCGACGGTCGGCGCTTGCTCACCGCTATGAGTGTATTGCTGTAGTTTGACTTTCAGTTTCCCGGCCACAAGTTCGGCCAAATAAAGTTTCATCTCGGACCTGCTGACTGCTGCCTTCGTCGACGTCACGACCCTGTGACAATATTTGAGCTGTCTACATTGCGCTTAACTTCCAAGCATAGGAGTTTCTAAGCGAATGAGGGTTTTCAGCGCATTTTTATAACTACCACTACAATTTTAGCCGCTGCCGTCTTATCTAGACTAAGAACAACACAACACGCTTGTAAAAGCTTTAAAGTGTACAAAGAAGCGTACTTACTCGAGATACAAGAACGTTCTAGAAAAACTGTACTCATGTTGTCTACAATTTATTGAAAAACACTTTCTCGAAAAACATCACCAATGCTTTACAATGTTTACAAGACACGTTTTCGCGACGGTTAAAGGGATACTGACCCAAAATCGGAAAATTTTACGAGAAATCGGTAAATCAAATCTCAGTGTGCGATTACATCGAATAGATGTCGTCTCTGAGCAATTTTTTCAGCGGATAGTTGTATTTTCGGTGTCTCATCTTTCTACGTCGCATTCTTATACGGTGCCTTAAACAATTCGAAAATATCGGCCGTGATGTGAGCACCGAGCAGTTATTCGCGCGTACTTTGTCGCTAGAAGAGTCGTCAGTATTCAACATCAGTTTTTCAACTTCACCGAGCAGATGTTCCATGCCCGCAGCACTGTACGACAGCCGTTTACGTTTCGTGCTGTAGCCGTTCATTACGCCAACTGCTCGTCAACTACAATTATCTTTTGCACAAGTAAGTCCCCGTTCCCGAAGCAAAGTGTGGGATTGGGCTAGTTGGTATTCCATTATTAAACTCCTCAGCGCAAAAATTTGACACGGTACACATAGAAAAGACGAGGACCAGCGCTGGTCCTCATCTTTTCTATGTGTACCGTGTCAAATTTTTGCGCTGAGCAGCCCGTTCCCGAGCCGGCGAGTGTAAAATATTCCGCACATCTTGTTCGATACCTCGTCGTAAAACCTCTCGAAAATCCACTGCTTTGAAGGCATAGCGAGAGCTGACAACTGATCGAATGTCAGTGTGATGCAACTCTCAGTCTCGCTAGCGTATATAGGTAATCGCCTGCCTTTCGTTTTGCTGTTCTATTTCTGGCGGCTCCTCCAAACTGGGCACTGGGCTTTCGCGGGACGCCGTGCGGTTTGGGGGGGATTTGCGCCTAAACCCCGAATATTTTGGCTTTGAAAAGTGGGGTGGAAGTGCTGGGAACAAGCGCGGCAGGGCAACGGGCGCGAGTTAACCACTTTCCACGTGGGATCAAAACTTCTTGTCCCGCAACGACACGACGATAGTGCGTTACGATGTCGTCACTCTCAAAATGAACGCCACAGACCTTGCATTTCGCAGTAACCTTCCTATCTTTGCGATGCAAAGCTTGAATGGTGTAGGGTCTTTTGGAGGTCCGAAGAAGTGTCGTGAAGCGGAGTCGTCGTTGCGGTAGCCGATCTTGCAGACCGGCGCAAAGCAAGTCGGCATACCGCACCGTGAATCTGTTCGCCCTCGTTACGCATCGTACATCACGCACGTGTCTTTGTACCAGACGCTAAGCCTGGTCAAGAACAGTCGCAAAAATGACGAGCGAACAAAACGCAGACGTCGCTGTAATCCACGTGCGCGCGTACATCGGCGGCGCCGATCACAACAAGCGCCAGCCGCGGGAGCTAGACTAGTGCCTCGATGCGCGCGCCCCCGCTTAGAGTGGTGTCAGCTTTTGAAAGGGCAGATGCCGCCTCCTCGGCTTTGGCGGCAGCGTGGCCGCCATTTTGAATCCCGCGCCCGGTCACTTGTGCGTGGCGCGCGTGCTGTTTTTAGGTCGGTGCTCGTTTCCCTCCAGTTTTATGCAATCGCTACCGTCAACATGACCGGGTGTTGCGTGCCGCAGTGCACCAATCATTCCAGAAACGCTGGGACCTGTATCGTTTTAGAAGATACGAGGTTTCTTTGGACAGTAAAAATCAAACGTTACAAGCGGCATCTGAAGAACACATTATGCACTTGCAGCGTAAGTTTCTGGCCGGTATTTCGAATGCACATGCAAGGATAAATTCTGCCGGTGTTAACCTTGCGTAATAAATGGACAGACTAATATCGGCTACATGCTTAAAATGCTTTGGTTCACATGTGCATGAATCCTGCATTTTTCTTCGCAAACATTCTTTACTGCACTTGGTTGGTCCTGTATCTGTCTTTGATTTTTGCTTTCGCTATTTTTGTGATTTAAAATGTGTCGTGGAATATATTATGCGTGTTTGTCTGCAGATCAGATCCTTCTTTATTCCTAATAACAATTATTTGTGAAAATTTACGTCCCAAGAACCCCGATATGATTATGAGAGGCGCCGTATATAGTGGAAATCTCCCGAAATTTTGACCATCTGTTGTACTTCAACGAACACCTAAATCTAAGTACGCGGGACTCTGTCATTTCACCTCCATCGAAATGTGGCCGCTGCGGCCGGGATTCCATCCCGCAACCTTCGGGTCACCAGTCAAGCACCATAACTAAAACCACGCCGGGTTCTTGTTTTTTATATTCCTTTCCGTGTTTCAAGTACGCCTTCTGTGCTGGTCTGATGACCACGTATGTATGTGTGCAGTTAAATGTTTTTTATCCTTTCCTGTTTCTGTGTTTCAAGGTTACATTTTCGTCCTGTCTTAAATAATTACGCAGTGCATGTTTTTTTATTCATTTACGATCACTGTGAATCGACCAGTGACAGTTGTGTTTTGTTGTGTAATTTGCGTTTTATTTGTGTAATTGCTTGCGTCAGCGCAGCTTTAATGCACACAAATAAATGGCCTGTACACTGGATATTAACGCGCACGCACGCACGCACGCACGCACGCACGCACGCACACACACACACACACACACACACACACACACACACACACACATTCACAAGTTCAATACACTCCAGCCAGCAGGCATTAACGTTTCTAAGGGGGCTCTCGAATCTATTCGATATGGTACATACGCAACGAAAACGAATGAGAGTTAATCCCTTCTTCTAAGCTTTCGAAAATACTATTGTTAAAATGCCACGTGCTTCCATTGACAATCATTCAGTGAAACGTACACCCTCCCGTCCTCCCCCCCCCCTTTTTTTTTCCCGTTCCTTATGACTCACCCAATCGTCGCGGTGGCCTCTTCCCCCCACCCCTTTTCCCCTCTTTTGAAGAGGGCACGAAGCACATACACACGATAGCTAAGGAAATCAGTTCCAGCCTTGAAGAAGACAAGTCCACTTGTCGAAACGTTGGCTCGAGCATCCACCCCCTGTTTTACGGATTTTTTCAACACACCCATTCAGTATTTTATTTCTTTGAGCAAGCATAATTTATTTATTCATAATGTAAGCCCTGAAGGCTCATACAGGGATGCGCATACAAACAGTTCTCGCGAAGCGTCTATACAAAGAAGACGCATGAAATCAAGACGGGGATGGTGGTGGTGAAAAACATTTATTATAAAAGAAAAAAAAGAAAGAGAGTTTGTGGGCCAAAGCATGACCCCGCTACATGGTCGGCGTCCCTAGTCCGGGACACCGCATGACGAGGCCCCGTCTCGCGCCCGTCGCACCAGAGCCCGTTGCGACTCCAGTGAGGAGCAGGTGAGGAGGGCAGTCTCCCATGCCTCTCGTGAAGGGGTAGGGGAAGGGGGCAGGTGGGGATTTTTAGTACATGCCCACACCATGTGGAAGATATCACAGGTCTCCCCACAGTGTGGGCACCGCCCATCCGTGTTCGGATCATAGTGTTTTAATATTGCAGGACAGAGTAGAGTACCTGTCTGCAGGCGCCTTAGAGTGCGCTCATCCGCCTTACTCAGCCCCTTTGCAGGAGCCGGGAAAACGCGGTGAGTGTCGCGATAATACGCGAGAATTTCTTTGAACCGCAGCAGCGGCGTATTGGCCTCCGAGTCATAAGAGCCAGGGTGAGGAGCCCGGTGGGTAAGCGCTCGGGCGGCCGCGTCAGCGGCCTCATTACCTCGTAAGCCCTGATGGCCAGGAGCCCATATAATTCGTTTTGGGGTCGGATCAATGGCAGCCCGTTTTAGAATTTGGCCGGCTAAGGGGGATATCTCCCCTGCCAAGTAGTGAGCACATGCTTTTCGGGAGTCCGTGATGATGACTTTCGAATTGGGATCTGCGGCAGCAAGCGCTATCACTACTTCCTCAGCTCGCTCTGAATTTTGTGCTCGGAAGGAGAGCCCATTGACGTGTTTTTTCTGGTGAATTACAGAGGCCGTGTAAAATCCCTTGGGCGAAGGCCCTGCTATGTCCACGTAGAATACACCAGGTCGGGAGCCGTGTTGTCTTTCAAGCGTCCGAGCCCGCGCTTGTCGTCTGCTTTCGTGCGTGTGCCTATCCATGTTACTGGGGAGCGGAGAGACCGAGAGCATATGGCGCCACAGTTCCGGAATACGCTCCGCCTCCTCTGCAGGGCAAACGTGTTGGATGTGTAATCGGTTTAGCAGGCGGCGCCCGGGGGCCGTCTGCATGTGTCCGGTGTTCCCATCAGAGAGGTGGAGGAGCTTCGGATTCTGGGCCTGTTCATTCACCACAGACTCAGACCGGACTCCACTATTGCGAAACTTCGGAGAGTAGGCGAACAGGTAGGGCGCATGATCCACCGCGTTTCCAACAAGCGGGGCGGTCTGCGGGGCAGGGACGCGCTTCGGCTCGCCCACGCCTTCGTGACTAGCCGGATACTCTATGCCGTCCCATACCTTCGCACTAACAAGCACGAAGACGACAGAATAGATGCCATCATCCGTAAGGCGACTAAGCGAGCTCTGGATCTCCCTGTGGCCACCTCCAACGCCAAACTCAGAGCGTTAGGTGTGCTCAACTCTTACCAGGAGTTGCGGGAGGCCCACCTTGTGAATCAAAGACGGGGAAGCATTATGTACAGTAGACACGCTTGTCAGTAAAAAAATACAACAAAGTCAAGTTGTACAATGAGTACGTCATGGAAAACCAGTTAATGAAATAAAAACTCACAGGCTCCCTTATGCGTTCGCATAAGACGGCTCGAAAGCGAAAGCCATCTTCTTCTCAGTTTTTTGCGCCCAAAGCGCGGTTTTGCATTGCCTCCAAGATCGGAGGCACCTCACCTGGTTGTGCACTGCCTCCGTGATCTGCCCACTTTTGACCAAGCTACGATGTCATGTGATAACGTCATCATATACGTCACGTCAAAATTTGTGAAGCCGTGATGACGTCATATGGTGACGTCATCACGTGACGATAATTTTTTGCATCCCTCGTCCCCGACGTCGCGGTATGCTGACGCCGTAGACGCGGGACGCCGACGGTCAAATTTCGCGTTTGATGAGGCATTTAAGGCTTTCGCCTTAAAAAATACGTCCTCGACTGCTGACCCGAAAGTCACGGGTTCGATCCCGGCCGCGGCGGTCGCATTTAGGTGGAGGCGAAATGCTAGAGGCCCGTGTACTGTGCGATGTCAGTGCAGGTTAATGAACACCAGTTGGTCAAAATTCATGCAGCCCTCCACTACGGCGTGCCTCATAATCATATCATGGTTCTGGCAAGTAAAACCCCAGATTTTATTATTAATAAACGAGACAAATAAACGACGCCGTGCATCTGCCGCACAAAGTGTAAAACAAGGGCGTAGCGAGAAATTTTTTTCGGGGGGGGGGGGGTTCAACCATACTTTATGTATGTTCGTGCGTTCGTTTGTATGAGTGCGTGTATATATTGTCACGTGGTCGTGACGTCGACGAACACAGCAGTCGGCGTTTGTAGGATGAAACTGTTTATTTGGCCAAACTTGTGGCCGGAAAATGAGAACTAGACCTACAGCAATGCACGCTGTACAATGATAGCGGCGAACAGGGCGTCGTCCGTCGATCAACTCGTCCGTCGATCAATCAAGCGCGTCGGCATTTAAACATGTGCCGTCGAATATTCCAGCGTTATCGCTGGCTGTCGTGCAAATTCTAGAATAAGCTCGAGTGTGCGCGTCTTGCGCGCAATCTTAACAAAACGATCTACAATGATCGCGAAGGTTCTCGAACAACGAGGCGCGGTTCGCGCTGAGCGTTGCTGACAGTCTTTATAGCCGAAAACCGAATACAGCAAAAGTGACAAAGACGCGCACGTGGCAATATGCGCAAGCAAAATTGAAATATTTCGGGGGGCGGGGGGGGGGGCGGTTTCTTAACTCCCCAACCCCCCCCCCCTTCGCTACGCCCCTGTGTAAAACAGTATTGGAAACACTCAATAATTTGGGCATGCGAGAAAACCTGCAGATACAGAGAAAGAAACTGCAGATACCCAAAAAGAAGGAAAAACGCACTGATTCTGCGCGCATGCAAAGTTTTACGGCATACTACTGAACAACGTATTCATCGTTTTGATATACTCAAGGTGCAACTCGAGTGCCGATACAGTAGCGGCTACAGATTGTGAGCAAGAAATGACAGCAATAATAATGATAAAGAAGCTTTCGTTTCATTTTAGCAGGATATTCGCACCATACTGCCCCTCGGCCCTTTATTCTGTGTACAATACTTATGATGCCATTTATAATGAACGAGTAAATTGTTTGCAAACTTAGCAAAATCAGCCACCTTAATCGCGCTTAGGTAGCTTCGCAACACTTGTGTGTGTTCAGATACATATACTGCTGCTGCTGACAAGTATACAAATACTTTAAACGATTATTTGTGTATTTGGAATGCAGAGCTTACGAGAAAATTAAGGCTTTAGAGTTTCTCGTTTCCGGCGTAAGGAAGAGGATTCGTTTTCAACGTAACAGTCTATGTCTACATCTAGCGCATAAGACATGCACAGGCCGTCAGCTTACATGAAAAACATGCTTCCTTAATAAACATTGAGGCAAGAACAGCAATAAAAGCTGCCCAAGCTTCAAAAAAGAAAAGAAAAAGAGCAAGCGCACTAGCGTGCACTTATTTCCGGACGTATCCGCGCACCGCAAGCGCTTTGTGTAGCGCGTTTTGCATGCTGCCGAGCTGCGGCGGGATTCGCAATGGCGGCCGTCGTAGCAGACGACGCGCCTGTCCTCACCCTCAGCGGAGCGCGCGGGCATCAAGGCACCCTAGAGCTAGACGTGACTGCAGCGCCACTAGTTCTCACGACCGCCACGCGGACCGCCTCTCCGGCGGAGCTTTTAAACTGAGTTTGTTCTAGTAACGTTGGTTTGGAGTGCATACAAAGTCTACGAAGACATGGGTGAGCATTTTGCGGCGGATTCCGCGCACCGAACAGTTACCTGAACGTAGGGGTAGGTGACTACCAATAAGCACAATGCGAGCACTCTTCGACAAAATGACAAATCCATCAGCTCAAAGTGGTCTGCACGCTCTGGGTACCTTGGAGGCAATCCTTGCAATAATTCATTAACATCATGGAGTTAATATAATCGTAGTCCAACCATTCTCTGAAACAATGCGCAGTTTGAGACCTTTGGGTATGCGCTGTGAACGCTGCTGTGCATGCGAGCGTGTTCTTTGTCTTCTGTCTGCTTCTTCTTTTCTCTTTTCTTTTTCTCCCCTTACCCTCCACCTGTGTAGGGTAGCAAACCGGGCGCAACCTGCTTCACATCCTTCCCTTTCCTTTGCATTTCTCTGACTTTCTTTTATCCGACTGCCTAAGTAAAACTGATAGATCAAGATGGCTGCCAATTTGTGAAACGTTCCGACGTAAGCACGAAATACGAGATATGGTAGCATCTAATATTTGCTTGCAAATTGACGCTACATTTGTTTAAAATGATTTCAATGGGTACACTCAAAGTCTGACAGCAGTAGAAGCAGGCCGTTTACTACCTGGCCGACACCTTAGGCACGTGGCGTGGCCATCCTAATAAAAAAAACATATAAAGAGCGGCTATCACTGGCTGCATTATGAAGGCAGCCTGCTGGTCTTCCTGTGGTGATTCAGGTGGAATAGTTATTAAGTTCAATGATGCAGTGTCTTGGTAGTGAAGACATTATTGGCACCCTCAGAGCGCAATCAGAGTGCAAACAACGCAATCAAACTTCGAGGGAATTGGGGAGGTCTTTTACATTGACAAGTTAAAAAAAATGTGTTGCCTCTGCCAATCCCTCTGCTGCCTTGCTTGAGAAAGAAATGCCGCTCTTGTCATCTGTACATTAAGGCATGCGATCACGAGCTGTGCCAAAATTGCTTTAAAAAAATAAACGCATTGATAGAATGCGCTCGTCCTTGTGTATCTCTTCTTTATCTCCGGGTATTTACGCGGATCCGTTAAGATACCACCAACAGCCACCACCTCCACAGACTGCTTTTCCTTGTCTTGTTTGTCCCTGACATGGAGTCTGGTGTGCCTGGGTGGCATAGCAGGTGAAGACGGTTGTGCGAGTAGCGCATAGTTGACACTATAGAATATTCTTTGGCGAACGTCTGCAATGAAAGCGTCGTGGGTGCTTTTTTCTGACGACGTTGGCAAAATCTCAGTAAGACGTGTGGTCCCTCACTGTCTGCTTTCCTATGGCGACTTTTTGTTGGATGAGGCGACACTTCATCGAAGAGACATGTAACAAGCCCGCACATAATTACGTAACAAGACCGCACATAATAAGCAGACGATGCTCTTCATGTCGCCATTTCTAACTTCTTCTTTATTCTCCCCAGTCCCCCTGGCCTGAATTCTCTTGTCTTCTTCTTCAACTGCTTGAGCTTGCTCCACTCCCCCCACCCTTGTTTTCATCCCTCCTGGGATGATATTTGAAAACATTAGCTATAGACGCCGATTCAACGGCTCCATTGGGACCTATATACCAGATCGTCTTTAAATGTCCCTGCTGGCTTGCTGTCTTGACAACAGAAAATGGCCCTGTGTGATTCGCACCCGAGTTCGGCAATCCTTTTCTCACCAGCACGAAGTCTCCCACCTCTATTCCTGGGTCCATCGCATTCTGTTTTTTGTCGAAGTTCCTTTTCATCCTCTCCCGATACTTCACTTCGCTCTCTTCAGTTCTTCTCTCTTCTGTCAGGCGGATCATCGCTTCAACTCCTAAGGTCGTGTCAGCCGGCAAATATGTTGGTTTTCCCGTAGCAGCAAACAGCGGTGTGCATCCCAGAGCTGTTGTATAGGACCGGTTATGATGCGCTACTGCAGCGTCAAGGCAGCATTTCCATCCCCCTGGGAAGTCCGGATACATACTTAGATACTGTTTGATATCTCGAATAGCTCGCTCCGCTAGCCCATTAGCTGATGGATGATACGGCGCAGTAAACCTGAGCGTAACTCCTCGCCGCTTTGCCCATTCATTGAGTTGGTGACTCCGGAAGGCTGGTCCATTGTCTGTTACCAATACCTTCACGTTCTCAAACATCTTGCGGTTTAGAAAAGAGATCACACTGTTGGTGTCCTGCTTTCCAGCTTTTGCTGCCACCATCCTTGTGCACTCATCGACGCACAACAGGAAGGCTCGAGTTTTTTTCACATTCTCAGATTTTTTTCGAAGTTCCGCGAAGTCCATGTGAATCACCTCAAACGGTGTAGTAGAGTGCCTTGGTAATACCATCTGTTGAGTCGGCTGTTTAAACTTTACCTTGTTGATCTGGCATTCGTGACATGATTGCACATATCTTTTTGTGTCTTCTTTCATGCCGGGCCATGTGAACCGTTTGGTCAGCTTCATGTAGGTCCGCCAGAAACCATCGTGACCACCTGAATGACAACTTGTGTGATAAAGATCCAGAATTTTCGGAATTAGTGTAGGAGGCACTGCGATTCTTCCGGTTTGTGTGAGTTGTAAAGCTTCAGTTCCTTCCCAAAGTTTGGCTGCACTTATTGTTTGCCATTGTACATCAACAAGCCTTATGACCCCCAGTCTGGACATTGCATCGGCGTCTTTCATTGAAGCTCCCGGGCGATGGTTCACCTCAAAGTCGAACTGTTGTAGCTCGCTGACCCACCGTGCGACTTTTCCTTTCAGCTCTGCCATTTTCAAAAGGTGGGTAAGTGCCTCGTGGTCAGTGTATAATTTGAATTTTCGACTTTCCAGGTCAGAGCGGAAGTACCGAACAGCCTTTAGAACGGCCAGTGTTTCTTTCTCCGTTGTTGTATAGTTCACTTCCGCTTTGTTAAAAGTGTAGCTGTGGTAACCAATCACGCGGAGCTGGCGATTACTTGGCTGGCGTTCATCTCGCTGGTAAAGTATTGCTCCCGTTCCGTAATGTGATGCATCCGTGTTGACCTCGAACGGAAGATCAAAGTCTGGTAGTGTGAGGACTGGATCAGACGATATAACTCGTACTAACTCTTTGTAGGCCGTTTCGCAGTCATCTGTCCAAAGGAATGGTACATCTTTTTGCATCAGTCTTGTCAAACACCTCGTTTTAAGAGCATAATCTTGGATAAATGCCCCAAAAGGACCGGCCAGCCCCAAAAACACACGCAATGAGTGGACATCAAAGGGCTTCGCCAGTTTTGCGATGCGTGCCACTGATTCCTCCTTGGTGTTTTTCGTAGTGCCGTCCAGCACTCTACCCAAAAAAGTCACCTTGGTTTTAAAAAATTCGCTCTTCTTAAAGTTGACTTTGAGGTCGGCTTCTGACAAAGCTGTGAGGACCTGTGCTACATGCTGTTGATGGAGAACTTCGCTTTTAGAATAGACGATGATATCATCCACGTAGACATGGCAAAAGCTTCCAATGAAAGGGTGTAGAACCGTATTCATCATTTTCTGGAACCAGCTAGGCGAGTTCTTCCATCCGAAAGGCAGCCGGTTGTACTCATAAATGTCGAATGGTGTTATAAAAGCGGTGTACTGCTTTGTATCCTCTTGAAGAGGTACTTGCCAGAAGCCTTTACAGAGGTCTATCCTGGAAAACCAGGAACATCCGTCTGTCTCGTCTATAATTCCATCTATTCTGGGCATAGGAAAGGGAATAAGATGCGTCTGGCTGTTAATGGCTCTGTAGTCCGTGCAAAGTCGAAGGCTCCCGTCCTCCTTGGGCGCTATGGTTATCGGCGATGCGTATGGCGATACGGACTGACGGATAATGCCTGCATCCAGCATCTTCCCAAGCTCTTCCTTCAGCCATGCTTTCTTTTCCCTGGTGAGGTTTTATGGTTTCCTCCGTACAACCGTCGTGTCGTGCAGTTTGAATGGAACTTCAAACTTTGTTGTACCTGGAGGATAGCCTCCTCTTCAGAATAATTCTGGATATTTTGCAGGGATGTCGTCGGATTTTGTCACAATGCGAATTTTGTCTCTCTTTCTCACTGGTTGCACATCTTGGCTCACTGACACAGTGTCATCCCAGTGAATGTTGAGCTTCAGCAATTTCATGTCTGGACGAGAGAGTAGAAAGTCATACTCGATGCCTTCTATCACCAGTGCCAGTATTTCTACAGATTGTGACTGGTATTTCAGACGTATCCGTACCCATTCGCAGTGTTCTTTTTCACGGCCATCATAGCCCCTTACAATGACAGTTCTGCCTCTGAATATGTCCTCGGGTTTTGCTTTGCTTCTTTTCATAACTGAAACTGAAGCTCCGCTGTCTACAAGTGCTCGCATAGCTCGACCGTTCACTTCAAGTTGTATGTGCAGTAAACTCGATGACACAAGTTGGACGGTCTCATGCGTTGTATGTATGAGTTTAGAATTATTTTGCTCTCCAATGTTGCATTCATCTTTCGAGGCCCTATTCTTCTGTACGAGTGTTGCGCTTCCACTAAAGTCAGAGGTGACGTCTCCAAAATCCGACGGGTACTTTTCACCCAAGTGGCTAACGCTTGTCGTCTCTGAAATATTTTGTTTACTTTTGAAGCCTCTTTCAGCCCAGGGACGCGATAATAGCTTGAGTAGTAGGAGAAGCGTTTCGGGCGTTTTCGGACAGTGTATTAAAACCTGTTGTTGCAAATCTATAGGTAAGCCGTGAATGATGAGAGCAAGAAGTGACGAGGTCGACAATCCAGGTTCAGCTATGCGAAGAAGTCGCTGTTTTTCAAGAAAATACTCTAGTGGCGTTCCGGACTCAAAGCGGCAGAATATTGCCTCATGCCACCGCTCAAAGGGATTCCTGTTGAAAGTTGCAAGGAAACTTTCTTTCCATTTACACCAAGGTTCAGGCTCCTGTTTGCAAAATCTCCACTCGTGCCACTTTCTTGGTATCCCGTGAAGGAACTGTCGCATATTCATCACCAAGTGTTCATCAGACAGTCATCCATTGCTCTTGGCAGCTTGTTCATAGAAAGCTATCCACGCTTCTGGATTGTCGGACGCGTTGTCGAATATGTCTGGCTGGATTAGTCGCGATGATAGCTTTGCCCGCTTCGTCAAGTCTGCGACGAGAGTCTCAATGACAGCGTTTTGCTGCACAATATTCTGCTGTTGACATGCAATGGCTCTCTGTACTGTCGTTAACTCGTCAGACGGCGCTGGACAGGTCGTGAAATTCTTCTCTAGTGGTGTTAGCACCAGTTCGTTGAACCTTCTTAGAGGAATGTTCACTTTCACGAAATCTTGCTTCAAAAGTTCCTCTGAAGACAGGGAGGCTTCAGTCAAAATGAGGTTTAGAAGCTCACCTGTTTTCACATATTCGGGAAGCTCCACGGCCGCGTCGTCCTCGACTTGATATTTCTTGAATACCGCAGAGTCGCTGCGGTTGTCCACAAAGAAAGTCACCCACATGATGTCTCTTGTCGTCGGCTGCGCCAAATTATGTAACAAACCCGCACATAATTACGTAACAAGACCGCACATAATAAACAGACGATGCTCTTCATGTCGCCATTTCTAACTTCTTCTTTATTCTCCCCAGTCCCCCTGGCCTGAATTCTCTCGTCTTCTTCTTCAACTGCTTGAGCTTGCTTCAAGACACCATGAAGTTCAAAAGAATTAGAGCATTTCCCACTGTCAAGTTTGTATCTATCAGTTGTCTGAGGGGTGCAGCAGGAGGAACTCGTCGTTGCATTACAGGACAGGCTGCAGTACCATTCGCGTAACGTCTCTCGTCATGTAAACAATTACAATTTGTGTGTAAATAACATTCATCGATGAAAGGAATCTGAACGCGATGCTTAGCGGCCACATTGAAATATCCGCTGCTTGCAGAACCTGCTCAATTCTTCATATCTCTTTTCGTTGATTTGCGAAAATTTAACTCGAAAAAAATTCTCATTCAACAAGACGCAAAAAGCTGGCGAGATTTTTCTTTAAACTGCGTCATTATGCATATCGAATAGCAAATGTTCAAAGGCGGAAAGCACAATACCTTCATATTTTTTTTCTTTATTCAAGTTCCCTAAGGGCCTACTATTGACGTAGCCAAAGGGTGGGGGGCGGAGGTTTAAGGCAGAACACAACTTTTAGAGACAAAATATCACTGCGGGTGGTTAATAGAGTGCTATGGCACACAAAATAGTACACCAAGTCGGGAAACATTGTAGGCCGGCAAAAGTTCTTGTTTACTACCAACAAAGCAAAATAACATATGCGAAAGTTGCGTTCATTGTGCCAACGCACTTTTTCCCTTGCGGTCATTTCTGTGGTCATGAACACACTTGAAAGGTCACTAAGGATGAATATTTAAAAAGAAATGAAAAGTTCAGTAAAAGCTACTAGCGCTGCATTAGTATAAGATAAAAGTGAAAGCGATAAAGGCGAATAAAAACGACTGGAAGAGAGTACGCTTAAGCCGCGAATGTACTGAAAAAAAAGCAAAACATGGCCCATGTCTCCGTCGTAGGAATCGCTATAGGCGATGCGCAAAGCGCCGACGACGCCATCTGCCGCCACGCCTCGGAAGCGCTCGCGGGGCCCAGCGAGCAGTGTTCCCGCGAGCGTCTATACGCGATTGCACGGATGGATGTGTTTTTCATCGTGATTTAACGATTCTGGCGGGCCTCAGCGATGTCGTAAAATAACTGCTGCGTTGTCGGCTGCTCAAACACACACAAAAAATCGCCAGGAACGCACATCTACAGGTTTCCGGTGCTATTTCATGAGCGAAAGCGACGGCGGCGGTGGATTGCGGCTGTAAGACGTAGAAGCTAAGCAATAGCGCTTTGTTTACGGCAGTGTTAGAAAGATTACCATGTTTTTATTTCTTCTTTTTGTCGCTACGTTTTTAGCGAACGCTACTACGTTTACATTTGGTCGCCTCGCCTGCACTGTAGACACTACACTTCACATGAGGTTGCTATTACTGATAAGACGCGATACCTTGGCTCTCTTGAAAAACGAATGGCGCGAAGCGCAATGCGAGAGAATGTAGGGCAGGTGACGGCTCCTTTAAAAAAGTGCCGTGGAATCACACGTATGCTCTACGAAATCGGCTGCATTATACCTATTGATGGCACTGGAATGCGATCATCGGTGCAAAATGTTCGCTGTGCGCTTCTGCACCGATGATGACAAGCTTATCGTTTACTTTTTCAGAAGTTTATCGCGCTGTTTTTAAAGTTTTACCAACGCTGACCCTTCACGTGGCCGATCCTGTGAAATCTATACGCCGGTGCGACAGCGCTCCCTCAAAATCTACTATATCAGCACATGGCACGTAAACGAAGCCAGTGTGTCGCGAAAAAAAACATTGGTTCACGCGTCAACGCATGCAGGCGTTAGTGATAGGGACGTTATAAAGAAAGCGGTGTACTTACGATGAGCTCCACTTCGTAGGAGAAGCTTGTTGGCGATTGTCTGTGACAAACACTTGTCGCGTATGGGGACATTGTCGTCCCACACAGCTGTGACATCGGACACATGTCCACTATTATAAAGTGCGGCTCCTTTGCGCACACTGTTGCCGCAAAAGTAATTATCTGGGACGCGCACAACCGGCAAAGCGCACGCGCGCAAATGAGGCGTCTGCTACGCGACCCGCGAGCGGTTCCAACGGCCGCCGCTACGCGGCTTTCAGTGGCGCCCCTATAGGCGCTGCTCATCGCGTATAACACGAAAGTGAAACGTGTCTTCACAGAAGTAGTGCGTAATGTGTAGATATATCTGATAGATTGTACAACGTCTATTGGTGTTTGGCAGCTATGGCATTGCTGACGTGGATACATATACGTTGACGCCAAGTGGCACATCTCCACCGCGATGACTAACGCCCATGGTCAGTATTTAACCGCTGTGGCAGCTGTAGTTACACACCTGGACACAGCGTATCGTGAATTCCGCGCAAGGATGACATCAAAAGGCACATAATAAACACTTGTACGCTATACGCGCTTCTTCAAAGCGTCGTCAATTAAGGAAAGAAACGCCACGGTATGCGCTCCCGAGCAATAGGATAACCTACGCATGTGCTCATGTATACACTACCACACTGCGCTTCGGCAACACGGGAGGCAGAGGTACGTAGCTTCATCCGCGAACACGCGCAGGCGTTCCTCGTCCCGCTGGCCTCTGTCTCGCTCCACCAAGGCACGATATTCGCTCGTCGACATCGTTGCCTTTCTGCGGCGCTTATTGCAGCAGTTTTATTCGTCGGTGCTATCGCACTAGAAGCAGTCGGCGGCGGAGAAGCAGCGTTGGTACATGTGGAAGCTGCACTATTACCACTACAAGCCGTCGCACGTTAACACGAAGTGAAAGACAAAGAACGTAACTGCACCTAGGGCGACTCCCCCATGCAAGCGCGGCCAATATTCCTCGCTACTGTTGAGACGCTTGAATACTGGCCTCCGAGATGGCGCGTCGGCAAGTTTCCCGCCGGCGCGCAATCTAGGAGGCCATGCTTTAACTGCGTCGTCGACGAGTCGTTCTCTGTCGGCGCTAGTGAGAGTCATGGCGCAGTACGTCGCTCACAGATGGTGGCACCATCTTGTGCCGCTCAGCCCCGCCAACACAAAGCACCGTGCGAGAGAAAATTTGTGAGAGATATAAGGCGTGGTAGTGGAGCGCCGTGCATGTTCCTTGGTAGCCTAATCGCTAAAGCACCGGGCGCTTATCGCCGCGAACCGAGAGGCTATAGGTTCGAGTCCCGGCGGCGGAAATTTTTCTTATGGTGAATTCCATTGGCAGATTCGGAGCACTTCCGGTAGCAGTTTTTCTGCTCCATTCGGAGCAAGTCTGTTCCACTGGCGGATTGAGAGTGCTCCCTGTATGTTTCATAGGTAGATCTGGGTCAGCTCCTGCGCCAGATTCACTCCACGGAGTAGCTCTCTCTACTACGCGAAAAGCGGCGGATTCGACCGGAAGTCGCAAGCTTCACGCTCGCGCACAGAGCGTGGCGTACCGCGTGCGCGATGAAATGCGCTGTGCGATCGCGCGCGCTCTCTCCGCTCGCACCCGTGAACCCGAAAACTACGCGAACCGCGAGGAATGCCGGGCGCTTGCGAAGCAGATGTGCGCTAGCGCCCCCAACGTTTGCTTTGGCGAGGGCGCTTGTGTTCCATTGGCAGATTTCCTTCGGTGGCTCTCCGCCGGAGTGGAGTGCTCCGGCGTAGATTTCGTCAGCCACTCTGAATCCGCCAATGGAGTTCACCATTACATCTCTTCTTTCTCATCCATTGGCGTCCATTTCATCAACGTCTTATCCGTGGCGGAAATACGTCAGTAAAGCCTTGGTGGACCACGGCATCAAACACTTTCGTTTTAAAAATGTACGCTTTAGGTGCACTATATAAATTTTTATTCGGAAACGCGCAGTAAAGTAAACTGTATCACTGTGTCTCTATGCCCACCGTTTTTAGAATAGTTTGGCAGTAAGTAGAATGACAACGCCATTGTTCAAAAGAATGCGACGGTTTCGCTTGCACTTTTGCGCCCGTCACGTAGTGTGCTCGCCACAGCCATTTGCTCCTGGTCTTTCTGATCACAAGGATGGCGTGTTTCCTCATATTCGCGCAATACGAAGCGTGTTTGCCTTATTTATAGAACAGCGAGCAGTTGCGCCACATGTTGATCTTGAAATCATACTGCATCCATGTCTTTTGTGAACCCTCATATAGTAAATGGTGATCAGTATCAAGTTACAATTGTTCATCTTTCTATCACAGTCTCTGAACACCTTTTTTTGTCCTGCGCACTGTTCACTGAAACCATGCAAACGCAGAATTTCTAAACCTTCATTTTTCTGGATAAGCGCATGTCTTAGATTGTGAGATTAATCTTGCTATCGCTAAGTAAGCTATCTGAAACGCCAGTAATAGCTGCTGCTGGGCTAAGTGCTCCAGGATGAAGAATCAATTCAGCCCCAACGGTTGGGCAACACAAAGCGGATGGAGTAAGTGCAGTTTCTTTTGTAACTCCTTTCTGGGTGTTCTTGCTGTATCGGCTAAATTTCTCATCATTCTTCTTTCAAACGTAGCCATTTCATCACAGATACAGAAACGCACTGGCTTAAGCTATGAATCACAGAATGCTGGGAATGGGTTAAACATGACTGACTCCAATTGACTCATGCGTGGTGCGAGGAAGTCCGGCTTCTGTAAAAGCCATCCGAGCATATTTGACTCAAGGCTTTCTTATTAGACGCAAAATGTTACTGCGATGGGATTGTACAGTGACACATGCAATTTCGTTTTCGCTACGTGTTGCTTTATTTCAACTGTACTGTGAGGAATTTTCGCATCATGACAGTGTTCTAATAACTGTAACTTTTTGCGAAAGTCATCCGCAAATCATTTACAAATTCTAATTTTGCAGCGATACTGTACAAATTACCGCAACCTATTTTGAAGGCAATTTTTATAATTGAGCTACTCTTCTTGAGGAGATTTAACATTATTTTGCTTCACGTCATTTCTCGGTCACAGTATACTGTACTTTTTAGCGTGCTACCTGTAGTGCGCTTTTTGATAATTCGAATATTTTAAATGTGAGGCACATCTTAGCGAACCTGTGGCACTTTGAGCTTTTCTATCTATCTATCTATCTATCTATCTATCTATCTATCTATCTATCTATCTATCTATCTATCTATCTATCTATCTATCTATCTATCTATCTATCTATCTATCTATCTATCTATCTATCTATCTATCTATCTATCTATCTAAATAGCCGCCTACGTCTGCGTGCTCTCATGACCGCCTCCTCATCTTGTTGTAGACTAAAATTGGCAGGGGAGGGTAAGATGAATTGACGAATATGACTGTCGAGTCATGACAGGAATAACGTGAAAATCCTGTTACGTACGTCGTCCAACCCTTTCCTCCAGACACGTGTGGCACACACCCACTTATCACGGGCTGAGGTGTACAGGTATCCGGCACAAATGATTGACACTTTCTATCTACCCAGGAACGGCGACAGCAGTCATTAGTAATTTAAATGCTAGGGCGTTGTGAAAAACCCACATCGGCAGCGTCGACCCGACGAATGGAAAGAATAAAAAATTCGGCAGATCCCACGTACCCTGGCCATCGATGTTATGCGAAGCATGCGCGGGATGGTGGCTGTGGCGTAATTTTTCACATTGAGCGAAACGTTACGGAATGACGCTAGAGAAATGTGGAAGTGGTATACACACACTCATATGCTGAAGAGTCGCATATGTATTATATAACCAGTTTCTTACAGTTGCGCAACGATTCCAACAACAACATGGGTGTTACCGACACCAGAGGCGGTAAGCTGACATCTAGTGCTTATGTTCTTCGATACTGGATAGCGCGAATCCGAACAGCACAAAGAAGAAACACATACGCACAGGACAGGCGTTACTCGCAACTAAGCTTAATTCAGGAAAGTTTCCCTGGATATACACACAGCCGAGTAGCACGCGCAGGCGCACTGGACGTATGTTACAGTCACAGTTGCAGTCAGTGCTGGGCAGTATCGAAGATACATGTATCTTAGATACTATCTTAGATACTCTTTGGGTATCTTGTATCTGTATCGCGATACGTCTCGCAAAACGAGTATCTGTATCTGTATTTCCGATACATTCAGCAATGTATCGTGTATCTTAAGATACAAGATACTGCCTTAAAGCACCACCGTGCGAAACAGTAAACGTCGAGCGGAATTCTAGTTCTCAAGCTGATATTGCTGCCACTGAGCTACCTGAATAAAACTAAAGATAGTGGCATTCTTGTATATTTCCCCCAGAGCGCTCCAGCGAGCACAGGTGATGAGGTTTAGGCGTCCCTATTGGTGGAGCAGAGTCACATGATGGCGCTCGAGTCATCTAGACAAAAACAAGCGTACGAACGTCTACGCGCAGCCTACCTTTTTTTTCTAGATGTTGTCTTTCGTTTTAGTGGTGTTGATATCATGACACTTGTTCATTGCCACTGCACTCTCCTGCGTACTCCTATGCGTGCGGCGTCTTTCGCACAAGTGCTGATGCCGCTATACTGTCGCAATCTAAGTTTGTCTTGCGTGGTGCTTCGTTGAAAAGCCTCAAGAATGCAAGAATGGGGCTGCTTTGCGTCTCGCGGCTTCCACACATCAGCGATTTGAATGATCTCGTGAATGTAAGCTTGACTTACTTAAGTACGATGAGATCGTCTTATATGCAAAGGAGATTCTAAATACCGTCCCACTATCGGTGCCGACGTTAGATTCAATAGAACATGCATTTACGTAACAGGGAATATTCTGACGTACTCTTTGTTCTTCCTGCTATATTGTTGAAGTTCTTTCAATGATAATTTGATTGTTAGCACAAGTGCTCTCATTGCTGTCCTCCGTTTTGCATCCCGTACATTACCTATAGTCCTCTGCATAGTTTTAACAGTGAAGGCGTTCTGCAAATCGTTCCTTGTCCGTCGAACCAAAAAACTATCATCATCATAAACGGGTATGTGCCGCAGAGATGGGGTAAATTCCCCTACTTAACACTGGTCCACTAAAATGAAGAAAGCAACCGTTAGCCCCACAAATTGCTGCGAAGCGATGGCGGTGAGCATAGGCGTGCGCAGGGTTCCCCATTAGGGGGGAAAAGGTTCATCGCAGCGCCCCCCCCACCCTACTAAGTCAATGTATGGGGCATATTTTGACCCCCCCCCCCTCTTAGGCGACCAGAAGGGTCAATGTACGGCGCAGATTTTGCGCCCCCCCCCCTGTTAGGTGATTAGGGGGGGGGCGGCCGCCCCCCCCCCTGCCCCCCCTGTGCGCACGCCTATGGCGGTGAGCCGAAGACCCTGAGTACGTACAACGAGAGAATACCAGGCAACGGGAAAGACAACGGCGGCTTCCAGAAGACCCCGAAGCGATTGAAGGCGTACGCCAACGACGATGGAAGGCGCCTGATGCCTGTCCAGCTCTTCTACTCGAAAGACTAAGCCTGGTCCTAGCCATAAGCTGATCGGTCTCATGCGCCGTAACAGCGAAGTTCATCCCCGCCACGGCCAAGTTAAAGCAAAAGTTCAGTTAAATCTAAAGTTCAGTACCGTTACAGCCAAGTTCAACCTCGCTACAGCCAAGTTCAAGTCAAGTTCAAGCCTCGTTACAGCCAAGTTCAACCTCTCTACTGCCATGTTATGCCTAGATAAAGCAACAAATATGCATGAGACCGATCAGCTTCGCTGTGTATCGAGCTTTGCGCGGCTTAGTGCAAGCTGTGAGCCATCTTTTTCGCCCGTCTGCTTATTGTAATATGTCATTTGTAACCTGCTGCTAAAATACGTTCTCTGCTTTATTCTTATTTTTTAACGGTGTGCGAACGTGGTTTTATTTCACGTTTCGCGGGCTTTCTTTAAAAGCCCAACAATATTCACCACGCAGCATGTACGCTGCGAAAAATAAATGGATCGGTCGTTTTAAATGCGCTCTACGATGTGTCGAATCGCAGTGTGCCCTAAAGTGCATAGACCTTATTTTATTAACCCGTTAAGCTTACTACAAAACATGCCATAATGAGCGCCACATGACGGTAAACCAAATACCTTTGGTTTCATTAGGTGACAATTAACCATTTTTTTTAATAGTTGGTTCTACTTACGTGAAACACCCTGTATAGCTACTTATTCACATTGATGGTTTAGTACGGAACCACCTTGCTATTTGACTTAAACATATTGGTTTCCTTTGTCTAGGTCACCTTAAAGTATCCTTATTGTCACAAATCTGTAGCTAGCAGAGCCAGAAGTGGCAATAGTGTGAATAGCAGTGATAACCTGAGGCGCTTTGTGCCTCTAGAACACGTCTGCGGCGTTTCCTGGCGGCTCAGGTTCTCTCGAAGAAGTGGTAAAAGAGTGCACGTTAGTGAATAGGCTCCCAGCGAACGCTTTTTGCGCCAGCAGATAAGTAAAATATGAAAAATCACTGCAGTTTTATGTCCTCAATTAATTATGACCTCCGACACTGTAGTTCATCGTCTTCACACGATGCCTCACAAACAATATCGCTACCAACGTTGTTGCTGCTCTACACCAGTCGGTGGATGTGGTATTACGAAAACAAAAATAAGCTTACGGACAAGGGAAGCCTGCACAGCGGTATTTGCGTAATTGTGTGGAGGCTTCTTTATGACGTTCTTGGAAATAGATGGCAACCTACTAGCTGGTCGCCAAGTAGAGCCGCGACACCCATAAATTACAGAAGTGTTACGCAAAAACCACAAATAGCGCAGCGGTTAAAGAGCTGTCATGTTAAGCAGCCAAACAAACCCCAATAGGTTGTTTAGGAATTAAAACTAATACACCTTGAGCAAGAAAGTCTGTACCTTGTGATATAAATAGGTAGTTGTTAAAATTAAACAAAGTTGGTCGCAGTTAAGAAATTTTCAAGTAAACACAGTCTACATAGGCCTTTGCTGCTTCATTATATAGGTCTATAATAGAAAATTTGCATATGTATCGAAGTATCTTAAGATACAATTGGGAAGTATCGTATCGGATACAATTATTACGGATGTATCTTGTATCTGTATCTCAAATACTTTTTGCCCGAGTATCTTGTATCATATCGCGATACAATTTCAATGTATCTTTGCCCAGCCCTGGTTGCAGTTGTTATAGTTGAGTTACAGTTCTTATGCTTATACCTGTCCGTTATGACGGAGAACGCACACACGTTTCACTAACCTGTATGTGTAGGAGACGTTGTTGACAGTTCTTGAACAAGGTCATCATCACTATGATCAGTGAGCACTAGCAGCTGGACCGGACTTCTGAATCGGATCCATTCGTGATCGCGGTTGCGGCGGGTCTAAGTGTAGTGAAGTGCGAGGTATAGCACAGCTGGTGGAAATCCTGGATGTCTCTTACAATGAAATGATCTATGATGTCTCCTGTCATAGACGTGGCAGCGAGGTCTCTTGATTCCCTGCATGTCCACATTCAAGCCGCCTTTCACGCAATATAAAGACCAGGCGTTGTTGGGTCTTGATAAATCAATGTTGAAGTCACCAGACCTAATGATGCGAGGCGTGGTTATCTCGGCAGATTTATTGTAGGCAGCATGGACCCCGGTTTTTGCGTAATCCTAGTGGTCCACGTTCCGCACCACGTGAACGAGTGCTTGGTAGTTGAGCGTCTTCCAGGGCTGTTGTAGAGGTGTCCGCCGCGGTGGTGTAGCGGTTACGGTGCTCGGCTGCTGAACCGAAGGTCGCGGGTTTGATCCCGGCCGCGGTGGTCGCATTTCGATGGAGGCAAAATGCGAGATGCCAGTGTACTGTGCGATCTCGGAGCACGTTAAAGAATACCAGATGGTCAAAATTTCAGGAGTCCTCCGCTATGGCGTCTCTCACATATCGTAATTTTGCGACATAAAACCCCAACAATTATTATTATTATCCTTTTCCTTGCATGTCAATGTGTGTGTTCGCGGTTACTGGGTCGGTTGAGACTTGTATCACCTGTGGCACATACCCGTATGACATGAACTCGGGTATGCGGGTATGTGCCACACGTGACTGAGAGAAAGGGTTTCATGACGTACACGACAAGTATTTTGCGTTATTCATGTAACGACCACTGAATCGTGTTCGTCATACACTGATCCCCTGCTTTGCCAATTTTGGTATATTACAAGTTATGGAGACGACCAGGAGCGCGCCCAGACGTAGGCGGCTAGATAGATAGATACGTAGATAGAAACGCCCAAAGTGCCCGAGGTTCGCTAAGAAATGCTTCGCATTTAAAATTAGGATCGCAGCACGAATCGAATGCAATCATTCTGCGTGGCAATCAGGTATTCTACCACAGAGCCACGTCAGCTCTATAAACTGGTTTGGAAAAACAACCTATGCAGGTGCAATGTCGGTGCAATGTAAGTGTGGTGGTGGTGCTGGCTATCTAGTTCCACAAGAATGCAATAAACACTACATATGTAGATACACCTACGATACAGTCTTCATGTCAGATTAGCAGCTGTGGTTCCAGTGTTGGCTCCGCTTTTATAGCAGTCTAAAAAACATAACATTTGTATTCCTATGATTGAGCAAGCTATAGTGAAGCATTGCGCGACCCTGGAAGGATATATCCACGAAAGTTGCGTATGATATTCACATGACTGCACCTTAAAGGTCACTTAGTTTCGATAATACTGACGCATGTATTCTAACGTGAGGGCTGAAATTACGTCGCACCGTCAGTTACCCTTTAAACGCGAGTGTTCTCGACGTGCCTCGTAAGCCCACGACGTGTACACAGCTACTACAGTTACAAAAACACGTCGATCCACATCGTAACGCTTGGCTCAACTCCATAAAATACAGCATAAAAGTATTCACTGACTGCTTCGCATGACACCGATTCCCACAACGAATGGAATCTGCCGATTTTTTTTTTTTATATAGAAGGCTGTCGAGTATCAGTAACGCGGCCAATAGCGCGCGTATTTTCAGCACCCTTCTCACTATCACGCGGAAAACAACCTTGATGCGCCGTTAAGCACACAATTGAATCCCATGAGGCCTGTAGCCAGAAATTGTTATCGGGGTGAGAAGGGCACCTTGCTGAAGGCCTTGACTATTCGCGAAAAACACCTCTTTTCATTATGTATTCTCGCTAAAGCACCCCCGTCATCAAAACGTGGGGGGGGGAGGGAGGGCGCAGGCCTGGGCTCGTTGCCCCCCTCCCCTGGCTACGGGCCTGAATCCCATAACTTCACTTGCGCAGCGATCCCGATCACATCTCTGAGTGACGCTCATGTATGAAGCCTTCTTTATAGTAGCGGTCATGCTGATCTCGTTGGTTCATACGTGTGCTGCAGTGCTCGTCAAGCACGCACCACTAAATGTCTCGCGCTTCAGCAAAACGACGAAAAGTAGGTCCGGCGAAGCCAGCCCTCCAAGGGCGACGCATCTGGCGCAATATTGATCTGACTGCTTGAACTTAGCGCCACCGCCACTCATAAAGAGACGTCGGCGTCTGTTGGGCCCTCCTTCCCTTTTCTTTTGCTGCCTGCAACCTCGCCCTGCAATAAATAGCGATATAGCGAGATCAGGCCCACGTCTCCTACGACCCTTACGCAGTCGGCTTCTCCAAGCTTGCTCCGGTCTGCGGCGTGGTTACATTTATCACTGGTGAGACGGCTGGACGCCGAAATTAATTACGGCCATTTTTCAGCGTCGACACCGAAGGAAACGCATGCTGGCGAAGGATGAGGAAAAACGGGAGAGGGTGAAGCTTGTGCATAGTTGTTGGCAAGCTGCAAAAGCATGAAAGGATTCTTTCGCAGCTGGAGACACTGAAAGGAGGACGCCGTTGCAGAAGTGGAAGGCAACTCCTTGGCTTAGGAATGCACATCTTTTTGCTATAAATATGCTAGTTAATGCGGTGATAACGTACGGCGATATAAAGAAGAAAAAGAAAACGCGCTCTCCTTTTCTCATCTAGTGGACAGCTAATGTAAATGTTTACAATATATTCAAGTGTCCATTTGACAAGCTGTCAAGTTCGAACAGAATTCAACACTCTAGTTGCCTAAAAAGTATCCGCTGAGTGGAACGGTACACACAGTTCTATGAAAAATAGCAAGCTATAGGGTCAAACGCACTCTTTATTTTATTAACGCCTGATCTGTCTCTGGTATGTCTAATTACTGATATTTGCGCACACTTGGCTCGAAACGATGTTGAATGACACACAATCGGCAGTTACATATTATTTGTCCTTCGTGCTTATTCTTCTTGTTTTGTTGCGATAGCAACAATACGGACAGTCTAGGCTGATTTTTGCCGTCGCCGCCGTCATGCACCGTACATGTATATATATAAGCCAATAAGCAAAATAATTCATAAACACTTTCCGACGCTCGAAATCGAACGGCTGAGCTCTCGCTCCGAAACGCGAGGCGTTAGACGGCTAAGCCACAGAGAGTAACCTCTTTCAGCTTGCTAACGGCGAGCTATTTATAAACACTATTTACTTCAGCGTGCTTTTCTACTCACCAGCGATACGGCGTGATGTGCGCGCTGGGCGCTAGGCGCGCTTTAAAGGTCGTCGCCTCGCTCCTACGAACGCCGAGGCTCTTCGCCCTACAGGGCGTGGTCGCCTTCGTGCGCTTATCTCAAGGAAAGAAGGGGGCAGGCGGGGGGGGGTGTGGAGGGGGCGTTGTATGTCTTGTGCTTTCCCGGCGATGTCCGCGCTGAATTCACAGAGCGTACGAAGGTCACTTCGCTCGCTGCAGCGGCCTCGTTTGCGAAAGGAGCGGGCTGTCTGTTCAAACAGAAATAAGTAACAACTGCGACATTTAGTTCGCGCTCGTCCTGTGTGTACCTGTTCGTTCCTTTCGTGCGTCCTGCTTTAAGTTTCAGCAGTGCGCTTCAAGTATCGAGCTGTGACGCATGATAGTTCGCGCTCATCCTGTGTGCATTCTTTTCGAGCGTCCCCTTGGGCTCGAGCGACGCGCTGGCAATTTCGAGCTGCTTTCCGTTCTTCGCGTTACATTCCAATTTTCTACTATCGCATTCATTGCTTCGCCGTTGCGGTGAAACTGTGACTTTCTTTTTAATTCTCGCTTACAGGCATACCAATTAGTGTTTTATCCTTTGCCTAGTTTTTCCCAGGCAAACACCGCTTCCTTCTTTCTGGCTTTAGTTACTTTATTTCATCCGAAAGTGCCTACTTACCCTTCGTCGTATAAGACAGTACACCGAAATTGATAGCATTGTTTTTTAACATTCGCTGCAGACGTTCCACAGTCACATTCGGTTAAGTGAGTTATGCAGTTGATACCTACGTTTAAAGATAGCCGCATAAATATTAAAAGCGCCGGAATTTGTCTCGTTGTTTTTTGCCGAAAAATACGAGCCAGCGAATGGGAAACACTGGAGCACGTTGTGACTGTATGCAGTAACGAATGTTTTTTGATTAAATGGCCTTGAGCAATAATTCTCAACACATGCACATAATATAAGAGTGCTGAAAGCGTGAATCTTGTGGAGTTACTGCCCATTCGACACATCTTGTTGTAGTGCATCCCGTTTATTAGGGATTCGAGAAGAAACCTGGCAGTTTGCAAAAATGCATTTTGTCGCATTCTGCTCGTCCCGAAGCTTTTACGTTCCGCCACCTGATGCATAAATCTAAGAGAGAAAAATGACGTGGTATGAATAATTAGATGGTCACTTGGGGCGGCGAGAGAAGATTGGATTCTAATAGAGGCCTCTCCCGGCATTTCATGTCCAGTGATTCAATAGAGACGCAGACAAAGTGAGACTGCCGTTGCACTTAGCTGTGTTGGCAACGCTGCTAAAGTAATGGTCCTACTCCTGCCTTCGGAAATAGAATAATACAGCGAGCAGCGTCGCTCCTACCGATCTTTATCCTCTGCTATCCACATAGAAAGCTGTAGTTGGCAAAATGTTAACTTCATTGGCAGGCACTTGTAAAGTGTTCTTCTAATGTAGTTAAACGAAATGGAAGATAATTTTATCCTTAATGGAGTACGCTGAACTACTCTCAGCTTTCACGCAATGCAACCTTTATTTGCTGTTTTGCTTCCCACACGTATAGTACAGGGCAAAAAAGTAGTCAAAACAATAGTTGCGCTCTCTTTGTATGACTGTTCCCAGTTTTTGCCTTCCTGAAAGGACGATGGCTTCTATGACAAAGATCATTATACAGAAGATGTCTGTCGGAAGCTATCTGATGCGAAGCGTATGTATGTAATTTTGTGCAAGGTTCATTTTTCGATAGCAGTTTCTATACTCGTTCATCTTTGAGAATGAATTGTTGCTGAATATTATAGTGCATAAAATTCATGGTTAAAAAACAGCGCGAAGAAGACGCGGACAAGAAAGAACACAGGACTAGCGCTGTCCTGTGTTCTTTCTTGTCCGCGTCTTCTTCGCGCTGTTTTTTAACCATGGATTCTTACCAACTGGCTCGCATTCACTTGCTTTTATGCATAAAATTATTTCTTCAATGAATGATGAATGGAGAATGACCTTTGTCTTACTGGCGTGCAAGAACAGTGCTACACAGACGAAGTTTTTATTGCGCTGTCATTGTGTTTCATGTTTTTTTTTCCTTGCAAACGATAGAATATCGTAACTTCTTATCACACTTTATGGAACAACGAGCAGCGATGTCACCGATGTAACTCGCCCAAGCAACCACTTTAGCCATTACCACGGTATTTTTGTAGCTCAACGGCGCTTGTAATCACAATGAACGATTAGAACCTCGCAGTGGTGGCCACATTTCGACTAAAACAGAGGTGCTCGCGCGTTTGAATTCAAGTGCAAAATTAATAGCTCGACGTGGTCAAGAATATTTCGGAGTCCCGCAAAAAAAAGTGCGCTTCAAACGAAATCTTCGTTAAGGGAGCGAAGAATCCTCTACAATCTACGACACCACGAGGTTCTTGTGAAACCCCTTAGTTGTGCTGTCGTTAATTCTCCGCTGCATACTGAGTGGCGCTAAGATACGAAGCTGAGAGTAAAAGGGTGAGGCTACAGAAATACAGCTGAACATTAAAGCACCACAACTCTGTTAAAGAGACAAGATACGTGAGATAGCAGGGGTAATGTATCGTTAGTATCGTAAGTACGAAAGTCATCACCTGCTTTGACGCCTTTTTGTAAGGTGTATTTAACAATTTTTCAACAGGCAGCTTTCATTATTCATATCGCTCCTTGACTTCCCGCACCTACGAACTCGTATCTTCACGCCAGTTTTTCTACTTACTTAACCGCGCTTAGGCTGTCAGCCGCAAAAGCTCAATGTGAGTCCCAAATTACCTTGCGCAGCGAAGCAACGGTCAACCTCACCCACTGCACTGTTTAATAATTTTACAGCGCGAGCTCTTATCAGACCACAACGGCAATCGTGTAGTTGTCCGCCGACGCCGCCGCCGGTGTCGGTAACCACCATTTCGTGATAGTAGAAAAAAAATACGGCAGATCCCACGCACTGTGGGAATCGATCTAATGCGAAGCAGCCGACAAAGAGCTGCTACATGGCCTCGTTCGTCTTTGAGGCAAATGAAGTCATTCATGCCGCGGTATCTAGTTCAATATATGTCGCATGTTTGCCATGCATGCATGCATGTCCAATCCGGTATATACCATGCTAATGAAACGTGTATTCAAAAATATCCAATGCATGACCTGTCATTTATGTTCATCATGCACTCGTGTCATGCCATACTAATTTTGGTATATGTCTGGTTAATAAAACGGCCGGAAGCGACAATGGGCGTGGCACGTATATCATGTCGTACATGACATGGGTGTCACGGTTTTCATGTTGCCACCTCTCATTTACATTCGTCATACAGCCGCGTCGCGCAGTACCGATTTTGGTGTATATAAAGTAAACAAAACAGCAGCGATTGGACAATGAGCATGGCATGTAAATCATGCCGTAAATTATATGCATATCATGATTTTCACGTTACCACCTGTCATTTTTGTTCGCCATACAGTCACATCGCGCAATACCAATTTTGTTGCATAAAAAGCGAGCTAAACGGCCGCGAGTACGCCATGAGCGTGGCTTGTAAATCATGTCGTACATGACTTGCATGTCATGATTTTCATGCTACGATCTTTCATTTACGTTCATCATACAGTGTTGTCGTGCAATACTAATATTAGTGTAAATCAAGCAAGCGAAATGGCTGGGAGTACGCCATGAGCGTGGCATGTAAATCATGCCGTACATGACTTGCATGTCATGATTCTCCCGGTTACCACCACTGATTTACGTTCATCACACAGTATCATCGCGCAATACCAATTTCGGTGTATATCAAGCGAGCGAGACGGTAGCGATCGAACAATGAGCGTGGCATGTAAATCATGTCACACATGACTTGCATGTCATGATTTTCACTTTACCACCTCTGATTTACGTTCACCGTAGTCTCGTCGCGCCATACCAATTTTGGTGTATATCAAGCGAGCGAAGTGGCCGCGACAGCACCATAAGTGTGGCACGTAAATCCTGCCGTACATGACTTACATGTCAAGATTTTCCCGTTACCACCACTGATTTACGTTCACCACACAGCATCGTCGCGCAATACCAATTATGGTGCATATCAAGCGAGCCAAATGGCCGGGAGGGCACCATGTGCGTGGCATGTAAATCATGTCCCACATGACATGCATGTCATGATTTTCATGTTTCTATGTGTCAGTTATGTTTGTTACACAGAAATGTCTCGTCTTACCAGTTTGGTATGTATATATTCATTTAAACGGCCGCGAGCGCCCCGAGAACATGTAATATAAATCATGCTGTACATGACATGTGTGATGTGTGTCATGATTTGCACTTTAGGACCTGTCATTATGTTTGTCATACACTCTTGTCACGCGATACGAAGTTTGGTATATATCAAATTAACGAGACGGCCGCAAGAGCCCTAAGACCGTGGCATGCAATTCATGTTGTTCATGACATGCATATCATGATTTCCATGTTACGACCTCTGATTTATGTTCGTAATACAGTCATGTATCTTACCAATATTGGTATACATCCCATTAACGAAACGGCCAGGAGAGCACAAAGCCGTAGGCGGATAGATAGATAGATAGATAGATAGATAGATAGATAGATAGATAGATAGATAGATAGATAGATAGATAGATAGATAGATAGATAGATAGATAGATAGATAGATAGATAGATAGATAGATAGATAGATAGATAGATAGATAGATAGATAGATACGCTCAAAGTCGCAGAAGTTCGCTAAGAATTGCTTCGCATTTCAAAAAAATTGCAGTGGCTTAGCTCAGCTATGTCATGATATACGTAGCGTTAGCAAAAGTTCAGGGGATTATTCTTAGCTCTCCAGATTGTCTAGGATTATTGGCCTTCTTCTGTTCATTCTTCGTACGCTGAACCGCTAATTGCCAGGCAACTACTTCGGGATCCGAAGCTTCTCGGCACTTCTGCGCCGTTGAGCAGCATTTGCGCTCTCCTTCTCCACGGCGTTACCCATCTGCAAACACCAGTCAGAGGCGCTATCAAGCGGCTCCAGCACAGTGTCAGACGGCGACTGCACAGCGAAAGCAAATAGCTGCCCGCGCGCTGGCGCCAATACGTCTGCGAAGGCTACGACGTCACTCTGGAAAGCGGAAACCGGCGGCGGCGAGTCCCGCGCACGCCGGCGCCAGCGGTGCCAGTTTGTCTGCCGCGGCTACGACGCCACTCCTCCTGAACCCGCAGACAAGCAGCGGCGAGCCGCGAGCGGCGGTGTCGGAGAGCGCGTGAGGTGCCAGCTCCAGGGACACAGCTGTATGACATCATCAATCCTGGCGCATGCGCAGCATGGCTCATGACGCTCCATGCGAAATCGGCTCCGGCTAGGCAAGTGTAGCTAACGCTACAAAATGCCAGGCCTGCGCGGAAAGCGCAGCACAGTCACAGCGAAAGCTGGAAGAGCGGCATTTCTTATTTCTTGTTCACCTTCAACTGCGGCCAAGAACTGAGTAGTTTTATGTATGTACTGTTATAATACTTTAGAATAAGGGAGGTTGTATAATAGAAACATTAAATTTGATAGTAAATATTGGCGCGCAATCAAATGTGTAAAAAAAATCACACCATCTCCGCTAAGGGGACCATGAGGCGACGCGAAGGAGCGTTTCGGTATGTCGAGAGCGCGTTTCAGAGGGGAAGTGGAGAGGGGGAGGAGAAAGGAAAGGGGAAGTGGAGAGGGGAAAAGTGGGAGAGGGGAAGGTGGGATATGGGGAAGGGGAGGGGCAGCGGGAAGTGGGAGAGGACGTGTGTGGAGAGGGTACGCGCATGCGCAGTAGGGGTGGTCACGCCGCACACCACCACCGGATTGACCTCCACCATAAGATACTTCGCATCTAAAACAATTCTTCGTCATAAGCCACAGCACAAGCGAAGCGCACATAATAACTTACAGATAAGTAGCGTGTACCTCGCTTATCCGCAGAAATTGTCGTGTGACCAAGTGTGCTGTTATAACGAAGACTTGTTTTTTCGAAACTGTAAGCCCCCCCCCCCTCCCACTTACACCCCTTTGGGCAAAGCAGGGTATTTCTGATTCATAAATATATATAATACATAAATAATAACTAAAAATTATAAATAAATAAATAAATAAATAAATAAATAAATAAATAAATAAATAAATGGTCTAGTGGGTGCTTCTCCACTTCACAAAAAATGCATGCCAGATACCTTGCATGCGTACTTGTATTGGTTTGCCCAAGAGAGTTTGAAACGGACTCCAAAAAGGCAGCTCTTCCAGCTTTCGCTGTCACTGTGCTGCGCGCTCGGCGCAGTCCTGGCGGGGTTTTTTTTTGTTTTTTTTTTATTGCTGAGCCGTCGCGAGCATTGTGTCAGGCGGCTAACAGTAAAGTAGGTAATAAAGGACAAAATGTAAACATCCACACACTAATAAAGGATAGCGTCAATTTCTCGTAACCTCATAACAGCTGGGCTTTGTTTAGTGCACGCCAGTGCACTCTTAAAAAAAAGGCTCTTGAATACGGAAAAACCTGTAGGTAAAATGCTGCCGACCACTTTTCGTATTCGGAACACGTGAGAGCCGTGATTACGTAGAACCCATGGCACGTAAAGCCCGTTCATGTTATTATGAAGCGCTCCGCAATGAAGAAATGAAGCAACAGCTGCCACGGAACGAGAGCTGTTACGTGGACCATTTCTGACACATTATTCGTAATGCCAATACTAAATGGACGTAAAAAACTAACGTGTTTTCTGTTACGTGGACCATTTCTCACACATTATTCGTAATGCCAGTACTAAATGGACGTAAAAAACTAATGTGTTTTCTGTAAGTTCAACATTAGGCATACGTAAAAAACAAATGTATCTTCGGCAGATACGGGGGTAGTCAAAATTTCGCAGACCGCTATCCCACGTAATCCTATGGCAGCATGGCCTGGGAACTTTTGACCACCCCTGTACATGTAAAAAAACAAGCGCGAAGAATATATGAAGTGAATTCGCTTGCCTAAAAACCGACAAGGTCAAGTTTTATCTTCACTGAAATCAAACTTTATTGTCCTAGAAATACAAAACAAAATACATCACAGGCGTTCGACATATTCTGTAAATAAAAATTGACAGAGAAGCTTTATTTCATTTAATTATCTTTACATCTGGAATTTATAACACCCATGGAAAAAATATCAAAACTTCTTAACACCCATGGTACCTGTATGATTTCCACCATGCAACAGTATTGCGCAGATTTGTTCACTGAAAAAGAAAAGAAAAAGATATCGTGTTAGTACAATCACACCAGGCAAGTACAACAGCAAAATAGTGCGAGCTCATTTAGCAGTTTTATGAGTACATTACGCTGCCATTACATAGTGCAAATGTATGGAAGGTAATACATGAAACCTCAATCTGCAGCTAAAGTGTAGAACTTCACACGAAAATTTGGCAGATTCCACACATTGTTGGAACCGATGTAATGCAAAGCAGTCAGCAAGGAGCTGCATAGACCGCATTCTTTGTTTTCGAGGCAAATGAAGGCATTCATGTTCCTCCTGTAATTATTGTTCGTCATAGAGTCATTCCACGCCATAATAATTTTGGTACATATCTATTTAACGAAACGACTGCAAGCGTCCCAAGACTGTGGCATGTGAATCAAACCGTACATGACATACATGTTATGATTTGTATCTTACGCCCTTGTCACTTTCTTAGTTGCTCATTAAGGCGTCTTCCTCTCTGTCCTATATATTTTCTTCCACACAAGAGTGGGATTGAATAAATGAAGCCTTCAATACAGTTTACAAATAGGTTTACGTGCTTTATGGAACACAACTGAGGCTGCTGCCTTCCTGTTTCGTTTACGTTGTAATGCCTATTCACCTTGGTTTGGTTTGGTCGTCTATTCAATCCCACTGTCCTGTTTAGGAAAATATATAGGGCAAACAGGAAGATGCCTTAATGAATGACTAACAGAGCATAACTACAACGTAAACAGTGCGATTAGTGGCCATCTAGGCCTCCACTGCAGGGATTGTGGCTGCAAACCAATCTTTTAGTTATAGCAAAAAAATCTTTTAGTTATAGCAAAGTTATAGCAAAAAAACAAAGATCATACAACCAGAGAAATAATTGAAGCTGCAAAAACAGAACGTATAGAAACTAACTGTGTCAGCATGCCATCTCTGATGCTTTCACAAAAAAAAAAATTTAACAGTCGGTGATATGTACAACACGTGTGGCGCTCAGCGGTGATGCATGTTGACGAGAGATAGGGGCACCAACCATGTTACTTTATTTTGAAAATTTCCTATTTTTTGACTGTCATGGTATATATGTGCCCACACGTCGAAAAATAAGATCAGCTGTAAGCCAGCACTGTTGTGCCTTCTTCGTCTTGTGTCCTGTCATAATTTTGCACCGTTTTTTCCCCCGTTATGTCTGAATGGCAATCCCATGGAAGCACCACAGCAACAATCCAACATGCTCTTTTTTTGCATCTCAACACCACTTTGTAATGATGTAATGAACTCTCACTCAAGTGGCTCCCCCCTCCCCCCCCACACCCCACGCTTGGCGCACTTGTATTTACTTGTTCACAAATGCCTGTCGACTGACTGTTCTCAAGCTGTAAACACTTGCTTTTTGAACTTCTGGTAATTCAAACAAAATTGGGGGGTCCCCGCGAGTTTGAATTATTGAGAGCCTTCTGCATGTTGTTAGTTCTGCAGTATTGCTAATGAGGATGTAAGCGGTTGGAATGCGAGCTACATGACCAGTGAAAGACACATGTTTTGTTTCCAATCAGAACTGTTTAAGGTCAGTTTGTAGGGATTGCAGGCCAGTGTGATTGGTAATGTTACGGTAAATCACACAGTCATCAGCGAAGTGTTGAACACTAGATTTTACACAGGCAGGCACATCATTAATGCAGATTAGAAAAAGCTGAGGACTGAGCACACTTCCTTGGGATACACCACATGTTATATAAGCAGAATGAGAGTTAGAATTATAACATAGGTGAACAAAGTTCTGAAAGAAAGTCTTTAATCTAGGTGACCACATTAGGATGAATGCAGTGATGCTACCGAGGAATTCTCATTTGGAGCAGTTTTTGGAGCAGCAAAATTTCCGTTTTGGAGCACTTCGGCGCAGCAAAAACTTTCATCTTGGAGCACTTTGGAGCAGATAATCTTGCATCTGGGAGCACTCTGGAGCAGCAAATTTTACATCCTGGAGCGCACTACAGAAGCATATTGCATCAACATTCAAGCCCCTGAATATTTATTATGGGGCTCTTATGAAGGCTAGAAATATTTCGATTAATTGCAAATCTCATGGAAAAAAATCATCTCAGGAGAACTTCATACTTCATTCGCTAAGGAAAAAATAAGGGCTCATGCATTTGAGTGTTCTGGATTAACCTCCTCGGTGATTATTTTGGACGCTAACAAATAAACAGAATTCCGGATCAATAAAATTGCATTTTATGAAATAACACTCTAAATACATCAATGCGGTTATCAGCAGACGTGGTAGACAAACGCCGCGATGTAAAGCAATGCCTCAATGCCAAAGAGCCACACTGTCCCTAATGCATTCCCCTAAGAAAACTCCAAGGCGAAAGCCAGGTTCTTTTTCTCCTCTATCGAAGGGTAGATCCTCCTCCTCCCTCTCTGCAAGCTTTCTGCACCTGGTTTTGCGCTAGCTCCATGATCGGCGCACCGATCACGGAAGCAGTGTAAAGTGACGATGTCATGTGATGACGTCATCACGTGACATCATGATATATGACGCCATGGTGACGTCACACGTTTTGACGATCTATGACGTGATGATGACGCCATCACATGATGATTATTTTTTGCATCAATCGATTGACGCCGCCGACAGTCTATTTTCGTGTTTGATAAAGCATCTAAGGCTTTCGCATTAATATTGCGTATTGAACGTTAACAGCCTGGCCGTTAACAACCTCGCCTTACATACCAAACTGTCTTCCACCATGTCACCTCTGTGCCATGCGCGAAACAGCTTCGCTTCCACTTCACAAAGTGAAATGGCTGCTAATTTTTTAAAAATTTTTATTGTGATAGCAATTATATGGACACTCTCGGCGGATTTTTGCCGTTGCCGTTGCTGTAACTTTCCGTATAAAGTCCAAATTAATAACATCACGTGCATTCTAGCCGCGGGTAAAAGCTCGCGAGCACTGGCAACGAACGCGACTGAAGCGGAGAATAAACTAGCCAGCCGTCTGTCTCTGTCCCACGGACAGCGCATGAGATAACATCTTCCCGCGTGCGGACCTGCCCCGTCTTTCGTAAGGAGCACGAAGGGGCGCCAGGGGAGCAGAGGTGGGGGGGAGAGGGGACCGCATCGTTCGAAGGGCGCAGTCGCTTGCGCGCGCTATCTCGACGCATCAGGAGACTGTTCATAAACTTGCTGTGCTCTTTCTCAACGCTTACTTCGCGTTTAGAGAACTCAGAGCACGAAAACGCTTCGGTTCCTGGAGCGACCGTATTTTCTTAAATCTGCCTTCTGTTGAGTTACGCGAGATCGGATCCAAAAGAGTTAGCTGCTAGCCTTACTTCGTTTAACAATACAATTTGTTGGTATTGCATTCATTGCTTCACCCTTAAGCGAAACTGAGTTTTAGATGAGAAGTACCTTATAGCGAGCTCAAACCAGGGGTGGTGGTGGTGTGCGGCGTGACCACCCATACTGCACATGCGCAGACCCTCCCCACTCCCCCTTCACCACTCCCCCTCTCCACTTCCCACTCCCCCTCTGAAACGCGGGTTCGACATGCCGAAACGCTGCTTCGCATCGCCTCATGGTCCCCTTTAGCAGTAGGTGGTGTGCCCCTCTCCTGCGCAACGCCACGATGAGCGCCAGTGCATGCGCGTCCCTCCCCCTCTCTCTCCTGTCCTACGCTCCCCCCTTCGCGCGCCTGACGACCGCGTTCCCCGCTCGCCCTGTGAGAATTAACGGCAAGGCTGGAAGGAAGACACGACGCGCGTAGCGTTCCTCTTCGCGTTCCACGACGCGAGGTCGGTAGCATGCCCAACATACGCCAACGGAACGCGATCGTGCAAATGCTCCGGCTTCGCATCGCCTCATGCTCCTATTTAGCGGGAGATGGTGTAATTTTATTTAACCGTCAGCATTTGACCCTCGAAAGGGAGGGCCGGACGTGTAACATGGCGTAGCCGCTTCACTGTGAGCCGTCAGCGACGGGCCCGCTACTGACAGCTGCGCATTTGCCGCTGCTCCGACCAGGAGATATGCTTTTATTCATTAGATTACATTTTTAAAAAAGTCAGCACAAATTCGAATTGGAACCCTAGCACGTGAGCTCGAAAAGGCAGGGCCTTTAGGGGGTATTTACCGCAGAGTGATTACAAACTCGGATGTGCTGGTGGAAGGAATTACGAAAGGGCTCTTCTGGACGGTGGTCCATGGATAAAGTATATCTGAGGAAAAGTGTCAACGCGTTCCCACCGTTCGCGTGCTCTTCCATAAACGCGAAGCAAGGACAATTCGATATTGTTCCATATATCTACTGCTAGCGATGTCCAGAAACAGAAGTGACAGACATTTTAGCGGCACGCATGTAGTTATTACTGAACATTGATTTCCTTGCGTGCCGTGCCACGCTTGAAACGAGCTATCAGCAGCGTTTCTGGAACAGACGACGTCCGCCGATGAATCGCCGTCGCACTTTCTCGCTACCGATAGGCCTAGACGTCACGAGTCTCTGCGGAGAGCGCGTTTTGCTGTCCAGCCAACTTGCAGAACAAAGCTGCGTCGGCACCGTGCATGGCATCGTGGCTTACTCGGGACGCACGCGCGAGCGCTATTTATTCAGCGGAATAATTCTTGGTCCATGGTTGCGACTTTGGCAGCCCCAAGATCAAGCTGCACATGTTCTGACGCGCCGGCGGTGCGATTGCCGGTGAAAGACGTCCACAAACGCGAGAATTTGGCGCAGTTTGGCGCAATTTTCGTCCATATTATCAGGATGGCGCAGTAAATACGATTTGGCGCACTTTGGCGCAGTTGGCGCAGGAGTGGAATCACTGTGAATGTTAAGCTGTGTTAGTAAAGTCGATGGTGAAGAACCTGATCAAGAGCCTTAGAAAAATCTGGAAATACTGCGTCAGCCTGGGCGCCCACCTCAAGCAACAAATGTAAGTGGTTAAAAAGGCCAGCAGGTTGAGTGTCACATGAAAAACCCTTACAAAAGCTGTGCTGATATTTGAAAATAATGTTATGATCTTCGACGTAGTTAATTACTTGGCTGTGACCGACATTCTTGAGAAGTTTGCAAAATGTGCTTGTTAGTGAAATGGCTCGATAGTGAAGTGGGGAGGAATGTTCACCTGACTTGAATATACGCATTACCCTGACTAAATGCCAGTCATAAAGAATTAGCCCATTTGATAATGATTGCGAAAACACAGGACAAGACAGAACAAATGCTTTGTGATGTACTTTTAAGCAAATTATTGTTAAAGCCGAGGTGATGCAAACTACTAGTAATTTTAAAGTTGTTTAGCAAAGCTAAAATCCGCTTCATCAGGAACTATTTCAGGGGTGCAAATGTCATGAAATGTATTTAATTCAAGAAATAAGCTTATATCTTGATTGCTAAAAACTAATTAGAATGAGTCATTAAAATCTGAGCACAATCACATACATCAGTGATGACACTGCTATTATCTCTAAGCAAGATGGCAAGGTGAAAGCTAAGGTTTACAATGTGCCAGAATTTACGAGGGTTGTTGGTTGACAGAGAGGACATGTCACAACTAAAAAAGTGATGCTGAGTGTACTTTAGGAGAGACTCTTTGCCACATTTATACTTTTCCCACTCGTTTAAAAGACTGCTTTTTACTGTCTGCTGGTAATATCACTTTTTCTAGGTATTCATCCGCCGCAACTTCTGATTAAACCATGGTGTGCTGCTGCTACATCTATTGGATATGAGAGGCAAGAATTCATGGCTAAGTTTAGAGAGATTATTTTAAAACAAATTCCAATTCTGCTCGACAGTGTGCAAGGAATAATGAACTTAATAATAATAATATCTGGGGTTTAACGTATAATGGACTTAGCAGAGAAACAATCCAATTCAGTTAATTATGTCAGCTCTGCTGCAACACCTGATTTGTTTAGCAGCAGTTTCCTTTTTTGTTAAATGAACCGATAATGCATCCTGTTATTACGTCATGATCCGAAATGCCTTCTAAATTAATTATGTCTGAACAAACATCAGGATTATTTGTTACTACAAGGTCAATAATGTTGGCGGTGCTTGATGTGTGACATGTGAGATTAGTAATAGGTTGCGATAGTAAAAATTCAAGACACGACTAAAGAAACATATGAGCTTCGCTCTCACTTGCTGTGAAGGATTGAGTGAACCAGTATACATTAGGGAAAGTAAAATCTCTGAATATGACAGAATATGAACACAGTAGAGTTCGGGAAATGTGTACATATTTCACACAGAAGTCGATGAAATTCCAAAAAAAAAAATAATTCACATTAGGAGGACTGTAGATAACACCAATAATTGCATCAATTGAACAGAATTTTAAAGAAACACACACATTAAAGAAATGAACTAATAATTAACGGCATCGACAACAAGTCATCATTTATCACCAAGATTACGCCACCTCCTCTGCAATTTGATCTATCCCATCGAAATATATTGTAATGTGTTTTGCTGACAAACACCAAGTTCTTCAGAACAACATCAGTGAGCCATGCTATTAATGATGTGCAACATGAGTCAATTAGCAAAATATTTTGGTACTCTTTGACATGGCACGTCTGATGTCAGTGCACAAGAAAAAAGGGATTTATCGGTTTTAGTGATTGAGGATTTTGAGTGATGTGAAACTGAGGTCTGACCTGAGATCAGAATAGAAGAACGTCTATCTTCCGTGGAGTGTTGAGAGAGACAAACAATGTGACCAGCCTCATTGTCCCACACATAGGCATTGTCCCACACATTGTTATTGTAATGCTTATTAAAGGTAAGGCAAATGCAGCCACCGTCTCTCCTTACTGATTTTGTGTAGTGCCTTAAGTGACAGAGTTTATACCCTTGTCACATGGGCATTTGAAAGAGCTTCCAACCGGTAGTCTACCGACTCAGTGGTCAAGCATGAGCTGCTACACGGGATGTTTCAAAGGCCGTCGAGTCAATAGTCTATCGAGCCAGCGAAGCACACTACAACTCTATAGAAATTTCGATAAGCATTCAGCGGCGCAAGCGGAAACAGCGCAAACATGCCCTCTCGTTCACAGTGTGCTCGTACTCTCGATTAGAAACAATAAATCTAACCAGTATGTACGTGTGAGCGTTATTTAATCAACTATATTCGCCACTTTAAATGTGCGAACTGCACATATTTTCAACAGCAACGTGCTTGTCTTCATCATGTCGTCTTGCTGTGTATCGTTCACCACAGTTTCGGTGCTCAACAACCTAAAAAATTAAATATGTATTCATAACTACGAATAAACAATTTATGAAAATGCTTAAACAAAAACAACAGACATGTCTGTGCTTTTAAGCAGATTTGTATTATTTAACTGTCGAAGACATGAATACGAAATAAATATCCACAGCGCCATGCAATCTTTGAGAGAAACAGCCCTTCAAAACTGCTGTGTAGAAGCGCGACAACTCCATCGAGTCAATAGAGTTGTGGTGTTTCGATGGCCATCGAATGAACGGCCGTTCAAAAGTGCCTGAAGTATTAGTCTGGACGGCCTCGGAATAATCATGAGAGGCGCCGAAGCTTGTGTTCTTGAGCTTGAAGCTGTTACTCCTCACAGATTCAACTTATTTATCGTTGTACAAGTAGGCAATGATAGGCCTTATCTTACTAGTTGAAAAGTGGCCCAAACAATGCACTCTCAGAATCGAAAGTATAGTCGCTGTTTATTCGAACACCTTCGCGGCACCCCAAATCGTCCCACTGGAGTAATGCAGACTCTCAACTGAAAATTTGGATGCTCCACTGTGCGCTGTTTGATTTTTCGGACTCCTGCTGGCTGTTTGGGTACGCCGTCAAACGCAATGACAAGATGTCAGCAATGTTTACAGTACTTTTACTATGCTGCCAGCACTCGAGGTTTGCATTGGCTACGGCTGGAGGTCGTGCCAGCGTCAAAATCCACGCAGAAATTGCATTTGCCGATGTCGAAGGCTCTGTTTGTTGGCTTTGTGTAATGGTTGCCTTTTGGTTTTAGCCAGTCAAGTATTCATTGAATGGCTACAACGGCCAAACTGCACGCCAAGCCACGCTCGGAGTCAGCTCGGTTGGCACTGGCTCGGTGTGTGTGGCCCCAGCTGTGGTGTGGCATTTCATGGTTTGATCAATTTGATGTCTGAAGCGAATGACAGCACTCACAAGACGGACAAAGAGAGAATGACGGCACGAGCACTGCAACACCAACTAGCCCAACATCGTTCCCTTCTGGCATTTGAGGGTTTGCGTTTTCTGTTGTTTCTGCGGCTAGGCCTCATATGCGTCTCATTCTCTCATTTGTTGCTTGGTGTGTGAGGCCTGATCTGCTGGGATGGCTCTGACGCCACCCGTTCATCTGCGTGGTCAGGACTAATGAATAAACGTGGCAACTGTAAGACACTGCTGATGGTGCAAAAAAGCAGCGATTATTCATCAGGTGGAAGGTGGCCAACCTCACTCCGAAGTTGCTTGGAAGTTTTCACCGAGCTGGACAATGATGAGATGACGCGTCGGGTTCTCGAACCAGCGCAGGTGGACAGTGACTCCGATGATGACGCGCCGCCCTCACCATAGCAATCAAATGCGAATTTAACGCAACGCTAGTGACAGCCTACAGCGATGGCCAAATAATGGTTGAAATACAAGCTGAATTGTTTTCGAGAGTGAGTGTGTGTACAGACGTACATTGACAAGTTTTTCCAGCCACTGGGCTAATAAGGGTGTTTTTTTCTCTAGCAAATCCTTTTTTTTTCGTCTGACTTTTTGGTGATTCCCAACGAGTCCGAATGAATGGTTGGCTACTGTACGACACTAAGCCTAGTGGAACAAAATTCACTCACGAGTTGCCCTAAAGACATGCAAATTTCATTGTCCCTATCTGGAACACCATAAAAAATAACATCAGATGTCTTCTTACACATTAGATGTTTCTAAATTAGGCGTTAATAATGGCTGTGCCGACGGCACTGATGCGATTTTCGATTCTAATTCAGCAACATGTTGTGTCCAAGTTATTTTCCAGGGTAATACGAATGTTAAGGAACTTATTCAATGATTCCAGGACTGTATTGCAGCTAGTTTACAAATGTGGGACAGAAAAAGTCAAATTGTTTAATTTGTCCGTATGTGCCTCAGTCCTAGGCTTAGGGTTTGATTCAACGTCGCTACTGAGAAGTAGGAGAAGTCAAAGGTACATCAAGGTATTTGGTAATTTGTATCTAGTAATCATGTACAAAGAGTACCAGCACTTTTTCCTGACCTTGGGAGCCTCTTCTGTATAACCTTCAAGTTGTAACCATGCTATGCAAGACAAATGTTTGATCTGAAAAAAAAAAGGCAGCACGAGCACATTTCAAACAATTCAATAGCAACAACACCACAACAAGGGAAACATCGTCTTCATGGTACCGGTGTGTTTCCTACTGACCATAGGTCGGCAAAAAATGTGAAGCTCACTCAGACTCACTCATATAATATATTTTGCCCTTAGGGCTCACTCAGACTCAAACTCACCAAAATTTTCCTCAACCGGACTCACTCGCACTCAGACTCACTATAATTTTTCTCAACCAAATTCATTCAGACTCAGACTTGCAAAATTTACTCATACAGATTCACTCAGACTCACGTCTCAATATGAGTCTGAGTGAGTCGACACATGAGTGAGTTTGCCGACCTATGGTACTAACCTGGAAGAACGTCAACAATAAGCATGGCATCGTAACTTCAGTGCCAAGGCCCCATGCATCGAAGAAATAAGTGTGCTTATGAGCTGCTTGGTCACCTGACTGTTCCATCTTGCTGAATGGAGAACGCTGCACCATCCAGAATTGCGAGGGGGGATGAGGTGTAAATGATGATGCTTCATACTTTGCTGACAATGTGGTCACACAACAATTCCCTGCGACATCAGGACACCAAGGCGCTTGTGGCAAAACCAGTCGTAGTGGTGCCCGCGTGATGGGTGACAGCTGGCACAAGAACAATAGAAGCAGCACCTGAAAGAACATCAATGGTGAGTGCGACATCGCAACTTCAGTGTCGTGGCACATTCACATGAATAATGTGATATGCCTGTCCAATACGCCATGAAACACCTTCCCATAGTCATGCGTGGCCATACCTGCACACCACGGCCTGTGGAATGTGGGTATGTGCCCCACATGATTCATGGTTTGTTAACCTAGGAAAGGAAAGAATGCACTTTGGTAATCTTAACGTGATAGCACTAACGAGACGGCGGCACAGAAAATATGTTGCCGGTGTGAACGGCTTCTCAGAGAAAAAAAAATCCCAATGAAAGGAAACGATAAATATCAGTTTGGGATGGATTTGAACCCTGGTGGCGTGCACCTCATTTTGATAAACCTGATGTCTCTGCTTTTAACATGAGTGCCGACATTGCGTCATAACATAAGCTACTCCTTAGACATCAGTGCACTCAACATGCCTGGTAAGCACTCGATATGCCGACAACTACTCAGTTTACACAAAGACGACAATCAGCCTAGTAATGCTTGGCTCAAAGAGTAAAAACATGCAGCATGGGCAGCTTCTCACTGACTGCTTCGCATAAAATCTATTCCCACAGAGCATGAAATTCGCTGTACTGTGTTTTGATTTAATCCATGCGAATGTTTAAAGAGCAACACTTTTCAACATTATTTTCGTGCCTTCTACTGCAATGTGAATAATAAGTATATCCCATGAAAACACCAGAAGTACTTTTAAAAATCCAGCATGTTTAGAACAAGTGTCTTAAGTTAAAAGTATGTAACAGAATAATGAAAGCAAGGGCATCTGGTCTTTAGAAATACTTCACTAGCCAACGTGAGCAGATCACTCGCCCTGTCAGATTCATAACGAGTTCTCCCTGAAGAGAATAAGGGATTTCCAATTTTGTACACAAAATGTGATCGCTATTGCAACCTGTCATGTAAACCACGTTACATTTAGGAATTATTAATGACAATTGGATGTCGGCTTGAAAGTGTGCAAGAAAAGCAGCTGTTGTGTGAAAGCAAATGCTTCTGCTGAAATAAACTGTCACGTTAAAAAGCTGCCAAATTTGCCGAACACAAGACAATAGGAATGTACGAATAGCGAATTTTAGAACGCAATCGAATACTATTCGAATAGTAAGGCAACCATTTTCAAAATAGCTCTGAAATTTCATAACATTTTATTTTAAAGAAATATTCACAAACGAAAAAACGTTACAATTTTAACCGACGAAAACTACTACAATTATGTAAACTCAGGTAAGCGCGTATGCATCAGCAACTAGAGCATTCACGAGATTTTGTAGCTATACAATGAAAT